>NC_051047.1:21808024-22538024 GCF_904848185.1 Acanthopagrus latus | reverse complement strand
ACATGTATGGAAAAAAGGCTTGAGTCTCAGATGTACTCATGTGAGATAAGATAAGGGAACTTGAGGAACTACTAACTTAAAGTTAAAGGAACGGACACAAAGATAAAAGTTCAGAATACAGTTATTGGAGACGCATTAGAGACTCAGAGATGCAGATAGTTGAACCCAAGATGGTTTAAAAGTGGAAAATACCGTATGAAGTGAGGGCTGGAAAAGAATAGTGTAAGACGAGAAGAGCCAGCCAGCGGAGACTCCTCGGGGGATGCTGCAATAATATGTGAGGAATGGCCAATTTATTCAAGGCAAGGACAAGACACTTTATGATGCAAAGCCGCAGAGAGAGAGCGAGGGACGGAGACGAGGGGGTACGACCAGACAGCAAACAAAGAACTGTCAAGAGCAGGATTCAGAGAAGATTTGGCCTCGGAGAGAAGAAGCTGGATGGAGCTGTGCAGCAGCTGTGACCTCTCTCCTCGCCCCTGTCCTCTTTCTCAGGATGATCATGGCGAGCGTGTTGTGTAATGCAGTCGCACTGTTACAGTATGATTTCGACACACATCAGCATAAAACCCTCACAGTTTCTCAACCCTCCATTCACTCCGTTTATCTCGCCCAGGGATTTTTCATACCTCCTGCGGATTTCCACACGTTGAACTCCTCTTTCACTCCAGCCGTATATTCTTCTTCTTATTATTCTCCCTCCGTCCTCTCACTTCGGTTATTCTTCCAGGCCAGGATCTTTCCAAACACCTGAAACGAGACTGTCTTGTATGTTATCTGTTCCACCGTCTGTAAACCTTCTGCTAAATCCCCGGCTGAGACGTTTACTGACAAGACAGAAAACCAATTCTTCCATTATTTAATAAAGTCAGTGGAAATGCTTCAAAACAAGTCATACAGCGTGGGGTTTTAATGCAGATGAGCTCATGAATGTCCTTTTTTGCACCTATGACAATTTTTATCTTGTTATTGTCAGCAAGTCGCATGGAAAACACTGTCGCAATTTTCGTTGTGATCCTCCTGCGTGATTCGCTTTTAATGGCTAATTTACCACTTAAAACCGGCCTTTCAAACCATGAGAATGTTTGTGAATTTATGTGCGAAGCCACAGCAGACGGGTTAACTTGCACAATAATCAGATAATGGCTTTAAAATTAGGAATTTCCAGCTTTAATCATCGTTCATCCCGTGCGTCGTGGTAGCAGAAGTGGTTTTGGAAGACGGTCAACCGCAGGGGAAGTGATGTCGGTTTGAGGTAGTCCTGTTAGAGAGCAGCAATGATTAGGAACTGCTCATTTTTTTGCAC
This sequence comes from Acanthopagrus latus, assembly GCF_904848185.1. Taxonomy (NCBI): domain Eukaryota; kingdom Metazoa; phylum Chordata; class Actinopteri; order Spariformes; family Sparidae; genus Acanthopagrus; species Acanthopagrus latus. The sequence continues at coordinate 22,536,718 of NC_051047.1, read as the reverse complement.
AAAAACAAGCAACAATTTTACCGTCTTTTTGGACAGATGACAGTGTCAAAGTCCACCGAAAGACGCCACCACCACCCAACAGGAATATTAAATCTGGTGGTTAGTGCTTCGAATTGGTTTCAGCTCATTTTAATCGAACTATCTCACTGCATAAGATTGACATGACGAGGATTGTGTCATTACTGCCGCATGATGCAATGACACAAGTGTTTTCCTCTCTAGGCTTTTGCGGCCTGCAGTTGATTGTCCCTCCGCGGTGCAAACTTTGTCATTTCTTCTGCTGTCTCGAGCTCTCAGTTCAAGTTCAACATGGGAAACCCAGCGCTGTCCGTGCCTCCATGGATGATTAGAGATGCACTCGAGGTGTGAAATCGCTGTCAGCGGTATATCAGATGACCCTTTTCACCTTTTTCACCTTTACGTGACACCGGTGTCCAACAAACACGTCCTTGTAAAGAAGGGTGTATTCTGAGGGGCTCGGGGGGGAGATAACTACCACAAGAAGGTTAGTTAGACACGCAGACAGACATACAGGCAGATTGTATTTACACCACAGCTTCTGTAACTGGAAACACATGCGGAGCTTCTCTGCTCAGATGTGGCGTTTCCTCACGCGCCCTCACAAAAAGGTGAACTTCAGTCGGGTCGACCTGCACGTACGCCCTTTGTTGGTTGTTGAGTCTTCGAGTTTTATCAAGCGTCTGGGTCTCAGAAAGTGGGGGGTAGAAAAGAAAAAAAAAAAATACCAGACAGTCTGCGTTACAGTGTGTCAACAGATTTCCAATGCATGGGACAGAATGCAACAGATGGACCCTGACAGCACAGCGAATCAAAATAAAGCTCCCCCCCTCCGTAACTGATCGTGGATCAAAATGCTTAATAAACCTCAGTGTTGCTGTTCGGGCCAAATGATTCCGACATGAAAATCTTTAACGCCTCAATAATGCGCCTAAACTCCGTAGATTTCCTGCCACACACAAGATAACCCACATGGCATTGGTTAGCGGGCCTGCACTCACCCTCCTCGCCGCGGCATGATCGACATGATTTTCCAGCTGACTGGTGATTAATCTGTTTCGCGGCTGTTACAGTTGAGCTCATGACATCGCAGAGGAAATAATGACACCCAGTGTGCCGTTATTCATTTTTTCTGCCGAAATGGATCACTGTGAGGGCGAAACCACGCATCAAGTGTCAACGACGAGCCGTGTAAGGCATCTAAGAGATTTTTGTTTTGTTTTGTTTTTTTTTAATCTTGATTATCTATGTGATGCCTGATGGATCCGACCTTCTGCTGCTCATGTCGTCTCATTATCTCGGACGCAGCCGTCATGTGATCCACTAAAACACGAGCTGTGATGAAAGCTTAAACACAAATCTGAACTGAATCGAACAGCTGAATCGTCTCTTATCCTGTTAGACATGATCTACGAGCTATAGAGCGTACGAGATGAGTCTCACATGACCGTTCTGTGAAGTAGATTCAGCTTAAAATGAATGAAAACGTGAATATGTTGACCATGCCATGGAAAAATAGCCTGAAGACTGGACAGAACGCCTGACTCATCACTTCAGGGGGAGTTTTATTTTAAGCTTTAAGCCGTTTCCGATAATTCCAAGATGGATTCTGGAGAGTTCCAAGACAACAATTTTTTTTATTGTTGTAAAGAAAGATTCAGGGACTCACCCTGCATGAGTGTTTCAACCTCAGGATTGTCCACCGGTGACTAAAGAGACATGGCAGGAAGTTTGGACACATGGGGAGGGGAAACAACTGAGTGACCGGGCAGAGCTGAAGCACCGCTGTAGGTTTCCATTAAAAATAATATGAAAATGCAACCAAAACCAACAAAGAGACAGTCAAAAGAAAACTCTGCTGCACTCCTCCAAATGCCAAAAAAGGTAGCAGATGAGGAGCTTTTCATGGAGGACCACATTTAGAGCTGATGAGAACAAATCCAGCACGCACAGGAGGAAGAAATCAACTGATTACAAGTGAGGAGAACAGACGGAGAGCAGAGAATAACAAGCGCGAAACAAAATGTGACCTCTTGACTCGCACGTTACAGAAGTTACTTTTGCATCAGAGAGGAATCAGTCCAATAAAAAAAGACCCTGGACGTACAAACACGTTCCAGACATTCAAACCATAAGCTACTGGAGACTTTCCAGACGCTGACGCCGCTGACCTAATTCCTGCAGATCAGCACCAGGACTGTGTTAAAACATATAGGCTGGCGCGCTGCGTAGCATCAACCTCCCCGCGGCAGAGGCCGAGCTGCTCGGATCACAGGAACCACCGACGATAACACGCACCTCCAGGTTTTTGATTGCAGGTGCGACTTTGCTGTTGTGGTGGTGTTGAATTAGTGGATCCTGGTGATTGCTGCTTGCTCGATCAACGACATTGTGTGTTTAATGCTGATTATTCTCATACTGTGAACTCTTTGCACCAATATTCATGTTTTGTCTACTCTGGCCTCATCATGATGATACCTTCTTACTCCACCTAAAGTCATTTGTGTTGAAGACCAAAATGTCCCCATCACTTTTCAACATGAAGTGTCGCCCTCGCCTGCTCTGCATAAATACACGTTCGCAATCACAAAATTGTATCTTAAACCATCTTTCGAGCACACATGGGACTCTTTAGACATAATTTTTGGCGCACGGTTGATGGACAAGTGAGTTAAGCAACAGTAAAATGATATGTTTTATATCTAATGGTGGATTTTCTTTTCTACCTGGGTGATATTTCATGAGATCACAGGAGAGAAGGGCTGCATGGCAAATGTTTGATATACTTGCACGATTAAAGGATCAACACGATTTGAGGTTTGTTGACTAAATGATTAATCGACAACTGTGAAATCCCTCCAAACTCTTAAACTGATCAGAGGAGCTGAGGTCGGGACCAAACAGCGCTTCTTTTTGTTCCTCGGCATCATCATGACTTCACGTGTGTTTACCTCCGTGTTGCAGGTCGCATGGAGACAAGCCGAGGCACTCTTGAGAACGACCGGCTGTCTCACCTCACAGTAAAACAGAAACCAGCTCAGAAGGAGAAGTTTATGAGCTGAAATTTGCGCAAGAAAAAAAAAAAGGAAAAGTTTGTCTGCCTCACTTCAACGTGCTGCCGGCTGCGTGGTCGGGCCTCTTTTTGTTGGACCTCCCTCCTCCTCCTCGTCCTCCTCCTCCTCCTCCTGAATGTAAGCCATGCCCAGATAAATCACTCCCACAGCCTGGTAACCTGCACACTGGGGCCGCGCACTGGAGAGGGAGCGGACCGATCGGTGCGGGCTGGACCGGGACTTGGAGCGACACAAGAATATAAGAATTGCACTGGAAGTTTCCGACGTCTCTCCGTCTCCTTTTGCGCACCTGTGACCACATTTTGCTGCAACAGTTGAAGTGTGTGGCTCGTTTTTCTTTCTTTCTTTCTTTTTTTTTTATTCTAAAGACAATATGACCGGCAGCACCATAGCCAGGGTGCTGGTTGCGCTCTGCATCGGGAGCGCGGTGAACTGCATGCCCAGGGGGACGCACAGGGGCCGGCGACAGTCGCAGCAGCATCACGTCTCCTCAGTTTCTCAGGGTACGTGTGTGTTTGTGTGTGTGTGTGTGTGTGTTTAACTCAAAGTTATACATCACAAGTTTGATTTCTCTGTGTGGGGCCAGCAGAGGTCACCTGGAGGACAGCAGAGGGTTGGAAGGATGATTATGCACTTAATTTCTTAGTTTTTAGTTGATGTGATAAAGAGAATTATGTCAAATCTAACAGGACGCATCTGGTCAGATCATGTCCATGTAGTCTCCTGTGTTTTCTGTAATTTAAACAATCGTGGATGACCATAGTTAAGGTAATTTCTTGTGCATTAGGGTGATAAAAGCCATGGACATCTGTAATCTCTCTGGTAATCCTGGAGCTACTGGATTAACCTCAGCCAGGTTTTTTTTTTTTTCTTTTTTTTCTCCTCAACTTCACCCATGTGTGGAGACTGAGGGATCAAAGCTTCAGGGAGAAGAGAATGAAATGCAAAAGACACTTGGCTTCAATTTTAAACTTGTGGAGAGAAGAAAAAAAAAGAAAAAGGAAAGATGTTGCCGGCATGTGAAGTCATGGGATGTGAACAAAGAACATGCCTGGTGGGGGAGAGAGAGAGAGAGAGAGAGAGAGAGAGAGAGAGAGAGAGAGAGAGAGAGAGAGAGAGAGAGAGAGAGAGAGAGAGAGAGAGAGAGAGAGAGAGAGAGAGAGAGAGAGAGAGAGAGAGAGAGAGAGAGAGAGAGTAAAGTGGATATTACTCTCCTCTGTGTGCAGCTGATTTATTGCTCAGCCTTTTGGGGGGGAACTTTTGAAGCCAAGTTAACACGTCCAGATCAACTTCACAGACATGGGTGAAGTCCTGACACACAATGGGATGTTTATTCCAGCTCAGTGTTTGCTTATTTTAGCTCTGAAACAAGCTTTTGTCTGTTTTTTCTACGGTCAGAGCTGGATCATTTTTCCGGCGGTTACATTTATGTTTCCACATAGAAAGAAAAAGGGCATGGTAAGCAGGTATAGTTTGTGCGTGTGTGTGGGTGGAGTGTGTTTTTCTCTCTCCCTCACATTTTCCCCACACTATGTGTTTTGGTGTTGGAGCAAACAGGGAGGTGCTGCTGTGTTTTTTTGACCTCCTGCTGTTTGATTCCAGTCTCATCAGCTGTGCCCCCCCCCCATGTCCTCATCCCTTTTTTCTTCTCTCTTCTAGATGGTTGTTTAGAAAACGGCCGCTACTACGCCGTTAATGACCAGTGGGAACGGCCGTACCTGGGCAGCATTCTGGTGTGTACCTGCAACGGAGTCGGTGGCATCAAGTGCAAAAGCAAACCCGATGGTAGGAGCTCATCGCGTCCATCAGCCCTCCGTGCAAAACACACCACAAAAACACATCCATACAATACAAACCTTCTTGTGTTGTCTTCTCCCTGCAGCAGAGGAAAGGTGCTTTGATAAGATCAACCAGCAGTCCTACACTGTGGGGGAAACCTACGAGAGACCCAAGGACGGCATGATCTGGGACTGTACCTGCATCGGGTCGGGGCGGGGAAAGATCAGCTGCACCATTGGCAGTAAGTTTTTTTTTTTTAATTAACTGAGCCAACCTCAGACCATGTTCCTGTGCTTCCCAGACTGATGCCAGCTCCACATTCTCCACGGCTGATAAGCGACTGGTTCTGTGCAGCTGTTAGCAGTTAGCTGGGCGGTTAGATAATGAGAGAAACGTCTGAGTGTGTGTGTGTGTGTGTTTCCCCCCAGACCGCTGTCACGAGGGCGGGGCTTCATATAAGATCGGTGACACCTGGAGGAGACCCCACGAGACGGGAGGCTACATGTTGGAGTGTGTCTGTCTGGGTAACGGCAAAGGAGAGTGGACCTGCAAACCTGTCGGTGAGTCATTCACAGACAGCCGCTGACTAACGGATGACAGCATTCACCTGGTCGAGGGAAAAAAAACTGGATGAATCCTCTGATAGCTTTCCAGAAAAGTTTGGGATGTTTGATTATCAGACAGGTGTGATTAGTAAAATACCCTGTGTCTTTTTTTTTTTTTCTGCAGCTGAGCGTTGCTATGACAACACAGCGGGGACATCCTACGTTGTCGGGGAGACCTGGGAGAAGCCCTATCAGGGCTGGATGGTGGTGGACTGCACCTGTATGGGAGAGGGAAGTGGACGCATCACATGCACCTCCAGAAGTAAGAAGCCCTTTACTCCTTTCCTTATATTCCCTTCCCAAGTTTATTTTTTTCAGAAAAGAGACATATTGTGGCCATTTTCAGGTTCATATTTTATTTTGGGTCACTATTAGTATAGATTTACATGCTTTAATGATCAAAAAGCAGATCAGTTTTCTCATACTGTCTGTCTGTTTTCACTCCTGTCTCTTTAAGGACCCCCAGTGTGCTCTGATTGGTCAGCTCACACAAGCCTGACCCAGCACCGCTAACAACAACAGAGCAGCTGTGCTTGATTTATTTTTATGTGCCAAACTAGCCACTATAGGTATAAGTTATGCAAATATGTGAACTGTGTTGTAGCATGAAGGCGGGATTACTGGCGAGGCGTTTGAGGAGCAGGGTTTTCTGTGGGAAAGAGGAGCTTCTATGCAAAAGAACACTGAAAAAATATGGAAAAAGCAGAATAGGATGAAATAGCATCACTTCGAATAATCTAACTTCCAGCAAAAGTATTTGAAAGATCCAGTTGTGGTGTACTTGTTCAAATACAGACAGGAAATACTGGTTAATTAAGAGCCATGTAAGCAAACAAATGAATATCTTTCTGCTGAAACACTGCTGTGTCGAATGCCACGCAGATATCCTCTCAGAGCTGAGAGGCAGAGAGGGAAGCTTGCGATTTGTTGGCGGATTTTTAACAGGCTGTGGAGGAAATGTTTACCGGCTGTGTTTCCAATTAGAACCGTTGCTCGCATCCTTAATGATGTTGGCTGATGTCGCGGATAGAAATGAATGTTTTCCCCCTGATGTGTCACATGCAAGGCTTTCAGGGTGGCCTTGCAGAGTTCTGCAGCGGAGGTCATCGGTAAACTGTTGTCGTGCTTGTGTTCGGCGAGTTGTCAAAGCAGCTCAAACAAGGAAACAGCTGGTTGCCAGGAGGAGTCGGTCCCCGCAACATTAACATTTCGTCATGTCACATCTTCTTACTCACAGTTTCGTTTCTCTGCTAGATCGCTGTAACGACCAGGATACCTTGTCCTCCTACCGCATCGGAGACACCTGGACCAAAACGGACGCCCAAGGCCACCTGCTCCAGTGTCTGTGCACAGGCAACGGCCGTGGGGAGTGGAAGTGCGAGCGACATGCTTCACTTCACACCACTAGCCTGGGTGAGAAATGATAATACCCCCCTTGTCCCCCTTTTTTTTCCACCTCCTGCTCTCTGTGTGGAGAGAAGAATGTATACCAGAGACAGATGCTGAGAGGAGGGAGAGATAAGAAGCGCCAAGTGTCCAAGTGTTGAAGTGAGAAAGACGTCTCTTGTAACTCATGATCATGACCTCATGAGAAGAGGGAGAAGCGGGGCAACGGGGGATATGAAGACGGGAAGAGACGACACATGGGGAGAGTTAGCGGGAGAGATGTGGTTCGATGTGATTATTGGGTGTGAGACAGAAACATACGCTCACCGTGACACAGGGACAGTAAAAAAAACTCATGGAAACTTTTATTTTGTTGACCCTGTGCTGTTTGCTGTCAAAGCAGAAGTCATCGAAGGGCCTACCTTTTTGAGCCACATTATCATCAGTAATTTGCTCCCCTGACCTGAATCCATTGCTACATTTCAGGCACCGGCTCCCGTGTGATCACCAACATCCAGCCTGCCGTCTACCAGCCTGAAGCTGTGCCCGAGCTCCCCCAGGAGGGACCCTGTCGAATAGACTCGGGCCCGTCGTACTTCATCGGCCAGCGCTGGATTAGGAACCAGGGGACCGAGCAGATGATCTGTACCTGCTTCAGCAGTGGAGTCAGGTGTGAACATTGGGGTAAGAGATGTTGTCTCGTCATTACAAATTCACGGCACCAGAGTTCGAAGTTATTAAATGCAGAATCATTTGAATGCTACAAGTTCACGTGGGGGTTTGTCTTCACGCAGATGGACCAGCTCCAGTCTACGGTGGCAACTCCGGTGGTCAGCCCTGCGTGTTTCCGTTTGTCTACAAGGGGAAGACGTACCACTCCTGCATCTCTGATGGACGCAGCGACGGACAGCTCTGGTGCTCCACCTCCTCCGACTTCGAGGCGGACCAGAAGTATTCTTTCTGTACAGAGAAGAATGGTGAGCAGATGAGGAAATGGCCGCAGCTGCAGCTAATTTAATGACTGTTCGAAGCTCTTGGCTGTTGTTTGATTAATATGCCGTGCACGCACTGGGTTGAACACAACCGTGTACATAACTCCGACTTCTGAGGATGAGTGGAATGTGTTGCTCTGCTGCTCAGAGAGACCAACAGTGGGTGTTTCTCTAAAAAAAACAATCCAGCTATACAGTTTTAGATAGCGTTAGCTAGCATCTAGCATAGAAGAAAAGGCAGCTAACCAAACAGGTCATAAACTTGAACACATAACAAAGCTGTTTTATAAAACCTTAAAACCTAAATTAGTCGAAAACAAGCTAAATTTAAGCTAGTCCGACTGATGTTAGCCTAAAACTAAATAAGACAGTGTAAAGTAACTGCACCATATCTGAACACAGGAGTTGTATTGGGATTTGGATAGTCATAACTTAAAGTGATACCAACTCATGTGGTTTTTCATGTGTTTTCCTTTAACAGTGATGGTGGCAACACGTGGTGGTAATTCTAATGGCGCTCTGTGCCAGTTCCCCTTCCTCTACAATGGCCGAAACTACACTGACTGTACTGCAGAGGGACGCAGAGACGGCATGAAATGGTGCGGCACCACGACTAACTATGATGACGAGCAGCGCTTCGGGTTCTGTCCCATGGCTGGTAAGTCTGTGTGTGTGTGTGTGTGTGTGTGTGATGTGACAAAATAACAAGTGTGGGGGCTCGGTGTGTTTTGTGCTACTGAAAGGAGTTATGCTACTTTTTAACAATACAAGTAAAAAAACTCTCAATCATTTCACGTATTGCATGTTTTTGTTTGCAATGCTGTTAACAGCCTGGCTCACTGGCCGACTCTCAGAAGGTTTGCTAGCCACAGGGGCCACTAACGTGATTAGCACGGCTAATTGCGATGTCCCTCCCAGTTCTTAAACGACAATGTATCTCCGCCCCGGTCTGAATCAAAGGGGTTAACATGGCCTTTTCATTAGGAGCATTCTCTGACAATGAAAAGATGTTAGCCCTTTTAAATTTACATAAAAGCTATTATCGGCGTGATGTTAGAAAGGAGTACAGTCTGATGATGCAGACGAGATCTAATTTACAGTTCTCACACCTTTTTATTTATAGCGCGGCCAAATTCACATTGAAGTCACTGTTGCCTTGTAACAAATGTGTTGTGTGGGTGTTAGTTAGGTCTCCATAACAAAAGAGGCTGAAGCCAGTGAAACAATAGGGGGTCAGTGACACTGCACTAATGGTAATGATGATACCAACATGTCGTTAAACGAGGAGCTCAAAATCCAGATGAACTTATCAGTGCTAATGTGTGTTGAAATGCATTACATTTAATTGTAGGTGAAGCCTGAGGTTTGTCCAAAACTCTGCTTGAATTTATTGCATATAAGATCTAAGCACTAGTCGGTTGTGGTGACATTATGAATTAATATGTGCAAAGAGGGAGAAATGGTATCTCTTATTTAAACAGAAATCCTTCTTACTGCCGCCTACATCAAAGTGGACTTAGAAGCAGGAATAGTCTGTTTGGCAGCAGGCTGTAAAACGTGGATGGGACACATCTACAAATCCGAGATAAAGCAGTGTTTGTACTGTAAGATTAATAGAGCGCTGGATTTATTTTATCTCGTGAGAGTTTATCTTTTGTGTTTTATGGCGCGTGAAAGACAGATAGGCGATTCTTTAAAGAAGTTTAAAAAGCTTGAAACTTGTTTAAACATCTGCACACAGCGGGGCAGAGTTAAAGTTGGCAGATGCTCCTGCAGACGGCCTTGAAGACTAACCTCTTTTTATCACGAGTGCACAGCAAGAGCTGAGAGCTGAGAATTTTTCTTCATAAGCTTACTTGATTCCCGCGACCCACCTTTGGGCCAACACCCTGTTGTTCAAAGACCGTGTCAAGATTTAAAGAGGGACGTTACGGCCTTCGTGCCCTTCGGCCAGTGTCGGAGCGGGTTGTCTGCACTGAACTCGGTCCAGCAGTCGAAGCAGCAGGGGGTCTTTGATATTAACATTAATGACTTCACAGGGATTGTCAAAACAAACACGGTACTTGAGATGTTAATGGTGCCATTTAAAGGGCAGTAATAGTCTGGAGCCCTTTCTCCTCCTCCACCTGTGGCTGTCCTCTGGAGGACTGGCTGATCTGGTGTCTGCCACGTGTTTTCTCGGGGATGATAGGGCGGCGGTGTCCAGCTGTGAGCCTGCACCCAAGGTACAGCTCCATTAGGCAAACTGCACCGTTTAGATCCACTGTTTTCTTTCCACCTCAGCAACGCTCAAAACTATGTCCGAAATTACTCGTGTATCAAAATCAGGGACGAAAGCTCCCAATTTGCACCAAGAAAAACCCAAAATGTCAGCACTAAATCTTTTTTCCCCTGCATCTCCTGACAAACTTTCAGGTAGTTATGAATCTGTTTTGCATGGAGGAAATCACTGTAGCTCTCTTGGCTGTGGATGTGGGCTGCAATGTCCAAACAGCCACTTAAGTTTGAAAATGGATCTTTCAGTCTCATCAAACTAGTGATTTAGTGTTGGTGGATTGGTTTTAAAGAAAGAAAAATGTAGATTGATTGTAGGTCCTTTTTAAAAGAAGGTTGAGTTGAGGCCAAACACAATTCAGACCTTGGATAACCCTCCTGCTTAGAGAAATATTAGCATTTAACTTCATTCTAATAAAATGTATCAAGCACCTTATTATTTTTTATTTTTTTTAAAGTGGAGCTAAAGCCACAGGGTAGCTGTGCGCTCATCATTCAAATGCCTTAATTAGCCTGAGCCCCAGGCGTAGCAATCAGTCACATTTCCCAAACCACCGCCCAGGTACTTGACATACTTTGTGCTAAAAAGCTCCAGGCTCTGCATTTCTGCCTCCGCCAAGCCTCAGGACACACCCACACAACCACAGTCCAAGGAATCTTTCCTCAACCTGGCACATAAACGTTCAGGCCGGGCTTCGAGACAGCAGACCTGCCCTTTAGCTCCACAGGTCAACACTAACAAGACAGTCATGAATCAGCACTGACATACATTCAACAACTTCTTCCTGATATAATGACAGCAGGCACGCTGTGAGTAAACATGGTCTCATAGTAGAGAAGCTGCAGAAGCACTTTCTTTCCCTTCCACGGATATAAACTCCACACAGGTGCAGGTTTCTGCCTGTCAACCCACCTTCACAAACTTTCTTTCTTTCCTGATAAAAACTACTCAGTCTTTTAATTAGCGGAGAAACATATGGTGAACACACACAGTCGTTCATACATGCAACAACACAGGACAGCTGTTTTCTGGATATTTTAATCCTGGAAAAATCTTCTTTCCGATGGGCACAGGTGTTCTGCGGTGGTTGTATCCTCTACGGCCTTGTGCAGTAATTGTAGGGTGGAATCAGTGATCTCTGAGGGGGGATCGTTCATTATAGTGCGCTTGTGTTTTTATCTCGAGGCTGTTAATGCGCTGGTAATGATGTGTTTTGGATGCATGCCTGTGTGGCTGATTATTTTGTTTGGTGCCTTCAACTGAAATCCTGCAGGTTTTGTTCCAGGTTTTCTCTCGATGAATTGATTTAGCGTTTCAGCTGCATTAAACTAACATATCAGGGTTTTGGTTAATTTGCTTCGTCCTGTGTGTTCTAGCTCACGAAGAGGTCTGTACAACCAACGATGGCGTGATGTACCGCGTGGGAGACCAGTGGGACAAACGCCACGACGTCCTGGGCCACATGATGAGATGTACCTGCGTCGGCAATGGCCGCGGAGAATGGAGTTGTGTCGCTTACTCTCAGCTTAAAGGTGCGTTTGTAAGACAGAACAACGCTAAACCCTGCTCTCAATCACCCTTTCTTCCTCTCTGTGTGGTAATAATTAGTCTTCTCTGAGTGAAGAGGTGAAAGGTCACGTGTGATTTAATCACTCACCTGCCAGAAGGGTGAAAAATGAGCCTGCACACCTGCTCTTTATGGGGCTTCGGCTGCACCTGCATCACACACACAGACACAGAGACACGCACAGTTCATAAGAGCAGATGTGAAAAGACATCTTTATATCCTTGTGTTTGTGTGTCTGCTGCAGACCAGTGTATTGTGGACGGTCTGACCTACGAGGTGAACCAAACCTTCACCAAACAACACGAGGAAGGCTACTCGATGAACTGCACCTGCTTCGGACAGGGACGTGGCCGCTGGAAGTGTGACGCCATCGGTGAGTGTCCCGCTGCTCTAAGACTGGAGAGTAATCCGTACGCAAGCTACACAAAAGACATAGTGTACACTGTGTTTATGTGGTTCGGTCAACAAACTCTTCGACAATATAAGCATTCTTTGCAATTTAAAAATAATGATAATTCACTGCCGGCCCTAACATGTAAAGAATGATTGTTGAGCGGAACAGCATTTACGCTAGTCGATGTTCCCGTTTGCATCACCTGGTTTTATGTGACTCTGCCCTCCAGACCAGTGCCAGGAGCCGGAGACGAGAGCCTTCTATCAGATCGGAGAGTCTTGGGATAAAGTCATCCATGGAATCATGTACAAGTGCTACTGCTACGGCAACGGGATCGGAGAACTCAGCTGCGAGCCGCAGCAGTCCTACCCTGGTACGATGTTTTGTTTGTTTGATACAGGTTTTTATATGATATTTGGATCAGTGTGATAGAGGAGCTTGAGTTAACAGGTATTTATTTATTCTTTATTTGTATTAAAGTTGGAAGATCATCCAAAATTAATACAATACAAGCTTCTCCAGAAAGTAGAAACTGACATCTGTCACAGTGAATTGGGGGTTTAACAGAATTACCAAGGTAAATGACCGTATTAAAACTGCTGTAGTGCCGGCTAATGACTGGACAAAATGTTCACAGCAGAAAAATGTTTGTTCAAGTCACCTCCAGAACGAGGCCCTTGACTTTGATGTGAAACAGGCAGAAATGGGAGGGGGGTGGGTGTGAGTTCCTCTTTTACAGATTCACCCCCCACTATGAGCCTTTGTTGTTGCTGATGTGGTACATCCCCTGTTCTGTTGCCACAGCTGTACGAAACACCACACCACACGTGTGTGTATATACACCCCCCTCCTCCAAACTCGACACACACACACACACACACACCTACCAAAATGCACACTCTAAAAGCCCAATTTAACAACGGTTTTCAATTTTGCGGATTTAAGCAATCAATTAAATGTTAATCTCGTGTCTTAGAGTCGAGGCCTTTAGGAAGGACCCTCTCAAAGAATTTCCTGCTTCACTGCAGAGTATTGTGTAGCCCTGATAGTTAGGTTACCTCATTCATGACTTGTAGACTGGACCACTGCACACCATTTTGTTTTACAACAAGCTCTTTCTCAGGGTTTTGTCTTGACTTTAAGCTCTGTCCTGCACATGGTCTATGTCCCTCTGCAAGGCTCTGTTGTTCACTTGTTACCATCCCGCCTCCTTTGTGACTGCAAATGACCAGGTTGTTTTACCAAGTTTGCAATTTGTTCAAATTTTCAGGCAGTTTTCTGTCTGGACTTTCCCATGTGTCAGGTTTAAATACGTCCCCAGTTGAGTTGTAAAGAGTTTCTCTGCAGCTCTCCTTAGTTTCTCTCGTTCCCTGAATTAAACAGCTTGTAATGTTGTTCCCATTTCCCCCCCGTCGTTCTTGGTTGAAAAAATTGTGATCACATGCACAATATGATTCGGCCTCTGGTGTATTTTTGTTGCTATTTTTAAGAGGAAACCATTTAAAATCGGTCACATCATGCATAAATACATGTCAGTATAGCTCTAAGTGAAGCCGTGGTAATGGAACGTCAGGTCAGACGGGTCTTACGTAAAGGAACATTTGAACTGTTACTCGTTCGCTCTGTGTGTAAAGCAGGTTGACGAGAGACACAAAATGTAGGGCAGTATTTCCCCGTAAGTGGCTGTAATGGCAACCAGCTGTGAACTGTGTGTGTGTGTGTGTGTGTGTCTAAGCATACAAAATACAGCATGCAAAGATTTAAGGGCAGCAAGAGGCAAATCCAGACTCCAAGTCAGCTGGCTCACTGGGTAAAACACCATAAAAGGTAAAAATGGAAAACCCAGGGGAGGGTTTTTTTTTTTATTTTTTTTTAGGGTTTTCACAAGTCTGAGATTTATCCCCACATTAGATAAGATCTTCTAACAAAGCGTTGTTTTCTTTTCTGCCGTCTGCGTTTTATCGCCCCTCGTCTCGGGTAGAGTTAATCTTCCGGGGCTTTTTTCTTATTGTTCGGGTGACTCAACATTACTCCCCTTTACTGTGGTTCTTATCGCCACCATGCTACTGTGCATCTGTCTGTATCCAGCGTGAGATGTTGTGACTATACGTACAAAGTCAAAGAAGGGGATGTGAAGAAGCACGTGTGTGTGTGCGCACCGTGCGTTCGCGTACGCGCAACATATCCGCTACAAGTGTGCATCCGCTTTTCGTGCACGTCCCACATCTGATTCGATGTAACCCTTCCCCTCGCCAGTGGCCTGTGGGTCTGTAATAGGCAGTAATTGGTCCCAGATTGTTTTTGAGGTCTGTGTATCTGCTCGCAACTTCTGGTTAACCGAGCCACTTGCTCAGAAACTCAGATTACAGGTTTTGCTATTTGGAAAAGCGGTTAGAAAACCTCAGTTCTTTATAGAAGCTACCAGTTTCTATCAGCGCAGCTCATGTCAGGAGTCTGCTCGCCACATGACTTCTGTTTGCGTTAAAGATGACTTGATACCCTTTCTCATTTCCGAAGCTGTAAAGATACTGCAATTTTGAGCTCCTGCCGAGGTCGTTTTTCTTCTCATGTATCTACTTACCTGCTAAGCCTTTTGATATTCAACTTGTAATATTCCCTGTGCTGACTGATAAATGGGTATACTTAAGCCTCTTTTTGCAATAACCGGAGTTTATCCAGTGTGCTGTCAGATGTGGTAACAACACAATGCACACACTGGAGGTTTTCCAAAGAGTTGTGGATAAATGTGGGACAGATGTTACATGTTGTTCTGCAGGGTGAAGCGAGACTTGAGGAGCTCAGTTCAGCATCAAAAGTCATGTTCATAGGTCGAAAAGAAATTCCATTCATCGCTTCCAACATTTTTTGTTCTTCCAGCATCCTTTTCTCCTCCGGTGATGCTTTAAAACACTCTCATCTTCTTTTGTCTGATGCAGTCACGAGACCATACAAGTATTTTCCATGTTTTTTTTGGTTTTTTTGTATTTGGTTTAAATTTTTCTCCCCCAAGATTCAATCCACCATTTTTACTGTCATCTGTTCAGTTCCAAAAATGAAAGCAAGCTGTTCTGAAAATTCTCTCGAGTCTCATGATGTTTTCTGGTCATCTAATGAGGTGGTTAGAAAAAGGGGTATTTAAGGAAAAATTATGAAAGAACTGGAATGGCAACACAGTTGAGGTCCATGCATTATTTCCTGAGAAAACGCCCAATCTCACGATGTTAGAGGTTCCTGGAACCCTCCTGGATTCATCTGGATCCACACCAAAAGCTAATGGGACTGATTCTGGGCCGAGACCCATCATACAAAACTACTAAAACTACTGAACCACGTTTCATTGAAATTGATTAAGTTTAAAGTTTTTGTGTTTCCTGACAAACAAACCAGCCAAATAAGTTGATATTGACATTGACATGGTAAACAATCTCTAAAGGCCTGCTATATTTGAGCTTATGATACATAAAATATCCTGTAAATGTGTTTTCTTTGAGAACCAAAATGGCTAGAAAAACATGTTGAAGTATAAGAGGGGTTAAAGAGCAGAGACAGTCGAGTTAGAGTTTTCTGCCCTTCAGCTGTTGAAATCTGGGCTGGAATCTCGCAGGGACGTGACACTTTTTCCTCCCTCTGTCTGTGTTCTGTTCAGGAAAGTACTGCTGCACACTCGCTGATATGCACTATTTGAAACTTACACAGTAGATTTATGTCTGATGGTCAAAGCTAAAGACTGACAATGAAATTTGATATTTAGTACACTGAGAATGCCACAATATGCTTTTACATGTGTGCACAGTAACACATTATGATGGTTTTATAATTAACTGCTTCCCCCTCTGTCCTTCTTCTCCTTCTCTCAGGTGGTAACCGTCCTGTCCAGGTGATCATAACGGAAACTGGAAACCAGCCCAACTCCCACCCTATTCAGTGGAACGCCCCGCAGTCTGCTCACATCACCCGGTACATCCTCAAGTGGAGAGTGGTGAGTTTTTCTTATTCTCATGTTTCCACTGGATCTGACACTGGTTCAGTCTCCACTGATATTATCTAACATTCAACTCCTGATCTGCATGCTAGCCTTTAAAATATGCTTGCATCTCTCTGTTTTTCTTACAGAAAAACACCCAGAACCCGTGGAGAGAGGTGATGATTCCTGGACATCTTAACTCCTACACCATCTCCGGTCTGAAGCCAGGCATCACATACGAGGGTCAGCTAATCAGCGTGCTGCGGTTCGGACGCCAAGAGCTCACACGCTTCGACTTTACCACCAATTATGGATCATGTGAGTTGTGCTGCTTCACTGCTTAGCCGAAAGTATTGATATGAAGGAAGCAGTTTTACTTGGCTCATATTTCCATGCATGGCTACCTTTTTCTACACATCACTTTGTTTAATTCTGTCCAACTGTCCCTAGTATGAAAAATACAAAATTGAAAGATGATATTGAAGGAAAAGGTTCTTGCAGTGGCATGATATTGTAATTGTTTTGTGCTTCTCTAAACCAGGAATTCCTCACTGCAACGTAAAAAGCGCTCCCTCAGATTATCCTGGTCAGCTGCTGCCAGCTCTGACTTCATAGGCAGCTAGAAGCCAACTCTTTTTTTTTTTTTTTTTTAAATTTTCCATCTCTGTTTCTCCTGTAGTGGCTACTTCACAAGGCGAGACCACCCAGCCTCCGCCTGTGGTCGACACCTCAGAGTCGGTGACCGAAATTACCTCCAGCAGCTTTGTCATCTCCTGGGTCTCCGCCTCCGACACGGTTTCTGGTTTCAGAGTAGAGTACGAGCTCAACGAGCAGGGACAGGGCACTGGACAGCCCATGGTGCTAGGTAAGTGCAGATGCACATGTATACAAAACAAGGGTTTAGTCGTGGGAGTGGTGCATCGCAATTTGCAGTAATTACAAATTGTATTTATTTTGTCAGAGATTAAAGTACAGTTCACCTCCAAATCTCTTACCTGCAGTGCTACTTAGCGATGAACATTGTTTTGGTGCAAGTTGCAGCATTTTCGAGAAATCGACCAAAGAGAAAAAATCATGACCCGGACTCTGAAGCTAATCCACAGACCTCGTTGTGAGCAGCTTCATGTAGGAGCTATTTTCCTCGCCCGCCGACTGTATCACTGTGCAGACAGAAGCGTGCAGCTACTCATAGACAAAAGGTCTCAGTGATACAGCTGGCGGTCATGTTGATCCGACATGAAGCAGACCACAAGATGGTCATGGGATTATTTTAATAACCGAGTCTTTTTGTGAAAAAGAGGAATCACTGTTGCTTTGAGCAGCACAAGCCAAGTGCCATCCAGTTCCATTATATCCGGGAGTCGGACAATATTTCCAACACCAACACCTAGCAATGTAGATGTATATATGTATTTATGGGTGAACTGTCCTTTTTGAAAAGCCTTCAGTTGGCTCTTAAAATATTAACGTCTATGAAATCCGGTGTGTTAATGCAGTTTTTTTTCTTGTCCTATCAGATTTGCCACGAACGACTACCTCAGTGAACATTGCTGAGCTTCTACCTGGAAGGAAGTACACTGTGAACGTCTATGAGGTCACAGATACTGGAGAGGACAACCTTATTCTCACCACCTCACAGACCACTGGTGAGCAGACACACACACACACACACACACACACACACACACACACACACACGCACTTTCCTTCATTTTGATATTACCATCTGTCTTCTCTGATCGTCCTTCACATTCTCAGTTAAGGCACAAAAAGTAGAGCAGTTTAATGAAAACGTGCCAGTAACTACAAATCAAGTGATCCTGTAAAAAAGAGAGCTGTCGTTGTAATTTTCCATCTCACACTTTCACCTCTTTTTCTTCCCCAGCGCCTGATGCTCCCACTGAGCACGAAGTGGAGGATGTCGGAGATTCTTCCATTGTGATCAGCTGGGATAAACCGCTGGCTCCCATCACCGGTATGTTATGACAAAGTATTCGCTCGCAAACAAAGTCTAATCACCATTACGCTGCTGATTTTAACCTCCGCCGTCTCTTCACCTGCGCAGGCTATCGCGTCGTCTACACGCCATCAGTAGAGGGCGAAAGCACAGAGCTGAATCTCCCTGACACGGCCACATCTGTGACTCTGAGTGACCTCCGACCCGGGAGGATGTATAACATCAGTATCTACGCTGTGGAGGACAGCCTGGAGAGTGAGCCCATCTTCTTACAGGTCAACACCTCTGGAGATCCACTGCCAGGTACTCGACAAGTTCTAATCATTTTCATAGTATCTGGAGCTTTCAAAGTGTAGACATAGATACGTAATGGGAAAGTCTGTCCCGTGTTTCCTTTGGCGCCACAAGTTGGTGTGCCGTGACCAAAAATCTGCTTCTCCGATAATTTCAACCCCTTAGATATCATCATTTGATCGTGCGCCCACCCGCTCTGCTCTACGTGCATCTCAATTTAAGTTATTACTCTCGACATGAGGGCATCCTCCACAATCAACCTGCAAGTTGTCCCGCGGCCTACTTAATGATCTATGTAGACGTTTTCAGTTCTCAACACTAGAAGCGAGGAGGCTGCCAATGGAAAGTGAAGTCATTGAGTTCACAGCTGTTGCACTCTTAGTCTGCTCCACTGGAGTTATGCAAAACTTTTTCGGGCTGCCAGGTCGAACGTGCTGTTGGGCCAGTTCAGCAGATGCTGGAGTACAATGTGTGTTTGTGTGATGGATTAAAAACTTGTGACCTAGTTGAGAGTGCGCTTCTGCCATCTTTGGATCTATAAAGCCCCCCTTTACTCTGGCAGATGAACGCTGTTCCTAATGGCCCAAATCTACACAAGTGATCCAAGCTGCACTCGCCACTGAATCGGTTGTTTAGTGCTCGCGTCAGATGATATATTATCATACATTCATCAGATACAAACTTGAGAAAAGGTTGATGCACAGCCCAGACAGCTCTGTTTACTCATTACCTTTTTCTCTCTTCATCTTTATGTCTTATTTCTTGCCTGACTGATCCAAATAGGTCTTTTTGTGTTTTTCGTTGCACTCTTTCCGTCTCCTAATTAAAGACATTTGTGTGTGTTCTGCCGTCCAGTCTGTCTAAAATATGAAGCAGTGTGATGGTTCGGTGCTTTGTTTGCACGAACTCTGTTAAGCTGGTTGCACACTCGATGTGATTATGCACATTGTGATGATTATAGTGTTTTGTTTTTCTGCAAAGTTATTCAATGACTTATCAAAGGCTTCATTTTTAAATTAGGTTTTTAAATCTGCTGAAAGATAAAATACACAGCCATGATGTCATGGAATTATCTCGGGATGCATTTAAATTTAATTTCCCCCCAACATTACCTTGTTTAGCAGATGAGTTCCCATTTTAAAGTCTGTTTTTAAGGTTATAAAAAGCCATTAACTTATCTGTCTAATGGCAAAGGACTAAAAGTGTGACTTCTATCCTTGCAGCATCTTAACAACCTCCTCTTATCTGAGCTTACATTTATTATAGTTGCAAGCAATTCCCTCGTAAATGACCTGTTTCTCCACGCATTCAACTTTATTTCTAACAGCTGCACGAGGGTTATTCCAGTTATTCAGTGAGAGAATAGACGTCATTCAGAGTTGGAATTCAGCCTAAATCAGCGCTGATATAAATCTTCTCAGAAGTGTGTTTCCTGCAGCTTGAGAGAGGGAAAGACATTAATGCACGCATGCATCATGGGTACCCACATGCACTGAGGGAGCAGCTTTCTCTGGAATTGATAGGATACCACATGTGGACGTCAATCTGCTGCTTAATGCTTGTGGTTCTGTCAAAGCAATGTTCTGTAAATAATTGTGACCAAATGTTATTCAACTTAATAAAGATAATAAAGAATAAAGAATTTTTTACGGTAACTTGTTGATTTTTTTTCCTCTCCACAGATGAAGTGTCCTCTCCCACAGACCTGCAGTTCTACGAGATTTCAGATAAAAAAATCGTTCTGACCTGGTCCGGCCCAGGCGGCGACATCTCAGGCTACCGGGTCACCGCCGTCCCTGTTGACGAGTCCGGTGCTCCGCAGAAGGAGGTGACTCTTCCTGTCATTCAAAACTCCTACGTTGAAGTGTCACACCTGGAGCCTGGAACGCTTTACCGCTTCAACATCTACAGCATTCACGATGGAGAGGAGAGTTTACCGCTTGTTGGGGAGCAAACTACAAGTGAGTACGATGGATGACAGTGTGACTAAACAGAAGAATCAGATTGTACAAGTTGATTTTCATTCTACAGTAAAACTAGCAGTTGTGT
The DNA here is from genome assembly GCF_904848185.1 of Acanthopagrus latus. Taxonomy (NCBI): domain Eukaryota; kingdom Metazoa; phylum Chordata; class Actinopteri; order Spariformes; family Sparidae; genus Acanthopagrus; species Acanthopagrus latus. The sequence continues at coordinate 22,516,364 of NC_051047.1, read as the reverse complement.
CAGAAGCAATTAGAGCCTTGTGCTTGGGAAAATGACATGAGATTTTAACATAATGAGCTAAAAATATGGCTGTCAGAACCTTCATTTTATAAACTGTTCACATCTAACCATGTTTACTGATGTCTCTCTTTCTAGAGCCCGACGCTCCCACTGATATCCACTTCACCAACGTGACTGAAGACAGCGCTGTGATGATGTGGTTTGCCCCCCGGGCCAAAATCACCGGCTACCGGCTCTTCCTCACCGTCGAGGGCTCGACCCCCAAGCAGCTGCGCCTGCCCTCCCGCCTCACTCAGTACACCCTCCTCAACCTGAAGCCGTACACAGAGTACACGGCCACGCTTCACTCAGAGCAAGATAACACACTGAGCGAAGGAGAGACGGCTGTGTTTACCACCAGTGAGTGTTTCATGCACGCACAAACGAATGCCAAGCAGCCGCAAAGTGATCTTGTAATTCAGAATAGAATATGTGTTTGGTTTATTATTCTGAACAATGGAAACAAACATTTTTAGTTGCCATGTGAAAAAATTGGCATGTGATGCATGTGAAATATAAATCAAGATCGATTATTGACTAGAGGACATCATGGACATTGTTGAGTGGAAAGATCAAAACAAAAACTGACGACACGTTTTTACTCTCCGTGTGTTTGCAGCCCCACCAATGGGCAACGCTCCTCATTTCAGCACTGATGTGACCGACACCTCCATCGTAATCTCCTGGACTCCAGTTCCCCATATTGGATACAAGGTACACTCACTGCAAACGCATAACATTTTCCCATTCTGTCCTTCCCAACAACTGGATTGTGTGCCTGCCCTTATTTGTACTTCCTTCCGCATGCTGTGGAAAGTCCATTCCTGTTATTCTTGGTTTAGCTTCGGCCCCATGGAGTTAGATAACAGCGGAACCACAGACCTCAGGGATGCTGTACATCTGATTGGTCAGAATATGTCACACCAGAGATGAGAATTTTCTGCTGGCTTCCATGTTCTTGGGAAAACATTGACCTCTGACCTTTACCTCCTGTATCCGCGGTCCCTGTCTCTGCCTGACTCTGTGTGCATTCATCTTTTCAGCTGACAGTACGACCCAGTCAGGGCGGAGAAGCCCCCAGAGACGTGACCTCTGACTCGGGGAGTATTTACGTTTCCGGCCTGACTCCGGGGGTGGAGTACACCTACAGCGTCCAGCCAGTGATAGACGGCCATGAGCAGGGAACACCAGTCACACGCCGCGTTGTCACACGTAAGAATTAAACGACTCTCACACCTTTTGTTCATGGTGTTTTTCCTGTTATTGCTTGCTATATTTTTCCTCCTCTGACTTGTCTTTTTCTTGTACATCTTCAGCTCTGTCTCCTCCCACTGATCTCAACCTGGAGTCTAACCCAGGCACTGGAGAGCTCGTAGTCCAATGGAACGGGGCCAGTTCACCAGGTACACGCACACCTTCAGACCCGGATGTGCACGAAAAACAATTATTAAGTCACTCTGAACATATTAAAAAAAATAAAACTTAAAAGTATCCCCCTCCTGTGTGTCCTTGTGAGCTGCTTCTAATTTTCTAAGCAACTCGTTAAACCTTCCTTCTGTTTTTCTTTCTCCGACTCTCTCCGTCTTAGACATCACTGGCTACAAAGTGACCTGCACGCCCACCAACGGGCAGCAAGGAAACAGTGTGGAGGAGTTCGTGGAGGGCGGGCAGAACTCCTGCACCCTGGAGAACCTCAGTCCAGGAGTGGAGTACAACATCAGTGTCGTAACGGTTAAGGATGATATGGAGAGCACTCCGATATCAACTACCATTACACCAGGTGAGTGAGCAGTAAACTCATGATCTAAGGGTTATTTTGGGGGGAATCTGGTCACAGGTAAGAGTAACCTGTCATGCACCAGAGCCTCACATTTAAATTAACACAGTATGTTGAAAGCGAATATGTTGAAATAACGTATTAGCTTTCAATAATTAACTAACTTAGCTTAGATACAAGGACGGATTTGCAGCATTAATGCACACTTTATCCTGTGTATATATTAAGAACTTTCAATGGAGACGCTTCATTGAATACTAGTTGAAACCTCACTAGACGGTAATATATACCAGGAAAGGCAGCCTTGTATTTGCTCTTCCACTGGTGTGATATGTTGAACATCTCACCCAACTGGAAGTTGACAGTTTCCGTTGCTCACCCTAACCACCACTTCTGTATTTTTGCCCGCTGGTCTCTCTGTCTTTCCACCTTTTCTTCTTGTTTGTTTGGTGTTCTCGCTTCCTTCCATCTCCCCCGCAACCCCATTCTCTCCGATACCGCTCTACCCAGACGTCCCAAAGCTGACGGACCTCACCTTCGAGGACGTGAGCGACACCACCATCAGCCTCAGCTGGTCACCGCTCAACACCACAGCCATCACTGGTTACAGGATCACGGTGGTGGCAGCCGGCGAGAGCGTACCCATCTTTGAAGACATGGTTCTGCCGACGACCGGTCAATACACCGTTCACGGACTGGAGCCTGGTATCGGCTACGACATCAGTGTGACCACGATCACGGAGAATGGCGAGAGCGAGCCCACCACAGTCACACAGCAGACCTGTAAGATCCATGTTTCCATCGAACAAAGATTGATTTTTTAATATAATTATGTTCTTAATGTTTTTATTTGTTCACTTACTGTATGTATAAGAAAGCCAAACTGTCACAACCATCCCTCGGGTAGATAGAAGAAGTAGTTCTGTCGACCGCGAGGGACTCAAACATCACATGTTACATAATGTGACAAGGTTCCTATTAACCCGAAGTCATGGCTCTTCAAAGTAGACCTTTAAGTTGCTGATGTAATTGCGGTGCATGCTGTGTTGTCAGTTTAATAATCCTCTGTAAGTGCGTGTACACGTGGACCATCTGGTTTCAGTTGAGGGGTTTTTATCATACTGAGGCGCATTTTGCCCTCCGATGCACACGCTGCTTGTTCTCTCACTTTTAAGATGTCGTAAAACTTCAGACATGGATCACACACACACATTAACCACAGACTCTTCCCTTTTAAGAGATGGCAGAGTGTCTTCATATATTTCTTTATTGTTGAATACAAGCATCTCTCTCTCTCAACAGCTGTACCAGCCCCCACTGATTTGGCCTTTGGCCAGGTTGGGACAGACAGTTTGGAGGTTACCTGGGTGTCTCCCCGTGTCCCCAACAGCGCTAACATCAACCACTACCTTGTCAGGTACGAACAGAAAGATAAAATGTTTCCGACAGCTCAGTATTTCTTGTTCAAATTTTCTCTTGAATACTGATTTTAATACACACACACACGTCTCCTTGTTGTTCAGGTATCATCCTATCGACGACGTGGATGACATTACAGAAACCAGCGTGGAAGATGGAAGCAACAGAGTGGTGCTCAGGAGTAAGTTACAGCAAAAACAACACACAGACACACAAACAACAACATGGCACGTTATGTGCTTGGATTTGGAATATAAGATCTTGTTTTAAAAGTTTCTTATTTGTTTCTATATTTGAAATGTTCTTTTTCACTGTCCACAGACTTGCTGCCTAACACAGAGTACCTGGTGAGCGTGGTGTGTGTTTACGAGCAGAGGGAGAGCTCCCCCCTTGTTGGCAGCAAGAAAACAGGTGAGTTTTACCTGATCTGATTTGACAACAGGAGTGTATCAGTGCAGATAATAGCTAATGAGCATCTCTGTCAAGGAAAAGTCAGTTTAAATCTCAGTATTTAGCTGACCTAGACCTTCATGCAGCCTTCTCTGTACATCCCATCCTTCCACAGCTCTGGATTCACCAGTCGGCCTGCGTTTCTCTGAGATCTTTACCAACTCCTTCACCATCCACTGGCTCGCTCCCCAGAGTAAAATCACCGGTTACCGCATCCGCTACCAGATGACCAGTGGCGGAAGGGCCAAGGACGAGAGGCTGCCCCCATCAAGGAACCACTTCACCCTGACAGGTCTCACCGCAGACACCGAGTACTTGGTGAACATCTTCGCAGTGAGCCGGACAGAGGAGAGCCAGCCGCTCAGCGGGAAACAGAAGACGAGTAAGAAATCCTGATTTAATCATTTTTATTCTTCCTCCAGTTCCGCACTGTATTAACATCACATTGATCATTTTAACTTCTTTGTCTCTATCTTTCCTTTCTCTCTCCAGTCTCTGACGCTCCCACAGACCTGGAAGTGCTAGAATCCACCCCCACCAGCATCACCGTCCGCTGGGATGCTCCTCCTGTCACTGTGCGCTACTACAGGATCACTCATGGAGAGACAGGTAAGCTCAAAATAATGGCTTTAGCTGGTGAAATGATTCTATCTGAGTGTGTTTTTTTCCCTTCCTTTTCTTTTACAAGTTGTCGCTAGCCTACTGATTCTTTTAAAGATTGTTTTTTCCTAAAATGTATGACTTAATCGATCTTTATTCAGGAGGTCACAGCAATCCTAAGGAGTTCACAGTGCCGGGCTCTCAGTCCACTGCCACAATCAAGAACCTGAAGCCTGGTACTGACTACATCATCACCGTCTATGCTGTGACTGGTAGAGGAGACAGCCCTGCGTCCAGCACGCCAATCTATGTCACACACAAGACAAGTACGAACACACACACGCCTGCTCCCAAAGGCAAAACACAGCCACCTTTTTTTTAGTGATTTCAGCTCCCTTTGGCTCTGTGTTTCCACTCACACCTTCCTCCTTTCCATCCTCCGCTCTTAGGTGTCGACTCACCCTCTGAAATGGAGGTGATGGAGGTGAAAGACAACAGCGTGACAGTGAGGTGGAGCCCTGCTCAGGGACCGATCAAGGGATACAGGGTGACTGGGGTCCCCAGAAATGGACAGGGTCCATCTTTCACAGAGGTGGTGGCTCCAGGTATGATAGTGTTAAATCACTATTTTAAAGCTCTTCTCTATTTTCTTGTTATCCTCTGTTTACATATCCTTTTCCATATCGTGTCTAGACCAGACTGAGATCACTTTCTCAGGACTGATGCCCACAGTGGAGTACGTTTTGAGTGTTTACGCTCTTGGACAAGATGGCGAGAGCTCTCCCATGGTCGTGAATGCTTTAACCAGTAAGGCTTTACACTTTTTAGAGAGATATTTGAGAAATAGCATTCAACAAACTTAAACAAAATCAGAAACAACTGCCTGACTGCTTCCCTTCCCTGTAGATATAGACCACCCCAAGGACCTGACCTTCTCAGACATCGACTCCACCTCACTGCGAATCACCTGGGACAGTCCTGAGGGAATTGTTTCATCGTACCGGGTCTTGTATTCCAGTTCGGAGGAGGGTGAGAGGGAGCTGATTCCTGCTCCCAGAGGCGATGCTGAGTCCACTGTGATCTATGGACTGCAGCCCGGCACTGAGTACACTGTGAAGGTCATCGCTCTGCATGATGGCACCTCCAGCACACCGCTGGTCGGGACACAAGCTACAGGTATGGAAAAAATTATTGATTTGCGTCCTCCTCTTTCAATATCGCCAGTGCCATCCCCCGTTCATCCTCTTTTTATTCTCTCTCCTCCCCGCAGCCATCTCGCCACCCACCAACGTCCAGTTCTCTCAGGTCACTCCCACCTCTTTCATTATGCGCTGGACTGGGCCGGGTCAGGATAACCGACTCACTGGCCTGAAGGGCCTCACGGGCTACCGCGTCGTGGTGAACCCCAAAAACAAGTCCGGTCCCACCAAGGAGATGAACTTGGCCCCAGATGCCACACAGGCACACATCTCTGGACTGATGGTGAGTGTGCAGTCAGTGTATTATCTCTTTGGTTGTAAACTCACATATCAGAACTTGCAGAGAACAAATAACTCTGTAGGCAGCTCGATTGTAACTGCAGCCATAATAGTTAAACTCTCTAATCTTATGGAGACAATACAGCAAGAAACTGAGGTCTATTCTTCCTCTCTCTTTCTCCATCACCCTCAGGTTGCAACTACCTATGAAGTCAAAGTTTATGCCTTGAAAAACTCTCTGACCAGCAGGGCAGTCCAAGCAGAGGTCACCACTCTGGAAAGTGAGTCTCTAACACATAAATATTAAAGTTCTGATACATGAAATCATGGCACTCTTGATTTTTCATTGCCAAACATACTCTCACATCCTTGCTTTCTCTCTCTCTCCTCATCCAACTCAAGACATCAGCCCCCCTCGTCGCGTACGTATCTCCGACGTGAACGACTCATCCATCACTCTCACCTGGCGCTCCAAGACGGAAACCATCTCCGGCTTCCTGGTCGAGGCCACACCCACCACCTCCACCACAGGATACACACCCATCCTGAGGAACATCGGCCCCGACTTGCGGGCGTACACTATTACAGGTACACGGCTGATAGAGTGTACAAAACACACAAATACGTATTTTAACCAGCCGCTGTAGGAATAATGTGAACTGGCATACATGTTACTAGCATTGCTACACAGAGGCTCACACAGTCCCTCACTAACCAGTCACGGTTCCTTCACTTCAGGTCTGGAGCCAGGCACCACCTACAAGATCAATATCTATACACTGAAAGGAAATGGACGCAGCCCTCCTCTCACACTCACTGCCACCACAGGTAACCATTAATCTCTGTCCCTCTGGTGTCATAACACGTTATCCAAACACGTTGCTCAAAAAAAGCATTTAGTTAGCAAATTTCTACGAGTAGTTACCTGCTTGTCCGTCTCTTCCAGCCAAACCGGTGGTCATTCCACCCACCAACATCCGCTTCACCTCGCTGACCCCCAGCAGCATCTCCTTCACCTGGGAGCCATCACGCAGTCCAGGGGTTACTGGGTATTACGTCACCTATGAGGAGGCTGGAGGTTTGCCACGGGAACTTATCCCCAGACCCCACGCAGGCCAAAGCTACGCCATTATCAATGGTGAGTGTGGAGCACTGACTGTGCACCGACGAATAGAACATACATGCAAATACATAGATGGCAAATGACAAATGTTCATAACTTTTTGTGTATGGTTGTAGGTCTGAAACCAGGAACTGAATATGTCATTAAGATTGTTGCCCTGCAGAATGCTTTGAGAAGCACACCTCTGGTGGGCAAAGCCAGAACTCGTAAGTACAATTATCATCAGTCCATCAAAACTGTATCTCTATCATGCTTTGGTCTTAGATTATGCTATTCTGAAGGTATTGTGTGCAGTACTACTGGTGCTGTGGAAAAATAAATCGAGCTGCAATTAAGTCTTCCCACAAAAATGTTGATAAAGCCATAAAATCCAACATTATGGGCTGTTTTGTGTTACCCACTCACAGGAAGTGTGCCAAGAATTGAACTGCTCACGTGAAGTGATATCATCTCTCCAAACCAGTGTAAAACCTTAGTTTACAACTGAAATGTTAAGCCATAGCAGCCCTACTTATTTCTTTTACAAGTAACAGAATTTAAGTAATAATTCCTACAGATTGAAGATGTCTGTATGTTTGCTAGCTGAGCTCTGCTGCCCTCTGCTGGCTTTCTTCCCTAATAGCTGCTTAAATATAGTCACAGCAGATAGTACACTTGTGTTCCTCCATACTAAACACTGATGTTAAGGTGGTGGAAACTATATGACCGACTTGATCAACTTCGAACTCCACCATACATCAGTCTGCGTCTGCAGCCACAACCTGTATGGATCCATCAGATGCATTGTTACCTGTAGATTTTTTTTTTTTTTAGGTTTTCCTATCGGAAAGAATTCAATAACTTACAATTCAAAGATTTCTTTGTGTATTGGATTATTGGAATCGGGCAGTTTTATTTGGTTTCCTGTTGTTAAAGGAGAACAGAGGAAACACAACCATCTGGAGTTCTCACCTGCTTAAATTAATCTAGTGGATCTGTACATTTGCTTTGGCTTGCTTGCTTCTAACGGCTAGCATACATGCATTTCTTGTCCAATCAGAGCCCGTTACAGATCATATATTGGTCCCCGAGCTGCCACAGCTTCCTGTTTCTCACCGACCCACCACTGACATCCTGGATGTTCCAGAGTCCTTCAATGACCAGATGTAAGAACCTGCAGAATCAAACCAACATTATCATTTAAACACAAAATGCATTTTTTTCTGCTTTTTCCTCATCATGTTCATTGCTCTGTCTTTTTGCGTCCAGTTTCGACACCAACCATGTTCACTTGGCTGGCACTAGTGGCCAGAACCAACCGGGCCAGCATGGTCAGCACATCTACACAGAGTACCAGAACCTGGGCCCTAATAACGGTCTTCATGTCCCCTACGGTGGACCCAAAGAAGGACAGAGACCAACTCTCAGAGAACCACTGGTCTACATTCCTGCTGCAGGTCCTGATGGAAACAGAATACCTTTGGTCAAGGTGTGTGAGACTTTAACTACAATACTGCTGTCTTCAAGATAATTTCTAATGAGAAAACAACTCCAGATGATTTATAAGACTGGACCATGACATACTCTCTCAGCTCTGTGGGGTTGGGTCAGGTGTCTCAAAGCAAAATGACATTTTATGAACTTGCTATTTGCTGTGAGATTGATTTTATGACCTCACGTTATCTCTCTGCTGTATGTTTGATCCTGTAGGTGAGCGACGGTCCTCTGCCAGGTCTTGCGTTTGGGTTCCCTGACAATGAAACTGAGTTGCCTCAAGAAGCACAGACGATCACAACCATCTCCTGGCAGCCCATTCCTCAGACCTCAGAGTATGAGGTGTCCTGCAACCCTATTACCCACCTGGAGGAGGGGGGCTTCCAGGTACACACACACGCACGCACATACACACACACACACACACACATTTAGTACTGGAGATGTAAGGGCGATTGATCAACTTTCTCTTCTTCCATATAGATGCGTCTTCCTGGCACCTCCAACAGTGCCACGCTGATTGGACTAACATCCGGAGCGTCCTATAACGTCTTAGTGGAGGCCATGAGGGGCGGGGCTAAAGAGAAGGTTTTGGATGAGGTCGTGACCGTTGGCAATGCTGGTAAAGTACTCTGCACTGATAAAGTGTCCTGTGTATCATCCGTCTTAACAAGTTAAGACGAAGCAAAACAGCTGAGTTGGTTTTGTTGTAAACATTGTTTTTTTTTTTTTCTTCCGTCCTTCAGTTCCAGGTGACATCCCCATCACCACCAACCGGGATGTGTGTTACGACACGTTCACCCAAACCTACCACGAGGTGGGCTCAGAGTGGGAGCGCATGTCTGAGACAGGCTTCAAGCTGTGGTGTAGCTGCCTGGGGCTGGGCAGCGGCCATTTTAGATGTGATTCATCCAGTGAGTGGCTTATTAACCCCCATCCCAGCATGCTTTGCAAACACACCATGGAATTAGAAATCAAGTAATTCTATGTGGTTGATTTAAGAGGAATTTATAAGAAATCATCAAAATGAAGTGTCATGAAGAACAAATGAGAACATCTAGCATTGTAGACATTATGAATTCCTTAGCTGCAGGTCAAAGGCCATAGAACTGTACAGTTTGTGTTCTATGTGCAAATAAAATGACGGCATGGGCAGCCTTGGCGAAGATAACTAGATCATAAACAGCTTTGTGTTCATACATATGAGTATTTAATTTGTCTGACGTCTGCCCATGTCAGTCTCTCTCTGCTCTGCCTCTTTAAACTGTGAGAGCATCACAGTAAATGGGCAAGCAGCTGTGAAGCTATGCTAAGCTAACTAATCAGCATCAGTCTCAGTTTTTTTGTATTGGCCATACAGCTAACACAACAATACCAGAAACTGAGATCCCCATCCATTTTACGTGAGATTCAAAATCAATCTCACTGCCTGTGTGTCTGTGTGTCCCCACTGGAGGAACTGGAGACCAGTAAACCACACTGAGGCCTTATCTAATCTACAGGATGTGATCACATGATGTTTGAAGCACAGATGTATTCTGCACAATGAAGATGATGGCCTGTTTTTGCACCACTTCAGAGACTGTTTCATGCTTGTGTTAGAGAGATTTTGGATGTGGCTGTCATTTAAAGCTGTGACTCTCTCTCTCTGCAGCCTGAAGAGGAAAAGTTAGAATTTTTCTCATATATCCACTTCTCACTTCCATCTCTCCTCTCACTCCCTTTTTTCCTCTCTTCCTACTCCTCCGGTGTCCCACAGAGTGGTGTCACGACAACGGTAATAACTACAGAATCGGTGAGAAGTGGGATCGCCACGCTGAGAACGGTCACATGATGAGCTGCACCTGCATGGGCAACGGCAAGGGCGAATTCAAATGTGAACCCCGTAAGTACAGACTGGCGCCCACAACTAGACCCAGACGTCATAATAATGTTTAGTTCAGATTTTTATGGCATGCATCATAAAATAAATTCACACTTAAATGTAATAATATCAGCAATAAATGCAAACTAAAACAAACTTTAATCTTTATTATGTAACTTTCACCCTCCAGATGAGTCTACGTGTTATGACGATGGGAAAATGTACCAGATAGGAAACCAGTGGCAGAAGGAATACCTGGGCGCCATCTGTACTTGTACCTGCCATGGAGGACAACAGGTGAGTAACACTGGGTTCAAAAAGCGCATGTACAGATTGTCAGTGCCTTTCCTTTTCTTGTGTTTGTAACCAGACTGTGTTTAATTATGTGCATTAATCTCTTTCCCTCACCCACCTTTAGGGCTGGCGCTGTGAGAACTGCAGGAGGCCGGTAGGAAATACTGATGTGGATGCCGACCTGCTTCAGCCTGTTCATACAGATGCCTTCGACCGGTACAGAGAAAACGCTCTACGTAAACTGGTCAGTGTTCCACTATAGGTCTTCCTACTAATATTCTGCATTAAAATAATACAAAAGAGCACTGTGTACATTTACAAGATGTCATTCTAAATACAGTCAGACTGATAAATCACATCATCTGCTCTTCTCATCTTGCCCCACCCCTTCTCTGCTCTCCAGAACATCCAATGTCCGATTGAATGTTTGAGGCCGGAGCTGCTCGCAGACGCTCAGAGTCCCTCAGAGTAGATGAGAGGGGAGTGCGAGTTAAGGGGAATGAAGAAGTGAGACCCCCTCACAGCGTCGCTTCCACTTCAAGGAAGGAAACCTCCGCCTGCTTTCCTTTAATAGAAGACATTTCCATCAGATCTGTGCCTCAAAGGTTCCCCCCCTCCACCAAATTTAAGTGCCTTAACAAGACTTTTTTCCTACACCAACCTCTGTGCCTTTTCCAAAGATCTGTCCAGCTTTTCACGTTGGTTGCGATCCTTTCTTGTTCAGTAGAAACAAGGAATTTTTCTTCTTCTGATGAACTTTTGACATCAGTCTGTTGGAGCACAAATCCTGCTGCTTTTATCACCTCAAACCTGCCTGCACCGAACATACTGTCGACACACACACACACACCAGATGCAGTATTGTCGTCTATTTTTACTGTTGCATTGGGACTTTACTTTTGTTTTTATTAAAACATTCCATCTTCTTTTTGACCAAGACAAAACACACCACTTCAAATGTGTCTGATTTTATATAATAATGTCCCCTGATAGCAACCGTAGCCACATATGTTGCATTTCCCCTCGATTTTAAATCACTGTGACTAATATATATTTAGAAAAACATTTAGTTAATGATTCTTTCTCTGGGTCTTCAGACATTTTCTAAATCAGTTTATCACAGAGGAATTCCAAAGCCATGCAGTATTTCCCTTGTTGGCCAAGGGCTAGAAAGACATGAGTCAACTGAGGTGACAGTTTTTGTTAAGGATCGTAAAAACTGTTTTCCTGTCTGTTTCTCTGTGGTCATGTTCCTTCAAAAGATTTCTCTTTAAATGACAAAGACATTCATGTCAACAAACTTTCTTTAAAAAGATAAGCACTGTTACGTTTGAGTTGGTAGTAAAAGATGTTGCCTTGCAAGTATTACAGTATAGGCTGTTGAAGTCGCCATGTAGATGTGATTCTATGATCTGTAATGTGGTTGTTTTTTAATTGTACGTAGGTAATGGAACCTATGACATCTATAAAGCAAAAAGCTGGCTGACCAAAAGTTAAACTGTTATTTCAACGATGTATTGGAAAATTCACCATTGTTTCCAGGCAAAATACATGTTAATGTTTGTATTTTTTTATTCATTTCTTTTATTTATCCCTTTTTATTCAGGCATTTTGTTTGATGCTTTTTTGGGGTGTACACTTTATTTTTGATTAACTTGTTTTTTATATTGTTGGTGCCAAAATCTGAACTACTGTGGACTGAAACTTTTTAATAAACTGAAAAAATACATTTGCTGGGTATTTGTTGAAGTGTTTTTTGATGTATTCACTTAGGTGAGTATGATACACAGAGTTGTGTTAATGTACATTTGCCATAATAATAACAATGATGGTACATTTCATTTTCATGATACTCAATGACACATTACATATTGTAATTATAAAACTAAACCAACACACTAAAAGCATGTGAAAAACAACATTATCAGAGATTGAAAGCAGTTTAATTTTAGATGTCAGTGACCTATAATAACCAGATATACATTCAGAATCAGAATCAGAAATAGTCCCGCAAATAGAGAAAATTTGTGCATCCCAGCAGCCAAAAGACAGTTCAGTATAACAATAAACAATAATAATAGTGAAAAATTTAAGATATAATAAAAAGGGTAAGAAGATGAGAGAGAAGAGAAAATGAAATAGAACCTATATACATATGTACAAAAATAAACAGTGTAATTAGAAATAGTTTGGGCAGTGCGTTGTTATTAATGAATAATAATACATAATAAAATAATACATGATAAATATGTGTATAGTATGGAATGTCAATAAGAAAAATAAAACGGCAACAACATTTTTTGGAGATTTGAGAAAAGGGCTGCGCTTTTATTCTGAAAGGCAAAATAAACTATACCGGAAATTATTGTCCCTCGCGGAGTCGTGGAATGCAAAATACGCTCTGCCATTGGTTCTTCCGGAAAGAGTTCCGGTTTAGGCTTACTTCAGAATAAAATTCCGGAAAATGTTTTAGGATAACCGTTAACACATAGTAAGCTAGTCTCAAATCAAATGGGTTGTTGATACACTCGAGCTCATTACAGACTCGCGCTTGAGGTTAAATCTCACACATAAACGGAGGTTTCGTGGGAAACAAAACAAAACCTATACGTAGTATATCGGAATACTCCCGAAATCAGAGCACCGGTGACTCTTTTATTTTGAAGAAATTGCAGCGGAAGTGATGTTTTAACAGTCCCGCCGAGGAAGCAGCAAAAGAGTGAAACGCAAGTGAGTTGGCAACTCCTGGAAGTCAGCCTCAAATCTCCCGCACACACGACAAGATGGACCACGACTCCATTGACAGTTTGATCCTGAAGCTCCACGATGTGAACGCGGTGAAGTTCGGGGAGTACAAGCTGAAGAGCGGCATGATGACACCCATCTACATCGACCTGAGGGTGCTCGTGTCCTACCCAGCTCTCATGAACCAGGTATGAACACGTGCTGTCCCCCCTCTCCTGCTCCACAGCGTGCAGATGGAGCTTTAAAATAACTCGTGAGACTCCTAAAAGCTTCGTTACATAAAGCCATACTGTTTTTATAATCGAGCTAAAATGTCAGTAATGTAACCACGTGATGAAGGAAAGCAGTGCTGTCTTGATCAGCAGTCTCAGAAGTGAAGTGGATATTTTTAATTGACCTGAACACTGACGAGTTTTTACAGAAATGGCTACTGGAATAATTTAGCACAAACTGACACAATGCAAGATTGAACTGGTTGTATATTTGGGCTGTTAGAAACACATACTAATATGATGCACGTTTATACAAGGACACTTAGTAATGTCTATGAATGGCCACCAAGTTTTACTAAATACCTTTATCAGTAATGGCACTGTGGATATAATGAGTCAGTGGGGAGAGGACAGTTTGATAAATTCATGAAATCAGTCACTGTCAGGGTCAGTACCAATATTCATTATTAGAAATCTAGAAAACTGTCATTTGCAGTAAAAATGAAACACAAACAAAAAATGGAGCAGCCTCTGATGAATAAACCTTACAGCATTTTTTTTTTTCTGCAAGAGGCCTTTGCAGTAAGGCCCTTTTTTAAAACCAGGAAAAGTCCACACACGCTACACAAAGAAATCCAAAGAACAATACATAGTCTAATATGCCAATAATGTTATGATATAAATGTTTCTCTCTGCCCTAGTTTGTATATTTGGGCTAATCAATATGATGCACTCCAATACAAGAATGCTTGTTGTCATTATCGATTAAACTACTGGTTGTCCTCCTGATTAATGGATCAATAGTTTTCTTTGAAATGTCCCAAAAAATCCATAAGTTTTAAGAAGCTGCAACAAGCTAATTTTGATATTGCTTGAGCTAATCGGATATCAAAATGATCGGGAATGAATTTGATCCATTCATCAACTAAAGCTTCAGATCCTATAGTTCAATCATCTGTGTAAACAGCATGTAAATTTATCTTTACTAGTGCAAGTATGAAGTGTAAATACTCCTCATCTTCAGGTCACTTATTTAAGTTTTAGCTTGCCGTAATTTTCTAAAGTTAAGTTAAACATTTATTCAATTTTTCCAACAAAAAACGGGTGTCAGTTATCACCTTAAGATAAGCCATTTCATAGAGTTTTTGCACTTTTAATGTAAAATGTTAAAACTTCCACGCCTCAGTAAATAACTACATGTTCCCCTTGTTTCTCTCCGCAGGTGTCGAGTCTCATCTACGAGCGGGTGCAAGAAGAGGGGCTGCAGTTCGACTCGGTGTGCGGGGTCCCGTACACGGCCCTGCCTTTGGCCACCATCATCTGTTCCAGACACGAGCTGCCCATGCTCATCAGGCGGAAGGAGGCCAAGGACTATGGTGGGGTGTTTGGAAGTCCGGGCGGGCTTTGTTTATCAAGTGTTTATTGATCTTTGGCTTTGTTAGCAGGCGTCGCTTGTGTATCAACCTTTAAAGACAAACACTGACTGTTACACCCCTCTGCAGTAAGGAGCAAACAATACAGGAGCTGTTTATCTGACCTGTGTGATTCAGAGCTAATTTACCCTTTTCAGTCTCACCTGTGTTTAGATAAGTTGAACGGTGGACGTTGACCGGTTGCAAAGCTGTTTAACAGGAGTGGACAGTCCCAGTGTCCTACAAAGCTGATGAGGCAATTCTAGAAAATAATTTCAAATGTTCAAACTCGTCACTCTCCTTTCAGACGATCTGACTGCCCTTGCATGATTAAAGCATTCTCGGTGACAGAAAACATTGCTAGAACTGCGAGATAATTTTGTGCAGACCTTGAATCAGCTTTAAAAATGACACAAACACTGACACTTTCCCCAGAGAAGGGACTGATAAGGCTGCTCATGTAATCCTGCTAGGAACCAAGCGTCTGGTGGAGGGCTCCTTCCGCGAGGGGGACACGTGTCTGATCATTGAGGACACGGTGACCAGTGGCAGCAGCATCCTGGAGACTGCTGAAGTGCTCTACAAGGGAGGACTGAAGGTGCAGTATTGGGGATGATAAGCCAACATGGAGGTTTAAAGGGTGTCGAAGCCCATCAAGTACAGTAGGAATGTTATCATGAGGAGACATTTCAACAACTGGACTTTTCCTCTGTTTTAGGTGACGGATGCCATCGTTCTAATGGACCGAGAGCAAGGTGGCGTAGAGATGCTGGCCTCTCAGGGAATCAAACTGCATCCCATCATCTCCATGTTCAAGCTGCTCAACGTGCTGCTGGCAGCCGAGCGCATCGATGCCAAAACCGCCCAGAGCGTCCGCCAGTTCATCCTGGACAACAACACCTTCAGGTACCAGAGGCACACTGCAGTTAAAGCGTCTGTGTGTGTGTGTGTGTGTGTGTGTGTGTGTGTGTGTGTGTGTGTGTTTACGCTACAGGTAACATTTGCAGAGTAACGTTTCCAACTTGTGCGTTTCAGCCCAAAGGAGGAGAACGGCAACGGTGTGTCCGCTGCCAAGAAGCCGTGTGTGGAGAAGAGCGTGGACCTGAGCTACGCAGAGAGAGCCAAACTACCAAGTACGTAGATAACAGCTCAGGCAAGATGGCCATCGCTCGTAATGTAATTGAAATGTAATTAATAATAACTCTGTGTGTGATACGTTTAAAAGTTTCCAAAGTGCTTTGACAGACAAAAGCAGGATACTGAGGAAAACCAGTCAGGCCAAACAGAAGCCAGAGCAGACTGAGCTTTAAAACTTTGTACCACTGTCAAAAGAAGCTTGACAATCAGGTCCTCTATGACGTGTTAATGACAGGTTATGTTGTCTTGGTGAGACTCCTATAAGAACACACCTTCATATAAGGTGTTACAGATATTTTAAAGCTCTTTATAAGACGGTGTCATTCATCCAGTCTCTCCCTCCTCTTCCCCGCAGACGTTCACCCTCTGGCGTCGAAGCTGCTGACGATCATGGAGGAGAAGCAGTCGAACCTGTGTGTGTCTGCTGACGTGACGAGCAGCGAGGAGCTCCTCCAGCTGGCCGACTCTCTGGGCCCGAGCATCTGCGTGCTGAAGACGCACGTCGACATCCTGAAGGTTTGTGTTAAACAAATCCATATTTTACACCAATAAAATCGTCAGGAGGAATAATCTAATGTTATTTTTATGTCTGCTAACAGGACTACACAGCGGCCTTCAGCCAGAGGCTGCAGGCACTGGCGGAGAAGCACAACTTCCTCATCTTTGAAGATCGCAAGTTTGCCGACATTGGCAACACAGTGAAACATCAGTATGAGGGTGAGGAGATTTAACACATTTTGTTTGTGACATGCATCCGTTGGAAACGGCTTCTGAACACTGGGTTTTGTCATCGTGTCACTAGTTTAACCGTATGCTCTTGTATTCATCCCCCAGGTGGTTTGTACCAGATCTCCTCCTGGTCCCACATAGTGAACGCCCACGCGGTGCCGGGCCCCGGGGTGGTGAAGGGTCTGAGCGCTGTAGGAAAGCCTCTGGGCCGAGGCTGTCTGCTCATAGCACAGATGAGCTCCCAGGGCTCTCTGGCTACTGGTGAATACACGAAGGCTGCGGTAAGTAGCTCTGCATTTTCTAAATGTACTCAGATATCTACTTGAGAGACTCGTCGGTTTACAGGTGTTTTGTTTTGTACCTTTCTACAGCTGCAGATGGCAGAAGAGCAGTCGGACTTCGTGTTCGGGTTCATCTGTGGCTCTAAAATCAGCAAGAAGCCAGAGTTCATCCACATGAGCCCCGGGGTGCAGATGCAGGCTGGAGGTAAAGTAGACTGTGTGTTGACATTTATTTACATTTGGTTGGTTTGTTTTCCTAGAAGTACATGTCAGTATAAACATTTTACATGTTCAGTATTATAAATCCTGGATGTTCATGAGATTTAGGAGTTAAGTTTAGTTAAAAATGATGTTATAATGCACCTATAATGTCTGGTGTGCCGTTACAGTCTCAACTAAACAAGGCACATACTGTCTATCTGGGAAAAAATCAAGTTGATCCTCACACACTTTGGTTTTGCTGTGTATTCCACCTCATTAGATTTAAAGTGAAACAGTCCTTTTGAGGTTTAAGTGCTTACCTTCAGCTTCAAGGTTGTTTGATGTGTAAACATTCTTATTGTGTGAACAGTTTTCGTAAACCGGCTCGTTGGGACGCTGTGTGTGTTTAATGTAACTACAAACAAGATACAATGAGTGATTCAGTCCAAAGACGGGATATTTAATTTCCAAGGTGATAAACTTAGTTTTTTTGTAAATATGCACACTGAATTTAACGGCTGCAACACACAAAGCATCCAGCTTTAGAGTCAGGGTTGTACATAGTAACCCAGTATTAGGACAGTGCCATTAGTCAAAGCAACAAAATGAAACATGGTGGATAAAGACAGTTGATTGTGGAGCCCTCGAGGTCGTTGGTATCTGAAGAAGTCAAACATGTCCGTATTTGACAACCTTGAGATATGAGTCAACAATGTGCATGACAAGCCCTGAAAACAAATACTATGTGAAAATGACTGAATCGCAACAACAACATGTGTCTAAATACAAGATGTGTTGACTTACAAATTGATGTAGCACAGTTGTTTTTATTGAAACACTTTATTTTGATGCCTTAAATACTGAGACCACAAACGTCTGCTGTGACTCGTCTTCACCACAGGGAGGTGCTATCGTACAAGAAATGATTACTGGGCCTTGCACCTCCTCACACATTTCTCCCTCCCCTTCCTGTGTCCGCCTCTCCGACAGGTGACGTGTTGGGCCAGCAGTACTCCACTCCAGAGGAAGTCCTCTGCAACAAAGGCTCCGACGTCATCATCGTCGGCCGGGGTATCCTGGAGGCCCCTGATAGGCTGGAAGCCGCCGAGTCGTACAGAAAGGCAGGCTGGGAGGCGTACACCAAGAAACTGGGCAGCGGTGACCAGTAGTTACATCATCACATCAAAATTAAGATCTCAGTTACTCTGATAAGGACCTCCGCCGATGAACTGGAAGTCTTTTCATTTCACATTTCTAAGGAACACAGTGTGCAGCGAGATGTATACATAGAAACATATGTAGATGTTTGCACTGCCACGTCCAAACGCACACCTGTTCCTACACCGCCACACAGTTTATTGACATTTCTACTTTGCAGGTGCTTGGAATCAGAAATGTGTCGATTCTGTCCTATCAATAAGCAGCTCTACGCGTCCTCTTCTGATTCCTTCCTATTCATTCACTTCTGATCAGGTTCAAAACAAGACTCGGGACAATTTTCAGTATTACTTCAGGGTCGAGTGTGTTTTTCTTCCTCTCCCAGTCAAATCCAGCAGAGTGTGAGATGAGTTGTTGATTACCTAGAATAGATAGGTTGTTTTTTTGTTTTTTTCTAAATGAGGTGGCTGCTAGACATACAAGGTGTCATTCCCTGCTTCTAGTCATGTTGAGGCTCTTTGTCACAAACCCACTTTTCCTCCTAGGTGCTTTACTAGACCAGCATTTGTAGTAGAAATAAATGTGGGTGTGGCTTATAACTTTTTTAATATTTGTATAATATTTGGGGTGTAATTCAGGGCATTTTCCCAGCTGAGCGTCTTTTAGTATCTTGAGATTCCCAATCTGGATCGTGGTAAACGCTCCTCACAAGATCACACACACACACCAATGACCAAAAAGAACATTCATTAATTTTCATCGTATCAGTATTAAGTAGATTTAAATTTGTATGTGCCGTGTTAATTTCACACAAAGGCACAGGCTTTGTAAAGGTAGCATGTTATAGGTCCACTCCAGAACAGTGACAGAATTAACAGAACTTTGAAAGACAGAGTGACAAAATCGTAGTTTGATGATCAGTTCGTCCCCCTCACATTATTTAAGTGTGGAGATGAGGGGAACTTCTGATTACAGCCAGGGTATTTCTCTTTAAGTCCGTCTGCCGTCCATGTTGTTTAACATGAAATATAAAATGCTGAAGCGATCATTTTTAAAAGGGATATGGTTCCACACATGATCGGTGATCTGACAGAACCCGTCTACTAGTATTCTCTCCAAAAAGACAGTAGATGAATAGTTTTGTTTAGACGGAGAGAAAAGCCCTTGTTGAAATGTCCTTTTTTAAAAGCTGACAGCAGCTGAATTTGGTCAACAGTGACGTCCTGGAGCCGTGACAGTTGTGCAGTGACGAGGCCTCGTGGTGTTATTGATGATTTCCTCCTTGATTTGATGGATGAGTGTGACGTCTCTCTCCTCTCTCAGAGACCTTGTGTGGTTTGTTTCCCTCCATGTACTTTTTCCTTCTGTGACTAAAAAATAAGAAATGCAGCATCTTTTGTAAAGTGGGACTGAATATTGCAATAAACGTTACTTGTTAAAAATCTTTATTTCCCAGCGTTATGTTTAATATCGCTGTATTTATTCTGTTCTGTTGTGTTACTGAAGACGTGAGAAGTCCTTGATGTCTGTTTCTGTGTCGTTTTGTAAATTGCTCTTAAACTGGAGATGCTTGATGCTGATTATTAATTTACAATCACGTCTACAGATGCTGTATGTTTTTAACTGTGACATTAAATCGTATTTTATCAGATGACCTTAGAATGTACTGTAAAATCTGGATTACACAGGATTATCTACACTGCTGTGACATCGAGCAGTGCTTGTATGATGTGTTTCTTTTCTGTATTAAAGGAGAATTTAATCAAGCCAACTATCAAAATACCATGAAATGCAGTTGATGGCTACTGAATAATATCTTTCACCCTTCCATCTTGAATTATAGACACATTTTAGTTGCTAGGTTCCACTTTATCTGATAAATGTAAGGTGGAAGCTGTTTGTTCACTAGAAGTGGAGCAAAACAATCCAGGTTTGAAGCGATCGCTTGTACAAAATATCTAATAAATTCATCGATGCTGTCTTTATGAAACCGGAGTTTTACAGAACCCTCATGAAGTTTGTTGTAATCTTAAGATTTCTTTCCAATTGTCCTCAATACAGCTGAGAAATACGAAAGATGAAGATAGATAGATAGATAGATAGGTACTTTGATCCAGAAGGACATTTAGACATCATGTAGCTTGTAGGACACATACAGAACACAAAAGCAAATATATATAATAGGACAAAGTACATATAAAAAAAGAACATTTAAACAATAATTTAACAGTAAGCAAATGTTATTACTAAATATTACTAAATATAGAAAAATCCATATGATGTAGTTAGTATTGCATTGTATTTTTTGAATACACTTTAAATTAGTTTTACCAATAATATATATTTTTTGTCTGGTCGACTGTTTTCATATCCCAAATTTAATGTATTTTCTTAAGTTTGAGGAGTTTTAATGAAGTGAGGTATCCTGACTTTTAGCCAGTAGCAGCTTTTATCCAAAAGCGACTTACAATAAGTACATTTGTCTCAAGAAAGAAGCCACAACATATCACCGTCCAAAAAGTTAAAAAACAAAATGACTGGACGTGTCCAACCTGTGACAGCGCTCAGGTTTTTCTTTTTTAGTCTCAGACCCAAACTGAACACAGCCCACCAACTGACGGTGTCCTCGGGGTTATTTGTGATGTTTTCACAGGCTGAGCAGAACTAATCCATGAGCAGTAAACTGGAGGAGTGTCCCTTTAATTACAAAAGACAACCAACATGTTTGCAACCGCAGAGGTCCAACCCACAGAGCAACGACAATATCTCTGACTGGCCTGCTATTGTTGTCTTCTGTTGTCTGTTGGATCCTTTGAAACCATTTTTTAATAATCATCAGGGTATTTTTTTAATTCTAGGTTTGGCAAAAGCGTTTGATTTGATAGGCAAAACAAAGTCAAGCAAACACCTGAAACTCATCAATTCAATTGATCATCTGATTTCCTGTTGTGGGAAATATTTATAGACTTATGGACTCCAAGTGGATTTTCCCTTTTGTGTCAGGTCTAATTTGAAACGCAAACAATTTCCCTTCCTTCCCTGCGCCTGGCTTTTTTTTCCCACCTGAAGTTGTCTGACAAGGTGAGCCACCCGGCAGAAGAAGAGTCATTTGCAAGGTATATGATATGGAAATGATGCTCGAACAGGCGCTGAAAGAGACTGAGAGAGGTCGGAGTCGGCAGGTAGTTACGTTACAATGCGCCTTTTTTTACAGACCGGCGCAGGCACAAAGGTCAGACACGTTGCCTGGCACACAGGAGGAGGAGGGAAAGGGATGGTAAGAATAATTCATTTGTGTGTGTGTGTGTGTGTGTGTGTGTGCGCCTAACACACACATACACACACACACTCACACACGCGCGCGCACCCCTCCCCCTTAATGTCAATATTTGATCAGAGCAACGCACCGTGTAACAGGTGTGTGTGTGTGTGTGTGTGTGTGTGCGCCCTGAGGATCCTCTCTCTGTCGTTTCATCCATGATGGTTGGAGAGAGTCGAGGGGTGGAGAGAGAGATGGGGAGGGGAGGGGAGATGGGAAGAGAGCGCGTAGAGGTATAAAAGGTGTATACCTGTCACGACTAGCACTCATCCAGTGCGCGTAAAAGGTGAGCCAAAGCCTGACCAAGCCTGTGCGCATTTCTTTTTCCATTTTCTTTTTTTAATTTTTGGTCTTTGTTGCTTCTTTCCTTCTAAAGGTAGGCTCCGAGGCTTTTCATTCATTTCATTCACTTATATTCCCAGAGTGTTTTTTCCCACTAGTGTGCGCATTTCTTGGTGTTTTAACTTTTTTCTTGTTTCCAAATCCCTGCAGAGGTGACGAGGCAGCAGAGAGAGACAGCTGTTTAGCGCTCATCATCTTCTCCCCGCCAGGATCTCCGCACTCTGATCGAATTTTGTGTTTTGTTTTGTTTTTGTTTTGTTTTTGTTTTTTGTGTGATTTTTTCCTCCATGTCTGTATTTGCTTCACGTTGAGCCTCACGCACAATACCTGAAGATGAAGTTTTGTTCGTTCGGCTCGCGTTACGCAGGTACGGGTTGGCAACTGGAAAAGACACAAAGTTTTGTTTGTTTGTTGGTTTGTTTTGTTTTGTTTTTCGTCACTGGAGAATCATCACTCTGTTGTAAAACACTGTCAAGCCTTCAGTTCAGACTAATGATGGGAGGTTTATTTGTTCTGGGTGGGTTGTTTGAAAAGATTCCCTCACAGACGTTTTTTTTTGGGGGGGGGGGCACAAAGCCAGCCCCTGATTTAAACAATATATAGTTGTTGAAATTTAGAAGACAAGACATCAGCAATGAAGTGAGCACCATTGCTCCAACTACAGGACAACGTTTCAGTAACTGAAGCACCAGGTGTACAGAGCCTTTAACTGAAAAGATTACCTTATTTGCATACAGCTGCTGGCTCTGAAGGGAGCCATGTCAGCCCGGTGACAACTGACTCCTGGAGTCATTTATCCAAAGGTGAAGCAAAAAGAAAAAAAAAACAAACAAACAAACAAAACCTCATAGAAAAGTCAAAACTTATTGGACTCCATTAAAGGTTTCTTTTGTTTGATTTAACTGAATAGGTGTCGAGCAGAAAACAGGCTGACAGCTGCTGAGTTCAGTCGACTCGAATCAGGTGATCCAGGCAGAAAAAGTTTAAATCCACCGTGTGTTTTCATGTTTTCACTGAAAGGTCTCACATCGGTCCTCAGCTCTGGTTCATTGTCCTGACTGATAAACCTGTAACTGACATCAGGTGTGTGTGCAAATGATGTCCGGTGGTTGTTTGATTGACCCCCCCCCAGGTTGATATAATGTCATGTGTGCTGACAAAGGTTGACATTTATAGACGATAGCGATGATAATCTCCGTATCTCCCCCCTCCCCCGCCATGTCTGATAATCGTTGTCTTCTTTTCTGTTGGCACATTCACGATGACGGCGTGTATTTTCCACTGGGGGCCGATTCATTACCCTCCATCTCCTGCGTCACCTGGTGAGGCTGCAGGCGAGCTCTGCAGAGCAGCAGAGATGAGCTTAATGGGAGGTTATGTTAATCATTGACTAAACATTAACCACACACACACACACACACACACACACACACCAGATATCTGATAGGGGCCATCTGTCATTCGGATGCTACGATGCAGCGTTCAGCCGTCACACTGGTTCACCCTTCGCCTTGTGTGTCCTTCCATGTGTTTCAGAGTTCTGACTCTCAGTATTTTAGTGTGTATTTCAAATGTGCACCTGTGGGGTTTTTTTTCTTCTCTCTCGCAGACAATAAATGGATGAAGTCAGTGTCACAACTACACTGATCTGACCTCACTGAAGGAGTCAGCTGCCCTTTGTGTCCCCAGTTCAAACAGATGAATTCATTCAAAAGCAGTTCAGAAGCTGCATCCTTCAACACACAGTGCCAAAACACACCAATGCTCCACATTTTGTTTCACAGATTATAATGCCTGATGAATTTAACCATTGAGTAATTGTCTACTAAATTAATTAAATGCATTTGATTTTTTTATTATAGACTCCAACACAACTGCTGTAAAGCAGAAAAGTTTGATCTACTTGTGCCAAAAACGAGACATAAGAAAACCAAAAACATTTCACTCGCCAATAATCACACAAGTAAAAGTCATATTTAATTGCTGTCGTTGTGGCATTTTGGATCTGAAACATGAAATCAAATGTTAGCCGTTAAATCACTGGTGCTCGAGCTACAGTTTCACGTACGTGTCTTTAAAAACGTCGCTCCCTCCTGCACGTGATTCCCTCAACATTGCTTTTATAAATCCCCGTCGCTCTTTAGCTCCAAAAACATCTCCCGTAGGTTTTATCACCCACGAGAGACACATTACGTCAAAGCCCGTCCGACATGTCTCTCTTTCCCTGAGAGCCTGTTTGCCTCTGCTTGAAGCTCTTGTCAATATTTGTTTAAAAGCCAGATGAAGGGAGAGCTCACACTCCTCAGTATCCTGGTTACCCTGCTCCGATTTAAACCGACTGTCCCAACTGCTGCTGCTGCTGCTGCTACACCCTGCCCACCAGCTCCAACAGCCCTAAGAACACACAGGTCATTTGTATAGGATTAAAGGTGAAGGCTTAAAGTCTGAATGTTAGTGTGAGAACATTTGGTTTTAGTGTCAACAATATGTGTATATATGTATATATATATCCACATGAGACAACCAGCGGAGCTCAAATAATGTGTGTCAACCTGAAAAAAAGCTTGAGTAGCAGTTCTTATATTAAGCCCCCCCCCCTTTTTTTTGTACATGACAAATTTACCCAATGGAAACACAGTTATTAAGACCCCTGTAGGCCCATGTTGACCCGGACAGAACACAAAAAGAGCTTGAATCCAGAATCGTCCAAGATAAAAATGCATAGTTTTAGACATTCTGTACCTATTTTGGGTTAGTTTATATGCAATGTATGTAATTTCATTGAAAGACGTGTTTTCTGTGGTTTTCTTCATCGTTAAAAGAAAAACCATGGCTGCTGATAATCAGTCAGTAATGTAGGAATTAGGTCATTTTTTCATTAACAGCAACAGGCGACTAAATGAAACACACCGCTACCTTGAGTTAATAACAGATTTCTCTGCAGGGAGGACAGTGTGAGGGCACAAGGAAACACAGTATGTGCCAGTGATTAGTTGCAGAAATGTTACATATTTTTTTACATTAAATTACTTGGAAGCTAACTCACCATGTCAAACACAAGCTGGTTTCTGTATCAGTCATCTCACTGTGAACAGAGAAAGCATGCACACAATTACTATAAACATATATTATACTGCTGAAAAGAGGCGCAGCAAAAAACAAAACATCACATTCTTTAACCCATGTAACGCACCAGAGTGCTGAAACTCTTAATGTCACATACTATCATTTTTATTATTGTCTTTCTGTTTTAACATATTCTCCTATTATTACTGCTACACACAGTAGGTAACATGTCAGTCTGTCATGGAAAAGTGATCCCTCCTCTGTTGTTCCTCCACCCGGGCTTGGTTTGGATAGCTTTCCTGTACATCTTTGTGATTTTGGGCCCTTTAAATATAATTTACCGATAACAGTAATAAGTGTTTTTATGTAGGACCTTAAAAGAACAGATGTCGCAAAGTGCCTCACAAAGGAAAGAAAGAAAAACAAGAAAAAAGCCTAAACAAGCCAAGTTTAAACAAAAGGTTCTGTAGCTGCTTTTTGAAGATGTCAATCCACATAACGTAAGTCCAGTGGGACAGAGTTTCCAAAGTGTCGGACCTACTACCTCAAAAGCACAGGCTCCTTTTGTCTTCAGCCTGGAGGGAGGAACAGATAACAAACCCTGATCAGCGCATGTCAGAGTCCTACTTGATGATACTGCCAGCAGTCACACCTCAGTGTAGGCAGGTGACAATTGTAAATGTGATTACAAGGACCTTGAATTGGACTCTGAATAGTATCGGTGAAACGCGAGACCTTTGCAAGGAAACTCTTACACAGACAGGTGAAAAGAAAGATAAGAATCATACAAGAACCTGCAGTTTCTCAGCTTGTAGAAAGAGGAGTGAGACGAACAATTCACATGCTGGTCAAGACTCACAGCCCGGCCTATTAGAAACCCCTGGATTATAGAGGGTAGGTTTAGGTTCAGGAGCCTAAATGAGACCGGCCTTCTCCTCTTTCACGAGCCCTGCTGCCCCCGCCGTGACCCCGTGAACTCTGCAGCAGACCGACTGCATCAGTGCCATTAAGACAACCGTTTGCATCTGTACAGAGGGAACATGATTACATTTGCGGTGCCTGCCGAACTGTTTTGCTGCTATCTGTAGATGGTGAAACGAGTGCTTCCCAGAGGCTGTGTGTGTGTGTGTGTGTGTGTGTGTGTACATGTGTTTCCGTATGTGTGTGTGCTGCCTGTAGGATGTGTGCTGTGTCCTCTGACAGTTACCGATAACGAAGAGTCATGCAAATGCCCCGAGGCTGGTTCCTGCCCCTCGGTTGGCCGCTGACTGACTTTGTGAGGCAACTGGATAGGAGTCAACATTTAAGATCTCAGAAGAATGAGCCCAGTCAGATGAATACACAGTCTCAACTTCAATAAACAAGTTGTTTTTTGTTGTGTTTTTTTTTTTAAATTTCAGAATTCATGCAAAGCAACACATGCAAAGGTTCTACTCAAGCGAAAAGATGTGTGTGCTCATGTCTGCCAGCCTCGGTGTGTTTGTGTCCCCTGTCATCACAATCCAATACTGTTTTATTTTGTTCAGGTGGACGATTCAAAGACACAAGCACAGCAAATATCACAATCTATGCTTTTGCTATGCTTTTTTTTTTTTTTTTTCTATCCTTGCAGGTAAGTCCAGCTGCTTGTTTGTCAGGCGCAGAGATCAGCGGGGACAAGTGGACGCGGTGCGAGCAGATGTCCCGCTCGCATCATCCCTACCTGGATTAGTCTCCACGGTAACCTTCCACCTGAAGGAGGGCATTTATTCAGTGCAATCTGTGTGTCACCGTGTGTTGATGTGTGTCAGCGTGCAGGTACACAAACAGTCACGTGTGTGTGTGTGTGCAGGTGCATTTACTGGCTATTCAAATAGTTCCTGCTCACACTGACCCAGAAACAAAATCTCTCTCTTCCTGCAGTGTTAACACACTTCCTGCACTGCAACCAATCCATACAAGTAAAACAGAGCATAGCCTGATTATCACAACGTATACACTATATGTCATCCTATATTTGCATTTTTTTTCTTTTTCTCTACATCCTTGACATTATTGTTGTACCCGGTGGCGCCTGAACGCACCAGATCTGTAATGTTTAGAGCTTTAGGTTGGCTGCTCGGGTCACACTGTCTGTATTCATCATGGATGAGATTCAACAATCAGCCATCGTTCTCATTCGTGGCTTTAAAAATGTTGTTGCGCTTTTTAAAAATATGGGTGCCAGCATGTAAAAGAACATTTCATCATGATTTTAGTGACAAGTGAAACAGAAAAGCTGTATTGAAATATTCTGCCATATCTAAGTATAAAACAAGGGATCTCCGTCTGTCTGTTATTCATGAATCTCTAGCAGAACGGTTCGTCTGATGTATTTCACACTTAGCAAGTTTGTTGCTGAAGAGCCAAGAAGGTGCAGCGTTGAATTTGGTTCAAAATTGCAAGTTCTATATTGATGCATTTTGGTTAAACAGTGAACGCCTCTCTGTGAAGCAGCGTTCTGCTCTCTGGCCTCACGGCTCTGCAGACTGAAGCTGGGCTCCCACTGATCCCACTCACGTCATCTCATTGGGGAAGCAGACCTAAACAAAATGGAGATCATTTACGAGTCTGTGTGAGCAGAGAGACGCGTCCAAAAAAGGGTTTTTATTCTGAAACTGAAGAACTGAAGATGAGATTTTAGGTTTCTAAAAGCTAACATTAGCTTCAAGAGCTAAATTGTTCACCATGACCTGGGAGCACCGTCAGCTGCCCCAGGATGCCTCTAACATTGGTTGTTGTAGTCACATTTGATACAATCGTGAGTCACTGACATCTTATTTCGAATGAAAAGACGGTGAAAAGCTTTTCACAGACGTTTCCTGTTAGCTACAATAAAGCCAAAGAAAAAGAAAAGGAAAGAGAAATAGCTACCAACCACATTTTCATGCATTTTATGGGCTAGATAGATGAATCAAAACATGAAAAGGCTGAATTAAGATGTAACTAACAAAAATGATGTTGTAATTTGAGTCTCAGGTTGAGTATGGGTGGTAGAAACAGATGGAAATTCTTCCAAAGTAGTCGAATCTGCTTATAATTATCATTTTTGTTGATTCATGATTCTCTTTTTCTATTTAAGAAAGAGTCATGATGGAACAGTGTTTGCACCGTACTGTAGGGTGCCACTGCTGATGCAAAAAACGATCTATCACTCTGTGGCCATTACACGACCATTCATCACGATCAGATAAGGGATACATGACTGCCAAAACCATCAGAGAGCCGCCTCTGCATTATGTTATGCATTAGACCACCTCAGTTGAATGTAAAGACAAACTCTGGACCAGCAAAAGGTGAGGGGACCTCTCTCAGGTGGATCCTGGATTCGCCCCCTCAGCGATGCATGACAAGTGACCAGTAAACGTGTCATGTGACCAGTGACAAGAAATGAATGGCTTTCTTATACAGCGAGATAAGGATTCAAAGTAGAACTGTACGAGCTCCCTCTCTGCTGGACTACACTGTCCCTGACACATGCAAATAACCCCGGCTGTATTTAACTGGGAAATGAGCTGTGTGTGTGTGTGTGTGTGTGTGTTTGTGTGTGTGTCTGTGTTTGTGTGAGTTTGTGTGTGTGTAAGGATCTACAGCTGATCTTTCTTATCAGACCTGGTGAAGAAAGATGAAAGACCTTCTTCACACACACACACACACACACACACACACACACACACACACACACACACACACACACACACACACACACACACACACACACACACACACAAACATACACATACATGTTTTAAAATGTATCTAGACACACATGGTAGTTTAGGTAGTAGCACCTCTATGCTCACACAATTGTGCACTCACACACACGACATCTGTGTCTATATAAGCCTGTCCTTTCACCTGCCCATCACCTGCTCGTGGGGGGGGGGGGGCAAACACACACACATACACAGAGACACACTGGCAGACACACACATGTAGAGAGAAGCACAATGAATGGGTTAACAGAACACAATGAAAAAGCTGTTCACACAAGTAAACAACTCTCATGTGCCCACAGGTGAAACACACACACACACAGGCGCGCACACACACACACACACACACATGCACACACACACACACACACACATACACAAACAGTACAGGTTCTGACTGTAGTGAATGTTTCTATTTGTCAGATATTTCCATTTAAACTCCATCTCAATTCCAACTCTGACAATTAAAGGCACTATTTTTTTGAGTGTCATTTCTATCTTGTCAATAACGGCGCTCTTGGATCGTAGGACGGGTCGGCCGCCATCTCAGAGCATCAGAGTTTGGAAACCCAGAGCGTCATTGTTGGAACTGACACTCTAAAAATCAACTTTTATTACAAATGGCACCTTTAAATGAAACATTTAAACAGTGTAGTCCAGTTCTGCTGTAAAAGTCTGGTTGTAATGAATACTTTTGCCACTAGATGTCACCGATGATGAAGGAAAACTCATCTCCAGAGTCCCCTGACAACACCCTGGATACTGTTGCAACCATGGTGGATTAAAAAAAACATGAAACCTGAAAGAAAAAAAATGCCAGAGTAAGAATATAACAACTGTTTGTTTACACTGAGAGGGACAAACCTGATGATTAATCTGATGACTCACCAGTATTCAGTCGGCTATGTGGATACAGTTTGTCAGTGCACACAAAATGATGGAAGCATAAATAAAATGTTTCTTTCTCTTTGTTTCCTGAATCCTATTATGTGATATTACAATGTGAAAGTCTATCAGAATCTGTATTATTATAACTTAAAATGAATAAGTGCACAAAAGAACAATATGACTCTGAGAGATGTTTTTCATTCCAGATGTTAAATGTACATTTTGTTAGTAGCTCTCGGCTGAAATGTAACAACAAAGGCTAATCTATGATCAAATGTCGAAACTGTCGACCCAACACAGGATCAGAACTCGGCATCAATCCCAGTTTAATTTACAGTTCTGTTAATAAAGTGACTAACTAACCCTGTACTGAGCATGAAAAAATGTAACTGAGCTGAAAGATCTTTATTTGAAATATAAAATAAAGATAAAACTAAAATATTAATGCAGCTTCTGTATTGTGTTGTTTTCCTTTATAAGTAATCTTCTCAGGTGCCGTTCACCCAAAATGCTATTTTTGTCTCCTCATGATTAATTCTCATTAAAAGCTGATTATTTTCTATTTCTTAGAATAACATATTGTTCTACTTACAATCTTTATTTTTACAATTTATGGAATATAAGAAATGTTGTCAGCTGCCAAATGTTATTTGTCATCTTATGATTTATTCTCATTGAAAGCCTGTTATCAGCCTATATAAAAGCATATAAATATATATGTATCATACATTCATACATTCATACATTCATCTATATTTGCAATGTCAGTAATGTTATTTGTAATTTGTTACCTCATGATTTAGTCTAATTTAGCGTATATCAATATATGTATGTATTGTTCTACTTACCATTACCACTTTTTGCAATCTATGATCAGAGTACTGCTGTCTGGGCCAGTCCAGTCCTTTACCTTTTTCTGCACCCAGTAACAGCTCATGTACTGTAAAAACAATCCCAGCTACATGTATATGAGCCTTATGACACTGTATGTGTGGCATACTGCATATATTTAAGTATGATCCAGTTCATTTTAAAGCCGAAGTTACACGTTTCAGAGCCAAAGAATGTGGCTTCCTATCAGGTCTGGTCACAAAGTGACACCACTACTGGAGCAGTTCATCCAACTGACTCCTTCCAGATGAATCACTGGAAAAGAGGGAGATAAGGAGAGTCCTTCACTTTGTTGGGACGCCTTGGTTGTCTTTTCCTCACCTCTAGCTTCAGATCTGGTTTACCTACAGCAGAGAGAGAGAGAGAGAGAGAGAGAGACATAGAGGGAGGGTGAGAGGGGATCAGCTCCCAGAATGTGTCTATTATCCGGCCACCCCAATCAAACTGTTGTGTCAGTGCGTTACCATTGTATAGTCCTGGGTCAGGTTGCCTCTGACCACGGCTGCCATATTGATGACTAAGTCAGTTTGGGGCTCTGAGGACAATGGTGCTGTGGAGCCTCCACAAAGCACGAGGCTAATGCTCCCCTTTCAGCCGGCCCGCTCAGCTGCTGAGTGTGCAAGGCTGCTGGGCA
Organism: Acanthopagrus latus; assembly: GCF_904848185.1. Taxonomy (NCBI): domain Eukaryota; kingdom Metazoa; phylum Chordata; class Actinopteri; order Spariformes; family Sparidae; genus Acanthopagrus; species Acanthopagrus latus. The sequence goes on along the minus strand of NC_051047.1, from coordinate 22,485,098 downwards.
AATGGAGCGGCGCGCGTCCAGGGGGCCCGGCCCTATAAAAACACAGGCGAGGGTCTCTCCCCCGACATTGATTATACTGGATCTGTCCCACCTCAGTACTGTCTGTAAGTATATCAACACACTGCCTCAGACTCAGCCAAGACGATCAGGGGGGACAGCTATGTGTACTGGGGTGGAGCTCGACAGCCACCAGGATGCTCTTTGATTTGCTAAGAATTAAAAAAAAAAAGGAACAACAAAAGAAAAAGCCGCTATCTGATGATGCTTTCAGGGTGAATCTGTTTGGCAAGATGATGCCTTACTGGTGTGCTTGTGTTTGGCCTTCGAACACCATACAAGCATCTTTTTTCTCCAACCAGTGACACGCTAATCTGAATAGGAATCGGGGTATGATTTTGGTTTAGCAGCTTGGTAGAAATGCTCATTTGTGTGAGTGGTAGACTTCTGAGACAGCATGTTGGTTTTTGGAGCTATGGCTCGCAGGTTCTAACAGTAACTGTACACTGTGCATTGGCACGAGGCCACTTTGTGGCTGTTGGTTGAATCTCCTCAATGGAAACAGACACAGAAATAGAATTTTTTTACCTACTTGTGACACCTTTGGAAAGTGACCTTACCAGATATATCTTTCTGGAGTAAAGGTGCAATAATAGACATAGCTTTACCTTGTTAACTGGTACTTTTTCACAAGATGTGAAGTAATCATGATGAGGGTGCCCACAAACATTTATGTATTACACCTGAGGGTCTTGCAGGGAGTTTGATTGTCATTTTTTTGTCCTCGATCAGAGAGTAACCCCCGAGGGAGAAACAGTAGCCATGAACACTCAACAAATGGAGCAGATGGGCCAGTTCAAGATCACAGTCTGGGAGGAGGAGAACTTCCAGGGCAAGCGCTGTGAGTTCATGCTGGAGTGCCAGAACATCATGGAGAGGGGCTTCAACAAGATCCGCTCCATCAAGGTTGAGAATGGACCGTAAGTCGTGGATATTTCTGTTTCTTCTACGTCCACCATAGAAATCACTTCACCGCATAAGAAGTTCGTGCTGATATCTTTAATTCAGTATTCTGCATAAATAATATCAGAGTAAGTTTAGATTTTACAGTGTGTTGGTCAGATATTTCATTAAAAGAAGACAAAACAACAGCAGCTTTTGATCCGTAACAATATCTAATAACATCACATTACTTTGCTTGAAATTCAAATATTTTTCTGCTTGAAAAAGTCGGATGAAAGCAACCACGAGCCTCTAAAAGTAGAAAAAGCTAAATGACAAATTCAGCCTGCTGTCTTATTGTATTTCTAGTTGGCATGCATTGCTTTTGTGTGTTTGTGTGTGTGTGTGTGTGTGTGTGTGTGTGCATGCATCCAAGTGTAACCCTGCTGAGATATGAGTTGGCTCGTGAGCAGCTGCCGGCTGTGAGCCAGAGTGACTGACTAGCGATCAGATAAAGAGGCCTGGGTGCAGCAGCAGCAGCAGCAGCAGCAGTAGCAGCGGTGGTGGTGGTGGTGGTGGTGGTGGAGGAGGAGGCAGTCAGGAGCAGCAGTATTTAATGTTTGCTTTGTGCTCCCAGTGACAAAAGAAGCTGCAAGCTGGTTTCACTCGAGGCCGTTCTGTGGGCGTTGGACTCCATTGTTTAATGAAAATGACAGTTGCACTACGACTTATTTGCATTTGGTGGTTTGTTGGACAATTAACTTCACCTTGTCTTTTCTCCTTTGCCTCCCCCCTCCTTGTGTCTTCTCTGCAGCTGGGTGGGTTATGAGTACCCCGAGTTCCAGGGACAGCAGTTTATCCTGGAGAAGGGAGACTACCCTCGCTACGAGGCCTGGAGCGGAAACAGCAGCTACAGAACCGAGCACATGCTTTCCTTCAGACCCATCAAGTGCGCTGTGAGTCCACACTTCCCCTCCATCCATCCATCCATATTTCTTCATCTGACCAAGTCACCTTTTCGACTTAACCCTCCCTTTCCCTCTTTTCCTCCGCAGAACCACAGTGACAGCAAGGTGACCCTGTACGAGTGCGAGGACTTCCAGGGCCGTAAGTTCGAGATGTGCGATGACTACCCCTCCCTACAGGCCATGGGCTGGTGCAGCAAGGAGGTGCCCTCCATCAAAGTCAACTCAGGAGCGTAAGTCATACAGCTTGGTGCCTCCTGTCTTTCTCCCCTTTTTCAACATCCAATCATTTCATCATTCATGTCATGTGGAAATCATCCACAGAGTTGAACAGTTGAAATATAAAATCTTGTAAACAGTCCATGTTTCACAGATTATTCTAAGGTAATTGCGTATGAACTACGCATCTCTTTAAATGATGTGTTGTATTCCTTGATCTGACCTTGACTCACCCGCCCTCCTCTCTCTCCTCTCCCCCTCCTCCCCTTGCAGCTGGGTCGCCTACCAGTTCCCTGGTTACCGTGGCTACCAGTACATCCTGGAGAGAGACAGACACCAAGGCGAGTACAGAAACTACAACGAGTTCAGCACCCAGGCTCACACCAACCAGGTGCAGTCCATTCGTAGGATCCAGCACTAAGCCTTCGTTCTTGCCTGCCTGACCCAACCTGAGAATTAAAAAAGAAAAAAACTCTCCCCGAACCCCTGGACAGACCGCTGTCACAGAACAGTAGACGGACAAACTCTTTCTATCAATCTGTGGCTCTGCATGTATGGATATCTGAGTATCTACTTCTTCTACCATGCTAAAGCATGTTCTTGATATAGGAAATAAAGGCTTTTCTTCAAAACTAGAGACTGTTTGTCGGCATTCCTTTTTCTTTTTACAGTGAAAATGACCACCATGATGAATTAAACAAAAAAGGCAGTGATTGGCTGTCAATCATTTTTTGCACAAGCTCTGCAAGATCAGAGCCCCCTCTGCTCTTTTAGCTTTAACCAGGCTGTTATCAGATAGATAGCTCCTGCTTTGTGTTCATCTAGAGGACATATTTAGCCTTTTAGCGAACATCCATGGAAAGATTTGACTCAAATCTCTCTGTTAGGCTATAGGATGTGTAATATTGTTCTTGTCAGACTGTATTCTCATTTCCAATAAACAAGAGCACGAGAACGCATTTTGTTTCTAGTATTTATTCCTCCACTGCTACAGTCACAGTTCGCCCCAAAAAAGGCCAGTAAAGCGAGGAGCTGTGAGGAAAAGCAACAGACAACAGAATTTTGGAGTCTGTCTACAAAAAAAACACATATTATTTAAATCAAATGCAAATCATCTTTTGAAATAGAATAGAATATATTTAAATTTAAGTTCTCTTGCTATATCTTGCTTTGCCTGTTTGATGGAACGGCCAAAACAAAAGCCAGGGAGCAGATGGACAATAGCTTCGATGTGAAATCCTCGGTGGGCTGACAGGCAGCTGTTCTGTGGCGTCAGCACACGTGTCCTCATATAAACTAGTTCGTTATTCTTTGAAATGTTTCAGAAGAGGCCAGCAGAGGTCCTCTCAGAGACCGAAAGTGTTAGCATCAGATGACCGTTGAGCCTCGCCTTACCTTACCTTAAATAAACACACTTAAGGTCAAGTTTGAAAGCTGCCTGTCATATTTGTTTACGACCCCAGTCCTCGTACACCACACAATGTGTTGGACTGTAATCACCAACCTGTGATAAAACAATCCAAAGATTCAACTCACCAGAAGTCTGTTTTCACCTTTGTAACAATTGATTTGTCAGACAGCTCAGCGTTTCTCAGAACTATTTATTTAGTGTCAAAGGTATGAGATTATTTAAACCCATAAATGAACCATTAATCCTTCAGTTTATCTGACTGAGGTCATTGATTTTCACATGTTAATACATTAGAACCTTCACCTTGAAACAACAGCTGCAGGATCATACTGATGGTTCAGTGTGTTGTGACAGCGTGAACGGTGTCATACATGCTGACCAAACGATAAGATAAACATCTTTAAAGTTTGTTTTTTTTGCTTTTTTAAAAATTGATAGTACAGGTAGAAATATGACAGGAAACAGGATGAGAGAGAGAGAGGGGGAGTGACATACAGTGAACCCAGGGTCTCTGTATAAAGGACGCCCACTCTACCAACTGAGCTAAGCGGCGCCCCATGATATACGTTTTTAATACATTTCACTGCTATGACTTAATGAGTTTTCTTTGTAGTCAGCACCTACAACTGTAACAGACCTGGGATATGTATTTATGACAGTGGTGTCGCGCTCAGAAACTGTGGGGGGCAACAAATTACACAAAATGCCAATTTTTATATAATGTTGCTTTAATTTCCAGCTCTCTCATGTTTTTTTTTTATTTTATGTATGTTTTATATATGTTATTACAAGCCAGCAAGGCAAACGGACGACTGGAGTTTGAGTCAAAACCACTGGATATGTTTGAGGATACCTCAGGACATTTCCTGCCATATATGTTGCGACTAAAACAAGTATTTTAAGACAATCCTGGATTTTTTCCCTAAACCTAACCAAGTGGGCTCCGTGCATAAACCGAAGTCTGAGCATATGTATAGTATGTGTGAGACAAAAGACAACATTTATTTATTTATTCTGGCGATTGAGTAGCACTTTTATGAGTATCAACCAGGTGCCATGGCCTCGCTCACTGGAGAGGATCTGGTCGTACATGGTGGCCCAGCGCCTCACTGAGACTCTTCATGTCGGGTGGTTTTGGTTTCTCACGTGTCTTTATGATGTAGCAGAGAGAAGCAAACCAGCCGGGCGAGGACTCTTAAGCCTCAGTTACTGAAACCAAACATCAGGAAGAGGCCCCTTCCATTTTAAACAGCGTACACACACCAGAAATTACCATCAAGTTTTAAGCCATTTTGGACAAATCATTTACCAAAAAACACACTAAAGAAGCTGATTCACGTCTCCACTACAACCTTACACACAACGTCCGGCAGCTCGCCTTCATTGCATTCTGTTTGTTTATTCTAATGCAACTCCGCCGTGTTTGTCTTACAGTCACACGCCGGCATCCTGGAGCGTGTTTGCCTCCGCACACACTCCTCCTGTCGGTCCAGGACGTCGTATTCCGTGTTACACACCCACGAGCCTGCACCGGCTCTCCGTCCCACACCCAAAAGACCAGGATCTTTTGATAAATGTGTAACCACGCACACACACCTTTCACAAATATACATTCCTCTGCAGACTGATTAAAGCGGCTGCAGCAGGGCTTATAGGGGAGTGACGCCTCAGTAGAGTAGTGAGCTGCCAACTGTGGTCCACACAGGTCAGAGCACCGAGGTGAGTTAAAGGCTTCACACAGGAACTTTACATTGACTGTTGATGACAGCTGTAATCAAGACGAGGGTGTCTGGATTCATTTCTTTAACTTTAATGGATTACAGTCGGTTAAATTTGTCAGGAAGTGATGCTTTTTACGGAATAACACGCTCTTGAACTAGGATTTATGTTTGTTACGATGGGATTTGTGCAACATTTACATGCTTTTAATGTTTAGATGCTTTACTTTACCTTCTTTTTTTATATAAATTGTAATAATAGCAACTTATTTTGAAGTGATAACAGCAAATATTCTCAAATTCTCATTCTCTGATGCTTCTTTGTACTCATGTATTTGTTTCTTCCTTCTGTCAGTGGCTTTCTTTGGCTCATCCTGACCAGAGGTTACACACCTATTCCATCTGCCACTGCATCAGTGGACACAGTCTAGCTTTCGAGGCTTGTTTTAAGTTGCCTGCGACTTTTACTTGGACACAGGCAGCTAAAGCAAGTCTGGGACGCCAGAGACACTCCTACAGTCCCGGCCCCTGAGGAACGAATGAACAATCCTGCTTTTTTTTTTTTTTAAGTCCAGGAGGAAGAGGACCGTACGTGAATCCTGCACAGATCATTCACGCAAGAAAAACCTTGAAATCATATGTTACGGTTCCTTTACAGAGCCTTTATTCTGATGCAGTCTGTTTCTACACATGTACTCATTCAAGTATGTTCCTTTTTTTTTTTTTACCTGACAGTGTTGTTTGCATTGTGCGTGTCTGAGCTCAGTCAGGTGACACATTATGGAGCAAACACTGAAATAGATGAGGAAAGATTATCAGAGCTGCCTTTAGCTGAGTCAACACAGAGGGGCTGGGTTTGCAAAGGATGACTTGCATTTCCAAATGACTTTCTGTTAAATGTGTTTGTAATCTAATGACAAGGTAATACATTTTTTTTTTTATTGTTTGTGAGTTTTTAAGGTACAATTAAAACATATTTTGACAGATTTTCTCTGGTGACACTTGAAACGATGACAGCTAAACCTTTTTGTTAAACCACACAAGATCCCAGCAGAGATACGCTGTCAGAGCATACGCATGTTTTTCCTTTCAGCAATCATCTTTTTGCCTTTTCGCCTTGATTAGATCACTTTCAGTGGAGATGTGGAGGAGAAAGATGCCACACAGGTAAAAAAAACCCAAAATGTCAGGTATCGAACCGAGGAAGAAATGTCTCTATCTTCTTAATTTCCAATGTATTTTAAAGAGGAAAACCTAGATGTCATATGAACGTTTCGTAGGCTGCATCGCTGTCAATAGATTCATCGTAGATTTTATGAAGTGCTATGAAAATACAATTATAATAATGGCTAATTTATAAATTCCTCTTAGAATCTTAGCTAGCATCAGAGAAGAATGAAGCCACAGTGCTGACGCTAGCTATCACAGCACAGTAACAATTCAACCAACAACAGTGCTAACAGACTCGTTCAACAAAGGTTAATGGTTTTATTAGCCTGTGTCGTGTTTGTCAGAGAGTTACTTGTTTATGACACTGTTTACCTGTTGCCTACATAAATACTCTCTGCTAAACCTTGTTGATTGTTTCGATAGGCAGACATGTTGTGAAGCGCGTAGGTGTGTTTTGACTGTTGTAGCAGTTTTATTTTATTCCAGACATTATTGTAAAAGATGATAAATAGATAAGAATAAGCATCATCATCATTCATCCATCGTGGAAGTGAAATTTAAAGGGGCACTACGTAGCTCTGGAGAACAAATTCAAACTCAGGATTTTAATATGTGAGGTAATGATACAAACTCACAGCTATTTGTTTTTTTGTTGTTGTCGCAACTGAATTTACGAGCTGAAAATAAGGCACCCAGAACACCGTTTGAAGCTAGGAAGGTGGCAGGGTCCGCCACATATTAAACAAAGTAAAAACATTGTGTTGTCCTTTAAGGCAAAGCTGTAACAATAGAGTCAACACTGAGAGGGGACCAAACCTGCCCATATGTTACCATAATGTATAACAGTATTACATCGCTCTACTTTCTTCTTTCAGAATTAACAACTGGTAATATAACATATTTCTTTTACATTTAGTTATATTTATGATGCATGTCTTTTTTGTCATTTGCTAATAATCATTTCCAACAGTGGTATGTGGTTTCCTGTCATATTGCAATTTCTTTTATATTTTTTATACAAGTTAGGTTATATGTTGAAGGGGGATGTGTCCCACCTAAATATAAATATGGCAACTGTGGCCTTGCTTTAAGGCCAGTTTGTTTATTCAGTTTTTTTGTTTGTTTCAGCATAAAAATATCTATTATTGACAATCCAGTTGCACATCTTCGTAAAAAGCTAACAAACTAAAGACCACATACACTCACTGAGCGAGGGTTATGAAAATAAAGTGCATATTTCTTTATAAAAATGTCATCAAAGCACATGTTACTACAACACCTTTCTTAAAATGTTGCATTTTTCACTGGAAATAAAAGGAATGGCAGCCATGTTTTTGGTTTTAGCAGCCAGAAAGCTGACGGTCACGTGACGTGGACGCAGACAAATTTGTAGACATCTCACAATTTAAGAGACGTTATTGTGAAATTACTACATTTCTGCCCTTTGGACCAACGTAGCTATTAAACATCACTGAATATCTTTCTCATCTGATTAAAACATCTTCTCTCAAACTACATAATGCACCTTTAAATATTTCTAATGGCAGGAAATTTAAATCTAGATATTCTCTCCGTGGTACCCCCCTCATGTGGATGTTGTCTCCATGGTTACGGCCCTGAATGATCCAAATCCTGGATTGTTTGCATTAAATCACTGGTTGAGATTGTATGTTGACCTTATATGTGACATAAATCCATTTTAACTCACTGTTTTCCTCACGTTGTGTGTCTTCAAGGACATTGTGCACGTTTTCATGTTGTTCTGTTGATCTTCTGAATGTCTGAATGGGGAAAAAGATGATGGATAGCCAATGTCAGGCCTGCCACAATCATTGAATCCACCACCCAGGATGTGACTTCTGTCTTATGATTACAACCCATGTGGTGTCTGGACTGAAGACAGATGTGTTCATCTTTGTTGCTACAGTGCCAAACCTGAACCGGTCAGGTCCATAAACCCCCCACACAGAGCTCCACATGGTCCACTGCCTCTGGAAAAAACAAGAGAACTTTAAAAAAAAAAAAAAAAAAAAAGATACATGAGAGGACATGATAACGTCAGTGAGCGTCAGAAGCCATGGTTTTAAAGTTACAGCCTCATTACCGTCAGATTGAGGCTATATAACGCTAAACCCACTAACAGAAGGTTGGAGCAGGAGGAGGTGGAGGTGGATGAAATGTTCTTGTTTTCTCGTGCGCACTGGAGCGCGCGCTTCAAGGTAAATATTCCCCCACCACCGCCACCCCAACATGAAATAGGTCTTTGTTGTTTGCCCAGAGGTAAAGAGGCGGAAAAGTGAGGAGGATCTGAACTGGTTTCCATGTCAAACACTTCAATTCACCATAGAAACTCAGATCTTAACGCGGAAACTTTATTAAACTGTGATGGCGGATTGATAAGGGCCGAATTTCTATCGGCCTCTTTTTATTGTGGGCACCAGGCGGGCTGACAGAGGTAAATTGCTCTTTTAATTAAAGCAATGCACCAGGGGAAATTGCTGTCTGAATATTGTCTCGGAGATGGGGGCCACTGACAGTTGCCTGGAAACTTCAATCTGTCCACCCGCATTTATTCCAGATCACAGTTATGAGATAAAGTTTAATAAAAATCTTTTCCCCTCCGCCACCAACGAAATGAAATCCAACCCTTTTCTGAACAACTGAGCACAATGAGACAGGACTGCGGAGGAAACCTCATGTTCAACATGTATCTCTCAGGTTCGTCCGGTTCTTTTTTACGCTCCCGTGGAAGAATTAAGAGAAAATAAAGCCGCTCTGGTTCTTTTTGGGTTCTCCGGTGTCGCCGGTGCCCGTGATGCTCCGCTTCCAGGGCGCAGCATTGTTCAGCCTTTTCAATCTGAAAGCCCGTCTGCTCTTTTGTCGGAAATCGGAAATCCTTTTTCCTGGACGCGTTTCCTGGCTTCTCCGACAGAGGAGACCGCGAAAAAGACGACACGCTCCTTCCATTAGACTGCGACTGGACGACGACACAATTAGGAATTTTAATCATTTTTTCGGCTTTTTCTTAGATTTAGCACTTTTTATTTTTTGTCGTTTTATTTCACCCTCAGCCTCACACGCCGGTCCAACATATTTAAGTGTTTCCTCTGAAACGTTAAATCTGTCTGATTTATTTTTATTTTCCAACTCATTTTTCCTGTGAAATATTTTGGGCCCATATGCGTAATTCTTTAACCAGCTGAATAAGATGAGAACGGAAGCCTAAATGGGTCATTTTTCAGAGAAAAGGCCTGCGCGTTAACACGATGGAGAGGCGGCTGGTGGTTCTGACTGTGTCTCTGTTTTCATTTCAGATCCAACAGAGAATCTGTTGAAGGAAGGCAAAGGAACAACCTGGGGTCCAATAAACACAGGAGTGCAGAAAGGTAAGAACTGAAAATGACTCCAGAGTACATCATAAATATTGTTATCAGGCTCTGTTATTAAATATCATTCATCTTACTGTGATAAGAGAGAAGTCTTAGAAGACGCCAGCACAATATTTGGAAACACTGGTCACGAAATAACAAATAATACAGAACAAATAATGTCTTTTTTTTTTTTTTTTTTTGGCTGTAACGAATCTGACTTGGGGGAAAAAAAAACGTCAATTCAAAATAAATATATAGACCCATTCAATATTATTCTAACGGGATTAAATTGCAAAAGGCTCATTTCATATAATTCGTACATCAGTTTGAGGTCTTTCTGTGAGGTAATTGATACAAAAAACGTTATTAATACTCTCAGTTTGCATTAAATCAATTCTAATCTTTCTGTTTCTGTTCAATCCTAAAAGAAAAGAAAAAAAAACGTGCTGCTCGTCTTACTGTGGCTCCGTCTTTTATCGTGATGTTTTATGCGTTTTTTTAAATGCACATACACATTTCTGCCTTTTTGCATGCAAAAGATAGAAAATTAGTATTTTTTGTTCTATTCTTTGATGTTTCTCGACACAAATGTATATTTTTTTGAATTAATGAACGTTATTTTAAAACAAAATAATTTATATCATGATTTCTTCCATCCATTTGGTTCAAAACCGTCTCTTAAATTAAGGAAATTGTTAAATATTCATATAAACAATAGATACAGATATACATCAGAGTCTGTCCACGGCTCCTTGTCTTTGATTTAATCAAACTGTGAAGTGCTAAAAGACTTAACAGACATTAACACCCCTAACAGTCACTCAGCAAATTAAATCAGTTTAAGATTTTTGTAAAAGTCAAAAATATAAATTATGAGGTTAGCTGATGAAAAATATCCGACAAACATTTATTCAAAATTTAGACTTAAATGACCTTTAGACTCACATTTTATTGTGAAAGGATATTATGAATTAATATATTTAGGAAAACCAAGATAGAAAAATACTAAATAAATACCTTTGGATGATTTCTGGAGGAAAATAAATCAACATTTTCGTTCAGTTTCATAAAAAGGCGTATAGAAACCTGTTCTTTCTGTGACATATCTGAATCTTATTTTATTTTGTTTTTTGTATGCGAATATTTTTGGTCCAAAAAATAATGTCAAACATTTCATTTGACTTTTGTTTATTTTATCCGTGCACCCGCTTTAATGCACCAGCATCCCTCATTTTGATTAGTAAATAAAATGTGTCTAAATGTGTTTTCCCACCTTTAGTCCGCAGTTTTGTGAGAAAACACTGTGCTGTATCTGTAACGTGTTGACTGACAATATTTTAGCCGTTTAATTTATTTAATCAGCCCGAAACAGCTGCAGGAGACATGATCGTCAGATGGTTCCACAGAAGATTCCTTCAGTATTTCAACAAGGCCAACGTATCGCTGCTCAGCTCGCATTATTTTGAAATAAAAACCACTTGTTATTGTCTCCCCTCCGCACAGGCAGCGGGCAGATCCAGCTGTGGCAGTTCCTGCTGGAGCTCCTCTCCGACAGCACCAACATGTCGTGCATCGCCTGGGAGGGAACCAACGGCGAGTTCAAGCTCATCGACCCGGACGAGGTGGCTCGGCGCTGGGGGGAGCGCAAAAGCAAACCCAACATGAACTACGACAAGCTGAGCAGGGCGCTGCGCTACTACTACGACAAGAACATCATGACCAAAGTCCACGGCAAGCGCTACGCCTACAAGTTCGACTTCCACGGCCTGGCGCAGGTGTGCCAGCCGTCCACCACGGAGCAGGCCATCTATAAGTTTCAGGGGAACTTCTCACCGCTTCCCTTCTCCGGGATTTCCAAACTGAACCTCGTGGGTCCCGGCGTGGGGCCGTCGGGCTTCTCCTACTGGCCCGGGTCCCCTCCGGCGGCCCTGTACCACAGCCACAACCTGCAGCCTCCAGGGCCGTTTGGCACCGTGTCTCCGTCCCACATCAGCTGTGTCAACAACATCAACAGTCTGAGTAACATCAACAGCCATTACAACTGACTCTTAATGCACATTTTAGACACTCTGGAGGGATGTAGACACTCGCAGAGCGAGGAGAAATTATAAAGAGCACCGAACGGTCGGTTTTGATAACTTGGAGGGGAAATTACTGGATTAATTCGGTTTTAAAACATGTTTTCAGACACACACAAACATCGTTTCAACTATGAAGATGTAGTCATATAGACGACGGCTGTGCGTAAGAAAGACTTCTAGAAACATTAAACAAAAGAGATTTAACGTTCAAGTAAAGGAAGCAAACAAGTAAAATCCATCAGGAGACGCGTTTCAAATTTTACGCATCATGATTTCAACCTTTACGCACAATAATTTCAACATTTGCGCACTAATGTTTGAATCTTTACGCGCGGTATTCTGATAATTATGAGTCAAGATTTAAACCCATAATGACTCAAAATATGGAATTCCCTCTTTTCAGCCAAAATCTGTGAATTTTTTTTTATTTTTTTCCGAGTGAGAGCCCAATTTTCGAAATGAACAACGTATAAAACATCATTCTAAAAAAGATAAAGAAATACAGACTCTTTATACCCATCTGTTCTCATCCCTTTCTGTTCCCTCGCTGTTTCTCATCCTCCTCTCTTGAGTTATGTGATTGTTCTTTTTTTTTTTTTTTACGCACAGGTGCGTTTTAATTCAGCCAACAGGCAGAAAAACACCAGTCATTACTGGACTGTTGGCGCCATCTCGTGGTGTGGGAACAGCTCGATGCCAGTCGGACGTGATTTCTCTCATGTATTAAACGTCACCACTTGAAGAATAATTGTCACTTTAATCAGTTTGCTTAGAAATCAGATTACGCGTAATCACGCCCTTAGAAGAATATCAAACGTGAGCCACTTGCAATAAAAATGAAAGCAGTCCAGACTGACGCGCGGGGTTGTGATTTGTGTAACGTGAATAGTGACAGAAACTGTGAACTCATGACTTTTCTCTGTAAATACTGTATTGTAGACACACGCTCAGGCTGTCGCTGCTTTCTAGTGATTTTGGGGTGAATAACTCCGCATTCATTCATTCATTCATTCCTTCACGCAGCTTCATAGGCGACTGTAGCTAAAACAACTGTACCAATGAAAAACAAATGAAGTGAATAAAAGCAGATTGTTATCAATTTGTTGGTGTGTCTTTGTTATTGCTTTAGTAAAAACAAAAAAACAAACAAACAAACAAAAAAAAAAACAACAGGTCACATTTAACCTGCTGCATTACTGCTCATACTCACACTATTTCACGAAATGCATATTTTTAAAAAAGTTCATATTTGTACCTTCAGGAGTGCATCAGCTTGTCACTAAGGGCCGGGCCCTCTTTGGTTCAGCTGGTGTACCTTTGACAGTGGGTGTCTAATTGTACTCTTATGGTTTGTACCTTAGATTGCACCCTTAATTTAAGGGGATAACAGTTGACCTTTTCAAAAGAGTACATTAAAGCTGTAGTCTGTAACTATTTTTTCGTTACATTGCTAAATATTTGCTGTATTATCTTGTCATTATGATCTGACAGTAGAACAAGACACAGGTCAGCTGTCTGTGGTTCCACCCAGTGGCAGTAATTTGATTTGCAAGAATAACCCGCTCCAGATCAACACAACCAATCAGAGTCGAGGGGCGTGTCTGAGAAGTGTCAATCACTCTCCTGCATATGCTGCTCCCCACGCAGGCGCAGTTCCTGCTCTTACCTGGTCAGATACCTCCAGGCCCAAACTGTAAACAATGAAGGAGACTACAAACGGCAGAGCCGAAAAATGCCCGACTAGTAACCACGCCAAAGAGAAGAAGTAAGAGGACTGACGAGGAAAAGCAGTGTAAGAACAAAGAATTGGACCGAGCTAGAGAGAAAACATCATTTCAACGGTGGACGGAGCTGCTGGATTTGTATGGACTTTTCTGCTGGACAGGTAAGGACCCCTGCTTGATATATTTTTAATTCTACCATTTAATCACAAGACTAAGGTGGTGGCAGTTACAGTAATACTCACAATAGAGTGTAGCGCTGTACGATGTTGCAGTCGAGCTACGTAGCTTGCTGCTAAATCTAGCTTGTTAGCTTGTAAGCTAACTCCGGTGTTTAGCTTTGTGTTTATGGCTACTGGTTAGCAAAAGTGTCTTTCAAGTGACCGGGCAGTTATAATAACACTAGTTTGTGTTCAGGATGCTCTGAAGTGGTTGAATTGTTTTAGAGAAATAATGTTACTCATGCTGCAGAACGGCAGCACGGTGACGATGATTACCTGAATGATTACCAGGTAACTCTGACGACAGCGATGTGAGGAATACTGTTTGTTACTCGGGATGTCTACAGTGATCGGCATGAGGCACTCGTCATTGTAATTTAGTTGTATGGGTCAGAAAGAGAACAATCAGGGCTTATGTTGTTGTTAGTATTTTGAATGTGACATCTGGCGTCCTCTGTTACCTGGTGAGAGAGGACGAGGGAGGGACCTGGGAGCTGTGCCACTGAAATATTCTGTCTTCTTCTCAAAACTCTAGACTGCAGCTATAAGTAAAATCATTGAATATATGTACCTCTTGGGGCCATAAAAGGTACATTTAACCCTATAAGTGTGTGTACAAAGGTGTAGATTGTACCTCAGGGGTCAGAAATGGACTCCTACTGTACCCCATTTCTGATAGCTGTTATTGTCTTTTAAGGTCAGCTGTAAATCAGGTTTAAAGGTATTTCAACAGGTAAAAGGGAGCGAGTGAGCTATAATCTGTCAAATATAAGCACCAAGAGTGAAATCGAGTCATTTTGATGCAGAAACAACCTTTCAGAGGGGAAGGAAGGAGCTTACAGCCTTTTATGAGTTGTATTGGCCCTTTAATGGCATTTCAACAGCCTTAATAATCTATTAAATAATAATTCTTTGATTCTGACTCTGAGACTGACTCATCAGATGACAAGCGTCCAGTGCAAAGTACAAGTTCAAGCTATTCATTTGCTTTGTTTGGTGTGAATGTCATCAGTAGTCGTCACGTTCACGGTCCAGTTTCATGATCCGGTTTGCTGCTGCTGACAAACTGTAGCATGACGCGGTGGCACACTGTGACAGTCTCTCCTCGGCCACGTGGGGGCGCCATAGCTCTTCCAACCTCCAGAGCGGCGTTTACATAACCAGGTGATAACAGAGTTGATCTTATATAGAACACAGAAGCATCTGCAAATAGCAGATTAACCCCAAATCTCATTTTATGAGTCGACGGAGATTTAAGTACGTCTGAGGGGAGAATTATGGGACGATGAATGGACAGGAGAGTTTTATGTTCGTTATGTAAAAAGATAAAAATAGTTTTTGGGTGGACAGAGCCTAAATTCAGAAACAGGAACAATGTGTGTGTGTGAGAGAGAGAGAGAGCGAGAGAGAGAGAGTGTGAAAGACAGAGAGAGTAGGTCACTGATTCACACAACAGTGTTTGTGTGTGTGCCTTGCATATCAATAGGAAAGACTTTGGGTCTCTATTGACAACTGAATCTCTCTCTCCCTGTCTCTTCCTGTGTGTGTGTGTGTGTGTGTGTGTGTGTGTGAGGCTGCTATCGTCCGTAAGGATTTAGGCTCCAGAGAGAACGAGAGTGTGCATCCCTAATATGTTGTTCACCCCCTGCAGACTTCTTCCATTGTGCCTCTCATTATAACATGCTGGACTCCACAGGGACTGAGTCACTTCCACATCACTGTAATAGTCACCCGTCTTCACTGCCAACTGCTATGCTACTAATCTGCGGCACTTATTGTTGCTGCTGAGCAGTGCTCATCCTCTCTCTCCTTATTGCATAACAGACTAGGTGGGTGTTTTCCTTGCAAGCCACAGGATTATCAGTGTTAATGTAGAAGACTGAGGAGCGAGGACATGGCACGAAGAGGAGGGAGGGGAAAAAAGAGGAACATATATCAGCGCTTGTGTTATTTAGGAGCACTTAGACATTAAACAAGTAGAAAAATAAATGGTGTTTGTGGCTCAAATCCACAACTTCGACTTTTCACTGAGTCCAGATCTGATCTCAGCCCTGTGGACACGTCCCTTATTGGGATTTACGACATTACGCAGTCTGTCTGTGGGCAGACGCTCAACCTTAAACAACCTCAAACCTGTCTGTCGGACTTAGGCCGGTCACTGACTCAATGAAACCACTTTAAGGACCACACTGGGCGCTTTGCATGCTGTAACCCATCTTCTACAAAACAAATCCACCTTCCTGTGAAGGATCAAGTGATAAACTGTCATCTTGAGTATTTTTCCAATGCAGATGCAAAGCCTATACTGTCACCTATATGACCCTGCTAGATAATTAGATGGCCTCTAACTCTGTTGAGTTTCTCAATAAAATGATATTAATTTTAAGCAGGGTTTGGAACTCTTTCACCTTAAATGGCAACTTCACCAATTTGGCACTTTAATGTATGTCTACAGGTCTCAGGGAGAAAAGGACGTAGTATAAAGCCTCCAGAAGAAGCTGATCAGGTGCCTCCAGTGATGTCACTCAGTGGCAAAGCTGCATTGTGGGTAATGTGGGCACCAGGTTGTAAAAGCAAGTCTACAGGTCTAACATTGAACTCCTTTTAGAGATATCACCTTGGCGCCTACATTTCCTAAGATGCCACTTAACAACTTAGAGACATCACTGGAGATTACATGCAGCTTCCTCTGGAGCCACAAAGGCTTCATACTACTTTTTTTTCCATTCACATATGTAGTGATACTCCCCAAGACCTTTAAACACACATTAATGTGTAAAATTAGTGGAGTTACCCTTTAAGTGCGTCACAGATTTCTGTTTGCTGGTGATCCAGTATTTTTTTTTTTACACTACACATAGCCTTTGCTTTGCACACTTGTTATTTTCCTAAGCAAGTCATAAATTCAGATAATTTGTGGGTGTATTTTTGTATTTTCTTGGCACTGGTATGTTTCCAGACATCCATCACAGGGAACTTTTAAAGGTCCTTACTTTTTGATGTCAATCTTACATTACATTAAATTGTTGCGTGGTCATGCACTTTCAAAAACGTGAGCTGTGATGGTGGTAAGATCCGGACTGACAGCAAGCTACTGCACAGTGCAAGAAAATCAAACCTTGAAACGTAAATGTGAAATTTTGTCATTTTTCAACAACACAGTGTTTGCTGTTCTGCGGATGGTCCTCGAGCCTCAGAGCATTTGAGGATGAGCAGGAGGCAGGAACTTCATTTGACTCTGCTGAAATTCAATTACGTGCCGAGACAAAATATGATTCTGTCGTGCCGCGTGGAATCTCCGGAAAATAAATGGGTTTTCAAAGGGTTACATTTACTGCAAACAACTCTTCTAAAAAAAAATCACTTTTGTTTTATTACATTTGCTGGAAATGTCATTATATCCTGACAAACATGAGTCATGAGTTCAGGGAGAAGAATCCGCGCTGTCTGTCCCACATTATCGGCACACGGGGTGAAGGCAGTCAGCGATGCTCTGTGGGGCTTTGAGAAAGTGTTGCAGCCAGTGAGTCATTCTTCCAGCTGGAGAGAGTGGTAATGAAGGCTCCACTAAATTAGAACAGCACACCTACGTGGTGCTAAAATATACTCGAGAATGAGAGGGAGGGAGAGGGAGGCGTGGGGAAAGGTGAGAGACTCAAAAGAGAGAGAGAGAGATGTAGGGAAAAGTCAAGAACTATGGAGACACCCACTTGTCTGTAGACAAGAAGCAGATACTGTGAGCTAAAAACACGAAAAACATGTTAAAATCAGTCTCCATGATCATGATATATTAAAAAAAAGTTCAAATAACTGTTAATGTCAAGGCAAAATGTGGCAGAGACATAGTTTCCCTGTGAAGACATTGAGACTACACCGTTCCTGGCAAAGAGATGTGTTATTTTGCGTAGCTTTTGTCATTGTTCAGCACAGACTTAATCATCTAAGACATTCAAATTCACAGTGTCTTTAATCCTTGAGAAAACAAAGTGAAAGGCAAGAATCACTCAGCTTCCCTACCATAATAACAGAATAAATGTTGGCAAGGGATGTTTATGCAAACCACAGAAATGTTTACCTTAACATGTCTTTATGTTTAATTTTAAATGTATCTTTCTTCTTCTTCTTTCAACAACACTGTGCTTGTGGTTGGGTTAGGTTAGGTTTGGGCACAACCAACCACTTGGTTAGGAAAACATCATATTTTGGCTTAAAATATCTGATTTATTGCTACAAACATGGCTTGAGATGTCCTGACTTGCCATCAAAAATGTCAGTTCCTTGTTGCCACTAACAGGCATGGAAATCGCCCCGAGGTCTTGTTACAAACACCCTGTTTTGTTGCCAGAAACAAACGTGTAAAACGGCCTGAGGCCTTGTTACAAACACCTTGTTTTGTTGTTGCCAGCAACACTGCGAGAAATATCCCGACTTCCATTAAAAAAAAGACCTTTTTTTTTCTCCACAGTGTTGCATGTAACTCCACCACAATCCCCTCCACCTGCAGACGTGACGTTCAGAGGAAGGGTTTCTGGCAAATCTTCGCCTGCTTCCAAGGTGAGTGGAGAAGGGAAAGAGTCTACGGAGGTCAAACACTTGTAGTATATAGAACAATTTCATGAGACCGAAGCGTTTTGGGTTGTGTCCTTCATCTGGGTCATCCTGTTACAAACCTTGTTGACCTGTCGTGAAAGTTTGGTGACAAAGTTTTGGTATTGACATTTTGTTGAAATGTCAATACGTTACGTAACATATGACACATACAAATGTGAATGTATCGGTGGTTTTCGGAAGCTTTAAGTTCCAGGACTGTATCCTGGCGACTGCACTGAAACAACACAAGCTTTTCAGGAGCTGTTCGGTGTCACAAGACCCTTTTTATATCTGTTTTTTCACTAATAGGCCTCACCGTTATTAAAAATCCATCAGACTACATTCTATGAGAGCAATCGCTTGTTGCGATTTGAGTTTTAAGTGTCTCAAATAATAAAAGCAGGGAAGACAGGCAACAGGTGCCGGTTTGCGTCTGACATGTTAATTTGTCAATTGAGATAATGGTCTGGGGATTGGAGCACCTCTATACCTCAAGAGCCGGGGTCGGATTTTGTCTGTTACGTAAGACTAAATGGATGAATAATCATGCAGATACATGCGGTGTGAAGTGATTCACCGGTAAAATTAGAGGAGAAAACAACAATGAACACTGAGGAGGTGTGTGATGAATGAAGGCATTATTGCAAGTTCTGGGTTTGTTACGTATTGTATAACCACCCGAATATAAAACATTCTAACAACATTATGTAACATATACAGTGACGGTAGATGACTCACCTTCTGTGAACTTAACTGTGAAGTGAGTCAAGATTTTTTTTCCCCCTGTACTGTGACTGGCTTCAACCTCCTATGTACAAGTGGTGACCAACCAGCTGGTTACTGCAACTCCACACTGGAGTAATCTAGTTAAAGAGATTAGCGGGGTGGTTATGTAGCAAGAGGACAGCAAAATAGACATAATCCCCTTTCCTAAGGTGGTCTAGATTTGACCTCCTCTATTCAGGTGAAGCAGGTGAACGCAGGGTCGGAGAGAATCATTTTCCAAGAGACAGGAAAATAAACTCTGAGTGTGTAAAGATTTTATCTCATTTAAGTTACAAACAGTTTTCCATTGCTCAGGCCAATAACCATGTGAGGGAGGAGGTATGAGAAGAAGATCCTTTTCTAGAGTATGGACATCAATACATTAAGGTCAAAATACTCATGAGATATGAATAAGAATTCTAAGTAAAAGTACAAAAAAAAGTAATCAGCAAAATATAATTCAGAGTAACAAGTACTGGATCTGCAGTAAAAGTTCCCCTGTAGCTGACTGAGATATGTGATGCTGACAAGTTGTTAGATGGTAACTAACAGGAATATCATTCAGTGGCTAAGCTGCATTGTGGGTAATGTAGGCGCCAAGGTTGAAAAGGAAGAAGAAAGTATGGAATTTAAAAACAAGTGTTTTTCTGGTTCTGCTGTATCAATTTGGATCATTTGTTCATCATTTGTAAATGCTCCATAATGACTCCAGCGGCAGTGGGAGTGCTTTTCAGAACACAGTGTACTACATTACCCACAATGCACGAATGCACAACTTCCAATTGTCTGGAAATATCAAGTAGCAGTAAATCAACGATACTCAAGCAAAGTACCTCAAAGTTGCACTTAAGTATTAGAGTAAATGCACTAAGTTACATTCCATCACTGAGTACTTATTTCACCTCTTTGGGCTGTCTAACAGTTGCTTGAAAGAAACCACCTGAGAAGTGTTTCTGTGGGGAACAGATCATCATATATTTTCTCTCTAAACATCTTAAACATCCTGGGTTCAAACTTTTTTAATGAAGTAAGAGTATGTTTGCGCTTAGCAACAGACAAAACTGAGGAATGGGCTAATTAGCCTCCTAACGGAGCTGAGACAAAGCTTGGAACGAGGCAGCTCCTCAGTTTACTTGCTTAATTGTGCTTGGATGCCTCGAGACCATGATTGAGTTACGTGATCCAGTTAGACTAAAACAGTTTGACACAACTTCACACTACAGTCAAAGCTCTGTCCTAAAAAGATCCCAAAATCACACACATTTAGACTATTCCACTTGATCTGCTTGTGATGAAGTAATGTAATAACTAATTTAATCTCACTTCTATTCGCTGAGCCTCCCTGGAAGCTGTCAGGAGCTCCCCCACCCACCTCCCCTGAGGAGGCCCTCCTCCCAGTACTGACAACCTGTGTCCTCAAACACATGAAATCCATTTAAGTGAATGACTGTACTGTGTTACGTAATGGAAAATAAAATAGAGAATGCAATTTCAGGTGCTGCCCACACACCTTGAGTGTGTTTACATGCACTGCTGGTGATTGACAGGTATTTGGTGTTGTTTTGATTTCGTGTTCAGAGATTTAAGAAAACCTTAACATGATGGAATATTCCTTTCGAAGCGCTGACGCTGTCGGACAAATAAATACGATGGCAAACAATGTGATGATGATGTTGATCATGCAGAGAATGAACCGCACTGTTGCTGATGAGACAAATCCAGCAGCACAGAAAGGCAAGATGTGCCTCAGAGGAGTCAGGAGACGTGCCTGCACCGACACATGCTCACGAAGACACTTGTTTGAGCGTCTTCTTCTTCTTCGTCTGGCTCACAGCAGCATGGTTGTGTATGCGCGCTCGTGTTGTGCAGTGGTTTCAGCCCACGCTCAGCCCCACACAGCTCTCACTTTGTCCTGCTCTCATTCACTTACCTACCCGTTACTATAGAGACACAGCAGAGAAGAAGAATGCTGAAAGCCGGCTGGGGAGACAGATATGCAGGAGACCCTGGCTGAATCTTAATAATAAAGGGAAGGCTCAAAAAACGCTGCACTGGGAGGCCGTTACATAACTGCTGCTGCTGCTGCTGCTGCTGCAGGATTGTGTCATGAAGTCAACCTGTAGAGACTTGAGAAAAAAAAGAAGAAAACTGAACTATAATTAGAAAGCTATTCTGACCTTCATGATGTGTTGTTTCCCACCGATTCCTTTAACGGTTTGACCTCTCAGATCACGTGACACGTCTCTGAAAGTTGAAACTGACGCGAGATGTGTGATTAAAAAACAAGCAGCAGTGATTAAAGCTGGATTCCACATCAATATTCGACTCAAAAATTGATCAATATCAGTGATGATTAGTGTCATGTTTTGAAGATGTAATGGTATGTAAGATGGGATTATCAAAAAACAAACAGTTCCCTTATTCATTAACATTTGACAGTTTGTAGTCAGAATTAGATCTGCGATTGAGTTTCTCCTGTCTGATGAAGGACATTAGGTTTTGTTCCTACTGGTTACTATCACCAGACTGCAGTAAATGAATGAGACCCGCTCCTCTCCCTGCTCTCATTCACTCCCCTTTATGTTTTTTTTTCTTAAATTCTCTGTTTCCCTGTCCCACTTTCTGTCTTTCCTTCCACCCTCCCCGCCTCTACCCATGTCTCAAAACTACTTCACACCCCACGTTCCCTTTCTGTCAAGTTGTTTTTGTCATTTTCTGTCTGCCTTCTTTTTTATTTCCTTCTTCTTCTTCTTCTTTTTTTTGGAGCTCTGTAAATAGATACTGTATGTCCCTATAAGACAAACACACAGAGGGAGGGAGGGAGAGAGAGAGAGTCACAGACAGTTCTGAGACTGCAGCAGATTCTAACCAATCACATGAAGCAACCCTCCGGCCCACGTGGCTTATTCATAAAAAAAAAAAAAGAAAAGAAAAAAAAAAACAGCAGGAGAACCCTGATCAATTCGGCTCCATTCTCTCGTACAGCATATGAGCAACGTATCCATAATGTGAGCTACGGGAGGCTTCTGAAATCATCTATGGAGGCATATTTTAAAAAAACCTTCATCCTTTCAGCACATTGTTGATAATGTAGAGGGTGAGATCAGGTCAGTGGGCTGATTAATGTGGATTCCTTCTCACGTTTTCTTCTTCTTCTTCTACTTTTTCTTCTTCTTCTTTTTTTGGCAGTTTACTTTGTCACTGTTTAGTTTCCGTGCTCCCATTTCAGTCCTTGGCCCCGATTAGAGTAACCAGGACACACAGACAGGACACCAAAAATATCCTCTATATGTGTCAGATTGCTCCTCTGTTCTCACTTGCACAGCACAGGTAGATCTGCTGCAACACACTGTAGGATGTAATTCAGTTTTTTCTCACACCCACAACAGTATAAATCCAAATTTAGGGGGAATCTTTCTGTCTGTAAACTTTCCCCTGTGCATGAATATATATATTTTTTTGTTTCATGGCAACCAGTGAAATCTCCTGAGTTTCTGTCTCATGGCAACCTACAGTATATGCCATCATGCCTGTAAGCATATTCGTCATGGACTTATTTTGCATTGCATAACCGTGTCCCAAAGGGTTCCCTGCTGCAAATCAACGGATTAGCGAGCGGTGTGTGAGCAGATAAGAGGCTGTCCGAGGTAATTACTTCTTGGGCAAACGGCGAGGTTTGTACAAACGTGTGCTCTCAAACATTAAAGGTGCAGTGCGTACGGAAGTGAGCGCCGACCGATGGGATGATCGAAGACGACTGTCATCTAGTTTGCCATTTGATTATTATGTTGTTTTTCTGTTTTTCAAACGTTTGCTGGGTGCACGATGTAGTTTTGGGGGAAGAAATTGCAGTCAGAAGACAAAGATCTCCGTTGTCTGATTTTTAATGCATAAAAAAACTCTTTGTTTTCACGACTCAATAAACTGAGTAAACAAACTGACCTCAGAGGACGACACAGTTTCATACTGTTATACTTTGTTTACTTGTGGCGGACCCTGCCACCTTTCTAGCTTCAAACAGTGTTCAGGGGACCTTTATGTTCTTCTCGGAACAGCTTGTTTATTCAGTTATGGAAAAAACAAAATATTACCTCATTAATGTTGTAAATAGGACCATCGAGACTATTGAAGTGCTACATGACGGCAACTGGACTGTTTGAGTTTCTTGAGGACGTTCAGATCTCAGAACTGCTTCAAGAAACTCAAGGTTGCCTTTGTATACCTCTTGGATATCCCACGACCTGGATGACTGAACGTCTACACCAACATATTTTTGAAGTCTTTGTGGTTTGGACTGTTAGTTGGACAAAAGAAGCAATTTTCTTTGAGAAATTATGATTTTATAGATTCATACAGTCAATCGATTAATCGTGTAAATAATCAGAGGACGATTTGATCATAAAACTCTTGATCAGTTGCAGTTATAACGCACACACAACCAGTAAAGGGTAAGTTCATCCAGTCATTATCTGCTCGCCCCCGTGTCGATGGAGCTGCAGGTGAAGTTTTGTATTCCATGAAACATTTCTGTAGCTTCACAGCAAATCTGTGCGGCATCATTATCCTAGACGACTAAAGCGGCTTGGGGCTTGTTTCAAACTGGGAAAAAACAACGGATAAAAGAATATAAAATGGCTTCATACAGCTTGTAGAGCACAATCCAGGTCTCCAGCAGCCATGTGATCATTAGTTGATTTGAAAACATGATATTTACACTCTTTTTTTTAAAGCAGAAATCTTCACGGTAGCTGCTGAGCTAACAGTGTTAGCGTCTGACTGCTGGACTGCATATTAAAAAGATGTAAATAACTTTTTACTAAATCAGTATTGGCTCTTTGGCATTTCCAGACACTTGGATTACGCCCAACAAGTCACACTGAGCCATTTTATGTAATTTCCCGGCTGTTTTCTATGTTTTGAAACAAGTCCCAATCCACTGTAGTTGTTCAAGAGCTCCAGAAATGATTTGTGGACCACGAAACGTCACTGAACTTTCCATCAGCATGGAGTGAGCAGATAATATCTACATTCTCATTCCTGGGTCGGACATATCCTTCAAGACAAGAGCTACCCGAACAAAACAATGCGAGAGAGAGATGAGAGATCCTACACAAGTTTGGATTTATTTCATCATGGTCATCATAAACAATTTACTGCACTGACCTTTCATTAACATGTAGAGTGGATGCAACTGCGGCGCCACGCCACAGACGGCACGCACACACATCTAAATATCAACAGCGGACATATAGGAAAATAAAATGGACTGTACAAAAAAAATAATTCACGGGTGATCATCCTAGACTCGACCGAAAAGGAAACACTGGTACACGACCGTTAATGTTTTGCCACTGTGCAAAAAAAACATCAAGGGTTTGTTCTCGGCTGTGCAAAAAAAAAAATAGCAGCATTAAAATTCAACTTCTCCAAGCGATGGACTCACAACACAAACACCACGATGATCACTGAGCATAATACTGAACACCGTATGCCCAAATCACTTCTTGTAGCTTATAGAAACTGCAATGACGTTTTTTTTTTTTTAAATTTTTTTTTATGAGATCTTCACATCCACCGGTATTTACAATCCTTTTTTTGTGAACCTGGCAACATTTACAAAAGCATTGGACCAGTTAGGCTCTTATTTGTTGTTTGTTTGTTTGTTTGTTTGTTGTTGTGCTTGAACTACACCACACGCAAGCAAAACGCCTTCAAAAAAAGAAACAAAAAACAGGCAAATAACACAAAGAGCGGGTTCAAAATGTGGGATATGTACATGTAAACCATATAGATTCAGGCCAGTATAGCAATACATAGTTGGCACGTACGAGATTTTACATTAAAAAAGAAAATCTCTTTTTAAAACTTTTATACATTCCGTTCAGTTCTCTTACTGGCGTCGGCCTCTGCGGTGTACCGGGCATCAGTACACAGCAGAGGGGCCCCGGTACATCCCGCCGTGTGGCCGCCTGAAGGGCCCATTTAGTGCAGTTTATCTTATACATTCAAAAACAAAAAAAAAGGAAGGACAGAGACCCTCCCTTTTCTTTACATTTCTACATTTCTGCGCTTTATCCTCATTGTCGGCATGAACCATCTTCACACGTACAGTTGGCAGGCAATAACAGATTTAAAAAAAAAACACAGAGGAGACAGTCACACACAGCTTTTACACGTTTGATGGGAGGGGGGGGATGAAAATACAGCTTTCTGCTGCCCAACACGCCTCTGGTATCTGTTGCATGTCTCGCAGCTTACAGCGCCCACAAGCCGGCAGAGGATCAAAAACACAACAGAATACGCTTGTGCACCTTCTTGCTCTGACGAGGCTTTTTACGTCCCCCTGGGCTGACTCCTGGTTTCTCCCTTCTTGATGCCACTGCTTGAGGGCTGGGGGGCTCTTAGTTGTGGGGAGGAGGTGGCTCAAAAAAAAAAAAAATAGTAGCAAGGGGGAGCGGTGGTGTGGGAAGAAATGGCCGCACAGGTCAGCACCTCGGACAGCTCCTCCTCTCTCCAACTCCTTTTCACACAGAAATCTATTTCTGGTCCTCACTGCGACATCCTCTCACCTACACCCAGAGCCGAGCGGCATGATCATGGATGGTAGCACTAAAAGATGTTCAGGGAAATGTCCACAAGAGGAAGATTGTTTTTTTTTTGTTTTTTTGTTTAGTGTTTTTTGGCAGTCCTTCCCAAAAGAAAAACACAAAGCTAAAAATAAATAGATTCAAGGAGGATTACTGACACTCTGTAGTTTGTAGGCTAATAGTGTCACTCAGGAGCTGATGTGGACCATGTAGTCAATCCCTGCTTCACTCAAGGGACGAGACAAAAGAGGACAATATACCATTGGCATGCATTTTACGAGCTCTCCTACACTGTAGCCTAAACACCTGGTTGTGTAACATCATTAGGAGCCAGATGTGGGGGGGCGTGTGATGCCTTCACTCGCCCCGCTCTTTACATT
Source organism: Acanthopagrus latus (assembly GCF_904848185.1). Taxonomy (NCBI): domain Eukaryota; kingdom Metazoa; phylum Chordata; class Actinopteri; order Spariformes; family Sparidae; genus Acanthopagrus; species Acanthopagrus latus. The sequence goes on along the minus strand of NC_051047.1, from coordinate 22,458,960 downwards.
CAAAACCACCTTTTTTCTCTCATCTTTCTTTAATGTGATTTTGCCCCAAAAAACACATTCGTCTTTTTAAAATTTTTTTTAAAAAAAGGAGGAAAAAACACACCAGCGTCACTCCCTCCTTCTTTCCCTTTCCCATCCCCGTCCTGTCTCTCAGCGGTCCAGGTTGGACTCGCTGCTGTCTCGCTGGTTTTTCAGGTCCTGGAAGACCTGCGTGAAAAAGTGCGGGTCCGCGTTCAGCTGCAGCATTTTGGCGCTCAGCCGGTCGATGATCCGGAGCGACGTCTCCCAGAACACGTCCTTGTTGGCGTCGATCATGAAGGGCTTGAGCGGGTAGGAGATCTCGTTGCCCATGTAGGAGTAGGCGAGGTAGAGGCAAGTCTGAAAGGTGCCCTGCAGCTCGGCCGGGCTGTCGATGCTGTCCGCCACCGTGTCCTCGCACAGCAGGTACACGAACACCACGTTCGCCGGCGTGATGAAGCCCTGGTCCTGCCAGCCCTGGAGCAACAGAGTCCGGTCGATGTTGCGGAACCAGAGGATCACATCCCCGCTGTTCAGCTCCTTCAGCTTGAAGCACCTGCGGCACATGAAGTCCCCCAGGCAGCGCAGCAGCTCCCCGGTGGAAGCCTGGATGACGATCCGCCGTGGCGACACCAGAGACAGGCTGCTGGGCTGCTTCTTGACGGCGGAGAGCCTCCCGTTTCCGTTCCCGTTCTGGACCGCGGCCTCGTTGTTCTGCGTGGGCACCGTGGGCACCGGGACCGGGATCGGCACTTTGGGCTTCTTCTCCTCGGTCTGGTGCGTTTTCCGGGTGTTCTCGCTGTTGAGCTGGGCCACCTGGTTGGTGGACGGAGGCGCCAGCAGGTTCGGGGTGACTTTCTTGGCGCTCTTCTTGGCCGAGCTGGCCACCAGCTTCTTCCAGGAGAGGGACACGAACATCGAGTGGCGCTTCAGGCTCTTGTCGTTCTTCGCGGCGTCCCCCGCCAGCTCGGCGTCCATGATCGACGCCTTCTTGGTGGCCGGTGATATGGACAGGACGGTTCCCATGGCTGCGGAGGAGAGAGCCGCGGTGCTGCTGGATGCTGCTGCTGCTGCAACTTCAACGCAGTCTCCTGCGGGGTGAGAGGCGGCGGGGGAACAGTCACGACAGCGATTGGAACTCCATCTGCGGCCGGGATACAGGACGAAGGCTCGGGTTTTTTTTTTTCTTTCTTTCTTTGTTTCTTCTCAGGACCGAACTTGTATTCCAACAGATGCTCCCGTCGGCTCCTCGCTGCGACACGATGCTGCGGCTGCAGACAGAGACGAAGATTAGTCGCCCTGCGTATCGTCGCAAGCGAACCAGCGAGCGCAGCCAACCCCCCTCTGAGTGACAGGCGAGCCGGCCAATCAGAGAGCCGATCGCTGATTCCCCCAGTCAATAGGAGTGTTGTTTTCACTCGCGGGTTGTCATTGATAACCTATTTACAGGTAAGACGCGCTATTCTGGCCCCTGTCCCTCTTAACCACTCTTAGTCCAGTTTGGAGGATTAGTGCTGTGTGTATATATATAAAGCAGACCACAATCCCTGCCAGGATTCAGAAATAAAAAGGTGCATTCACTGACCTGGAGTCGTGAATAATGTGGTGTATCTTTGTTTACCAGTGTCTATCTGGTTTTGGTGAATAACTTTTAATCAGATTTTTTTTTGTGCCTGAATAAACAAACTGTCTTTGTTTACACGACCTGACACCGAACTTAAAGGACAACACACTTGTTTATGTGTGGCGGACCCTGCCACCTTTCTAGCTTCAAACAGTGTTCTGTGGACCTTATTTTCCTCTGTGGACAGCTGGTTTATTCAGTGATAGAACATTGCCTCCTAAAGTTGTGAATATTGAAAGTCTGAGTTGGAATTTCTTCTCCAAAACTACATGATGCCCCTTTAAGTAGAAATAATCAACAAGTAGAAGTTGTTCGTTTAACATTCTACAGAAGGGCATATTTAAGATGAATAAATATCATATTTCAGATATCTAATTATAGATGCATTAAGGTGTCGCTCTTGGTGGTTTAACTGATTTGTATCGATCATCTGCTGGGCAGCTATTGATTTTCCCTCGGGGATCAATAAAGTTTTATTTTCATCTAACATCAGATTTTCTTTCTTGATTGTTTTGTATTATTGAACTCAATCGTCTAAATAATTAAAGTAGTAAAATAAATGGAGTGGATTAATAAAAGTACAATATTTTCAACCTGAATTAAGGTGAAGTTGAGGTATAAAGTAGCATTAAATGGAAATACTCAAGGAAAGTACAAGTACCTCAAAATGGTCTGCAGTTTTGTCTACTTGAGTTAATATAATTAATTACGTTCTGTAATTGAATGTTACTCTCACAGTTGTTTAAATGAAACCATATAAGAATTTTAGAGTGGGAATGTCTCTTTGGTGGAAAAGTACCTGAGTAAATGTACATAGTTACTTTCCATCACTGGATCTTAACTGATATTAACACCGTCATTATCTTCATGTTAGTATCCCAAATGTGTCTTTTAAATGTATTAATGAACCTGTTGAGAAAAAGTAGTCAGAAAAGTAATCCAATACACAGTATCACAATATTTGAGTAATGTAACTCAATTTTGTTTGTTTTGTTTATCTCTTACTTGTTTACTTATATTTTAAAACTGTAATCCAGTTAATAATTCCTTTTTTTACTGAATGTATCTGTAATATAATTACACATTTTTTTTCTTTATTTTAACTGGAATACAGTTAACTTTTTATGTAATCCATAGTTTATGTAATACACTGTTTCCAATTTCATTTAATATTCAGGTTTCTTTAGAGTGTTCAAGTTTACCTGACAAACAAAGCAGCTCATGATCCAGTTACGAGGTACACCACTGGTTTTGTTGCACAAAATAAACTAGTTTTAAAGTGAAAAACATCCTCAACCAAACCATAAAATCACCCTGTAAGTCAAGGCAAGACAAGACATGACGAGACAGGGCAAGTTGAGACAGCACGAGACAAGACAAGACAAGATAAGACAAGACAAGACAAGACTTCACTGTCCCAAAGGTGAAATTGCTTGGGTGTCAGTGCTTCATACAGCTACAATCAACTTACATGTGACTGACAAGACAATAGCATTTAGTGTAGTCAAGACATATAATGCAGTAAACAATGCAATGCAATAAACTGTATAGTTTATGTAATATGTTACATAAACTATACAGTTTATTTAGTGTATATAACATGTGTTTCTGTGAAAAAAATTGAAAAATGGTGTGGTTAAAAAAAAATGTATTTTAACGTGTTTGATATTACATAATACCTTCGTCTCAAGAAGTCTGTCCAACTATGTTCCCTGAAAGAAATGTTGGGCAGAAATCTGCACGTGTTTCTGCCAGCGTAGAGTGAACCCAGCGTTTAAAAAATCTGAACTATGCATTGTACGCGCTTTCATTTCCAAAAGAAGAAACATCACCTGCATTTGTTTTCGCTGGAAACGTGTTCACGTGTGGTCGATTCCTCACGCTGTAATATCTGACTTCTCTGGACCTTTATAATTTATGATGAATGGAAATGACATAGCTTAAAATAGCTTCAAAATCAGGCCTGTCAAGTCAGTTTGATCAGTTTTCAGCCCATTTGCAAGAATAAAAAAAACAACAGTTTATGTTCTGAAAACCAAAGATGTTTAAATTTGTATATGTCATTCATACTGTATTGACATTTCTGCAGTGCAGGTTGCGTCATATTCACATGATATCTTAATTAATTTTAAAGGCCAACGACTGAAGTTCCAGACCGTGTTTCAACATCTGCAAGCGTGAAACCACTGGATATTTCTATAATATCATCTGAGGGACATGTCGAGACACTTCCTGTATTCCCGAACCAAATAAGCCAAAACATCCAAGTGGATTTTGCTGCCTAAACCTAACAAGCAGTACGCACAGCATCGTTGTAAACTGAAACTAAAGACGCGTGACGTATCAGCATGGTACTGTGGTATACAGAAAGGTACGCAGACAACTTATTCTGGTGACTGGGTGTGAGTAGGTCACAGCTCTAATCCTACCTCTTCTGTAACGGTGCATGCAATTCTCACGAACCTCCCTGAGTGATCCAATTACCCAGAGTGGAACTGGCAACTATAACCACTAACTTACATGATGACGCCTGTCTGGAATGGAAACAGATACAAATAGCATTAAAAGTCTATGGAGTCTTTGGAAAAAGGTTTCGTCAATCAGCTGAATTGCATAAGATGATGCAGGAAGTTGTATTGAACCTGTTCTTTATGTCGTTCTTCTTAATTTTCCCATATTGCAATATTCTTAACGGTCGATTGTACGGGATACGCTGTCATTACATAAGATAGATATGTAGCTTTCATCTTCTTCTTCTTCTTCTTCATCTTCTTTTTTAACGGCGTCTCTCAATTTTTTGCCAGTCCCAGGAGTATTTATGGACTGTGAGGGAATTTCCTGGCATCTTCCCGTTTTGTTCTTGATCTCTTGTCAGTTTGGATCGTGGATCGTGAGGCGCTGTGATGCCAGAGGGATTCAGCGCAGTTAATCACAGAGTAAATGTGCCGAGTTTGGAACGATACCTGAACATGTGGAATTGAATTATCCAGCAGCTAATCGACACAGTCTTGAATCATCCGGTGAACTCTCGAAAACTTTTTCCCGATTTATCAAGTCAAACAATTTGCATATTCCTTCACTTTTCCTCGTCCACTGTCGTCATCATCTCATGATCATCGTCGTTATCACAACAGACGCCCTCAGCATGATCTAATTATCATCAGCACCACCTCAACGATGATCAAACTCAACACAGGCCTGACAGATCATCACGAGCCGCCTCTCTCACCTTTTAAAACTCAACCTGAGGGATTGCAGCTCTGACAAAGCAGAAAGGTAATTTCAACCAAACTTTGCAAAATCAAGATGAAAGACAATAACGTCCCCCAAAAACTGCAAAGTGCTTCCCATCTCACTCAAACTCTTTTGATCACGGCAACCTTTTGATCCGGCACATCATAAATCAGACGCTGATCAAAAGAAACTCTTTCATCACAAACCAAACAAAATGCAAAACAGGATGTGGGGTGGAGGAATAATCGCAATGTATTAGACGGGCATCAGGCTTTTCTAGCTCTGTTAAACAGTATTTAGAAATCAAAGACACAAATATGTTGCTTCCTGTGACGGGGGGGAGGGGGGGTTGTTTGTTTGTTTGTTTGATTTATTTGTTTGTTTATTTATTTCATTATATGTCATATAATATAACAAAGTGGAAATTTAGTTATCAAGTGCTAAATAACTTTATGCCTCTGAATGTATTAAATAAACCTGCATTAGAGTATAAAATTAATGTGGTTCATGTATGGAGAAGGTGAAGCTGGTGGAGACCAAAGACAGAGCTAAAAGAACAACAACTATTGAGGTTGGAATATTCTGTTGATTCACTCTCTGCTAGATTTGTAAATAGGCAATCGTTCACCGAGACACAATTTTTAAAGAAAGTATTTGAAAGTATAGCTGCTAAATGTGTTACTATCTTCCTAGTTGCTGTCTTCGTTGTTAGAATCTTGTTGGGACAAAAAGATAAATTAAGCTAAGTGAAGACCCATGATCAGTAGCTGGTTGATAAAGATATAACATGCATAGCATGTGTGAGGCAAAATAACTAGAATTTTAAAATTAAAATTTAACAAAGCTAAACTAAATTTTAACACGAGCGACACAAAATCCCTGAATATCCCTCGCAGCTCAATGTTGTTCAAAATCAGCACGGCACAGCTCAGAAGAGAACTTCAAAAGTGATATAAATCAAATTGTGCCAGACATCCACATCAGTGAGGTTATTATATAGGAACTTCAAGAGGATGAAGGAGGAGGACAGAAACATTTGTGCTTAACATGTGCAGGGAAGGACACAACGAGAAGGATGGAGGCCAAGGTGGAATCAAAGACACAAATACCGATTGATCGATATCACTTTATTTACCCACAGCGAGCACCGGTGATGTTCTGGCAGCCGTGTCTCAAAAAAAAAATACTACATATAAATGCAAGATAGGTAAATAAGTTTGTCTGTATAAACACTGTCTATAATAGTACTGGAGACAAAAGATAGATGCAGCAAAAATTCAAACACACGCCGAGGAGGAGCTGTTTTCTGCTCCGGACGTTCGCTCTGATTATTCGTTTCAGGATGAAGGGCACATCTGATGTGTAAATTAACCAGACAGAACATCCAGAACCTCCAGTGCTGTCAACACAGCTGAAAACTAGGAATTTAGTCATAACCGTGCTTCGCATTTGATCACTCAGTGCTTGAAACTAAATAAGCTGCTTATTTTTAAATGTGCAATTCATCAAATCAACGCCTCCCTCCCTCATCGTCCATGACATGCTACACCCTATGCATACTTACATCCAACCCACATTATGTATATCTAATAGGTCTATAGCTGAAATGATTTATGCATATTGCATGACGTTTGTATCAAGCTCAGCATCTCTTGCCTCGGTTATCAAAGTCTACTGCTGACTGAGCTGTGAGGGGAAAAGAGCGAGACGTCATGAAAAATTTCCGCTGATGTTTGCATATTCTGTATCATCTGTAAGGTACTTAGGAGGGAGACCATTCAGAAGTTCCCTCTCGCTCCTTCTCCTGTGGTAAGTTTGCCTCCTGGTGGTTTTATAGTGCACCTGCAGCACATTAAGTCATTCCAACTGTCTGCTGCATTGTCCTTATTCCATTTTAAGTATGTTAACCAGGTCTGATATTAACACAGTGGATCTCTTCTCTCAGTTTCAATATACGTGAACACATCTCAGCTTAGTTTTTTTTAAAGAAACATGAAACCTCAGCAAACTAAAACATAGTGATACAACATTGTGTTATTGTATGACGGCACTGGCAGTAAAAGTATACACAAAAACTATAAATATATTCCAGGGAATGCCAGCTACTTGGATAACTATCAACAAATTGCCTCTACCTGAAGTAATGAAACTGAAATATGCTTCTGCAACCTCTCAAGTCCCCAACGAAATAAAGTGGAAATAAACTAAAGGCTATATATATATATATAGAGGTCTGGGTTTCAAGACGTTCAGTTAAGGTAATCAAAAGCTAAACAAACAACAGGAAACCTGTGGGTGTAAAGGCTATTTTAAGCAACCTACGTGCACAAATAAGCCTGGTGCTGATGCAGGTAGCTCTGTTGAAGGGTGTCTCAACTGGGTTATTGAAAGTACACACACACACACACACACACACACACACACACACACACACACACACAGTTTCCCTCAGCTAAGAATGGGGCCTAAATTTGTGTCAAGGAGAGATTCAGAGAGGGAAGGAGTCTGCCCTGGACTCCGTTCCCCAGCTCTCCTATCCCTTCACATAAGGGGGCGTTGTCACAGCCTGATTGGTTGGGAGAGGAATGCCCCGAGCTGCTTTCATTCATTAATTAGGAGCCACACCCCACAGCCTGCCCACAGGTGATCTGAATGAACTGCAAACTGTCCAGAGGGATTTTTAATCGGGGCTTCAACACAGCAGTTAAACGCAGCAAGTTAAAACACGCTGTGGCTCCCATTTGACTTTTAACCCTAACATAATAATGTCGACTGATTTTAATCAAATGGCGCAATATCCCCTCGGGACAGATGTATTTTAAGTCGTGGATAAAAAAAGAGAGACCTTTTTTTAGAATATCAATAAAAGTATCCCTTATATCATTTTGAGCTGAAAAATATTGTTTCTACTTGGCTGACAATTAAAGGACTACTTCCAGACTACTTCCTTGGACATCTATGTAACTCCTTCAAAATAACAAACATTGGTAATAAAAAGTTATTGACATGAATTTATGCTATATATATATTTCAAAATTAGAATTAAATTAATACCTAACATCAAAAAATACTTTGTGATTTCGTAATTCATGTGTGAAAGGCTTAAATACTTTCTAAAACCATCTTCATAAACGTATGTTTTCATTCACATCGTCTGTCATGTTGTCAGGTTGTTGAAACCTTGTGATTATTGGTTCAGAATATGTAATTAGACGCAGTTTGTTTCGGGTTCTTACATTAACATTGACAGTTTGACAGGTGGTGACATTTGTATTCAGTTATTTAAAGCTCCCCAAGCAGAGTCGGAACAATGCAGAAATCCCAGAACAAAATAAACGCCACATCCGTAACCAGGATGACACAATTTGGATGGTCCTTTGAAGTTTTCAGGGGCGGCTTTTTGAAAGCGTGATTTCAAACGTTTCATTTCAAACGCGCTGACTACTTGCAGTCAGATAGATCCAGTAAATTAGACAGTTTCAGAATTGGTTTTGCGTTTGGTTTAAGCAGAGCAGCACTGTTAATCTTCTCCAACAGACAACTGATCCAGAACAAACACAACCCAATCTGTTTTTTTCTTGTTATGGTGGTCAAGTAACAGGTTGTCCACTGGAGGGCAGCCACATCCAGCTGACTGCAGATCAGCCTGGACTGTGAGTGGAAGTATCTGTCATGAATGGCCCGCTGGTGACGCCTGCTGTCAGCGCGCGTCTTCGCCACCTCATCCTAACATTTAATTAGTTCTACTGAAACGGTGGGATGACATATCAGGCTGAATGACTGATAGAGAGGAGGAGTGACGGCTCCTGAGACCTTCTCCCTAATATTAGCTTTAGTGACAGAATGCTCCCGTCAGCTAACTCGCCGTCTGCCAAGCAGGACACAGGGAGTGAGGAGGGAGGAAACAACTCACTACACTGACAGGAAAAGATGCTTTAAACCCTCTGTGTTTCACTGTGTTTGTGATATACAACAAGAGCAGACACGTGGGAAACATCTAGAAGGTAGAAAGACAAAAATCAAGACAAAATTATTCACTATTTGCTGATTAACATATTGAGGATGACAAAGACGTTATCAGTGTTTTAAGAGAAAAACTAATGAAAAATTGTCATGTTAATGTCAATATAACCAAGATAAAGTTCACTGATAAGGAGGTAAAGCTCGCGAAGAGATTTGGTTTAACATACTGTTACTTTGTCTACCTTCATTAAACGACGTGGCAAAGATAAAAGTCTGTTCCAGTTACATAAGAAGCAAAAGTGCAGCATTAGTACTAAGAAAAAATAAGATTAAGATTACTTGCATGGCAGCCACCAACATCAGTGTATGTATGTATGAATTACTGTAAGTCACTTTGGACAAAAGCATCTGCCAACTGCCCTAAATGCAAATACATATAAGCAATGCAACTACATGACAAACTAGAATTGCAGTTTGTAGAGCACATACCTCCAACAGTCCCCTTCATCCAGTTGTACTCACTCAGAGATACCAGTCATCTAGATACACCTAATGTTTTTTATTCATGATCTATACATGCATTATCCCCTGAAACATGGCTGAAATCAATATGTTAGTTCTGAGAGTCTTTAAGTCACAATTGACAATCTTGGAGTTCAGCAAATCAAACCGGGATAAAGAAACTGAACTGAGATGTAAAATGAATAGTACAGTTATAGTTGATTAGACCTTAATTAATAGTAATTTCACCATTAACAAACAATTACATGCTTTATAAACTATTTATTAAACAACTAGTTATTAAGGCTGCATAAGGCTGTTATAAACCTGCAATTAAAATGGTTGTGAAGCATTTTATTGTTTGTTAACAGTCAAATGAATATTAACTAAATGTATAACTAGCTTTATATTTACCATTTATTAATGATGCCTATTACCCATTCTTCTGACTGCTACCTTTTATTGACTATTTGAAAGCATTCAGAGAAAAATCTGCCTGTGTGTGTGTGTGTGTGTGTGTGTGTGTGTGTGTGTGTGTGTGTGTGTGCGCGGATCAAACGGTAGTAGAGGGATTGGGTGTCTTGTCTTATCGCAGACGTGTCTGTCAAAGCTGGTGGGAGGGATTAGCACAGCCGACATAGGCAGGTGGAGACAAAATACAATCTAGCGAGAGAGGCAGGTGGGATCATACAAACACACACACACACACACACACACACGCTCGTACAAGCAAACAGTTGGGTCACTGTGAATGTCACAGGGCTGCCTCTCCTCCTTTCGTCTGCAGCTGCATGGCCATGGAGCTGCTGATAATGGTGCACACGCACACTTTTTGCAGATATTCACATATTTTCCCATCCATGACAAAGCAGGATTGTTAACACCACTGAATGGGGGCAGTTCAAGTCGTCTGCACAGCTGTGTACACGAACACACTCTTATAATCAAGAGGCTACAGTTGTTTACCTCCTGTGATGCTGAGTTTTATGTTCCAGATACCTCAAATCATCTCCATGCTGTCAAAATAATCTATTATTTCTATAATTTTGGGAGTAACATGATACTTACACACACACACACACACACACACACACACTGACCTGGAGATCACTGAACATGGATGATGTCACTGCCTCTCATACAAACATACTCACACACACTCTAATCACACATAATGTACCCATTCTACATAATCTTAACTCCTGGACTCTCATCAGATCATCAAATATCATCACTGATCACAGTAAATATTATTATAAGTGTTTGTTGTCCATATTTTCGCACATCATGTCTACGTTTATGTCTAATTTCTCTTATTGCCATTGGTTTGTCGTTGTTTCTGTGTTATTACTCCTTTTTGACGACAGGCTTTCAGCAACGACACAGAATTTTTAACAAAGCCCCTTTAAGTAAGACCTAAACCCTCCTTCTGTCAGGAGGTGGTTGTCATATTCTGCAGCAGCGAGTGGTTGATGTCGCTGTGAGAGAATGAAAGCATGATGTGAAGACGCTCTACTTTGAAAACACTTTCATTGTCTGTGTCAACGAGGACGAATGCAGCCCAGAACACCCTGACAGGCTGATGAGAGACGAGACAGAAGCATTGTCGAGCAGGTCCGACCACACCGGATGTTCAGGCTCGTGTGCTTTTTAACATTATCACACAGCTGGATTTATTAATAATTTGTCAATTATAAACAATTATGGAGACCGGCTTTGAAGCGGGGAGCTAACAAAGCTAACGCAGCCACCCTGTTCAGACACATGTAACATGTAACGACACAAAAGCGGCATCTGGCGCTGAACAACCCCACCTGCTGCTTCCTATTGAATTATGCAACAAAAGACAAAAAAACAGCCATATCAAAACAGGACTGAACCAATTCAATCACACACAGCCAGGTGATCAAAGGCTATGATCTCGCTTTCACTCACTCACTCCCTCTCTCTCTCTCTCACACACACACACACACACACACACACACACACACACAGAGTTACGGGTGGATGTTGGTCCTTCCTCTCACTTAAAACCAGCCTGCAGCTCCGTCCTGTGCTGTTGTGGCTCACTGCTATAATTAGAACAAGGGGCGATAAGCATTCAAATGCTTTGATGCTCTTATCTGGAGCAGCCAAGAGGCGGATGGGGACACACACGGGCTTCATCTCTCACTCGTACACACACACACACACACACACATACACACACACACACTCCTGGGGTATGAAAGAAAACTTGTCTTTAATTTGTTTCATCATTACGTAACCATGAAGAAGGAACACATTCACACATGAAATTAAACAAAATTGCTCATCTGGAAAACAACATTTACTGTGAAGTGTCCAGCTAATGAAACTGAAGACTGAATCACAATGTTTGTTTGCAATAACTTAAAGGTACAAAGCAGTTCCATGACGTCATTATTTAATTGATATTCGGTCAATAGCTTCCAGGTTGAATGAGATGCAACTCTTTTCATTGGATTTCAGTGCGTCTGATTAATATTTTTTTTATGAAAAGAACCTTAATTTCAATCAAAACTCAGTCCATCTACTTAGTTGTTCTGAAGTTTGGGGACTTTTAAATAAAAGTCAACTTAAAAAATGAACAGTGCAGGAGATTTGAACTAGGGCCTGCTGGTTGGCACGCTGAAACATGCTCTGCAGGCATCAAAACTGTCATTCCTTCACGTTTTGTTGATAAAGTGCAGTATTAGATTTTATTGTAGACACTGCACCTTTAAGATCTAGACATTACCTTCTCATCACTGTACAGTATGGTCAGTTATGGTCAGTGTTTTGTGATCCAACAAACAATGTCGTGTCCTGACTCCTTTTAACAAGATGCACCTGTGAGAACTGCATCATGAGGGTCATGTTCCAACATATCGAACTCTGATGGATCCATCTTGACAAACCAATATTGCGGCCAAGCATTGTGCAAACCCACAAAACTTCAGGCACGATTCTTACTCTCCTGAAAACGCGAAACTCTCAAGTTGAATTGTTGGGAAATTAATTGAACACACTGTAGTCTGCAGCTGCTTAAATAAAAGGTGAGATTTGATTTGAAAAAATAACCACTGTGCACTCGAGTTCATCAAGTTCAGATGTTGTGATATAGACGATGTGACACTACCCTTCATACCCACCAGGCTGCGCCCTTGTCTGGCTGTAAATCAGTCTTGTGTGTGAATTGATGTGTGTGTGTGTGCGTGTGTGTGTGTGTGTGTGTGTGTGTGTCTCTGCTTGTCATCGACCGCTGCCTTTGATGGCATGCTGTTTAGTCCTACCAACCCCTCTTTGTTCTTCCAAAATAAACCTCCTCGCCCCCTCTCATCCTTCTCCTCTGTGTCTGGAAGACCATGACACAAGAATTACATGACAACATCCAAACACACGTGGTGACATCTTTGTATCATCTTCACATAAAGATTTTTTTTTTCTTAATCAAAGGGATTAATCTATAATCAGGAACGTACAGAGCTCTTTTTTTGAATTCTTTTTCTGGCAGGGAGAACCAGAGTCGTTGTCAGAAATCTTTAAATAAATGTGTTTTTCCTGCAGAGATGGACACGGCACATCCTATCTTGATGGCTGGCCGTGAGTCACCTTCCAAGCTTTAAGGTAAATTAGATCCAAAATAAGATACAGCCATTTTCAGCCCACACCCTGATTTCCCCTTTGTCGAACGGTCCAGTATGGATGTTTAAGGTTCACACGCAGGTTCAAATCCAATCTGTTTCACAGTCGGGGAGGACCGGAGTGCTGTTTACACAGTAGGGAGATTCCTGCTCCATGGGACCAGAGTGTCGAGGCTTTGATGCTCAATAGGAGCTACTGAACGAGAGCAGGAGGAGGACAGAAAGAGAGCGCTGGCTTGGACAGAGACAGAGATTGAAGTGATGATGACCTTCTTAGAGTAACCTCGGATTGCTCCTCTTGGAAGGTTCACAAAATATGGGTAACAGATGTTTTGTGTTTTTGTCTGTGGCCTTATCGTGGCCACGGGGCAGAGGCAGCGTGATCTGCCCCAGTTTCTCTGAATTCATGTTTAAAATATAACACACGGAAACTGTAGATCCTGCTTACTCAACGCTATATGTAAGATTTTTCATTTCAAACACACAAAAAATGAACTAAAATGATCAGTTTTGAGATTGTGTCGGACACCTGTGTATTGTGTTGCAGGTATTTCTACAGAAGTTAGCATGCTAGCCACCTAGCACCAGCCTGCCATGTCTGGTAATGCAACTTTGTACCTGAGGAGGTGATAGTGAGACACTGTAGCTTCCAGTAAGCCCTCAGTCCAACGTGAGAGGATAAATATGTTGTATTCTAACTTCTTATCAGTCATGTGGAAGGTACTGCTCCTACAGGGGTTACAGAATTTAAGGCTGGCGGTCAACAAATGGAAGCTAATGCATCGATGAATAGAAAAGAAGCGATAGAAATAGAATAAACACAAAAGTAAATATTGGCGTTGGAAACAAAAGGATAAAGGTTGATGCTGAACGTGCTGCATTTCTTTAAAGCAATAGTTTAAGAAGACCTAGAGGAGGGACTGGCATGCCTTTGTGTCTTGCAACGTTCAGTTGATGTGCTATGGCAACAAAAACTATGAAAAATGTTTGAAATCGACCTTTTTTCCTACAATGAGAAATGAAAGAAATTGATAAAAGGTTGCTTTCTTCATACAAACATGACTGGACAGGACTCAAATGTTAGCAGCAGGCCATTGTACCTAAAAAAAACAAAACAAAACAAAAAATGCATTTTAAGAATGTATTTTGTCACCTTGATTACATTTTCCAATACCTGTATTAACCTTATTAAATGACAAAAAACATTTCTGCTAAAAATTGACATTAGTGTAATGACATTTCACTGACTGAAACTGGACTGGAGCACTAAGAGCTGTCTCCACTAATGCATGAAGGATAAAAATGACTGAAATGTGATTTAAACTAGTATAATTTTTAGTTTAAAGACTAAAACTGAGTCTAAAATAGCTGCTACTTTTTTTTTTTTTTTTTTACAAATAGCACTCATTGACTTGCTTTTAATTGTTTGTCAAACAATCATTCAGCTCATCATTAAAGGCTCACCACACAAAGAAACATGCCTGCAAAGTTGCAGGTGCGAGTCCAACTGAAACCAGCAGCCCTTTGGTTTCCAAGCTGTCAAATTAAATACAGAGAAAGTTATCTTACAATAATATCCATTCTAACTGCAACAAAACACAACTGCCCCGTGAGCTTCAATGCAAACAGACCCTTTTCAGCCCCCCTGTTGCCTCTGGCTGTTGTATTTTCTCTGAGCCAGAGATCAGGGAGAGCTCCACAGTTCTGCGGCTGCTGGCCAGCTGGCTGATACATTTCTATCAACTGGTGGCTATCTAACTTCCCCTCCCTCCCACATCCTCCTCCACCCCTCTTTTTTTTTCTCAAATCAACACAAAAACACATGGAGAGACACACATTCACACACAGTGTGTGAATTGTACCGGGAAAAAGCTCAGAGCCGAGGGAGTGCGGTCACTTTAGAAGTATCATCCTCGGCAGCCTCCTCTGAAACACTTGTTCCTGTGTGTGGGCTGTCAGGATGGAGAATAACTAAATGGTTGGATGTCAGTAGAAAAAGGATGCACGAGTGAATATAAATTATGTTTATTGAATTTAAATCCTGTGTTATTTCTAGAGATTACATTTGTTTTGATTAGAGAGCGAAGAATTGCAGATGAACTCATGACAATCTGTGGGAACAACTCTTGGGAGAGAACGAGATAACACGAGGTAAAATATGGGTCAGATTTGTCTCTGGAGGTCTCTGAGCTCCATGATCCATAGAAGGTGGAGAACCTCCAGACAGACGCAGAATCAGAGATCATTATTGAGGGATGACAGTTCCCAAAGTGTCCAGGCAGTGCTTGAGATGTCCCAGATGAGCTGAAGGAAAATGGTAGTGGAAAGGACAACTGTGCTCCTTATCTTCTGTTGCCAGTGTGACCAGTGACAAAAATTAACACTGTAGACAGATTTGTATAATAGCAAATCTCCCTGGAAATTACCCAGGAAATAGATATAGCATAAATCTCTGCCTGAGCACTTCAATTAATGCAAAATGCAGTGTTACAACATCTAAAACAACACAAAAATGCTTTGAATAAGAGCATGATTTTTACTAAAAGATACCAAAAATGAAAAAAAAAAAGAAACCCCAGAATTTTGCACATACTCTGATGATCAATTTGAGAAATTAAGGAAAGTCTGGGTAGATGACAAAGATGGGAAAGTAAGAATGAACTAAGACAACATTAGATGTCAAGTGTGGCCGTTTCCAGTGATGATTATTTCAGCATATATCTGTTTGACACTGTGCCTCTAGTCTTTGCAGTTTTTAGTGAAATTTGAAATGTATCACATGCGATCTTATTTTATTTTCACATGTTGACACTTTAGTTTAAAGGTGAAAATAACCAACCACACATGAAATCGAGTAAAAAGTGGGACATGTTTTGTTTACATGTGTGTAAATTCTACTCCACATGAAAAAGAAAGTCAAAACATGTGATGTGGAAATCTTCCCCCATATGTGGATAAAAAGCCAGTGAAAACATCAAGTTCCCATACGTACGTATTTAATTCACGTGAAAATTTAGAACGTGGAAATTTTCATTCATATGAAAAAATGCCAGTTACATGTGAAATAATTTTTCAAAATTCATATATTTAAAAAAAACCCAGTTACATGTGAAACTGTCCAATTCACTCATGTGCAACATTTGTTTCTTGTCACATTTTAACACTTTTTTTCACATTTGAAAGTATCCAATCACGTGTGACAAGGACAATTTCACATGTCCATTAGGTCAAAAAGAAAGTACCTCAGATTTCTCTGTACATACTTAAGTAAACAGGATTCACTTGGTTGCCACTCAGCTTTGTGTTGTGATGGTCATTCTTTGGTAAAAAGGCTGTTTCTGCTTTCTCTCTGCTTTTACCCAACAGCAGAGGGCAGCATTGCCTCCCACATTCCCCCCTCTCTCTCTCTCTCTCTCTCTCTGTCTTAGTGTTTGTCTCTTTCCCCCCTCGCTCTTAATGTTGGAACACATGACATCAACCCCTACATTCTCCCATGTGAATTACCAGCGTCCTCACCCAGGGGTAAGGAGTCATCCAAGGAAAACAAACCAAAGCAACCGAAGGGCTCTATTACTGGAATGTGGGTTTGTTACACCCACAGTGATCTACCATGTCCTCAACAGGTGCTGAAAATATGTGCAGGACAGTTTTCATTAGTTTGATTGTACTCGTAAAGTTTTAAGACTAGCTTCAGGGTCTTTCGTTTAATTGGCTGTCACCACAAATATAATGATGGGAAGGAAAAGGTGAGCACTTGAATGGAGACATTTAAACTAGAATCTCATGTCTGAAAGCTCCTGTGCGGTCAAGTATTTCCTTTTGCCTGGCAGCAAATGCTCTGCAGGTGACCCTGACCTCTGATCCCTCCTGAGCAGCGGTGGAGCGAACACAGAAGCCCTCGGATCTCTCATCAGTTGCAGCTTTAAAACATGCTCGTATCAGATATCAAAGATGTCACAAATTACATCAGATTAAAGCCACTTTAAACAAACTGCAGCCGAAAATAATTTTCGCCAATTATATTTGATGAGTTGTTTTTTTTTGTAGTCGCATCACATATCACACAGTAGGCAGCAAACACCGCCTAGCTTAGCAGACAGATCACACGGCTACTGCTAATGTGGATCCTGTTATTGCAAGGGCACCCAGAGGAGCGTTTCAGCCCCACACTGGGCCTCCCTCGCTGGGGCTGCTATCGTCCCACATCAGCCCCGGGCTCCTTGATGTGGTTTGGGAGGACATGACGAGGCCGAGCGGGGCCCAAAGTGATCAGTCGCGCAGTAACATCTGAAACCCATTTCCCCACAATTAAAGAGAGAGAGAAACTATCAGGACCAAACATCGCCCGTTTCCACGGCATCGAGTCAAACATTTGCATGTGTGTGTGTGTGTGTGTGTGTGTGTGTGTGTGTGTGTGTGTATGTGTGTGTGAGCTGTACCTCCCCGCCACAATCACTCACAGACACACACACACTTCTTTCCCACCCTAAACAGTGACAGAGCATTTCCAAATGTGTTTACTTACAAAGAAAACCACTTGCCACCAAAAAATGGGAGATATTAAGCCTGAAGCAGATGTAGACAAATAAACAAGGAGACTACGAAGCAGAGAAGGAAAAAAAAAAAAAAATTTAAAAAAAGAAGACAACATGGTGTCAGAGGGTGCGAGCAGATGGTGTCAGGCTATTTTCTTTTCTTTTTCACCTGTGCCGCAAAAAGGGTTGGCACAACAGAGCGAAAAACATTAGACCTCGCTCGGGACGTGCCAGTAAAAATGGTGCCCCGTCTGAGATTCCTCTCCACCATGTGTGTGTGTGCGTGTCTGTGTGTACATTAGCAGGCTACGCGTGTTGACTTGCTCCGACTGGATGCTCGTCGGACATCAAACACAATAAAGCAGCGAGCGGAGTGGAGCTGATTGCTATCTCCAAATGTAATCAAACCAATTCAACCCACTAAAACACAGGCACATACTCTCTCTCGCTCTCTGCTCTTACACACACATTATACACACACACACACACACACACACACACACACACACACGTCCACACATCCCTCTCCAAGCCCAGAGTAAAGGCCTTCGTACTTCCAGCGCCTCCTCTCTGGTTCATGATCATTGGTCATGATGTGCTCGCCATGTCCTTGGCCCAGGATGTACGGCACAGTCGCCCGAGTGCTGCTCTTTACTGTGGTATACGTGGTCGGCCATTTTACAAACATCCTCCGAGAGAACCTGTCAGTGAAGTTCCTATCCACCCGGGCCAAGAGCAGCAGCTTCCCATGACCCTCAGCTTTCATGGGTTGGGTTGACCTACGGTGAACCCAAAGATGACCTGTTGGAGCAACTCGAGGTTTTTTGATCAGTTTGTCTGTTATGAATGAGGCATGAATATGATAATATCAGACCATGTAAAAGGCTACTTATCATGCTCTTTGAGGTTTCTGGGCTAAGTTGCCCTGCGTTCTCTGATCGTCTTTGGCTCGGCGGCGCTCCATAATGACCTTGGATCGCTCCTGTGAGTGCGTGTGTGGATAAGAGCAGACAGAAGCAGAAAGAGGTTGATGTGCGAGAGGGAGATGAGCTTCGCGATAACTTCAACTGCTTGAATACTGAAATGTGGTTGATATCTGACACCAAGAAGGGATTTAATGTCTCTTTCTGGTTGCAGAAAAGCTGCCAAATATCATTCTTGGTTCAAGGACCTCGGTTGTTATTGGTTTGGTTGGGAGTTTCAGGGTTGTCCTTTGTGAAAATATCTGTGAGAACATCAGACCTGCTCAAATCTCCTTTAGCTCCCCAATCAAGTTTGAACTAGCAAGTATGACTGACCTCGCCGTGCGCTGTGTGTGTCTGTGCATGCATGTTCTTGGACGAGTAATATTTTGTTGGCTCTCACAACAGGAGTACACTTTTTCTTTTTTTTGATCTGTTAAAGCACACACAGCAGGAACTGAAGCCGTGACATGCGAGGAGGTTAAGAGGACAGAAAGAAGCGCAGACCGAGGAGAGAGTGGAGACGGGAGACACCGAGGTAGAGCCACAGGGAGACGGAGACAAACCAGAGACGAAGAAGGCAGAGACAAATTAGAAAGCGGAGGCTGGGAGACAAAAGTCAAATGTGATGGAGCCAAATCACCATGTTTGATTCCTTGCTAAGAAAAGCATGTTCCAAGTATCCAGGAGTGAGCGGTACTTTCACTGGCCTTCTCTGAAAACATCATCACAGGGAGAGGCTTTCCTCAACCCTTCACCTTTTGTAACTTGGCAACCGCCAGCTATCATCTCCCATTTGCCAATTTGTGGCTGCGGAATATCAAAGCTCTGAAAGCAGAATCTTTCATGGGTTTGGATTATGAGGTTTGTTTGAGCTGCTCAATGTATGCAGGTTGGATGTTTTTTGGGGGGTAATTAAGATATTCTATGACCAGGAATACTGCATAATGTTGGTGACACACCCACACATGTATGCACTCGTGGTAAACATATGAATACCTGCATTTTCATAAAGTCTGAGCATAATCCCATAATATTGAGTTTATGCCTCCTAAAATAGATAGCTGGGCAGTTTCTACCTTGGTTGGAATAAAGCGACATTTGTGGAAATACACTTAACGATTCGCTTTCTTGCTGAGAGTTAGATGAGAAGGTTGATACCACAGGAAGCTACAGATAGCAAGTAGTTAGCTTAGCTTGTCACCACAGGTGACAAAATACACCTACCAGCACCTCTAAAGCAGACTATTAATTAATACGCATTTTAATACGCATTTTAATACTATTAATACTTTAATACTAGCCTCTTTAGGGAAAGCTTTAGGGAAACAACCATTAAGGGACGGGCAACAGTGATTTTCATCCAAAAACAAGCTTAACAAATTTGATTTTGAACTAAGATACTTTGAAACCACTGCAAAAATGAACATTTTAGATATTGTTGCTTTAGACAAGTTTCACGATGAAAACCTTCTGTCTTAAAAACAGAGTGAGTTGGGTTTGAGTTGGGAACTAACTACTAGCTAAGGTTGGAGTCCAGAAAAGAGAAAGGAAGAAAAAGAGGTAGCTATCAAGTGCTTTTGACCCAAATAATAGCTAATGTTGAGACCAGTTTTCTTTTCAGCCAGATCCAGCTAACATTACTAGCTAAGGGGTAACGTGTCAGAGAAGGAGCGACCTCACCTGCGAGAAAAGATCAGCGTTTTGATAATAGCGAAGATGTTCAGCATGTGTTTAGGAGAAAGATAGCACGCATGCGTTGATGCAGAGTTAGCCCAGCAAGATCAAATGCGACTGTGTATAACGTGTATAAATAACTATTGTTTTACGTCACTTGCTTTTGTAACATTCTCTTGGGGAACTGTGTCGTTCTTGATTCATCTCTGTGTCCGGTAGGAACGAACAATTTGCAGTCGGCATAGATTAGTTTTTCCTCGAGCGTGAAGTTTTGAACCTTTGCAGAGGGCCCCTTTCGCAAAGTCATATGAAACAGATTTACCTGGCCGGGGCAGGAAGTGGAGAGCTGCCGAGCGAGGAACAGAAAGAACAAGACAGAGCAGGGAGAGGGAGGGAGAGAACGGGTGAGAGAAGATCCTCTGAGGGCGGCAGCTCTGGTTTCATCCAGCCACTGATGCTGACTGGCAGCCATGTCAAAAGCAAAGAAGTCAAACGATGCTGATTCTCAAGTTCATCTTTAGGGCACGTCAAAGTGAAGCTTATTATTCATGGTTTCGGAGGGCCAGGAATGTGCAAACACGCTAATTCACATATACACAAACACACGTATGGAAGGACACACACACACTCACGCACACACTACGCTATGTGTAGACATGATCTGCAATACGTACGATATATACCCTCCAGTACTTTTACTTGTGCTTGTGTTATATACGCGTGTATAGACACACACACGCGGTACTTTGTGATGACATCTCGACTGTCAATTTTAATGGGCAGTAGAAACTTTCAGGGTTATTATCCACACATACTGAGGAGGGGATTAAACATAATTACTGATAAGACATCTTCATCTGGAGATTATCTCTGTGATGTACAGTGAAAAAGTCAGGCTAAGACCTCTGGTAGGACTCAGGGCTCGTAGATTACTGATCATAACACAGGACGGATAATCACATGTTCTTGTTTTTATCTGCATGTGAGGTCCCTTCTGACTATTTCAGTACCACTAAATCCTTGTAATGTTGTAAGTAAAGCATTTCCTTTGACAGCTTAATGCATACTGTGGTCAGTAAGCTTAAGAAAACAACAAGGTATTCGCACTCTTCCATTGTTTGATGCTTTGCACTCTGTAAATAGACAAAACAAAAAGACTAAACGTTGGGTTTTGTGTCTTGACCGAAAACCACCATCACAAACCGCTTACTAAATGGAATAATTAGATGATTGAATTTTTTTTCTAGGGGACAACACATGCTCACATAACCACCAATGAAAGTGCAACACTAAATGCTTCAGTGTGACCGTTTCATTAAATGTTCCTTATTTAACAAATGTTAGAACTTTATTGTCATTGATCGGTGCCTCAAAGAGCCCAGGAGGCATCTTTTTAAATAACTCTTAACTTGTATTATGTCAGGTGTAGACTCCACCGGTTTCAAAAAGAATTCTCATTGTATGTAAGCTTATGAGAAAATCACCCTACTTCTCACTTGATTTATTACCTCACTGAACAGTTTCCACATGATTTTAGGGTCTCAATTGCAAGTTTGGATCAACACAATACTCAATACAGCATGATGTTAATTTTGAAAATAATGGTCTTATTCCTGTCTCAAATAGAAGTAGGCTTCAGGATGAGGCTTCATTGTGATTGACAAGTCGTGTTCTCGGTTGTCAGTCAAATCCAGTCCAAATATCATCCACAGCTCCGCCCTCTCGTCCAAATATGGTCACTTTTGCTCCAAAAAACCAAGACGGCAACAGCCATGATGCCAAAATTGAGGCTTCAGAATGGTTGTCCACAAACCAGCGGGTGACATCCTGCTGGGTTTTCTTTAATGTTACAATTTAGCAGTTTTTTCCTGTCCGGTGTGAGACCAGAGGTCAACTGTAAGTTCTATATTTACTAGTTCTACTAGTGTAGTTAAGTTACATCACTTTTTGTGTAAAACAGTTTTGTATAAGACATAGGTGTGATCGTAATTATAATTACAAAGGTTTTGTAGTTATTTTAACCCAAAGAGTCGTTACAAGTAGTTTCCTTGCCTAAATCCAACCAAACTGTGATCGTACAACAACGGTCCATTATGCCTATTGCTGGTGCGCTGCAGCAGTCGTGTTCATTTTGGGAGTTACTGACAATCGACGTATTCAGTCGTTTTGGCATGAGGATGTGTTGAATTTCAGCTGCGGTGTCTTCAACATAGTGAGGAGATTAGGTATTGCCCACATCAAGAATGACACTGTGGGAGGTTTACTTACTGGCAAGCTGTGGTTCACATCAGGAGTGTCCCTTGGTGCCAGCCGTCTTTTCCTTACTTCTTTTCCTCAGTCCATCGAGAGCTGGAAAGTTCAAGTACAAAATAAGCTCTCCGTCTGATACATCATTTAAAATATAAATAAAACAGTCAGGAATTGTAAATAAATGTGGAGATTCTTTATGATGCAGTATTTTTTGGGTATACCATAAAAATGTATATGCTTCCTTAATATCCTTCATTGCTGAGGTCACTCAGAGGGCACGTCGGTCTGTTGTTTCATAGCCAACAACACAGTGTCAATAGTGTACGTTTCTGCAAACCACAGTTACACCAAAATTTACTGTAGTTAAAGTTAAGATGCAACAAATGTTTATGTTTATGTTGTTCTGAACCACATCTTTCCTGTTGCATTACATCAAGCTCTATGCACACATATCTCATGTATCAGTATAGTTTCGGTATGCTCCTGGCTTTTTTTTGGTTTTTTTCAGTAAACAGTATATATCCTTGAGTTATAGCGAGAAACAAGGATGGGAAACCTTTACAAGGTAAAGTAAATCACCAACCGGGGGTATTTTTTACTTAGGACATGCTGTGTCATGCTGGGTAGTTTTTCACCGTGACATTAATGTGAATTGCTTGTGTCTCAGCATCGCTGCCAAGGCAACTAGACATGTTGGCGATAAAGGGAACAGAAATAAGGGGAATGGGGAGAGAAAGGACTTTGTCTGGCATTCCACATGGTCCGTTCAGTTTTCCAGTGGCATTAAATGTACATCAACTAAATTCTGGAGCCCACATGCCTGTTAACATTCAGCTATTTTTCATGAAGCCATAAAAATGCTCCATTGTGTTTTACAACATTGCACTCCATTTTATGTTCCTTTTTTTCCCCTGGTGGGACGTTTAACATCGACATTACATCACATGTCGGAGACAGCGACAGCATCTCGAGCTAAAACATACACCATTTTGCCTATTTGCAGTTGCGCTGTCGTCTCGCTGGTGTTACATTCACTGTAAAGGCGCTGGGACGAGGCTGCCAATACATTCTGCGGTAATTCTGTAGTCCACGGTCTTTCTGATCCGTGATCCTCATTCATGTTTTCATTGAAGTCTGTTAGACACCTGACTTCCGTTACCCTTTGAGGGGCGATCAGCTCTTGGATTGAACGGTCCTTGCCTGGGCATGTCTTAACTTATCCCTGATCATCAACAACCTGAGCTGTAATGCCTCTCGGTGACCTGTAGAGGGAGCACTTCCCTATGCTCTTGCACCGTCTCCCCCTTCTCGACCACAGCTGGCTCTAACACCTGCTCTCCACATGTCTCCTTCCGTAAGAGGAGAAAATGAGCTCGACTTTCAAACTTTGTTTTTTTTTCAGCCAGCCCCCAATCCCTCCCTCTCTTTTCCTCTCTTACCGTCCTTTAAAAAAAAAAAAAAAAAGCTCCCACAAAGGCAACCTTCTTCATGAACTCTCCTCACCTTTATGTTCTCACCTTTCACTTTCTGTCTCTCCACGATACGATTGCTTACACTGGTCTTTATTACTCCCAAGCTGCTGGAAGCGTAAAGGTGAAGCGAATGAGCTGAAACATCACCTGGTGTCAGAGGAGACACAGGGGAACCTCTTCACATCACTCCATTACGCCACTCCCTCCCATATGCCTCCTGCACGCTCAGTGTAGCCCCCTTAAACCGACAATGAAGAGGTATTTGTTTTTAATGCCTCCTCTGTGCACTTCAGCACCTCGAGTGCACTGCGGCCGACTTGTGTAATTAGTATATTTTTCTTTGGAGATGAAGTGAAGGAGGGAGTTGCCACACGCAAAATGTTTTGTGACTCACAAAATGATTCAGAGGGAAAATTAGCCCTCACTTGAACAATGGCAGCTATAAGGTGAAAGGTAACAGTGAGAATTTAAACGGCGGTCGGCGAAGCGTCCTGTGATTCTAGGTTGCTGGAGTGTAAATCCTTTGCCCTCGGTGCAATTATCCGCCGTGTGTTTGTAGTAAATCTGCACGCATATGGCCCTGCCTTTGAAGACGCAGCTACTAATCCCGTAACCCTGTCAGAGAAAGACGGAGAGGGAGGAGAGACAAGGCAAAGAGAAGGGGGGGGAAAGAGACCAAGACACGGGGGCAAGAGAGCACTCACTTGTAGCTCCGTGATGATGCCTTCTCATATTTTAACAGCTGGGCAGCATAACAGGAAAAAATCAATAAAAGTGAGCTGCTGAAAGTGTTCCAGCAGATGTGTTTGCTGTTTTTATTATTCTGATGGATTTCGACTGATTCCTCAATATTAAACACAAATAATGGAGCGCAAGATTGTGATTTTCTTTTTCTTTTCTCTTATTTACACCACCGCAAAATGGCACGCAAATAAAGGATAGCAGAAATGGCCAAAGGGGAAGGCCAGGTCTTTAATATTTGTCAGGAGAGGGAAGCCACAGGGAGGGTGTTTCCCTCTGGCCCAGGGGCCGGTGCTGTGGTGACCGCTGCCTGCCTGCCGGGGCCGCCTGTTAGCAACGATGTTTGATCCCGGGAGCCCGAGATCCCTGAAAAAGCTGAACTCCATTTGCCTGGGTTGGTTGACTTCTGGAAGAAGAACAGTCAAGTCAGCAGCGGATTGGCCCCGATTCTGTGCAGCTGCTTGGAGAGCGAACACCACGAGAACCGCTCAAGGAACCGCTCGGGGAACCGCCACGGAACCGCGTGGAGAACCTCGACATGTGTCATAGCCACAATTTACAGAGTTGTGTGTTGTGAAACAGATATATGATACCACGACACTTAACAAAGTTATTTTGGAAATGGTATATAAGTCCTACCGACTACGAGCTTGGCTGCAGCCATGTGGAGTTTCTCATTAAAAGCGCGCTCTCCGCTTTTGTTCACATGCAGTTGCAGTAATTTCAATTTATTTTCTGCAGATCACACTGTCACAGTGCCTTAAAGTCTTACCAAACAGTGCAGAAACACTTATATGACATGGATGGGACGACTCTGTGCTAGTCTACCACCCTGTAACATCCTGTGTATTAACAACACAGGGGTGCTGTTGCTTGCTTGCAGATCATGGTCGAATGCTTCACTTAAAGTCATGTTTACATATTGAACGTAACTATTTTTCATAATTTACATCCACTGTGGATCACTAATACTTCTCAGGATAGGTCAGCTCCACCCCTCTGTGATAATACATAGCATATTTTTACAAAACAGAGACCGCATGTGTGTGTTGAACTCATAAATTACTGGTCATTGATGTATCACTTGTTTGACAAAAGGCTTGACAACGCTGTGTGTCCGAGTGTCTGCGTGTTTAACCAACAGAGACAAAACCTCTCAAACTGAAATGATAAAATCAATAAAACAATAAAATAAAATGGAATAATACAAACAATGCGTTTGGTTCTAAAGGGCAGAAAGCAGTCATCCGCTGATTATGACATGGGATATCATACCCACCTCTACCACAATGAACACAAGCTGTCCTTGAGTCATGCTGTTGCTACATGGGCAAACACAACACCACTAAACAAAAGGCAAAACAATGGAATTCATTAAGAAAATTTCCAACTAAAATCAAATCAGAAATGCTGTAAGACAGAACAGTTAAAGGGCCCAGACATGATTTTAACTGTGTCCTGAGAGACACAGCGAGAGAAACAGGCACCTTAGGAGCCTCTTTTATAACTGTACCCCGAAAAGTAGTATATGCCCCGTGATGCTAGTGTATATATTATCTATAAGTCAATATATGATTGTTACTTGCATAGATCCTTGAATACAAGGGGATACAAGTTAATAACATATATGAAACACCCATAGTAAGATTTGTACACTTAAATATAAACAAAAAAGTCTATATGTTAAATTTCGATGTTGTATTATATGCTGAGGCCATACAGGTTAATATGTATGTAATTCATATAAGTCAAGATATAAGTTAATAACACACCTGAGAGACAGATATAAGATTATATAAGATATAAGAAAGATTTAGGTTTTATAATGATAAATGAAATGCATACAGTAAAATGTAGATATGTACTGCAAAGTTTGTTTGTATCTAACAGATTTATACAGATAGAAACTATTTCATACATAAACCTTGAAAATACATATGTTTTGGTATGTAGATGACATACTTTGGTATTTATCTCACGTATATAACTTCTTACGATTCTAATAGGGTTCATAGGGTTTTTTTCTTTACATATATGTACATAAATTATATCCAGGTACGTATGTTACATTTATGCATGGTAGAATTTGCATGTGTTTTTATTGTGTTGCATTTAATGTCTGTTGAAACCTTCCCAGCACATGCTGTCATCAGAAACGGCTCACAGAACTTAACTTGAAAAACATCTGACAAGCACGTGAACATAAAATCCATATGAACGCAGTGAAAGAGATACACTCCCAGGGAGATTGATTGTGATGGCGGTGTACCATCGGGGGTTAGCCGGGCAGCTGTTCCGAGTATCGCAGCAAATATTCCCAAGCCGTCGTCATGACACACAAATACATAATGATCTGTATGGCCACGTCGGCCCACTGTAAACACACGTACACACACATGCGCATATACGCTCGGCCACAGGGTTCCCAGACATTCTTGGTGATGCGAGGAGCCTCGTGCCCCCATCACCATGTGTTGAAGTAACGCAGAGGCGACCACATCAGGGTCTTCTGCCCCACCCTGCTCACCCACAGCCTCCAACACAAACACAAACACACAAACACACACACACACACACACACACACACACACACACACACACACACACACACACACACACACACACACACACTCATGGAGCCTTTTGTAACACAGACGAACACTAATATGCAAGCACAACACACACTGACAACAAATTTAACTGTATACATGCAAATACACTCTCAAACCACATAAACACAGAGAAACAGATGCATTGCTCGGACCGACCGTCGACATATGGAACCATGCAGGGGGTTCAAACCAATAATGTTTTCCCTGCGAAGAATTCATGCTGGTTGAATCTGGTTGATGTTTCTGTGGCTTGGGTTGTTTTTTTTAGGTTTTTTTTTTTAAAATTTTTAAGGAAATCTAAAAAGAATGCCGTGGGAAAGGAATGCAGCTAGAATTTGAATCATCTTCAAAGAAATGCGTAAATACCATTTTTTTTTTTTCAGATGTTTAACAAATGTTATTTTGTGTATTCTGCAGCTGCCTCTGCTACTGTGTTCTTTTTTTTGACTTGGTGACAGAAGGGTTAGGGTTAGGGTTACGTCTTTACACTGTTTATAGTCTTACTCAAGATCCTAATGTACCTGCTATTCAATGTCCTCAGGAGACTGATTTTTGTTTGGTTAGTTTTTTCTTCTAAAGCTTATTTTCTGGACACCTTGTCTGTTAATAGACTGTTGTATAATAGGTAAAAAACTTAACCACTAATTAATGCCCCTAATAAATATTTTCAACAGTGATACATGCTTGAGATATTATGGTGGCATGCAGCTTGTATATTGATTTGCGTACATTTGTTCATGAGCTTCACTTTATATCAAATACTGTATTACAAAACTCCCTCAGACCAACGTTTCTTTCAAACAAGCTCAAAGTTTTTCATTTAGGCTCTATAAGGAAATGCAACTATCCTCATTTTTCTTTGTGTCCCAGTAATGTAGAATCATTAATCATTTATAAATAAATTACATTGATGATGGATTTAGCTTCTGTGGACGTTCCACACACTTCAAACTCAAAGCTCTGAGGCTGTGCGTCCGCTTCAGATTCCCAGGCCCTGAACTCATTTTGTGAAGAGTAATGGTGACCCTCTCTGACCCTGCGGAGGACCTGCAGGGGTCATACCTATTAGAGCGGTTATAAAATCTTTCTGGTATTCTTTCTGTCTGTAATTAAAGCTATAAATTACCTGCTGATGGTGGCAGGGTGTTAATGGTGACTTTGATGGGGCCAGTAACATGCAGATGCTGCCTTTGGGCAGTTGTAGATGTCTCATGGACAATAGTCTTCAAGCACTAGTGAAATCATTTCAGACATAGTTTATTCTTTAAATCAGTAGTAGTGTAATTTATTTACTTATTATTTTATTTACTTACTTATTTACTTACAAATGGCGTTATACTAAGTTTTTTTTTTCTGTAGCAGTACTCCCCAAGACCTGTAAATGCACTTTAATGTGTAACATTGGTGGAGTTACCCTTTAAAATAAGCTCTATGAACAAATGTACACAGTAATTTATTTATTATAATTCACTGTAATCTTTCGGATTGCATTTCTTAAGAAAATATTTGTGTAGTGCAGAAAAGATTGAAAAGGAGAAAAAATGAGCTGAAATGAAACCCACAACTCTATCATAAAAAGTGGTTGTAATTGACTAATACATATTTAAAATAAAAAACAATTTTACAATTGATGATATTGGATGATAAAAATATCTGCAAAGTATCTTTTGACATTAAAACATAAAAACTCAACACAGACATTCTTGATTCAAACACGTTTTTATTTTATGTATCTCTATGTAGGTTTATGATACATGCATTGTGTAATTAATATGCATGTTTGTTTATATCTACTTGTAATAATTAAGTTCTTATTATTGCAAGCTCCTCAGTAGATTTCGGTGTGTGTCTCTGTCAGCTGGCACAACTCCAGGAACAAAGCCACACTAGACGGTAGCTGAATCAGGCCAGTGTAGAGTGAAGTAACCGTTTGACTTAATGGAAATATTGACCAAGTTGTCAACGTCTCACCCCTCAGTCTGGACCTCCAGTCCGCTCGATAAAACCTTCCCATGATACCACATGTGTGCACACACACACACACACACACACACACGGACACACGGACACACAGCCATGATCACATTTTCATCAGCGTCTCTGTCTTGTATGGTTGCTATGGCTATGAATGGCCCTGATTTCAACCGTAACCGAACCTCACAGAGGTCCAGGACCAGAAAAACATCATGATAACCAGCGACTGTATATTTCAGAGACAGTCAGCTTTGTTCTTCTTTCCAGTGCAGTGATTTAAAGTTCAAAATAACACGAGGAAATGAGGAAAAAATGGAAATTACGCTAGAGGGCTGGCTCGCTGCTGGTATGTTTTACTCCAAGTTAGTGCAAAATATCTTTTTCAATGGAAGGCCTACATGAGAAATAGTGTTTTACTCTGTCCCACAGTGTCAAATCGGAATCGGAGACATCACTTTTATTTTTCCTTCCATTAAGGGAAGATGTCCACTTTCTGAATTAGACAGGTAATTTTCAACTCATCATTACACGCTCCAAAACGCACCATTTAGGCAATGAAAACAACTTTGTTGAAATATATGATGATGGTTAGGAACCCAAGACCACTTAAATAATTTGTTTAAGGTCAGGGTCGGGGTCAAGTGCAACTTCTGAACAGCAGCGTGAGTCACAAGAAAGATGTAGATGCTTCAGGCAACGCCAAACATCAATCCATTTTGATTTTACAGCCTTTTCACTGTGCTTTTTTGGTGTTATGAAAACAATTTATCCAAATCAGCCTTACTACAAATCTATGACACAACTTGGGCAATGTTGCTCATAAGAATCATGTGTAGTATTTCAGTAAATGTTGTGCTTTTTACTCCAGTACATTTGTCTATTGTAAGTTTTGTTGTTCGTTACTTGTCAGATTGCAATCTTCATACCATTTCTCTCCAATGATTACTATGTATCTCCAAATTTTGTGTTTTTTAAATTTGATGTTATTTTGATAAACTAAAGGTAAGAAGCATTGCTTTATGTGTTGAGCAAAGTCCACCCAACAATTAAACTTCTACAGACCCTCATGAGGACTGTTTGGACCTAGCAGATCATCCCAGCTGAGTGGCAAAGGGCAGTGGCAGTTTCCATCCCAAAAGAGAAGAACTCCTGAGGAGACTGGATGAACTGATCACCTTCAAGCCACAGAAGTCAAGGAGCCTTTCCTTTCGGAGAGGGGAGTGGAAAGACGTGGCCATCTTCATTATTGCCAGAGAAAACATTCCCAACATCATGGACCAGCCCATCAAACGTGTGGGAAGGCAATATACATCCAGCCTCTTAGACAAAGAGATGGTGAAAACCATCCTTCAGCAGCTTTCAGCAAAGCCTCTTAAAGATCGAATCAAGTCATCTACTTGGGAAGTACAAGGTGTGGTGGTACAACTTCTATTCATAATTCTATACCAAAGGATAATGTGGCCAATGAAGCTGTGTGAAGTCACCTCATTAGCTGATAGCAAGATTGATGCTAAAACCAACTCTTCCATCTGCAAATGGCTAGGGCTCCCTCTGTCCTCCTCAGCCACAGGCCTGTAGGGGTGGAGCCCACTCCATCTACCCCTAAAATCTATCACTCTTGGGTACAGACAAGAAAAGGCAAGACTGATGATGGAAGTAAGGGACTCCACCGACAAGGCAGTGACAGACATGCATGCCCACGTAGTGAATAGAGGGCTGAGGAAGAAGTCCAGAAGGCCATGAGTAGACCGCAACACCAAGAGCTGGTGGGCAGGGTCCAGACTGGGCAGGTAGGCTTCGAATGGGACAACCCACCCAACCTATGATCCAGATCAGACAAGAAGTAAAGCTACGGCAAAGACACTTCGCCAGCAGCAGACTAATTAACACAGCGAGCCACAAGTGGTGGTGAGCACAGGTGTAACCCTTTTTATTCAGAGAGCGACAGTGAAGCAGTTGGACGCCAGGAATGCTAATGATGCCAGGGACAGTGGATGCCGTGGACGCCTGAGACAGTTGATGCCAGGGATGGTGGGCACCAGGGAAGGTGGATGCCAAGGACAGGGGACTCAGCTGGGGAAGCATAGTGGGCTTGTAGAGGGGTGTCGTGTTGCACCCCTCTTGCAGTTTAGTAACCTCTTCGCCTGTTTAAACAGACCAGTTGGATTTTTAATCTAGCCTGACTATTTATCCTGGCTGATTTCTCTGTCCTCTGTGTATGTGCTCTGGAGTGACTGAGGCCCTCGTCCACCACTTCCAAGAGTTGGGGGTCTGCCACTTCGGCCTGGTCTAAGAGTGGGGCTATCCAGAGACTGTGGCCTGGGTTTATCTATTTTATTCTAATAAATGTTGTGTACACCGTCAATTCGACTTGTGGTTTTTAACTCCGCTCGACCCTGATTTTAATGAAGAGCCTGTGTTTTTTTTAGGAGTCCTGGGCTCTCAAACCTAGGTGGCGTTGTCGGCTTTTTTCCAATTAATAAATCTTTTTAATTTATCATTTTAACTTTAGATTCTGTCAACCTCGCCACATAGACAGTGTGTATGCAAACATACACAGACACAGACACAGGCCTCCTAACCATTAGAAAAATAGTCTGCAGATACCCAGATGGATCTAGACTGGACTTGTGCTTAAACGATCAATATTACATACAGGTACAGGGCACGGCGATGGGCCTCAGGTACACAGTTTTGGGTCTCTGGGCTTCTGAAGACTTGGATTATGCTGTATGGAGCATAATTCATCATCATATATAATAGTAAAGGACAAGAGATATGTAGAGTTGTACGCTGTATACTGCAGAATTAGTACCTTTACTGTCGATACTTCCATAAATGTTGATGATAACACTTATATTCACTCAAGGTTTTTAGTCAAAGGACTTTAACTTGTTGTGGAGTCCTTTCACGGTGTGGCATTAGTACTTTTACTTAAAGGACCTGAATACTTCTTTCACCACAGCCTTATGTTGTAGAGTGGATTTATGTGTTTGGTCAGCAGATGATGAAAGGCTTGTAATGCTGTTATTGTTACATTTCATGTTGTATATGTTTTCTGTGTATACATATGTTTCAATCAGCAGCTGGAAGCTAACTGTCAGTTCTATGTGTCCATATAAAAAACAAGTAAGAAAAAAGCTCATGTGAGAAAATACTTTAAGAGTTCCTCCCCTCCATCACAATCATCTGGAGACAATTGTGTCATTACAGCTGACTCCTGTCTGCGAGTGAGGGCCTGTTAAATACCCTGATGATAAGGCTTCGCTTCAAACTGAACTTTTATTTTCTCAATCCATTCCCTACTTGACCCCCTGACTCTCTCCTCTGTATCCAATCTCAGGAGCCACACAAGACGCTTGCCAAGTACAAGAAAGGAGGTCCCTCCAAGCGAGGCAAGTGGGACCTCGTATGACCTTTGACCTCACTTTGTGGCGGCCTCTAGAACGGTGACTCAACACAGACACAGATAAACACTTACCGTAACTCAAGGCTCTTGTTCCCGTAACATTTGCAAATAAGCGAGGCAGCTTGAAACTGTGTGTAGCTGGATGTCAGCAAGCAGCTGCAGGAGGTTTACTGGAAACACTAATGAAAAAGCTGGTTTGCGTAAAAATCACCTGGTTTCAAATATCTATACATCAAGTACGGCGCATGGTCTTTACTGGAGTGCAGCATAATGATTCCTGGAGTGCAGCTTTTGAGAAATAGTTTATATAGACCAGAATCTTCTTACCATAATGCCTGTAATCTTGCCTCTAGTGAAAAGAGGGTGCTATCTATTCTTACCAGATTGGAAACCTTCGCAGAGAAAATGACTCAATTACTGCAACATAACTATAGAGATGTTCTCATTTTCCTTCACCGTGTTATGACTGTGTGCTTCAAGTGTTCATTTCATGCAAATCAGTGTGACCATATGGGCACACTTATGTTTGCGAGTACGTATGTGTGTGTGTGTGTGTGTGTGTGTGTGTGTGTGTGTGTGTTTGGATCATTTAACAAATAATCTTCTCTTGATCCCCAGAAGTGACAACCACTCATTCACCTGTCAGTCAGCCTCACCCTATTATTTAGGTACAGCAAATAGCCTGCCCCCTCAAAGCCGGTCACTACTAACTTCTTCATCTAACGACTCCCAAGTCATTACTTAGTCTGCCCCGAGAATCAAAGACTTCATCCCACATGTAGAGACAATTTATAGGCATTTCAGACGTCTTAACGGTCGCAAAAGATTTATACTGGCGACACGTTATAAATATGGTCGATTTTCTTGAGAAAAAAGAGGCAAAGACCGGTCAGCCCAATAAGCTTCGTAAACAAAGCAGACAAGCAGTGTTCAGAAGATTTGTTTTTCACAGAGTTTTTCAATCTGGCACCTATATTTAGGAAATACAGTCTCATCCTGGGACGCAGGCCCATTGAATCATACAGTTCATGTGGTGACCCACCAGACACAAGCCTGTGACTCATTTTGGATCTTGGGTAATCCGGTGGGGTGGCTGGCTGTTCTTTGTTGTTGTGTTTTATCAACAGTCTTTTCAGTGTATAGAATCTGTAGATTTAATAGAATATCACATATTGTGTGATTAACATGTATGATGCTTTATGTAACAGACCTATTTGACATTTTTTGGGAGGATTTACTTGATGTTAAGTACTTATTTTTTAAGCCCATTCGCCAGGTAATAATGTTGGCAGTTAACGTTTCTACTGCAATTCACAGATAAGTCCAAGGTTGAGTAGCTTGTTACATTCACATCATGTTCCTATTAGCTGACTTTTACATCAGGAGTTGGAGGTGGCGTTATTACAGTCCACAAGGCTGTTCATGCCACACCAATGCATATTTTCAAAGACACCTGGGGATATTTGTAGCCATTCATATGGCATCAAAACCAGCAGTCTTTGTTAAAGGAGAACTGCAGACATTTCCAGGACCATCTCTGTCCCTGAGCGTGGTGACCAAACAGGTATTTAAGCAAAACTATGATATTTTCCTAACTGTTACCAAGTGTTTCTTGTGCCTATAACTAAGAACATAAGCAAAGCATTGTGATGAGACAGAGACAGAAAAGACATTAAGTTTTAACTTATCCATGGTTTAGCAGAAACATACTTAAGTGATATTTAATCTGGCGATTGGGTATAATTTTTAAGCTGATTACAATGTATTTCAATTTGAAAACATTCAAATGTAACCACTGGCTCTCATTCTTACATATACTACCACATGTTATAGATATACTTCAATATATAAATCAAAACTTTGTAGCAGCTAAACTAGCTGGCTGTAGTTGTAGCTAAATATAAACCTTTTATTGTTGCAGTTGTGTCATGAGTTATTTATTCGTGAACACAATTTACTCAGTTTTATGTTGGTGGTAAAAATAAATTACTACCACTACTACTACTACTACAACTACGCGTGACACTGGCAGGCGTTGTGAAACAGCCATGCAAACATAATAAGGAAAAAAAAAAGTTTTTCCTCTTTAGTTCTCCTTCCTTCCATTTCCCAGTAGCTCCCACTGCCACTGATTAACAACATCCTGATTCTGTGTGTGTGTGTGTGATCAGTTCTGGTGTGGGATGACAAGACGACTGCTTTGATCTCACCATCACCTCCCATGAACAGACACAGCTGGTCACGGTGTGTGTGTGTGTGTGTGTGTGTGTTGTACATGCTCGGTTTGAATGAAATGTGAATGGAAGGTCTAATACGTAGCGTGAACATGTTCTAGTAAAGAGGGTGGGGGGTGTGGCGAGGGCTCATCCCATTGATTCTTCACAATGTGGTGTTTCTCGAACGTTGGAACGGTGAGATTGAGGTCGGATAACAAACGTGTGATTCAACGCGACCGTTTCGGAACATTATGTTGCACTGATCCTTGTCGACATTCATATCGTGAGCCACAAAAGCCTCAAAGCAAAGCACGTTTCAGGCAGCTCATTATTGATTTGTGCCTCTTGGCATCAAGGAATCAGGACTTGAGGTACAACAAAACAAAAAAGAACAAACGTTTCTCTGCTTAATTTCCCTATGAATAGTGAGCCGTTTTGTTAGCCTTATCAAATGCTTTCTTGGTTCTGAATGGTCGGCTTGCAATTTGCCCCATTGATTCAGTTCTTACAAATCTACACATTGTTCTGCCACTGTAACCACATACAAAGGACTCTGTTGCATTGTAAATACTGTCCTCAATGCAGCATGACGCCGCTGGAATGTGGAATAAGCTACACAGCACATGACAGAAAACACACACTGCTGCTCACAGGGTTTGAATATTAAACAGGAATATATACGAGACAATACATTAAGTTCTGTTAATTCTTTCATTCTGCTGAAAAAAAACCCTGATGCATTTAGCGTTTAACACACTTTTTAAAAACTTCTCAAATCTGTTGCCATCTGTATTTTTTGTGTCTGTGTCTTCCCTCTTCCAAAGCCAAATTGTGGCGGCAACACACTTGAAACTGTAGCTGCCACAAAACCTGCAAGAAGAAATGCTTGTGTGCTATTAGCAGTTTAGGTACAACTATGGCCGCATTAAAGCCCAACTCAAGCCTGTATTAGCTACTTTCTCTTTTTCTGTTAACCTTCTTTCTCAAACAGAGAATGGGGTTTAGATAATAGTCAGACATAGTCCATTACCCACAAAGTTGTATTTTTTTCCCATGTGCATGTCAAGGTCAACAAAATGTGCATGGATAGCGACAGTGGTCAGTAAGCTAACCCAGAAGCACAATAAGCTAGCTTCCTCTGCGACATCAAGCCATTCTTTTCTGGTTTTGCCACTGATGTTCCTGGTCATCTCTGCCTCAACCATCTATAATTCACAGTTTTCTGATGTACAGATAGCTTTACTTGTTGCCAAAGTAACCACTGCTAACTGTAGCTTCCCATAGCTGGTTAACTGACTTAGCTGTGTAGCGAGTGGTCCTCCAGGGAAGTATTGGTGTTCACATACATGTGGTTACAACGTTCAAAGATGACCATGTTCATTCATTCCTTCAGCATTTTGGAGTTGTAGAGAAAGCCTTTCTGCGGAAAGCCCGTTGACAGTTTGCATGTCCAAGACTTCCTTTGTCCGAGCCAACTTCCTGTTAGCAAACCACACACGTTAATGGGCTAAAGCAGTAGCACATGGCTCTGTTATACTGACTGATGGAACTCTGATAATACATAATAATGGGTTCAGATTTGCATTGTTTGTGTTGTTTTCTTTTAAACAGTTTTGCTGCTCCTTGAATGGGAAAAAAAATAATGTTGGGCCGGTGTGCCATGTGGTGCCGCTGGAAGTTTCCAAGTGTGGTCATTATGTAAAATCACCTCACAGCTGAGCAGAGTCCCTGAGGACTTGGTTACGAAAACCATAACAGTTGCTCATCAATTATTGGAAGCAACAAAGGTTTTTTTTCCCCCAAAGGCTCTCACAAAAACAGCCATATCACCATCTACAATGCTACAAACAAGTGAGCAGTTCTCACCGAGTTAGCCGTAATGGCCTCTGTTAAAAACCTTTTGCTGCCACTGCCAACCCAATGTAGAACATATGACAGATATTACTCCGCTTTCTTTATATAGACCTAGCCCTGCCCAAAACTTTCCTCATAGCCTAAACCTGAGAGGCAAAAAAGTAGGAGACAGAGAGAGAGAGAGAGAGAGAGAAAGAAATGCATTAGGAGATGGAGTAACTAATAAACTGTTTCTGAGAATGACATAGTCGCTAAAGACAGCAAGCGGGAAGATAACTGACGGAGAGATCAGAGAAGGGGAGTGAGACGGACAGAGGGAGTCTGGATCTGAGCTCTGTAGAGGAGGAAACCACAGAGAAAACCTCTGTGGCCAGAGCATCCATCATCCTCATGTTACTGCGATGGGAAGAGATTGCTGACCTCACCAGCAGATGTGCAGCCTGCGAGCTGGGCTGGGCTGGGTTGGGCAGGCAAGAGTTGGACTGATGCATTTACATGGATATTCCCATCCAAGTTCTTCAATGGGCATTTAGCTAGAGTGCTTATAATTGAATGGTCATCTTACAGGAACGCTTCTGATTTAACCGTCAGCTCGTACTTTGATGCTGAGGGAAGTGATTGTTTTCTTTGTTGGGGTTGTTTAGGGTCTGGAGCACAAATAGCTGAGGCTAATGAACCAGAAAAATGAAGACAGGCAATGCTGACTTGGTGCAGAGATTGAAAGGAGGCAGTGCTTTTAAGTATCTGGAATGTGTACCCTGGTAAGGTAGGCTTCCTTAGTGGGTCTGGTTGGCAAATCACGTCAAGCACAAGGGGCAGCTGCTCTGTTCAGCAAACACTATCTCCCTCAAAGTTAACTTTTCTCTGTCGATGTATTAGATTTGTTTTTCCTGTCACACTCCCTTCTGTTCACAGTCTTGTTTGGGAAACTCAAAACACTTTCATTTCATGTTCATGGTCGGGAACGTTTGTGGTTTGATTAAATATTTGAAGCGGTCAACGCTGATTTGAGGCAAAGTTGACTATTTAATTACTCAACCAACCCCTAACCCTAACCGCTTTACTCTAACCTTAACCAAATGTTGTTGGGATGTAGGACTCAAACCTCTGTCGCCCTGCCAGTTCTTTTTATACAGCCCAATATCACAAATCACAAGTTTGCCTCAAGGGGATTTTTTATCTGTACAACGCACAACTCCCTCTATCCCCAAGGTATAAAGACAGATCCAGGTCCGGTATCGCCTCGCAAGGCATCATGGGATTCACTTGGCGGTCTACTCACCAGCAACACAGACACATCCAAATTAAGTTGAACATTTTTAACTTTAAACAGGTGGAAATGCAATGGGAAACTTTATACTGCCAAAAAAAGGACAAAGAAACAGTGATGGCAGGATGTTTAGAGTTTACTTGTAGTAAATTAGTTGATCTGTCTTTGTTCTTTCTGTGGCAGCAGTGATGTTGCTCGATTTGCTTAAAAGGGGTCTAAACCATTAGATCCTCAGTTCAGATGGCCAACAACTGCAGAAAGGGAATGAGATACAAAGACAGTTGTAAAAAAATAGTCCAAAATGTCGAGAGACACTATAGAAGAGGCTCCTGAAGGACAAAGATCCATATCTGAACATCTGGAATGAGGAACCAACAGCCACAGCGAGTGTCCTCTGTTGGAAACGATGGCCAGGATCAATATTCATTTTCTCTGTGCTGGAGGATGTAAGGCTAATTTAGTAGCATGGAGTACATTATCACTGAAACCTGAAGAGATAAGTTATGACAACAGAGCAGATCGGCTTCTCTTGAGATCTGTGTGAGTACTAAAATCAAGGGGACAACACTTGACCCCCAGCGGCCCAGTGTTCATACTGTTCAGTATTCTGATATCTTTACATATGAACATGATCAAATCTTCAGTCAGTATCGGGACTGAACTCTTCAAGATTAAAGTGAAACTCTCGCCAAAAAGCAACCAAGGCTTTATTTGTTATTGAATATGAGTCAAACCTTCATGTAAAAACATAATTACGACCAAAGAGGCACTTTTAAGATTTACTGTAGTTTCTTTTTGGGCAAGCTAATTTTCAATGGGAGTGCTACAGGCACTTTTACGCTGGCATCAAAATTTTGTTTTTAAAACACTAGGAAGGCTCGACACAACATGAAACTTTGCTTGTACTATCACCAAGGTCTCCACTTATGGTTGCTGCTGCACCTCCGGTGCACTGCCGTCATGGCAGACAGAAAGTGCTGATGCCCGAGTGCGACCTAACAGGCAGGAGAGTGGACTGCCCCTCAAGCCTGCCTGTTAGGTCGCACTCGGGGATCGACACTTATTGTCAGCCATTCAAAAACCTTCTTTTTAGTAACCTGGTGATACTACAAGCAAAGTTTCATGTTGTGTCTACCGTAAATCTTAAAAGTGCCCCTTTTCCCGCTGCCCTAGTCTCCACTATCAATGCAACTTTCTTCGCCTATTTTGGACGAGATGGAAATATTAATGGTGTCCACCATGGCTGAGATGTGACGTTCATCTAGCCCAGGTAGCTTAATTTACTTGCCTGTCATCAATGAGTTAAAACAAACTTCCCTCCGTGTTGTGATACGGTTGAGGGGTGTAGTTAGTAGAGAAAAAGTAGTTCCCATGAAACTGTTCACAATGAAGGTCGGTGGATCGTTCACATTCACATTTTCCCCTATTTTGTTCTTTCTCTCATCATGTGTGTTTAACCCACCTTGCGTTCACTCCAGACTTCCTTCACATTGCCTTTATCTCCCCCCCATCTCTTGATCCCACCGCTCTCTCTTGCTGCTCTACTGGAAATTCCCCAGAGTGTAGCCGTGCAGCAGGAGCACCAGGAGCTGCAGAAGCAGTGTTTGGGTCACACTGGTAAGGGGAAGGCACGCCACTGGCAGCTGGCCTACCACATTAGAAGACTTTGGTGTATGCATGTGTGTATGTGCTTGTGTGTGTGTGCGCGCTTGCATGTGTGCGAGTGCATGCATGTGTGTACAATAATAAGAGCCCTGCTGCCTGTCAGCCACAAGGCAGCAGCTGCTCAGGGCCCACAGATTAGAGGCTTGCACTGCACTGGATGCCCTTAGTGAGTGGTTAGATGGATGGATGAGTGAACGGATGGATGGATGGATGAATGGATGGATGGATGGACGGTGGTGAAGGGCTGGGAACTTACCGTTCGCTGAGACACCTGCCAATCTTTGCATTCTAGCACAGCATGTATGCAATAATAATGGTAGGAAATGTACCACTTAAAATACATCATGGTTCTTTGGCGCCTTATTTCAGACAGAAGTAGTGAAAGGCAGATTTCTCAAGTCATGCAGTTGTAACTAGCGAGATATTTAAACTTTAATTTCATTAGTGGTCTGAGATCATCATCTTTAAAACACATCGTAATGGATATAAATTACAACCTGCCACAGTGCATTTATGGTTATGTACATAATAACATATTAACTCAGCCCTTTTTTTAATGGTGCATTAAAAGACATGGAATAAATAAGCAGCATGACTTTGTATTGTGGGGTAGAACTAGTCAGCTCCAGTTTTATTACTCTGCTGGACAGATCCAATAATAAGCAGGAGAGAGATTAACAGGGATTTCCAACTTATTTTTCTGGTGCTTACATTACATTTAAGAGGAGGCAGAACTCTCATAATAAACCTGACACATCTCCAAAATGTGCAACTCAAACCCAAAACCTCTGGAAGGATAAACAGCACTGCAGGTAAGCTACTTAGCTGGATATTTTGTATCAAAGTGTTGAGAATTCAAAAGGTTCGATGGACCTGATGTCAATATAAAGTTTTTAACCTATGATTGGAGAGATGCTGCAGAGGCCAGCCAAAACTATTCACTGGGAACTTCAGGCACAAAACGAGTCATATGATTATATTACTCCTGGGATCCAACATACATTAAATTTCTTGCATCTTTAAAAGACCTTTGCCGGCCCTGTTTGATATAATTTCATTATTCGTGTAAAGTAGCATGTGACAAGTGACATTCCCTTTTCCTTTCCTTTCCTCCTTTCCTCTTCTTGACTGTCATGAACTGCACCGTCAAAGCGTGTTCACCTTTTCACTGACAGCCACAATACAATAATTATAGTCCATCACCGGCTTTTGACAGTGTCTTTTGAAAACTCTCCTCCAGAGGATGAACATCATTATCGGTCATTTGTTCAAATGCTTCCAACAACCTGTGTTTTCCTGACAAGCATCTTCTTGCAGTGTGTCCGAACCATTGCACAAGATTCCATGAAAGGAGGTTAGGGCGCAAATTTGCATCGGGACACTCACATGTAAAGCAACAATGATGTTTTCCTGACCGGAATATCTTCCTGCTTCTTGAGACAAATTACAAACAGGGTAGACCTTCTCTGGTACCCTCAGGAGGATAAACGTCGGTGTTCACGTTGGATTCTGCTCCGATCGGGAGCCGTTTAATGACATAAGGCTATAACTGTCAAATTTGGGGGATTAAAAAGTGGATTTATCTTCACTCCTGTTTATCAGCCCGACTGTAGCAGTGATCCATGGAGGTGAAATCCATTGTTGAATGTTACTTACAAAGAGGAGAGGAGAAAAAGGAGAGAGAGAACCGAAGTCTCTGGTGAGTGCTGAGTTCAGTGATTGACAGTCATCTTGTCATTTGTGCACTAACTTTGGGTGAACACACCACAACAGCAGACCACTGCTGATAAAAATCTACCTGAAGTAATTCAGGCATAAACTTTTACAGAAGAAATAATGTTTTAAAATTGTATTCATATTAAGTTCAGTCAGAGAGGAATTCTTATTTGCTCTCTTTCATCTTGCAGCGGCAAAAAACAGCAAAGCTTCCTCTTGGCTTGCATATTACCTGAACCTCAGCTTGACACAAAGACCCATTCTATTCCTCTCCCACAAGAAAAACAACTAACACGGTGTAATTTCTTCTCACAGGCTGACAGCCAGATGACTAAATGACTAAACCAACCCACAGAAGTTCAATAAAAGACTTACTTCACACATGCCAGCATAATTATACCACAGCTTCAGGTCATACGCAATCTCAGGTGAGATGACAGTCCACCTTCAGTTCAAATTTTTTATCATTAATTTCAGACAGTGCCATCTATTTTAATGTCTCAACAAAGGCTTAATTCAGTTAGGAGTCTAATCCACCTTTCATAAAATACTGTAACTACAAACAAATTATGACAGTGTAAGTGAATGGGAAACATGCTTAGTGGCTCATTTGATGTTTGAGCTTTTCCACACAAACGTAATCTTATTTTGGTTCAGCGCCAAGTATTGATATGAAATGGCTCGGTGCAAGCAAAAGCATCAGTTTAAAAAAAAGGACATAACGACCCACAAAGACAGTTTCTCACTCATTTTGCTTTGATGACATAGCACAGCAGAGTCTTGTGTAAACGTTAACGGGCCAATAACCTGTAATTAAAAGCTGCTCCTGTGGCTTACTGTTATTGCTGATGTCTAAAAAAGCTTATTATTTCCAGCCAGCGGCTAAAACTTGGATTCTATCACAATTATTTAGACTAGCGGAGATGAAGTGGATTCTACCAGCAACTCAAGTCAAGTCATCACACATCAGCTGCTCCTCTGCAGTGACAGCTCAGTCACCAAGACAAAAAAAATAATAATGTCGGCTTTGTACGTTGCAAATCACAGATACGGAATATTTTTTCCCTTTAATGTTAAACATCATGTCATCATTTGTACATTTCATGTCATATTACGTTCAGACTCCTACTCTTAATCTCTCTTACAGCTGCCCGATTAAAGATCACTGTTCTCTTCCTATATCATTTTAGCAACTGTCAGCCATGTTTTTGGTAACAAATATTAGATATTTTTAACGAGTCGTGATGACAAAACTAGGTATTGTGAGATCCGTTCTTACGTCATTCAAGTG
The DNA here is from genome assembly GCF_904848185.1 of Acanthopagrus latus. Classification (NCBI taxonomy): domain Eukaryota; kingdom Metazoa; phylum Chordata; class Actinopteri; order Spariformes; family Sparidae; genus Acanthopagrus; species Acanthopagrus latus. The sequence continues at coordinate 22,416,332 of NC_051047.1, read as the reverse complement.
TTTTTTGCAGCCTGTCCTCATCAGTAAACAACCATACAGGTCGACTGTGAAAGCAGCTGGTTATAACGTGTATTTACATTTCTTGTTAGGCGGCCTCTAGAGGCGGTAGTATTTATCATATCTTCAAAGGAGGAAGTCGGGTAAACTAGTACAATGAGTGACAAAGTCTGCAGATACATATCATAACTTAAGTTTTCTGCTTTAACGCATCGTCATGAGAAAATGTTGACTGCACAATGTAATGGATATAGACCAATGAAACCATCCACAGTGGTTCCCTTGAAACATGCCCGATATCTCCCAGGCAAAGGAAGGTTAACTGCCGATCTGCTTTCACATTTCTCTTATAGACTAAATGACTGAATAAACTCGAGATTTGTCTTGAGTTGTCTTTGCAACGAGTAGGTGTTTGCCTTGCATCCCACCTGTGCATAAAATCCGTTTTGGGGTGGAATTCCCCTTTAGGCGGGCGGTATCCGTCATGTGCCAGTGAGGTATCCCCCTTGATCCTCTGTTGTGGTTTCTCCGGGTGAGATGAAGGCTATTGCTGTGACACTGGGAGGTAGGCGAACTCTTAAGCGCTCCCTCTCGGTGTCTGATCTCTTTGTTCCCCCACGCAACGGCACGCGCGTACATGAATGCAAATCCACAGACACCAACGAACAAATGCGAGTAGCTGCGAGTGCACACGAACCTGCAAAAACTCATGCGCACGCTCACGAACACACACGCCGTTTTTATTGTTGATCCCTGTAAGAGAATACTCTTTATGTCACAACCCCAATAAAGGCGCAGCCCTTCAGATGTCTGGTGTGTGTATCATTGTATTGGGCTGATCACGCAAGATGAATGCCCACTAGTGACATCAGACACACACACACACACATCCACAAGGCTGCCAGAAGGTGTGATCATGGGTGGCTGAGAGGTGGTGAGATACCTGCAGTGGTTGCCTCATACAAAGAGGAATGCTGTTCATGAGCCATCTGGTGCAGGTAGGTAGGTAACATGGTCAATAAAATGATGTCATCATGTTCAGGTGCCGGCAATGAAGACGGGCGGTGTTTTGTACACCTCACACTTCTCACTCGACACACAATGACATAAATAGTCTTATTGTCTTTGATATGCTAGCGCGTACACGAACGCACCGTAGATCATTTTTACATGCAACATTTTGGTAAGACAATAGGTCTTGTTTCATGCTGCACAGTAAATCAGCGCTGAGTTTTTGTTCAGCCATGCTAGCAGCAGGGCTCTAACCCCTTGATTCCACTAAGAAAATCTCTGTTACCTGTTTTGTTCCTTCTTCCATGCGACACCATATTCCATCTAGAGTGTTTCAGAAGCAGAGCGTACCTCAGTGTACCTCTGTTTATGCCGGAGGTACAGCCTCACAGAGCCACATAGCTGTACTGCTGGTATGTAATAGCCCCTTCAACTGGAATGGGTTTTAAAGTGATCACAGTTGGGGCCCACACAAAGTTTGTTTCTTAACATTTGTGCTACACAACACCCACTTCATGAAGCCATTATATCCTCATTTTCAGAAAATCTTTGTTTCCCCTCGTACAGTCCAACACAAGCTGTCACGTTCAGATCTGGATATGAAGTGGATTTGGTGTATCGAAGGCCAAGAGAGAAGAAAAAAATTACCTTGTCATATTTAGCAACTTTTGTGTAGCTATTAATGACTATCAATAATGACAGGCCTTATCCAAACACAGACTGTGGGCGTAGAAGTTTTCGCCTGCTCGTGGCTCAGGTCCCATCCCCTGGGAGGTCTGCAGGGAAACATTCTTGTAAAAGATTGTATATGTGTGTACATGTACATATACAGTACATGTGCACTCACACACCCGCCTTCAGCATGGGGCAGGTTTGAACACCGTGGTAGCACTGAAGCCCTGGCACTCCCCATCTGACATGTTCAAATCTGTCCTCATCACTGATTCTCCACTTAATCTGCACCTGATCACCTCAGTCTGTCACATCAAAAAGGGAAGAGAGGAGTGTCCCTCTATTATTATTTAATACCAGAGGTCAATGACCTCTGAGCGCGACTGACTGAGAAGGGAGCAGCATGTGCAGGTTCAAGCGGTGGCAGGGGCATGAAACAGGAGTTGTGGTCTCCAGTCACACCTGTGCAAAACAGAAGGTGAAAGTTTTAAGCTACATTCCTTTACACTCTTCCCTTTAGTTAAACACGTGGAATGTACTGTATATGCTGTATGTATGCAAAAAGGGAGAAACTGTATGTTTAACATAGGTAGCAATTATAGGTGCAGTCGTGCACGTTGCAGCCCAAAAACAAGCTGTTTCTGTTGGAAAAAAAGCAAAAAAATAATAATAAAAGATGTGTTCCATTTGTATTGGAACACTATTGTCAGATATAGTGATGTGTTCTCAGACAGCAGTGATTAACTGCATTTCTCAGCCTCAAAGTGTAATATAAAGATTTACGGCTTTATAACCAGTGAACGTGTGTGGCAAAGATAGACGGCACTGAGGAATTTAAGCACATGGTAAGTAAAATAAGGCCAAGTGATCCAGCTTGTTCCTGGCATGGCTACCCACGTTGTGCACCACAGTCTGCAGACAGGGTTGCCCTGCGGGATCATGGGAGAGAAAAAGGAGGGATGGACAGGAGGGAACGGAGGAGGGAAGTATGTGAAGAATGAAGGGTGAGCTCAGACCGGCAGGTCTGTGCAGAGACAGCATGTGCAGTGAACTCTATGTAAGGTACTAGAAATGGCCTCAGGACACATCTTTGCCTTTGCCTTGACACAAAGAACTTGCTACTGATTAACCTAAATCTAATCAGCTCCAACGCCCAATGTTCAACACTGTCTCCGTCCGTAGCGCCCTCATTTCGACTGTCAAGAAAAAAAAGGCAGGTGATTTATCTGTCTGTCTCAACGGCACTAAATCAATTTCAGAAAGAAGGAATTAAAATGTACTGGAGGGAACGTTGGGTGCTGAACTTGCTCTAAAGCGCAATCATTACTGTAACTTACAGATTATTTTAACGACATGTCTTCTAGAGGTGGGAGAAAATATTGACACAGCTAAAAACAACAGATGTGAATCTTGAGCTTTACTGTTGCTAAAGCTGCATCCAAATGTCCTTACGTCACTACACTTGACTTCACCAGACTCGCAGACTTTGCAGGTGCATTCGCAGGAAGTCGAAGTGTGTTTTGAAGGCTGTCCAAACCCAGTGTACATTTTCTACTGACACAAAGGCCACTTGGGCAGTGGACTTCATCGGACTACAGACACAACAATGTAAAATTTATAAATCTGTAAAATAAGAAATAATATTTAACCGCATCATGATGATAGGTAGTTTTTTTTGTGGTCATTAGGGCTACAGCTTACATCACGGTGGGTACAACTTAAGTCCAGGTCCAAGGTGGAGATTTTGATGCAGCCAAATTTCACCAGGGTTTTAAGGAGGCTGCAAAAATCCCAAACACAAGACACACATAGGCAGAAAGGTCCAGGAACAAAAAGTGAGGGTTAATACTGAGGGCAGGCAAAGGAAAATGTCGAAGTAACATAAAACACTAAGGACAAACAGGCACAAGAGACGGATGGACAGAAGTAGGAATCAACAAAGGACCAATACCGGCTTAAATACACACTAAAGTAATGAGTGTGTAAGGTGCAGGTGGAGAGACACAGAACAGAGCAGTGCTAACAAGGCTAATTAAGGTGATGCAGTGCAGGTGTGGAGGGAAAAAAGCCTGGGGATGAAGGCAGGAACACTGGAAACAGCTAAAGATACGCACAAAAAACCAGGACCATGAAGGATCATAAAACAACCGTATGTTAGAGCTGACAGTACTTATTGCGCTACTTACTGCGGACAACTGATTGTTATTAGGTTTCCGTGGCAAAGGATCCCACTTGCAGCTGCAGTTGTAAATGCTTAAAAGCTTGGAGACCAAACATCTAACGTCTTGAAAGCGAGCTGAAGCGGAAGATGGTTTTCCTTGTTGCTACAGTAGCCGATGTTGCAGCGACTACTGCAGCAACAAGTAAAGCCATCTGTCAATCAGGAAGCTCTGTAAATCAGCGAGGGGTTCACGCAGAGCAGCCAGAGGAGATTAGAGGGAAAACCAGAAAACATTGTTACCATAAAATGCAATCCAGTTTCAACCAAATCAGTGAATAAAGTTATAAATGTGTGCTTTTGTACAGTGATCAGTAAACCTGGCCCCCAGAAACATGACATGAAATGTGCCACTCCATTACATGTTGAAGACGATGCACAGTATTGCAGTGTAGGTGATCTGAAAGGGTTAAAATGGCATTTTTCATTTCAGCTCTGCTTGAAGAATAAAGACCCTGATTTTTGTCGACTATGGAGACAAAGTAGAAAACTTTCTTTTAAGTCCTCATCAAGGCCATGTATACAGCTGAGAGCAGTTGTGGTAATGACCGTGATTGCGGCCAAGGTCGTGAAGTCAACGATAAAGAGTTTGACCTTCACTGCAACCGATAACTGGAATTCCTCTGCTGTGTTGATCTCTCAGCAGAACTGCACCATAACGTCTATATGGCATCTTCCTAAAAAGATCAGTTGGTATGACGGTGTCCTCGCGTAACAACATCTGCATCCTTTTGATGATATATCTAAGTTAAATTTAGGGTTTCAGGATGCTACTATGAACAAAATCCAAGCAGAACAGTTATACATGTGGTTGGTTTGCATGTTTACGGTTGCGTATGCTTGTTTACATGGTGTAACTCTGGTTCCTTTCGCACTTGGAGCTCACTTACTCATGCTAAACAGTCCAAAATGTGCAATTTCTGCTGGATAAGCCAATCAGGCCAGACCACCAACTCTGCACACACCACTGAGTCACTTTAACTCCTCCGTTGATCCTCAGAGTTCATTATCGTATCCTTTGATGCACTACAGGTCACAGGAGAATAAGTCATTACAAGGCTACAAATGAGAAATCACCAACAAATGCAGTCATTTGGCTAACCACTGGCTGTCAGATCTGTCTACAGAACCATACACACCCTTTCTCTGAGGCTTCAAGTCTGGTCGGGTAGAAGACCGTGGGCTGCAGTCTATCATGGGTCAGTAGAAGTAAAGAAGAAGGTAGGAGGTGGAGAAGGAGAAGGGACATAAAACAACCCTCTGAAGAACTGAAGATTAAAGGGCACCACTGCTTGTCCCTCGTTGCGTTATTAATGCCGAAATTACTAATTATACTGTCTCAGATGTTTTTAAGGCTCGGTTGATGATGCAGCAATTTAACTTGTTTGGGGCAGATAAGTGATCAAAGCGGGACGACCGCCAGGGTCGTACAGGGGAAGGCTGTGGTCCGTGCAGCTCTGAGCAGAGAAAAAGGGAAGGAGAGAGGGAAAGGAAGAGAGAAAGAACCTGTAAATGTATGGCATGTAGGAGACAGTTTAGTTTTCAGAGTAAAACTTGACCTTTTTTGCTGTTTTTGGAAGATCTGATTGGGCCATTAATGTGAATTCTAGGCATCAAGAAGCTGAGAATAAAAGCTACAATGATCTCAGCTGAAAGCAGAGTCCAATGTGTTTCAACCTGAGGATTAATTGAGGCCATTCTGACTAATGGAGCTGGTTAACTTCACATTCATCACTCGCATTGTACAGATTAGTGAAATACCATTCTGCCAAAGCAACACACCACAGCGCTTAAAAGTTATGACTTTGGTTTTACTAAAGAAATTACTGAAATGAGATTGAAGCTTCTGTGGCTACAACTACCATCTACCTCTGGGGCAACTTGTGGCTAAGCTTACTGACAATCTGCAGTAATAACAAAGACTTACTGCATATTGTTTCATACTTAGCATTCGTCAATTTCATGAGGCAACCAGACTTCTGAAAGGATTTATTTATAAGCTTTGTGTGGGTTAAAGTGCAGCCAGGCTCTGTTTTATCTTTCTGGCTAATTTTGAGGAAGCGAAGAACAGTATCCACTGAAATGGTTATCAGAGCAGTGAATTGTTTTTTGTATCAGCTGGCATAACATCAAGATTTTCGAAGTCTGGTTTCAGTGGGTTTCTTTTTATTTTTGCTTCTTATCTTTCGAGAGAAATGACTGCAGAATCGCCACAGGCAAATGCACTCAGCAGAAATGTTACAGTGAGGTAATACGCTCGTTTTGCTGGAGGAAAGTGGCAAGTGCAAAGTAGAGTTTAGTCAATGCAACAAAATTATGTGGTTAGGTTTAGAAAAAAGTTCATGGGTTGGGTTCAAATTAATCCATCAGTTAGGTAAAAGTTATGTCACATACGCAACGTAATTTCTGAGCGTTTAGTTAGTAACAAAAAAAAAAAAAAGTCCTCTGTTAGTTTCCACCCCACGTCCTCAGTCTTTGTACATTGTTGTTTTTTGTTCAACATAATCTGACATCCTCGTTTGCTACCTTCATAAGTACTAGAGCCACTAGAGGTCACTGCCCGTGAATAAACATGTGTGATATGTGATGAAGACCTAAACTAAGCAATATCTGACTCTACCTGTAACTGCAATGGTTTTCCCCAGAAACAGTTTTGTGCTGAAGTGGTGTAACCTTAGACACGCATATTGTCTACCTGTCAGCAGGAGGCCAGAGGGTGCTTTTGCCTGTTGAGTCACACTTTTCTAAAACGTCCAACATTCTTGATCATGAATAGCCTGAATAGTATGAGATTAAACCAGAAATGTCAGTTCAGCCCTTTCCTGTACAATATATACAAAAGACCACTTCAGATACATAAAAAAAACAGTAGATGGATGTTGATGAGGGCTTTAATGATGCCCAGAGAAAGGTTTTCCAGCTATTCAAGAGAATGCATGACAGATGAGGAAAGAATGTAGAGATAAAAGCCCAAACATTAATGACCAAACATCAAGTACATTCCTTTGTTTGTGGGCAATAATCAAGATATCAGTCTCAGATGTTGTCCTCTGAGGTTAAAGGAATAGTTTGACATTTTGAAAAATACACTCGTGAGGTTCGAGGTGATTCATTTCTACAGCCCAGGGTTGCATAATGAAATGAAAGAGCACAGGCCTCACATGGAGCACATCCTTTTCCGAGATGCTGTGCGAAGCCGGACCTCTGTGAAGATGTGGTACACAACGGTCTCTGATTCCGTGTTGTTTGGCCAGCCACATTTGTCCGTTTTATTTTCCTGTGACTGGACACCAGCCAGTAGCAGCCTTAAATCCAAACTGGATTAGCATGGCTCCCATTCTGGATCTCTCCCCTCTCCTCCTCGGGGCAGTGCAGCTGGTCACATCCGATGGTTGAAGTGATTGTCTCAAAGTCCGCTGCGCTTAATCCAAAACCCTCACTTCCTCCTCCAGCGCTGATGGATTTATTTATATCATGGGTTATACTTGTTTCAGCAATAAAGCTGAGAAAATAACAGTTCAAAAACAGCCACCAGCTGCTGTATCTGCGCTGCCACTGCTTTCATTACAACTAGAAACAGCTCACTGACTAAATGGTTGAGCTCAACACATCTTCACTCCTAAATGACTGAACACTTCAATTGCCAGTCGCTCTCAAAACATGATCATGGTTGCAGCTACCGTAGAAATAAACTTATACATTAAAGTAAAATAACATTACTCATATGTCCTCTGTTATGAAAGCACCTCTGTTATGTACAGAACTGCAGTTATGTGATTTTTCGTGACATAACTTCTCTATGTTATTGAATTAAAATGACTTTTGGTTTCACACTGGACATGAACAACACTCTTGGAGAAAGTCTGGTGTTTGCTTGGCTAAACCATCTGTCCCCAACCTCCTCCCTACGCTCTTTATACTACTTTGGCCTGACTTTCTCCTTTGCTGCTGTAATAGTTTCACCATAAGGTTGCAGCCTAACAGAAATCCTGAATATGGGTCGTAATAGAGCCATATGGTTGTTTTTCTGATGAGAGCTGAGCCGTGGAATATGTATCTGAAATAGGCCTTTTTCATTCTGCATGCTTATCTATACTTTTGTCCCATTTCAAAGTCCAAATATGGCCCCACTTTGCCGTGTTGTTGGCTACTTTGTTGAGCTCAAAGAATAATATTTCAACGAGTTCTAGATGAATCAGTGGAGCTAAAGGTTCCTCCTGGGGAAATCTGCTGGACCAGAGAGGTTGGCCCTCTTCCATATATAGCCGTTCGTGTGAGGAAATGTTTGACCCTCGCTGATCAATATTTTAGGAAATTGCTCCTCGTGTCAGTCCCCATCTCCCGAGCTGACAAGGATGTGATCGCGGTATGTGTGTGTGTGCGCATGAGGCTTGAGTTAAAGTGAATCCGTCAGCAGGGCCATAGCATTTCTCCCCACCATCTCATTCCCTGTCAGGCTTCAGGAAAGTGGAACTCAAATCCAACGGAGCAAGTGTCAGCTTAGGTCGTGCGGAACATGTTGCAAATGGTGTTAAAAGCATGTACTCGTTGGCCTCCGTTCTCAATAATTAATGCGGGAAGAACCACAAAAAATGATCCCTGTTTCCCCCTTCGATCCTTCCCTGGTGGAAGAGGACATGAATTAGTAACACAGATCAAACTGCAGTGTTAGCGCAGATCAAGTATTTGTAAAGAAGCTGAAAGGACTATATACAAGAGAGGCCCTATGAGATAATGTGGTTGTGCCTCGCCTGTTCCCTGTTCCTGTCACATTGAATTTTAATTTGGAATGGAGCAATTCTACAAGGTATAAGAATGATGAATTAGTCATCAAAAACTCAGGACCTATCTTTAGACAGAACTGCTTGAAACAGAGTTTTAAGGAGCTGTTTTCCAAAAAAGTTAACACTGAAATATATGCATCATCCGTTTGCTAGAGATTGTTACGATCTTTGAAGTCACTGAAAAATCACTTTAGAGCAGATAACTTTCAAGATTCAAGATGTGTTTATTTTTTTTACAGTTGTAAGATTTGTTTTTGTAGTTGTAAGATTATATAAATGGATTAAAACAAAAATAAAGAATAAAAGTAAGTAAGCTATTATTTCTGGTGGGGTGCAGAGGATGACTTTCCCACATCTCAGCCTGAGGAAAGAAGAAGCTCTGTAGTCTGGCAGTACGGCAGCAGATCCTTCTGTAGTCTTGTAAACAAACTGTGGCTGGGGTCTAAAATTTTAGTGTCCTTTGGTTACTTTGACATCCGTGCAGACACCTCACAGATATCACTGACGCTTGGTTGATGGGTAACCCCGAGGCAGAACCCTCCCGTCCTCGTCTGTGCACAAACCATGCCAGTTTGTGATGCTCTTCGAACTGAACTTAGACTCAGAGGGTTGGTCTGCTTCAGCTAATTGGATTAAACTTATCCACTTGTGTGGTCCTTTCTGATCTGGCCTCAGAAAAGAGGCCATTGCTGCTAATTTGGTACGTCTAAAATAACAGACAGGGACAGCAGTGCTTCCATACTCTACCGTAACATGCATTTTAGACATTCCCAAGTGAATTCGGAGTGACTGGTTATGAGCAATCCATTAAGAGTACGGCGAGCAACAGAAAAAAAGCATTAGCAAATATTCCAGCCTCTATACTCTTGATGGTTCTCTGGGCAGCTCAGTGTGACCAGTTTCACCATGGCCTTTAACAAGGCTACAGCTTTCCCAGTGTTTGTCTCTCTTGTCTGTGTGTGATGTAGTTGTGTGTCTCTGCACAAGACCATCAAATTCATCTCACCTGGTCCAATCTACTCACCCGTCTGACTGCATGAGCTCACCTGTGACCCATCAGTGCATCAGCCTTCAGTATTTAAAGCCCGGTTCACTCGCTGCCAGATTGTTCAGTCATGTTTTAGCCTTTTGATTGTTTAGTTTCCTTGTGTTTTTGACCTTCACTAACTGATTATCTCCAGAGCTCCAGGCCCTCATCCCATCCCATCTCCGCTTAATCGCCTCAAACCTTTACGGACAAAACCTACAGACAACAACATCATGGAACTATTTGCATGATTGCTCTCACTTTCCTCGAAGATATTTGCAGCTAAAAGTGGATTTCTAAAAAAGAAGGATGGGCCATTATGTCACCAAATCTAAACCTAACATCTACGTTGATGACTTCTGAAGAAACAGCTCCAGAAAATGAAAGAACACACTTAAATGATTTCGTCTGGGAAGGGCTTTGGTTCAGCGGTATCTGGTCGGACTGGCCCCTTTTGGTCACAACGTCATTAACCTACCCTCCAAAGTGTGACCTTTAATTCCTGGAGGCATTTCTTCCTCAGAAGTCATACCATATAGATATGTTTTAGAGTGTCTCTCTATGCATCTCATGTAGACTTCATTACAACTGTCGCCACAGTCTGGCACCAAAGCACAATTTGGTGATGCAACGAGTCTTCTTTCTTTTTTAAGTTCCTTGGGTAGAACAAGGAAGTCATTCTCACACCAACGGTCGGGTGACAGTCACACGCTGTTGTCGTCTATAACGTGATACTGCTGATCATTAAAATGGCTGCTGTTGTTTTGCATGACTCGCTGTTTGGTGCACCCGAAGCATAATGTGGATTACTGTTATACAACAATGTTCAATGTTCTTTCTCCTGAGTTTACTTGTAGGGACTGGTCCCTCACATGTGTTCTTTTCAATCCACCCTTGAGGGAAAAGGAAAAGGCAAAGGGAGCATATATGCCCCATCAAGCTTGTAGCAGCTAGCTGCCTGTCTGTCTCCTTATCTTCAGCTTCCTGCACATCTTTCTTCATCTTCACGCATTTCTCCCGACCCTGTCATACTGTCTGCTTGCTTATACCGTCACACTGCCTGACCACCACAGTGATGAGCCACCCACCAAAGACAGAGATTTGGTTTACTTCACAGCAGCAATGGACCGACTTAGTCTTTTGGATGGTTTTATGCATTCACTGGTCGAAGTAAAACAAACAATTTCAACCACAAGAATGACAGATAAGTCACTGGATCTGAAAATATTATTCACAAAAGTCACAAACACACTCAAACAAATGCACACATGGCTACAAACATGTATAAAGATCCGAATGCATAAATGCTCATGCGCGTGCACACACACACACACACACACACACACACACACGCACACAGTGTGAGGTATGCTCTCTCCTGCTATTTCTTGCACACATACTTGACATACACATGCCCAGCAGTCACAAGAACACTGATTACAGTTTTCACACTGTGGTCTTGTTGCTTGTTGGAATATGAAAAAAAAAAACTTTAATTAGTTTGTTTGCTCAAAGGATAATTGAGTAATAAAAACATTTTTAACACTCATCTCAGAAAACAACAATAACAATTAAGCAATTAAGGTTAAGATTAATCAATATCTTCGTTGAGACAGTTCGGTACGCAGCACCAAAAGACCGAACATGTGTCCTGGGAAAACCTGTTTTGTTTCCAGAACAAACTGAGCAAACAAATATTTCGATTTTTTCCAAATCACAACTTACCACACAGATGGAGGTTTAGGTGATGCTGTGGTGTTCTAAGCTACTTTGGCTCTGCACAGTGAAAACACGCACGTCACTGCATGTTATTTGCATGCATAGTGAGTGTCCATCTAGGCGTCATTGCAAAACAGCCCGACCTTGTCCCCGAAAACATTTAAGACTGTTTAACAAGTGATGCAGACCTGCTAGTTCATGCCAAGGGATCATAAGATAATAAATCTCATTCACCGGCATAATGTTGTTTCAGCTCAAATCTGCAGTCACTTCGAGACCTGCTCTCTATCAAAATAACAGCCACTGTTCAAATAAACTCAACACACAAGCCCAGGCCTGGTGTTTCTTTACAGGCCAGAGCTATTCTCATGAAGACGAATGTTTGTTTTTTTCTCTCGCAGTAATCTGATATTAAAGAAGTATTTATCGAGAGGATTATAACATCTGTTCGGGCACTGAATAGTTATGTGATCATCTGACATTTTGTTTCTTACCATGCGAGATGAAATCATTACAGCAGATACAATACAAGTGAGTGTGTTGATTCATTACAGCCGAACTTTTGATTTGGCCGCCATTCAGAAGAACCCAGCGGGGATCTCTGCCGGTCGATGTCAAACGCATAATACGAGCAGGGTATTAAAACGCATGTGTGCCCCGCAAAAAGAAAAAAAAAAAAAAAGTAACACGCATGCTTGCATAAACAAACACGCACATGCAATTGGCACACGGTGTTACCACCACCAGAACACATCCGCACATTAACTATTTATACACGTGGAGAGGGAGATGAAGAGCATGTTCACTTACATCAGTGCACTAAAAGATTCACTATGCTTGCTTAAGTCAACATACAGATGGTGCACCAGAGAGGAGGAGAGGCGAAGGAAGCTCTTTTTTTTTTGTTGTTGTTTTTTTTTTTCCTCCCTGAATGTGAGCAGTATGTTTGGATAAGAATAGAACCGCATGAATCTGAAATAGCACCTTTTTTACTGCACATCTGTTTACTTTGAAAGTGTATCTCTTGCATTCTTACACTTGACTTGGTGACTTCATCACTTCCCTCAGGGCACAGAATATTTAAGTGAGTCAGGATGCTCAACAGGGTTTCTCTCTGCACGCAAGCAGCAACTAGTAAGGGAGGGTCTACACTTGACCACAGACACTGCAGTCTTATCTGGTCAGGGTATATCTTTCGAACAAAACATTCAGGCTATGTACCGTGACACGTAATTACTGTAATAATAATTAGAGCAGAAAGACCACCTACTCCAATGATGAGTTTTTTCTGATAGTTTGGAGCGAGTAAAAGCCTCTGCACACTTTATCTGCAGAAGATTTGTCGTTTATTAGCTGAGCTTTCTGTCAAAAACTTTTTTTTTGAAGGCATGCAAAATACTTGAACCCAGAATATATACAGCATGTCCTCCCTTTTTACATGTACAGTTTTTTAATAAACACTTTCTCACTCCCAGCTTCTCAAATTCTGCATCTTGGTCAGTGGCCTTAAGGTTCAAACTGTGACGCTCTACTCACCCCTTACGTCAGTTTTGCACCTTAAAATAAATTGTATGCAATGTCCTGTCACAGTTTTTAAATAAAGGCTCAAGTTAGCCAAAATATTTCATATAAAATGTTTGGTTAGACTTTCAAACTAAAGCTTATGACTTCTTGAATTGTAACGCTGTTAATTGGTCAAAGTTTGTTTGGGTTTAGGCAAAATTACTACTTGGTTATGATTAGGAAAAGATTATGCTATGGGATAAAATGCCTAGCATAGTGCCATAACTCACATAACATACATAACATCATTCACAAATGTTCACTTACTGATGTTATATTACTTAAAAACAAATTATGCTTGAGACTTGGCCCCAAACCCTGGGAACGTCCTGTAAATTATCTACCCAACTACACCCTGACTTGGACTTTCTTGCACTTGATGCTAGAGGGGTAACAACAGTGTCTAACATAGAAGCTTCAATTATGTGACCTCATGTTCGCTATCTTATAAAAATTACAAAATAAAAGAAAGAATTAGAAGCTCAGGGCAACAGATCAGGCTGCACACTGATAATGTCTTCTGTTGGTATAGAGAATGACTCTAAAAATAACCATGATTATGTCCTGAGGGTTCAGTCTGGGCTTGGAGACTACACATTTTTAACAGAAAGCCTGGGTTACCAATTGGAGGTGTGGATTTTGCAACAGCCATGTGGGATCGAGTTTATTTAGGGCCAAAGAGCCACAGAGAGCCAAAAGGAAACTTAACTCCTCCAGGTTCTGTTCCAAGAGTAAGAAAACCAACTACTAACAACTTATAACTGAAAAGATAATTTTGGGATTCCCTCCGTTATCTGGCTTCCTTCATAGGAAGAGTACTTAAGCGTGCACATCCCCACACTTGAGTTATTTCATGGGATGTCGTACTTTCTTCTCTGTTCACAAAGTCATTATGGTTGAATGTGTTAGCAACTGCTGTAGTGGATGACGTTATCTTCTGAAACGCTGAATGAGAAATTGGATGGGGTTACAAAGCTTGTGGCAAAAAGGCTGACGTCATGACTTGAGACAAAAAGTCAGCATACCTCAAACTGTGCTCACTCTTTTTATTGCATTTGTCTTCAGTGAGTCTGCTGCCTCTCTGGAGAGCGCTGCCCTTCAGTAGGCATCAGAAAGAGAAAAGAGCAACACAGCCAGTCTTCAAGGACCACTCCAGGTGCTACTCCACATGTAACTAACGCAGGAAGTTGGAGATTTGATGTTTTTGACAGTGGGCCGTCTTTAGTTTTACTGTTTGACAACTTTGTTTCATTCCTTTGTGAGTAAAAGATCAGCTAATAAACGAGGAATCCGCAATGGCAAAACAGTGAGGAAGCTGTTGTTGTGCTTAAACTAAATAACCTTGGTGCAATCTAAAATGATAATTATTCTGAATACAGTGGGGCAAATAAGTATTTAGTCAACCACCAATTGTGCAAGTTCTCCTACTTGAAAAGATTGGAGAGGCCTGTAATTGTCAACATGGGTAAACCTCAACCATGAGAGACAGAATGTGGAAAAAAAAACAGAAAATCACATTGTTTGATTTTTAAAGAATTTATTTCCAAATTAGAGTGGAAAATAAGTATTTGGTCAGCTACAAAGAAGCAAGATTTCTGGCTGTCAAAGAGGTCTAACTTCTTCTAATGAGGTCTAACGAGGCTCCACTCGTTACCTGTATTAATGGCACCTGTTTTAACTCATTATCGGTATAAAAGACACCTGTCCACAACCTCAGTCAGTCACACTCCAAACTCCACTATGGCCAAGACCAAAGAGCTGTCGAAAGACACCAGAGACAAAATTGTAGACCTGCACCAGGCTGGGAAGACTGAATCTGCAATAGGTAAAACGCTTGGTGTAAAGAAATCAACTGTGGGAGCAATTATTAGAAAATGGAAGACATACAAGACCACTGATAATCTCCCTCGATCTGGGGCTCCATGCAAGATCTCACCCCGTGGCGTCAAAATGATAACAAGAACGGTGAGCAAAAATCCCAGAACCACACGGGGGGACCTAGTGAATGACCTACAGAGAGCTGGGACCACAGTAACAAAGGCTACTATCAGTAACACAATGCGCCGCCAGGGACTCAAATCCTGCACTGCCAGACGTGTCCCCCTGCTGAAGCCAGTACACGTCCAGGCCCGTCTGCGGTTCGCTAGAGAGCATTTGGATGATCCAGAAGAGGACTGGGAGAATGTGTTATGGTCAGATGAAACCAAAATAGAACTTTTTGGTAGAAACACAGGTTCTCGTGTTTGGAGGAGAAAGAATACTGAATTGCATCCGAAGAACACCATACCCACTGTGAAGCATGGGGGTGGAAACATCATGCTTTGGGGCTGTTTTTCTGCAAAGGGACCAGGACGACTGATCTGTGTAAAGGAAAGAATGAATGGGGCCATGTATCAAGAGATTTTGAGTGAAAATCTCCTTCCATCAGCAAGGGCATTGAAGATGAGACGTGGCTGGGTCTTTCAGCATGACAATGATCCCAAACACACAGCCAGGGCAACAAAGGAGTGGCTTCGTAAGAAGCATTTCAAGGTCCTGGAGTGGCCTAGCCAGTCTCCAGATCTCAACCCCATAGAAAATCTGTGGAGGGAGTTGAAAGTCCGTGTTGCCCAACGACAACCCCAAAACATCACTGCTCTAGAGGAGATCTGCATGGAGGAATGGGCCAAAATACCAGCAACAGTGTGTGAAAACCCTGTGAAGAGTTACAGAAAACGTTTGGCCTCCGTTATTGCCAACAAAGGGTACATAATAAAGTATTGAGATGAACTTTTGGTATTGACCAAATACTTATTTTCCACCATGATTTGCAAATAAATTCTTTAAAAATCAAACAATGTGATTTTCTGGGTTTTTTTTCCACATTCTGTCTCTCATGGTTGAGGTTTACCCATGTTGACAATTACAGGCCTCTCTAATCTTTTCAAGTGGGAGAAATTGCACAATTAGTGGTTGACTAAATACTTATTTGCCCCACTGTATGTGTGTTCCCGTAGGAAGGAAAGTGCTAACCTTTGAATTAATACTACCATAAATATACAGGCACAACGTACCTGAGGGATTCATCATCGTGTGTGTTGACGTCAGCTGACAGAATGAAACATAAAACCGTTCTTTTACCAAATACACTGCTTTCATGTATTTTTATTATTCATCACATTGAAGCCCCTACTGTACGGCCACATTATGGTCTTTCTTTATTGTCTTACAAATATTAAGTTATCCACAAAAATAAAATAACTTAGATAATAACCATATTAAAACATAAAAATACATACATACATTACATTTATGACATGAAAAAAAAAGATGCATATTGCTGATTTCTCCCAGAGTTTTTTTTTTTTTTTTTTTTTCCTGGACACAGTTCTGTATGTGCAAACTACTTATCAGAATCATAATAATCTGTAACACTGGAAACATAATCCCAGATGATTTCTCTCTCGTTTTTTTTCCCCTCTGCTTTCAACACAGAAACACATTTGCTTGAAATAAATTACGCCGTCTGATAAGGAGCCTCACTCATACAAGTTTTCTCGAGACCAAATACAATCTTCAAAATGTGCATAGGCAGGAATCCATATCAACGTTGCTATTTATATATACTTTGACATCAGATTATCCCTATTTGCACACGTTGAAGAAGTGTGAAGAAGGTGAGTGTAGATACATCACAAGAAGCTTACAGTGTTGCACACGGTACAATGCACCACAAGACAGGAGGACTGATGAACGCTCGGCATGTTTTATAGTGCGGGGAACTGAAAACTGGCACTTCAAATGTATCACTTGTTTGAGTGCAGCATTATTCAGTTTTATTTACAGTCCTGTTCAGATCATGCTGAAGATGCAAACTTGTTAGATTAAGGTCTGCTGTGCACAGTACTCTGGCAGTCCTCTTACATTACATACCACAGACAACACGTGTGACATTTTGGACAAACATCAGGACAATGGATCTGTGCTTGTGTTTGAGGGGAGGCTGTAGTATATTATTTCAGGTGTACGAGCTCTGGTCACAATGGTTTTCAAACAGCAATTTTCACATGGATTTCACAGAATTAACCGTATGGTGTAGAGGGAGAGTGCTTGTTCTGACTCTATTGGAGGCTGCGTTCTCAATGTCAGCACCCTCAATTAGTGGAAAGGAAATGGTTTTGTTCTAAGGGTCTGATGAGAAATCCAAGGACGCGGCACCAACAATCAGACCATCAGCTTTTGACTCTGATTCTTCTTCACCGTGACGTCCTCCTTTGCAGTGACCATTATTTAATAAACATTTGCCCCCTTTAATGCAGCCTGCCAATGTAAGTAGGGGTGTCACGATTTTGATTCTCAAGAAAAGCCACTCACTATCCACTGAGCATTGTGTTACCGCTAATGCAAACAAGCATTTCCTACAGCTGCAGCTTCACATTAAAAGCATTCAATTGGTGAAACACAAAAGTGCTTTTAATTTGAAGTATGCTAGTCACAGGAAATGCAATGTGTTCATCGACTTTACAGTCAGGGAGCACTGTTATAAACGTTTGTGGGAGTAATGAAACAAGGAGTTGTTAGATAAAGAGCTGCCGTCGACAGGCTGCACACCTTCAACTTCTCAGTGAGGTAACCAACTCTTTTTCCAAGATTAACATTATCAGTTTCCCTGTAAGCACTGGGTTTAAATCCTAAATATTGGCAAATAATCCTTTGCCATCACATGTTGTGACTCTGCTGCTGGCCCCGCTGCTGCACAGAATAGATGCCTGTGACAGTTTGTCTGCTTATTTAAGGGAAGCATTAAAAATGTAAATTACAGTGAATTGAAGTGTGACCTTAACAATTGAAAGTCAAACTGAATCGTGGATTTGGAGAATCGTTATGCCCAGACCACTCTGTCTTTATTTTTTCTCTTCTTCTTCTATTTTTTTTTTTTTTTCCCAAAATGAGTGAATGTATTGATTGAAGGGTGTCATCACTGTCAGCAGGGTTACACACGATGCATACAACATAGTGACATTGACTGATACAGATATAATGATTCCCTGATGTACTTGTAGCTGTTACATGATAGTTGCTATAAACATTGAGATGTCCGACCTGCCCTTGAACAAGGCACTAAATCCTTAAGTGCTCCTGGTGTGTTATGCTGTGCCAAATCCTGTGCATTGTGAGTCCTGATGTGTGAAAAGTATCTACTGGTATATGTGTCCCTGTACGCATTAGATAAGAGACATGGCAAATACTGTGTAACATTTAAGCTGTAAGTCATTGTATAGGTTAATGAGGGACTACTGTATAATGTATGATCTGTCTGAAATCAGATCAGATGTCTTCCCCATTTTTTTTTTGAGCCTGGTGGGATGCAGACATCAGCTCTTCCGCCTACCAACATATTGCCGGTGCTATGAAGCAACATTTATTTTCTTTCTGCATGCAATCTACTGCTTATTCTCAGCTTCCTCTTTGCTCACCTGAATCTCATGCACATCAGTACGTCAGCCGACACACGCTGATGAAACAACCGTAATGCGTTGTTTGTCATATCTGGAGCTTTTTCGGACATGTGTCTGATTTAACTGCGTTCCTTTGTCTCGAGAGGAAAGCGGTGAACATCCAAGCTCTCTGAGTTGTGGCAGCTTTAGACGTATGCCGCATGTGCACTACCTTTCACCAACATGCACATCTATCTTTCTGCTGGCTCAACTGCTTCACACTCTGTCCCTGCTCTTCTGGATAAACAGCAGTCCACCGCAAATAGGTATGGGGCACGTATATTACAGTCATATTCCCCTTTCAACTTAAAAGTCTTGGTTTAAAAAGGTCTCTTTTTCTTTGTTTTCTTTATTGTGTCCAGTCTTTTAGTGTGTGTTTCTTCATTTACAGACACTGACCCACTCTGTTATCCTGCACTCTTCGCACACCACGTAGCAGCACCAGTGAAACTTGCAGTTGCAGCGTTCGCTCCGAGTCTGCTGCAGGATGTTGTGGCCTCTCCCGCAGCAAAGACTCTCACAGTTGTCCATGCCAGGGCTGGTCTTGTTGCAGATCCGGCCCTGCGTGCCCGCCGAGTCCGACCCCAGGTCGCGCTCGCAGAAATCCGGCGACTTTTCAAAGTAGACCAGTTCGTTGATGCTTGGCCGCCGCCGATGCGTGTGGTGGTGGTGGTTGTGGTGGTTGTTCTGATGATGGTGATGGTGGTGGTGGTTGTGGTGGTTGTGATGGTTGTGGTGGTTGTTGTTGTTGTTGTGGTGGGAGTGGTCGAGCTGTCCGGTGTTTCGGTTGTGGGCCTTGATAAGCGTGGCGATGTGGAAGCGCTCTTTGAGGATGGAGCCCACCACCCGGAACTCCGGGGTGACCTGCCAGCAGGTCTTCAGCTGGCAGCTCCCCGACGTCCCGTGGCACTTGCATTTCCTTCTCATGTGGTCGAGCACCACCTGCGAGAGACACAGATGGAGAGGGACAAAAAGAGAGAGTGGGTTGGAGTGAGGAAGTGAGAGGAGGAGGAGGAGGGTGGTGGAGGGGAGAGAAAATGAGAAGGATTAATGACTTTCATGATGCCTGGTTATATTTGAAGTTCAGTATATACAGTTGCAGGGTGTTGCAGACTGCACGTCATATTTCATACTGCGGCTTCACTTCTATTTATTTGGTCTTCTAAGCAAACCACCATTCCACTGTGTGCTGAATGACACATAATGCCCTGAAGGAATATTGGTCCCGCATTTAAAGAGCCAGGTGGTCTGAGCCTGTTGTCAAACACACTGATATCAAATAACACAGATGGATGCAGGCATTACCAAAACAGTGCAGTCATTATTCATCGTTCAGTATCAGGTAATGACTCCAAGCATGACACACATGTAGCGGCACATTAGGCACTGCAATATTTACATATTTTCACTTTAATGGTTTACTGCCGGGCAGGGGAACCACGGGCCAGCGTTCTTCTAACTAGGCCCTGATATAGCAAAGTGCTGCAATTTGAATCTTATATATGGTCTTTAAAGGTACAACTGGCAGGATAAAAAACACAAGTAGACCGATAAAAAAGTATTCTCTTTCAATCATCACATGACCCAACATAAGTAGAGCCTGTCATCTGCCTGTGTTTTCTTATTTCTTATTTTTGCTGTGTTCAGGGCATTAATGGGCATCAACCTTTGGGAATTAATGTGAAGCCACAACTCAATAACAGTGCAAGATCAGGACCAGGTTACATCAGTGTCTCCTTAGCTCACTGATGCTCTTGATCTCTTATGGTTGTATAAAGACAAGCAGGTCTAGGTGTCCATTTGACCGAGGGCAGGGCAGAGCTACAGACACGCGGGCAGAGCAGAGAGCCAAACAGCAGACAAGATAAATTGTGTACTTTTGCCTCACTGACACAAAATGAGGGTTTTTTTTTTTGCAAAAGTATGGGCATGGGAGTGTATTATGCCTTAAATATCTAAAAGAACGTTCCTGATTATCTATAGTATATCTGTTTACAACAAGAATAAACACAAAATGTCCCATCAACACTGCAAGACCGACTCACTCAGCAGCACACACACACACAGATAAACCCCACATTAAATAAACCTGTCCATCCAGTCATATTTCCTCAAAGCTGCTTGAATGCATGTGTATTTATTTACATGTGTGCGTGTGTGACTGTGAGTGTGCATGTGTTTATCTGTTATCACCTGTTCTAAACTTTAAGATCCAATTACCAACAGGAACACCAGGCCACCCAGAGTACTGACGGATGCTGCTGCTGTTGCCGCCCCTATCAACACGCACACACACATACACACACACACATGCTGGACACTGGCACAGTTAAACACATTCCACACATGTGCTAGCAATAATGCTCCACACACACACACACACACACACACAATATGTCTGCGACCCACATACTCTGTGCAGAATGAGACAGAAATGGCGAACAAGGTCACCACTCCAAGGAGTACTAAAGCATGGTGTGTTTACGGTGATATCACCTATATGTATGTGTCTATGGTTGTATATGGATGTCTGTGCAGGAATAATGCAGTGATTATTTTTTAAATAAATTAAAATGCCAAATGTCCTTCATTATTTCACCAGGATCTCATCCATTAAAGAAAGAGCAGTGGGAACAGAAGGATAGAGATGAGACGGATCTGTCGTCTATCTATTCAGTGAGAGAATCCAGTTATCCACTTTGGACTGATGCCAGTAATCACATAACTTTTTCCTGTTTCCTCTCTTGATCACATATTGCTCAGAGGAATCGCGAACAAGTTGTTGAATAGAATAAAGAATTAGGACTGCATGCTCCGAGGCTCCATTTCATGTAGCGCAGTGGGTTTCCCGACGGAGCAAACCATGCAGAGAGTCAAAACAAAAAAAACATGTTTCCTTTCTCTGGAGCATGAATGAGCAAAGAGGTGGATGAGAAATGATGATAAATGGAGCTACTTGACTCATCAGTTTGGAATGAATGATTGAAAAAAAGAGCAGTAAAAGAAAACCACCACGGGGCCAAAGTTAATAATGATCAGTCACAGTCTAAAAAAAGGAAGGAAATCAAATATAAACATCAGGTGACTTTTGCAAAAACCTGCAGAGCGGAAAAGGTTGTGATGCATCCATCTAGAGCTAAAGTGTGGTTTCTGTCCGACTTAAAGGACACGTACGTGTGTTTAAAGAGTGACGGTTACAGGATGTAAATATTGGTGTCTTGCTATTTTAGTCGAATGTATGCCATCTTCGTAAATGTGTTTATGCTAATGCCTGTTTATGGCACTATCACTCGTCAACTCCGCCAGCAATGAAGAACATTTAAGAAAATTAAATGTTAGGAAACGCCGATGCTGCCCGCCGCTTCCCTTCATTTTCATGCTGTATTATAACAATTAAGCACAAACAACGCAAAATATTTTGAGTCCTTGCATCACTGCGTGTTTTGCTCATAACGTTTGTCTGGATAACAGAAAGTGACAGAGAAATATGCCCTTTTGGTTAGACGTGGTTCCACTGTTGTCGGGAGTGTTGAAAACAAAGTTGAAAAGAGGCTGTGATCGGCGGTGAGGAGACGCTAGAGGCTGTAAGACTTTATAGTAAACAACATCATAATAGCTCCAGCGGCACTTGCACTGAGTCCAGATTGCAGTGTTTGGTTCAGTTTTTTAACATCGGGGCAGAGGCAACCCCAGAATCACAAACGTGCTGGCCTTAAACACACAGCAGAGTCTGTAATCATAAAACTCTCCAACCCACTTAAACCTTAAAGAGACAAACTGGCCCAGGAGTCATAATTGCATCCATATTGCTACTGTTTTGAGGGAACGATCGCAGCAGGATCGGGGCTTCAAAGGACAGTGTAACAACAAAAACAGTCGGGAAGTGTTACATCTAATGACATTTTGTCATGCAGGGGGGAAAAAATAGAAACCAAAATTATTTTGAGGGATTTTGAACCATAGCAGCATGTCTCAGTTTATTTTTTTTCTCGTGTGCATCAGAGTAGAGTAGTTTACATAAGATTTTTCCTGAGGCAGGGAGCAGCATATGGAGACGATCTTACTAAAACTGTCATGCCTACAAAACCATTGCTCTCCAGTAGTCCAGCATGTCTGGCGACTGTTGACAAAATGCAGCAAAATGCAACTGACCGGTTCCCTCAAACAGGAACGTCCAATCATATCTCAGCAATGCCTGTCAAATAACCCTAAAATTGTGAATTAAAATAGACTAGAAGGCGGAGCTTTTTGCTTGAGATGACAACTGTAACTGGCTGACGTAAGATTCGGTTGTTTGCATGACAAAGCCAGTGGGGTTGGAGCGACATGTCGACCAATGGCGAGGCCGGCGTCAGCTTTCAGATTTAAAAGAGGAATGAAAATGAACAGCCTATTCAACATTAGAGGATTAACATGCGAGTTTTATGCCAGGGTGGATTTATCTGTTAAAACAGATGAGGCATGCTACACACCCTGCGCTCTGACTGGGCTGCACTTGAAAGGCATTTGCAGGCTCCTTAAACTTCGACAAAAAAGAACATAACTTGAGGTGATGAGGCACTTTGTGTGTGTGTGTTGGGGGGGAAATGTTAAATATTCTTTTGACGTGTAGTTAAAAGGCAAACAGGTAGCAGGAAGAAGGGAATCTGTCTGCTCTTGCTGTATGAGAAGTGGTCTGTCAGTGTGACATGTGGAGCGCTGATCCATGTGACAAAAGAGCTGCAGTGAAACACTCGTCGAGTACCAGAGCATAAAAAAATCATGCACAATTGGGGAATTTAATAGGAATGTTTTAAATTCGGATTTATTTTCCAATACCAGTTCAAATGCAGGAAATTATAGTTGATCCGATAACCATGGATCAAATTAAAGCTTGTTGTCTTTTCTAATTAAGTGTGGATTATAAACTAAGTTTTTAGTCTCTCCTGATCTAACATGACAGACCTCCAATAACTTTCCAAAACCTTTTGATTGTTTTTTTCCAGATCCGGATCACACTAAGATCCAGTGTGATTAATTGATGATCGGATGAAAGGTTTGGGATTTTCTGGCTTCTCCCTGTTTTTTTTTTTTTGTTTTTTTTCCTTTATCTACGCCCGGGGTTACAAAAGACGAGAGACGGAGGAGAGACAACACCGGAAAATGACGTGTGTCTGTCTCTTTGTCTGTGTTTACGATATCTAACGCGACTACCGTGGAAAAAGGGGAAGAAAACTGATGCAGTGATTTATTGTTGCCTTATTGTAGATCTTGTTGTATTGGCCCCGAGGACAGGCAGGGCCGGGCGGAGGAGGGGAAGCTGGGTGGCGGAGCCGAAGGGGAGTGAGCAGTGAACGCACAGGTGAGGGGAGGAGAGAGGAAAGGAGGATGACAGGAGGAGGAGATGATCTTTGGATTATCTCTTTTTAGTCCCTACACCCCTCGATACACAAAGGCTGTTTGTGTCTGTGACGGTGTGTGTGTGTGTGTGTGTGTCCGTCTAGCCAGTACTCTATCCAGGCTCTGTCATCGTGTCCTGCTGCTATTAGCCACAATCAGCGATCCAATCTAACCTGCCATCAGCTGTGACTGCCTTGGCAACGTGAACCGGAACATATACAAATATTGTACCTCTCTCACAACTCGAGTCGCTTTGTACGGGCTATAAAAAGCTCGCTCGGAGGGAACACTTTGCCTAACACACTCACTGTCAGCGACGGCAGTGCGTGTTAACGTGCCGACTCGGCGGAGGCCCGGAGTCTGGGTTTCGTAAGAGTAAAATAGGTTAAACAAGGATGAGAGCTGATGTTTTATGAATGAAACAAGTGACAATGATACAGAATGTCCCATTCTCCAAGTCTGCCACTTCTTGAATTGGGTACGCTCTTAGGAGAGTACAGATACTGCTGATTCAACTTCCTCACTCAAGTAAAAGTAAGAAAGTAAAAAGTTTTCCCCTCTGAAGGACATTTCCACCAGTCATTCCTGCTGAATGTCACGTCATTCATATAAAGACGAGGTAGAATAAGTAGGATTTGTCACAGCTGTTCATAAACGCACCAGAAAGATAGCTGATTGTTGAGTCCGATTCCTAAGACGCCAAATAACAACATTTTGGGATGGCAAAGCGTCCAGAACAGCAACAACCTTGAGAAAATAAGAAATACCCAGCAGAGGGCTGCAGGGTCTCTACAGATACGAGACACTAACCCACTTTTTCTCCCCATTGGAGTCTCCCGCTCTTTACATTTTGTCTTGCTACTCCTGCCCTGCGTGATTATACACTGACAGGTTGAAATCGGTCTTGTGATATAAAAATAACACTAACTGCCCCTCAAAACACGTGGTGCAGGACAAAATGTAAAACCTGCTAATGTACGCTTTACACGTCGGCTTCCATTGCACGTACACTTGCAGAGACGCAACTGCTCCAAAGTCACACATCTGGCAAGTTTTAATTGGCTTAGAGAGTAAGACAGGGGCGTCTGTAAAACAACCCCAGACGGAGATCAAATGCAACATGTTGGTGGCAGATTAGGACTGCAGGCTACGTAATACAGTAGAGTGGGGAAAAGCACGGGTACAGGATTAGAGAAGCGGGCTAATTCGCAATTAAGAGAAGTGGATGGAGTAAAATAAGGACCAGAGCCGGCGTCTGGCCTTGTTACCACAATGTGATGTTGAAAATGGCTCAGAGTGAATTAATTAGGTTAAGGTAGAATATTATTTTTAGCAGGTCCCTCAGCTGGAATTGATCCCCACATTTTGTCCTGCTTCTCTTGTTTGTTTGCTTTACTCGTGACCTGATGAAGTCATCGGTTCCGAGTTATTTCAGTCATTAAATGTTTTTTTTCGTTTGTTTTGTCTTGGATAAATGATCACATCCTTTACAACAATAGTCATTAATCAGAGGGATAATTTTCTAGGACACACAAACTCAATGAGGCAGTGCCTGTTGTGGTCCCGTCATACTGATAATGATAATAAAAAAAAACCTGTGATCCATGATCGCGGTACGCTAAAGATAAAGTGTTACCAAACTGCTTTGTGTCTACTGTTACACCTGACTTTGTCATCCTTACTGGATGTCCAAAATTGGCTGAGTCAACACTGACTCAGTGGTAATTATAGATCCGGTGATGACTGAGAGCTTTTTTTGGTCGAGGGAAAGTCCTCTCGCATGTCATACATAACACCACCAATCTCTGACGAATTGAGCAATTAGCGTTCTGTCCGAGCTTGTAACGACAGAAATCCCACACAAGAGACATTGTGCGTTGCGCTTCTGTGCTCTGTGCTGACAAACACATGGCCTCAACCTTCTGTACGTGCACCCATTTTTCATATAAGACTCATATAATACAGGAAGTGTTCATCATGTGGATTTGCCAAACAAATACAGCAACCTGGTCAGTTGCGATACACTATGCTTCCGATTTTGACATTGTAGTTACCGCTCTAGCATCAACTCTGGGGGCTCGCCTCTACTGTAGTGGTATAAAGAGCAAGTTAGAGGTTGGTCAGGGTGGCTGGGTGGTTGTTACGCAGGACTTTTTCTTCGGAGATTGGGGTTTGTGTCCCGCGAGTGACCACGACTCAACATTGGTTTGGTTATGTTGCAGCGGTAAGTTAACTAACGTAAATGATGTAATGAAGTTGCAGGAGGAGGGCTAACGCTAACCCTTTTAACACAAAGTAGGATGTTTCCTAAACCTAACAAAGTAGTTTTGGTACCTAAACTTTGCCAAGTAGTTTTTGTGCCTAAACCCTAACAAACATGACCATTTGACAACGTATAACTAATAACAGTTACAAAGTCATAAAGTCATTAACTGTTTGTCAGCAAGCTTTATTTTGAAAGTCTAACCAGACATTGCAAGTAGTCTTTGTGCCTAACTTGACCGCAAAGCGCATAGAATTTAACTGCTGGCCGTTCCCTGTGTCATCGCCTCCAACCACAGTTGGCGAAATCCTAATCTGATGTCTATGTGTCCCGTAATCGACCCTTACCGCTGATAAACAGCAGCCTAGTCTGCACGCTGCCTTGAGTTTTCGTCAGTTCAAAGGAAATCTACCAAAGGACCTTTAAAGCCGAGCAGAAAGCCAAGGCGATATCAAAGCACACAAACAAATCCCACAGCAGCACATTAAGCCCAGACATCACTTTAAACAAATCAAACGCCTTGCTTCAAAAGAACAGCTAAGCGTACGCAGACAAACACATTACACGCGCAATACGTGCACACATGCAAACACAGCGACATGCAGTTACTGAGAAATGCATATTTACTGTATACAGCTAGAAGTACATCGGAAAGTGTCTCTGTGTGTATGTGTGTGTGTGTATTTACTCACTGTTAAGTGCGCACAATGTCCACAGCTCTCATTTAGAGACTCTAATAAAATGTTATTACCAGCATAAGCACTTCCACCTGCTGAGCTTTTACTACGCAACGTTTGCCTCTGTGTATATTTACGTCTGTGTGAGCGCAAGAGTTGTAAGGATGCATGCATGTGTATGTGTACCGTATGCGGTGGGTCAGATCAAATGCTCCGGCGCTGTACTGTCAGGAGTGAGGAATGCTCTCCAAGCCGCTGATGATACGAAACGGCCCCTGAGAAAGCGCAGGACTCACCCCGGCTCTAATGTTGCTATTTTTGATCAAACACACTTTGCTTTTCGTGTGGGTTCTGAGTCAATGAATTAGCGTACATGGGCTCTCCAGAGCTGTTTATCATCGCTCAGGGGTTAAATTAGGCATAAAAGGATCCCAGGAGTCCCACTGTTGCTGGTTTGGATCAAGCCGGAGGTTGTGCTGATCTGGATTCATTGTGGTTTAAATCACTTTTACAGCGGGTCCTGCGCTCTGGTAAAACACTGTCATGCCTGAACACATACAAAAAAGGTCTTCGTTTAGCTAAAAAAAAAATCTGCTTTACAAGGATTTACAGTTTTCCTTGAGTTTAGTTCAGTCGGGGTAATTTAACTCACACAGTGTACATTACAATACAATATACTGCTGGTGCAGTAGAGGCTGCTATCAGACGAGTAAATCCAGCTTTTACCAGGAGGAAGTTGGTGTTTTGGTGCAGATTAACTACAACAGAAAATCCATCAACATAATGTTCTTATCTACGAAAGAAGTCAGAGGCGTGGTGATAAGGCAGGCCATCACATAATAGCGCGACTAGCCATAGTGGATCCAGCCAACTACCCAATTTGGACCCTGCACTCACATTTCTATTAATGCATTTTGCATTGCATGTTAAAATTGTGCCTAAGCCTAACCAGACCAAGACTTGAGGTCTGGTTAGGCTTAGGCACAAAACCCAGTCAGTTAGGGTTAGGATTAGAAAAAGAGGATGTTTGGTTTAAGATAATGGATTCGATTGCAACAACTACAGGTCGAAATTGGTTGCTAAAACAAGCATTTTTTCATCGTGCATAGATGTAGTCTGAAATGAATATGATACTTATGAGATGTACATATTTAAATGTACATTTCCAACACTTTCTCCTGGCAATTGGACTGAAATATTTTCTCCAGATGGCCTGGACTGAGTCCTAGAGGAGCGATATTATAGCAGAAAGTGTATGTTTGGATTACAGTCACCAAAACCTTGTTTATGTTATGTCGTGCCCACTTTTGAGTGACACAATCGCATATGAAGGATTTAATTTAAATCCGTCTCGTAACTAAACTTCATCCACACAGTCCAAAACTCAGGAATATATATCATTACAACTAATAAAGATGCTCTCGCCATCTTTTCACTGTGACTTTAAAGCCAAACTACACTACTGTTCGGTCTCTTTTATGGACTGTGAGGATCATAAAGAGTCAACAAATATCAAATGCCATCACAATTTGGATTCTGGCAAATGTTGAAAAATCAGTTCCCAGTTCTGAGCAGGAGATTAGCTGCATTATGAAAATAAAACGGAAGGAAAACAAGGTTGAAATGTATATTTTCCTTCCCAAAAAGAAAAAGGGGGGGATACCATCTCTTCTTACTCCCCTTAAGTCATGCAATGATGGTAAATTGTAATTACCAAGGACGCTTTGCCAGTAACATGGAGGAGTCTTGCACAGCCAGCACTGTCACCACCTGCCTAATGAAGAGACAGGACTCGACAGAACCTCGGCATGGCTCACAGCTCTGCAACATGAACTCGGGGAAGCGTGCCAAGCATTTGTTTTGAGGTGTGCACTCCAAATGATTGAGAAGAACGCTCGGCGAGAAAAAAAAGAGAAAGAAAGAAAAAAAAACTTGGCTAAAACATTTACTGCGCCGGCGAAGTGTTTCCATGTCGTGAGCAGCCGCCTTAAACATGCAGCGATGCTTTTAAAACCGCTCTTATTAACTACTGAACAGTAGTGAGTCTGGGTTGATTGCAACAACACCACAGATGAAACACAGAAATTTCTCATTATTTGGCTGAATTCATTTAGAAGATTATGAAGTTTAATATAAACTTAACTTCTAGCGCCATGCAAATAAAATATAACTAAATCAAGCCATAGATATTAGATTGCAGGACATTTATTACAATATGTATATTTTATTTTGCTTTTTCTAATTAGTTTTTTTTTTTATTTTATAAGCAGCAGGTAAAGATTGAACCATAAGTGACGACATATGTAAATAAACGTCTCGTTCCTCCTCAGTGTAGCGCATTATTTCCGTAATCAGTCCTGCTGGAGAGAACTTGGAGGGAGGCAGAGCAGGAGCGGGGTGAGAGAGAGGGGAGGGAAGGAAGGGCGAATCTCTTTCTACTTTCCGCCCCGGTGTTTGAAGTCTAAAATCTTTTGCAGGGTTTTAAACATCTGTTTCCAAACTGCCAGCAGCCACTAATTAGGGCTAAAAACAAGACGGGACGTCGTGAGAACCCTGGGGTGGGCATGAGGCGACATGCACACCCCGCTAAAAAACCACCGCATTCCTCTGCTTAAAGACTACTTCTCTGAAGGAGGGGGGGAGGGGGGAGCGGGACAGAGGGAGGTGAGGCGGTGGGAGGTGGGAGGGAAGAGATAGGGGAGGGGTAGGCATTATTTCGAGGGCCCCACCTGTCAGTGTTTTCTGTTTGATTCTAGGGGCCGTGTGTGTGTGTGTGTTCAGGTCTTAGAGGGGTTTTGTTGCGGCTTTCTATGCCATTTGAAGTCATCAAGGTGCGTGGTGTCTTTACAGTACAGCAGCGCAGCAGTGACTCACAGTTTGTTCTGTCTCTCTCTTCGGTGTCTCCTCTCTCTCTCCCCCTCTGCAGCCAGGAAGTGCCTCTGTGCATTAAAACTCCATTCGAGCACTGATCTGCAGCCAGCTGTAAGTCAGCCAGCCCCCTCCCTCTATGCATGTCTACGTTAACAATGGTTTGATATTATACCGAAAGTTCACATGGTTCCATAATGCACACGCCCTCTATTTTCCTTTTTTTTTTCTCCAACAATGATGTATCACCTGATCCATCAGATAAGTACGTGTGCTTTGAACTCTGCCGAGGTCACCGGGGGTCATCAAGCTTGTTTCAAAGTACAAGAGGTACTCTGAACCTATGAGTGTTGTTTATTCGTGTCATAAATGATGAATGGAATCTCTCCCAAAAATGACATATAATCTCTTTGAAGTCGATGACTGTGACGAAGTCTCTCTCGTCTTTGATTGTTGCTCCAGTGTGCTTGGCTTGGTATTCGCAGGCTGGCACACCGAGCACAAAATTTATTGTGAGGACTCCAAGAGCCAATATTTAAATATGCCTTTGGAAATATCGAATTGTAAATTAAAAACGAGGGTAAGAAGTGACAGTTTTAGGGTGTTTTTCTTTGAGCTACTGTTGCTTTTCACAAAGTATAAAGGCCGTTGTTGTGTAATCTGAGTTTTAAAGACTTTCTTCAGGGCACCTAACCTGCCAAATGGTAGAACTGATCTGGGCTGTTGAACTTGTTTGTAATGAGTAATCCATAAAAGTCTTTAATTTGTTTACTTTATTTGTTTTATAAACTTTGCCCTTCATTGACAGTATGCCTTTGAAATTTAGCCCCGCGTAATGTGTAACACATCATAGCAACATGCATCTCGACCTGCATCTCAAGAGACCACTTGTGACCACGGCTCTATAAGCTAAACAGACACCAAGAATTATGTTCATGTTTCACATTTGCCAAATTCACAAGAGGACTAGTTCAGTTAAGGATTCGACGACTCGCAAAATTGAGCAATTTTCGAAGGGAGTCTGGCGAATTTCTCCACAGACATCAAAGAAGTTGACTATATTGGTTACTGTTTACTGTATTTGCAAAATTTGACATGCTAACCCTCAATAAATTGTTGTCTAATAAATGTTGTGTAAATGATGAAATCAGTTGCTGGGAGGAAAGAGACAGGCTGGTACAAGAAAAGAAAAAGCTTAATCTATTATATTTATTGCCGAATTTACTAGAGGGCATAAATGATTTAGAATTTGCCATAGCAAAGTTTTACAGAGTTTATAAAGTCTGTCCTGATGCAGCAACTCACAAAAATGAGTGATTATCTAAGGGACTCTGGGGACCTCCTCCATGGGGCTAAAAGAAGTTGCATATATTGGTTACTGTGTATTGCATTTGTAAAACTTGACATGTTTACTGTCAATAAATGTTATCTTCTGTCAAAAATGTTGTGTAAATGAGGAAATTAGTTGGAACCGTGAGTCCAAAGTTGTTGGGAGGTAAGACAGACAGGCTGGAACAGCAATGCCACCACAAACTCACCCTTAATGTATCACACTTAATGCCGAATTTACAGGTAGGCATTAATCATTTTGAATTTGTCGTAGCAAAGTTTTGCAGAGGTCTGTTGAGTTTGTCCTCACTCAGCAACGCTTAAAAACCCACTATGTGTAAGGGAGTCTGGGGATATTACAGTCGAGGTCAGTTTAGACAGACAGTCTTAAGGTTAAGAGAGCCCAAACACATAGTAAAACGTAATCAGACAGTGTTTCCTGTTGTTTTTGTCAAATTCACAACACATCCGACTTGCCATTGTATTTCTTTATCGCCCACATCAAGCTGTTCTTCTGCCGGACAGTCAATATGCCAAAACTGATGATTCAGACTGTATACTTCAAAATGATGCTGTCTTTTTTCTTTTCTTTTTTTTGTCAAAACTTGAGTAGTGATGTCTTTCTCCGCTAGTGCTTTGTCAAACTGATCTCTGTAATAATCATGTGTCACATGTAATTGAGGGTATGTATAATACGAGTGACATTTAAAATACAAGGCTAATAGGTTAATTGGTGTCTGTGTCATCATACCCCAGTAAAATGATATTATGTAAGCACTGTGTGACAATGATACTGTATACAAACATCTCCTCATGCATGTTTTCAGGGCAGAATAAATAGTTGTAGTAAATATTTGTTATTGTAACAACCATTTATACCTATTTAAGCTTGTGTTTACACTCATCTCTTCCTATTGCCGCTTCCAACAAGCCATCAGTGAGCATTTTTGACATATCAGAGGTGCACACCCATTCTCAGGACGTTGAAGTGTCTCGCTCGAGGGCCTTTTGACAGGATAGACGGCTACAGAAGAAACAGGACAAACTGATAATAAAACTGGATCAAACCTGGGGTGTTTTGGATGAGTGACACTGTGCGAGTCGCTGAGCCAACAACCAAGGCTGCAATTATTTGGAAGCACGTGAACTACAATGGTTTAGGTGTAGCAGTGACTGTTTGTTCGTAAACTTGCGACATCCAAACAGGATCCACAATAAGGATTATTTTCTTCCCTTGGCTCACAAACTCATTACAGCTTATGTCATGTCGGCCCCGCACCCAAAGTTTTACAAGTCCTCAGCTCTGATTGGAATTAATGTCACCAGCCCGTTCTACATCTGTGACTACTTCTACCATCAGCGGCTACTGCGGGGAGGCCAGCTGTTGCCGAGTCGGGCTGACGCGCTTCACATTTGTGTTTTGTCTGCATAATCAAGGAAACCAGAAGTAAACTGATGGAAAGATACGGGCCCAAATTACTTTGGAGGAAACGGGGAACAATGAGCAATTTACGGTTGCTTCTTGTCACAGCGCTGGATATCGTCAAGGCTTATCACTGTCATTTACATCTTTCTCGCCCATTGCCCCGAGGCAGAAGCCTCTGTAGGAACGTGTTTGGCAAAAGGAATTAAGCCAAGATTTTTGATTGAATACAACTGCTCAGATGGTTAATTATACAGTGGCATACATTTACGATTTAAACTAACAGTTGTAACCGACGGATGTTATTTGACACATTCATGGACATGTATATATGGAAAAAGTAGAATGGTGGAGATAATGGTTATATATTCTATGAGAGGTGTCTTCATATGAAATGTCAGCGTCCTCGCATGAGAAACAGGAAATAAATGTCTACGTCTCCTCTGGAAACTTCCTGATTTTGAGTACAATCACTAAACTTTTTCAGTCACGCCGAAGACAGTTCACGTCCCCCACCCTGGTCATGTCAGACGACGGGGAAAACAACAAATACAAAAACGATCCAAGTCGGCACGATAGCATCGGCAAGGCCTCGTTTGTTAATCTAACCCTGATAAACCGTATCGATTCAGCTAAGTTTCACTCCACATGTTTTCTCCTGGTCCTCCGCGCCCCCACCTGCAGCGGCTCCATGCACCCACAGCCGCACCCTCCCGATTTGAGGGACCACTTGAACATCATGACTAATCTGACACCGCACTGACAGACAGACAGAGCAGAGTAGACACACACAATCGTATTAGAACAAAGACCCAAACTGGCAACTTCCCCAGTCTATCAAACAGAGATTGACTATTATATTACAGGAGTTCCCCTGAAGAAACAACAAAATACAGCTTATTAAATTGTTGCCAACAAAGCCAAGCTGACCGAAACTTGACTTTTTGGGAGCTGACGCTGCCAGTAGGAAGTAAAAACTTCCGGGAGCAATTTACTGGCTGACACGCACACATCAATCAACTGCTTTCATCAAATACTTGTGGGTTATAGATTAGATATGAGATTATGGATTATGGATTATACCGGTCTAATGGGAATACAAATATGATACTAGTTAAACTACCTGACATAAAATCACCTCAATGACGCACTGAAAAAGCCAATCATAATCTATTTATAATGACTTGCACCCATGCGAATCTCCTTCTACAGTAGCCACCAGAGAAGCAGCCTCACCCTGTTTTTCAAATATTTCCTTCCTCGGAAAAACAACCTCTGCCACAAAACATTTTTGGGATGGAACTAATTAAACAGTTGCTGCGTGTGGCTGTGATAATATATATATCTTATTGCCATTCATCAGAACTTCCATTTTGATTGCTTTTTTAAAAAAACAAACAAAAAAAAAACAGATTACCTGTGTTTGACTGCACACAGAAATCCTGAAATCTAAATGTATTCCTTGGGCGAGATCGATGTTATTGTACTAATATTTGCGCTCTCTAATTTTGCAAGACTTGAAAGACCGTGCACTGTTCGGCTCGGGCAAAATCCCTGCAAGGACACACACACACACACACACAAGCACAGACTCACACAAACACACACGGGGAGACTTGACTCGGCCTCCGCCAGGAGAAATAAACGGCAGTGTAACATCGACAGGTCGCCAGAACAATCAGATTATGTTGTGCAATGCAGCGTTGTTATTGGCCCTGGTAGCACTCGGCCCACCCACCCTCCTCCTCCACCTGTTTTAGTGAGTAATATGTTTTCTTGTATAAATTCTGTTGAAGATCGCGTAATATTGACATTGATAGTAGGAGGAGATAATGTATCTGACTCCTTATTTGATACACAGAGCACAAATGTGGTGAAAATAAAGTTGTCACACTGAATTATTTTTCAATTTAAAGGAGCAGTCCGGCTCTTTGGCTTGTAAATGTCTTGAAAACTTCACACCCACAGTTCCAACTCCAAGGATCGATTTTTAAAACTTTGGAGAGTTTCCCTTAAGCCACAGAAGACACTTTACAACTGTCTTTACAGTCTGTGTAATACTCCATTGGGTTCAGTAAGCTTGACGTGTAAAATTGGTGGAGTGAGCCTTTCAATGGAAGAAAAAAACACTAATTGCTGAAGTTATTGAATTTAAAGTGAATCAAAGGAAAACAGTACAAACACAAACAAGGTACAGGAGCTTTGCCACTCACCTGCCTCCCGACTCGATTATTATGTAGCCTCATACGGGCGTGGATGTCTTTGTAGGTCTCGCGGGCATCCAGGAAGTCCCTCGAGAACTTCTCCCCGAATTCCACGTCGGGGCTGCAGCCGCCCCACTCCCAGGAGTCCTGAGGTCCCGGCAGGTCGGCGGGGAAGTGCTCCATGACGCCGTGTACCATCCCCTTCCCCCGGTGGATGGCCTCCAGCTGCAACCGGTGAAGTTTGATGCGAAAGGCCTCCTCGTCCCCGCGCCGCTTCTCGTCGCAGCTGCACGCCTTGAGCTTGCCCATGGAGCAGGCGTTGGCCACTGCGTGCACCACACCTGCCGCCGCGATGGCGTACGCAAAGGCGCTCTCTCTGAAGCCTGTGGGGGGGGGGGGTGGGGGCGAGAGGGGAGGATATTAGTTTTGTTTACATCTTAATGTTGGAGGTAAGAAGAAGTTTTGTAGCTGAGTCCAGCACGTTTTCAGATAAAATGACAGTTACCACGAGGATGACGGATCTGAAACTCTTGAAATTGTCACTGCCAAGTCCAAAAGGACATAAGCATCACAGGAGAAACTGACATGAGGACTGTGTACTCAGAAATGTGCCATTTTTTCATTTGAGAAAATGCCGTAGGGGCCTTTACAAGTGCTATTTGTAAAATCCAAACCCAATTTCAATAACCTGCAGGCGGAACATACCAGCGTGCATGTGTCATTACCCTGTCAGGTGAAATGAGAGGACGACCAGGTCGATGGAGGATGACAGTAGAAAGATAACCATCCAAATTCAGATTAGGGGGACTAAGGTGCTGGGTTTTTTGTTTTTTTGTTTTAGTGGTGGCGCGTTTTTCTATTTTTAACTGAAACCACATCAGAAATAGCAACAAAACTATTTAATTCACCTCATTAAAGTTCGGCTGTAAAACTGCCGGGTACAAGTTTAAGATGTCTTGTGATCTTTCCCTCCGCGTTAAAACTGCAGCCTAACAGCCGCTAAACCAGCGAGATGCATCTTCAGACCTCTCTCTGCTTGGCCAAACATGTTGTAATGCTCAGCGCGTTTGCACTTTGCTGATGTGAAAAAAAACTTCCTATTCCTATTTTGATAAAAAAAGACACACAGAAGGGTTTATTCACACGTTTATGCGCACATGTGCCAAGACTCGTACAACCGGGGGAAACATCTGGGACAATGGCAATTAAATGTTCCAAACACTTGCGTACTTCGTCTCTGCGGGCCAGCTGAACGTGAACAGACCCCCACCACTCCCATCAGAGGGCCCACAGAGGACTCGCACACTAAACAAAGCTGCGTCTCCTCCTGTCTGATGATGTACACATATCGTGGTAACACATGAGATCAGGAAAAGAACTCATATTAACCGCTTACTAGCATGCATATTAGTAAAGAGCTTCTCCTCGGTGACCTCCTAATTCCTGATGAAGTACTGATAGTGAGCAAGAAAGAAAGTTTTTGTACATTAATTACCATCCTAGCATGTTTTTCTCAGTATTGGGTTATATGTTGTTGGTGTATCTGATATCTCCGTGTTGGAATTGTTCCGAGAAACATCATAATTTGTGTCGCACCATGACTCTCATTGCAACTGACACAACATCAAGCTGTCTGGATTGTTGTTCCTCCTGGGAAATCACAAGTAATGTCATTTCAGTACGTGAAGCAGCGACACAAACCAGATCTGGTGCAAGCTGTCGTGCCTGAGTGGGTTAAATAAAAAAGACTGCCATTGAGTAGACTGGGGTTTGTATCCTATTCAGAACAGTTATTATCATTTCACTGCACACGTTTTATTTTTACGCTAAGTTTAGTTATTCTTTCTTGTTTACTGTCGAGGTTTGGTCCGTATTGAGCAATAAAAATGCTTTTGGACAACGTGATTTGGGTTAAAACACACACCCTTCCACAACAGTGTTTGAAAGAATAACTTCCCCCATGTTTGGTCTATTTCCCCGAGTCGATAAGCACAAAGCTATTATAAAAACTGTGATACCGTGTTCAATTTCAATAATGGTCTGGTAGCAACGCCACAGCTACAGAACTACAGCATAATCAGATCGTGCCAAGCAATCATAACACAGGAACAGTCGCTCTCCACCAGTAACACTTCATAAATATGGTCTAATCTTATGAAACGGAGCACAAAACTACAAGCTGAAGTTGTTCTCGCTCATTCCAAAGTGAAGTGAACTTCATAATTAATTCACCAGTAGAGTCTGAGTGTCAAGCTATGGTGATTTATTCTTCGCTACATAAAACTTTGAAGATATAGGTGTTATTAACGTAGACTATAATGTTACTTCCACCTTAAAAGCCTTATCAGAGCAAAACAAACTAATATCTTATTTCACGTACGACAACTTTCGTTCAATTAGCAGTAATCTGGAGGATGTTAAGGGAAAGTGTGCTGTTAAATGGCTACTGATACGCAGGCTACTAAGCAACAAATTAATGGTTAGTTAGTTAGTTAGAGTCCTGTAATCTAAAGCGCTGCACGTATCTTGTCTAACTATGAAAGATGGATGGTGGAACCTGGATTTGTTCTACAACACTGTACTAAACATGAGCTGTTGAGTGTCTGAGCAACATTTGTTGGTTCCTCTCCTCCTTCAGTCTTCTGATACCCTCTGTAAAGTCTTCATCCCTCATCCTTCGTCCAGCCTGTAACCATTACTTTTGCTATTTTGGTTTGACTGGCACTTCAGTCACTGACTCACTTTTCTGGTCGACTGAGCGGCATCAGATGTCTGTTGTTTGATCCCCCGATCTGATTTTATCATGTCATATCTTGCTAAGAGCGTTTGGTGACCAAACTATGTGTGTTTTCAGGCCGGAGAGGCCGAAGCGCTTGCCTTGTAATCACCCCAAATGGGCTCAGACGGACGACTGCGTGTAGAGGAGGTTGTTAAACGACTGCGTGCCTGTGCTCTCTGCCTACGACGTGTGACTGCCTCTGCCTCTACAGCTAAACACATCCCTTTCTCCTCGACAGCACGTCTAACTCGCACGCGGCACATGTAATGAGCGCGACTCCACCGCAGCCGATCTGTAATTCGAGCGGCTAATGTTACAGCGCTCCTCTTTCACGCACACACGCACTGGCGATATGAACACACGTACACATTCGCCCTGGACACGTTTGATGCTTTTTCTCTGCGACAGAATAAAAACCCCATGTACGATTGTGGAATCCGTGAACATTGAGGGATGAAGCGCGACAGCAGCACTTGCACTCGCGGCCCTCTGCAGTGTTTGTTGTGAGATCTCAGTTTACCGCCTGTGAGCGCGGTGCCCTCAGGTTCCATAAAGGCAGCAGCCCCACTGGCAGTCACTTGCCGGTGCAGAACACAGTGAGGATTATAATGGAAACTTGTAAAGAAAACATGAAAAGAAACCACTTAGGAGTTTATAGCGAGGGGGAAATGATTCAGGCTGCTTGTTGGAGTCAAATAAAAAGCTATTAACTGGAACTGCCCCTTTTCAGCGCCGTTTGATGTTACTTCCTTATTTATATATTCAAACAAACTTGATATTGATTTGTTTTGTTTTTTTTTTTCTTTTCGGGATATGATGTGAAGTTTGACACCGTTGCTGTGAACGCTGGACTTCTTGGCTTTTGTATATTTGACACTGTAATCATAAAGGAAAAAAAAAGTCAGACGCGGCACAATCACAACCAGTAAATGAGCGTCACTTAGAAAACAGAAACAGAAAACAAACGTATCATTAAAACACGGATGGAAGCATGCAGACAAAGTGGAATTTTAAAGGGGCTCTGTAACGTCTGTAATGTCGAGTAACTTACATGAATTAATGACTTTGCTACTGGCCACATGTGAGCAGATTGTCACGTGACTCGGGCTGGATTTTCCACAATAATCCAAAAGATGTGACTTTACGCACGTTCTCATCTCAGCGCCTCTTTTCACTCTGCTGACAAGTTGCTAAAATTAGATCAGAAAGTCCAGTAATACAATCAAATGACCGGCTTCCAGCACAACACAGGAGGCCCACAGAGCCCGAATTTGAATTCTGAATGATCATTTCCATGCTTAAGTTTTGACTGAGACATACTAACTGAATGAATTTATACAGTTCTCCCATGTGAATCTGAGTAAATAAAGAGGTTTACATCCAGTGAAACTGTCTCCTCTTATCTTAGAATACGAAAGGACATGATATACTTTATTGTCCCAGTGGGGAAATGTGTCTTGGACTCAAATGCTGCGCACATAAATGCCTCCAAGTGACAGTAAAATAGACCAGCTGTATCAGTCCTAACGCTAAATTGCACATAACAAGTATTACACCCACCCCATGGTAAAACACGTTGCAAGCAGCTTTGTTTAAAAGTGTGAGGAGAGGAGGAATTTCTTCGGCAGCAATATTCAGGTAACGTGATGACCTTGTTTGCGAGGCTGCCTCGTTAGCAACATTAGCATTCAGGTGGAGTATTCTTTGTGTCCACCTGTTGAATGCAAGTCCAGTATTCGTTCCCCCTTTTTTTTTTTTAACTCTATTTTGGTCTCTTCCAAATCCTGAAGGAAACATCTGGCTCTTTAGCAGCTTCATGCTCCAACAGAACAGTAGCGCAGAAAGGCCTGTTCCAAAAATACGCATTCTGGTATCACCAACTAGAATACTTAATTAATTCCAGAGCCTGATCTTTTCCTACACCTAACCAATTAGGTTTGATGCCTTAGCCGAACCAGACTGTGACCGTATCACAGCGGTAACCACTCCGGCTTATCTGAGCTTTATTTACCGAACACTACTCCATCTGGAAACTAGAGAACAGTGAGACTGAACCAGAAACAGTGGAGCCATTTGGCCGTAAATCAGAACAATAAGGATAAAAAAAAACCTCTAAAACACTCAGTTAAACTGAGTGTTAATTCTCAGTGGGTTCGTCTCTATGAGTGACCCCCTCTAACATAACAACATTCAAGTGTTCGTGTGATCCATTGTTATTGTAAAAGTTATTTATCATGGCAGCTTTTTATGTTCAACAACTCATTCAAGGCAATTTTGAGTTTGGTTTTATGCCAGCGTGTAAAAAAAAAAAAAAAAGACTCAGACACTGAAATTACTCTGACTATAAATATGATTTGACTCACTATCTCACAATCTGCCCCCCCACGCCTCCACCCTACCCACCTTGACCAACACAAGGCGGGGGAAGTGAGAGGGGGATGGCACTTAGGCACATCCTTCTATGCAGAAAGCCTGTTTTAGCTCTTGCCCCGCTCTGAGCCGGGCCCGGCGACGCAGGCCCCCGGAAGACTGGGAACAAATCAATCTAACAAATAATTCACTGGCTGCGGCACGCCCGGCTGAACTGATGGCAGAGGAAGTGACAAAATGAATTAAAGATTCAAAGGAAACTGTCACTTTGTGTTACAGAAACCGACTAAACAGGTTTATGCTTTTGCCGCCGAGAGTTGGGAAAGTGCTGAGAGCAAATTCACAAGCACTTGCACTGGCAAGGGAAGTAAAAGCATTAGGAGCAGCCCGGCGAGGGAGGACACAGACACAGTGACAGAGAGAGAGGGAGAGAGGAGAACAGAAAGAGAGAGAGATTCTCCTATTTCTGTCTATCCATGTCTTGCCTGGCGTCCTCTTTAGCCTAGTTTTTAATGCAAGCTAAACGGGAATGAACACGGGGCCCATAAAAAGTTATCAGGATCCATCAGCCGACAGATACGTGGCAGAGCCGGAGAGGATCCGAGCAACATCCGATGTAGTAAAGTTGGACACCAAAACAAACACAGACGCAGGAGCCCTGAAAAACTTTGTCGAAACACCAGATTTGAGAAAAGCTCTCCAAGAATATTTGAACAGGAAAAGTTCCAATGCCCGAAAGGTGTTTCATTTTACTAGACAGAAAAGGTTTCGTGTGTCTTATGTAACACAGATAAACTTATTGTTAAAAATACCAGCCGGTGTGCATAAGCCTCGTGTGAGAGTCGGTCATTTCTTATTTTTTTATGGGCAAAACGTGCATTAATCTCTGCAATTCCGTCTAATCCACGTCAGTAAGTGGCTCTCAGTGGGAGCGCTGCCCTGTCGCAGGAGCTGCACGCGATAGTGGCTGCAGCGCGTTAACTTGTATCAATTTTTTAGCTTCTGTGGAGCGGAACGTATCAACATGTAACAGATGAATCATCTGACTTAAAGAGGTTGTTTATGTCAGTGGTTTTGGAGTTTCTGCACCCGAGGCAAACCAGGGATGCCAGACAACCAGCAACTGCCTCTACTAATAATGACAAACAGCCTTTCAATGAGTCAGTGAGGAGCGAAAGTGAGACCAGAGGTGTGTAAGCA
This sequence comes from Acanthopagrus latus, assembly GCF_904848185.1. Lineage (NCBI taxonomy): Eukaryota > Metazoa > Chordata > Actinopteri > Spariformes > Sparidae > Acanthopagrus > Acanthopagrus latus. Next base: position 22,375,372 of record NC_051047.1, on the reverse strand, counting down.
TATACTGCAGTTAAGAAGTGTTTTTTTTTTTTTTAATTATCACAGGAGTGACTGGAAATAAAGTTCTCAGTGAGGCCTATGAAACTGTAAGTTTCGTGATTTGTGTTGCACGTAGATTAAGGAGAGCATAAACTGTGATAACACCCCCTCCAGGAAATATCTGTCGCGTTCAATCAGGTTGTTGTTTTATGATGGGGAATTCCATCAACAATTCAGGGCCACTGTCTGAAAGGATTCTTAGGAAATGCTTGGTGGAAACACTTTGGGCGTCGTTAGAGCGTCAGGATGCACTTCATCCAAACGTTCGAGGGTGCTGTCAGTAGAACTTGATTTCATTTTAGAGCCTCGCCTGTCAGTCGATTACATTTTGATGCAACATTTGCAGAGACAGCTATCGGCAATTTAAGGTTGGTGATGCGATTCTTGAGAAAGATTGTTCGGTCTAATCACCGAACCAAGACATCTGTAACTTCCTCTAGTGTCGCCTTCCCCATCTTTAAGCTCTGACCACCGTCTTCCTCCTCTTCCTTTGGTGGATTTGAAAGCAAACTCATGACTCAAACTACCAACGACACTCGGCGCTGCTCATCCATCCAGGAACCCTTTCTACTAAGAAACTGATGCCTTTTCCAGTCAATAATCTGGGATGAGTCCATCTGAAGGCTTCCCAACTTTAGAGATCCTCTTTCATCCTTTGTCACCGACTTGCAAAGCTCCAGGCACTACAAAGCGTCAGAGGAAACTGATCTGCATGAGGTTTGGTAATCTCGAGGTGACTAACCGCTTTTGAAGCTACCTGCTCTTTTGTGCGTGCTATTGAGGAGGTACAGCAAGGCGGTTAGAAAGTGGATACTCTGCTCCGCTAGTCACTAGAGATAAACCGCCTGGACTCAGTTACTGTGAGGCAACATTGAAGAGTTGTATACAGTATATAGTGGGAGATGATCCCTTTTGATAATCTTTTGACTGTGTGCGGAGAATAATATTACACCGACGCTTGTTTAGGACGTGCATCTCTGTGGTCACTAATCTTTTCTAAGCCGATCCTTTCAAGATGTTCAATCAAAGTGTGTTTGAGGGCGAAACCACAGCCTGTTTGAAGACCAGACTTTTTGAACGGCGTGCCTGCACTGTATTGTTTGGTGCTGCAGGTAGCCCATAGCGATATCTTACCTCTGTAGCACACCTCACGGCCCTAAGGGTGTCCTCAGCTCCCTCTAATCATCTTTTTGCATTTGGTAAGGTTTAAAAATCAGCGACAGTGCTGTAACTCAGATTTTAAATGGAGGAGATGTGAAATGGTTACAAGAAAGGCAGATGTGAATGCGATTGAACTGTACAGTCGGGCCCCCCGTTCCTGCATTGAGAATAAAACTGACCTCTTTTGAAGACTATGCTGTCGTAGGGTATTTTGTTCCTAGTCTCCAGGCTGGAGCAGTTCCAGCGGTGCCCTCTGAACTGGTGCTGGCACTCGTGGATGGCAATCTGGATTCCCTGGATTGCAGAAGCTGTCACGTCTGGGTTACGCATGCACACCTCCAGCTGGCGCCGCGTCAAGCCAGGCAGCGTCAGACACACCGTGTTGGCATTCAGGATCGGGTCGATGTTTGGGAGCTTCAGGCCCAAAATTTCATTGGAGTCTACCCTGCATGAAGAGCACGAGGGGGTCAGGTTATTGACGAGACAAACGTTCAGCTCATAAATCTTCTGTGTTCTCTGTTCTAGTCTCTCTTGTGGTTCACAGAACTCTACTCGGGACTTGTTAGGTTTCTCGTTAATGATGCTGGGTGTCACACCAACGCCCAGTTCCCACAGTACCAGACAGACGCCTTGTTGATGGTCCCTGTTGTGACTCTTGCAAAACCATCTCCACATGCTGCCGAGGAAAATGCACTCCCACAACTTGTTTTTGTTTGTGTTTTCCAGATTTATTATCTTTAAGATCCTGTAAAGTTGTCACCAATAAATTACTTTGAACATGAAAGGGGGATTCCAGAGCGTTCATACCGGTTTGACGGCACGCACCAAACCTGCTACAAACTGTCCATGAATGTAGCGGTAACTCGGGCTTTATCTCCCGATAAACATTAACAAGGTGGAACAGGTGAGCTGGAGGGAGCAGCATCCACTCTGCTGGTGTGAATCCAATAGTTAGCAGAGGAAAAGCAACTTCCTTCCCTTTCATCTGCTGTAAAATCAGCAAGCGTGTAAATTTGGCGACTTTTCTTTTCCGCGCTAAGGTGTGTCTTTGCACTCGATCGTCTGCTGCCTCTGTTGCAGATCAATCATGCGAGCAGCAGTGATTCGGCTGACAGCGGTCAAAGCTCCTTTTCTACTTCACAGAGAAACGGTAAAGGCAGTAACGAGGAAAACACAGGCTGCGCTGATGACGGCTTGAGCGCGGAGAAGGTGCCCCAGCCTTTTTCTTTGTCATTATCGTTACAAGTAAAACACCGGGTTGTGTGTGTGTGTGTGTGTGTGTGTCTGTCTCTGCGTTTGTACGACTGGGACACACAAGTAGGGGGCATGAATGGCTGTGGGAACACACACACTCACACACACATCAATTTACACACATGCTCAAGCACACCCTGACATGCACACACAAATACCAGGTGTAGGGAGGAGACACACACACACACACACACACACAGAGGCAGCTGCAGAAACTTTGCACACCATTTCTTTCCATAGTTTCATCAACATGTGTAACATCTGTAAGTTCCTCCTTTTTTTTTTTTTTTTTCCAAAGACTTCAAAGTTCACAAATCACCTCGTACTACTTTCTGGGGGGAAAAAAAGAAAAGAGCGACCGCTTGCTCTGGATTAGAGTTACAGTCATAAAAAAAAAAAAAACTTCAACTTGATCCTAACATGAAAATTGTTTTATGTCATTTGCATGTTTGCGGTGCCCTACTTCTTTTTTTTTTTTTTTTCTAGGTGGCACTTGCACGTCAAACTGTGTGTGAATCTGCAATTCCAGTTCGGCTTCTGTTGCTACCTGTTGTGTTTCCTGCTTTGAAAGAGGGGGACCTGTTTCAACAACTGTCTCTCCAAAGGGAAACTTTTAAATTGATTGGCAGCATTGTTTGGTGAAAGCATGGGAAGCAGATGACAGAGAGTGATACAACATGTGAAAACACAGACTGCAGTTAACGCTCTTCATTTCTGTGTTTTGTGCTTTCATGTGTTGATTTCAAAGCACATGTTGAGGGGTGATGTAACTTTTTTGCTTGCAGGAAAGAAAAAGTTGACTTTCCCCACTGCAGATAATTGTTTAATTTGCAGTATCCTGTTTTTTATTTTAATACAGCTGTATGTAATAAAAGAACCACAGACGCTCTTTAATCAACACAGGAATTAACTTTTAACTTTTGAATTCATAACTTATTAAACTCCACTCACCTTTTATCCAAGAGACAGATAATCACCAGGACGCGCGTTATTCTGAGCACCGAGTGTTCCATGTTGTGCCTTGTAATTATGGAAAAACAGAAAAGAGAAAAGTTTTTTTTTTAAAGAAAGAAAGAAAGAAAAGAAGAGGAGGATTTAAAGTCCCATATTCCGCCTTTAAAAATAAAAAAAAAAAGTTTAGAGGATTCGTGGGGAGGGAGGGAGGTCAGGTCAGGTCCGGCTAGAAGCGCTGGCGCTGGACTTGACAGCTCCGAGGTCCCCGCGTCCAGATGTGCCAGCCAGCGGCGGGATACTCATTCAGAAAAAGAAAAAAAAAAGAAAAGAAAAGAAAAAAAAAAGTTTCATCAAGCCTCTGAACTGACTGAATGGAGGGAGGCTTTGCTACAAGTTTGAGGAAATGTTGTCTCCCTCACACGCATCCGTACACATCCCGGTGATCTCCGCCAGCGTCTCTGCGTTAGTATAACATCCGAGAGAGAGAGAGAGAGAGAAGTCAGCCCGAACCGGGATAGGCGCTCTAAATGAAGTCTGCTTGACTAGTGATGTTTCGGTGCGCACCGATAGTCCTCTAAACTCCTGCACTTAGCGCTCCGCCAGCCCACTTTTTTTTTTCTTTTTCTTTTCTTTTTTTTTTTTGCGTCAGCCGGGGAGTAGGGAAGCGCCGAGGGAGGTCAAGTGCCTCGTTAAAGCAGGATAGAGATCCTTTCAGATAAGGAACAGCAGGAACACTTAGCCTGCGCCCCCTGTGAGGGAGAACATTTATACTCAGCGGAGCAGCGGTGCTGAGGATGAGGAGGGCGAGGGTGGAGAGCGTGTTGGAGGGAAGTGGAGATCACTTTTGTGAGGTGATGAGGAGGAGTTGAGAGAGGAAGAACGTGGTTTTATTTTGAAAAAAACAGATATTTATGATTATCAGATCGACCTTTTCCTGTGTGTGCGCGCACTTTTTTTGTATCCTGCAGGGAAAGTAACTAAGTACATCTACACAAATACTGTACTTGAATAAAAGTTTGAGGTGCTTGTATTTTTCTTTTTTATTTCCATTTTCTGCAACTTTATACTTCCACTTACACCTGGGAGGGAAATGCTGTACTTTTACTCCACTACATGTATTTGATAACTTTTAGTTACCAGTAACTTTGTAGATTACCTGCTGCGTCAGAGCCAAAGACGCGTATCTTAAATTATTTTCAGTGAATTGCAACAAAACACTGATTCCATAATCAGAAAGCCCACAGTATCCAACACATGCATGTAAATAAATGTCAATTACTTTTACCTGTACGTTTAATACTTTTATTATTTGCCAGGAAATTACTTTACTCAGGCGAATTTAATGTCAGATACTTTAAGATTTAAATTCAAGTACTATTCATATGGTTGGCTTTCATTTTTATTGAAGTAATCTATATCTTATTGATACTTTACTCAAGTATGACATGCTGACTATTGGAGAACATTTGATTTTTGTTTTCATACTTAAATTCTTCATTTTTTTTGGTAGAGATGTACTTTCTCATTTTTTACTTTCATAGAGTTCAGGGCTTCAGTGTTGAAAAGTAACTAAGTGCTTTTACACATGCACTAAGTACAATTTTGTACTTTATTTTCTACTTCTTACTTCTACTCAGCTTCAATACAGTGGGAACTGTTGAAGCTACTTTTTTACTCCACCACAGTTACTTGACAACTTCAGATTCAGATGAATCCATTACAAATATACAGTATAATCATCAACTTAATTATGATAGTATTTAGACTTTTTGAGGGGCAAATTCACAAATTTTCAGTATATAAAGTAATAAAATATGAATGTGATCATGCATGATGAGCCCTGCTTGTACAAGCTGAGCAGTTTTACACTGTGAAATGCTACTTTTAAGTAAAAGAGTCGAGTACTTACCACTATACAGGCATATTATTATATATATTATAGCCTGATATTTAGCCCTTTGTATGGATCAAGCTCTAAAAAACAACAGGTTTTACACTTCCTATTGTGTAGCAGCGTTTTTTTTTTTTATCACACCCTCCCTGCCTGGAAACCTGCGTTTACATCATCTACACATGCACATTATATAACTTTTCTTCGCAGGCTGAGTTTTACTCGACAAGCACAAGTAAACAGGTCAACTGATACTGATGCAAAAAAGCAGTGGAGTTGCCCTTTAGTGCATTTTACACATTTTAAACACAGGATTCCTGTAAACCAGCATCTATTAAAAAACAATAAAGCGTGTATCAGAGGCGTGTTGGTGAAGTTTGAATCATATGAATGCGCGAACCCTCGTGTTCCCTGTGAACAAAGTCTCGTGAAAGAAATTAGGGCTTGTTAAAACTGTCGGCTGAGGTTCCCATTGCTCTCTAACCTTGCCTGTGTGTCACGGCCTTTAATCTTTCCATTTAAATGACTATAAAGTCAAACAAAAAGCTCCCTTGTTGATGAAGACCACATGATATCACTCATCTCAGTGCTTTATGAGTAGCCTAGAATAAAGATTCAAAGACCACAAATAAAAAGGTCCCCCCCCCCACCGACAGTGGAGGGAAGCAAGCTTTCTGCCAGCGCAGAGTCACCAGAGCAGTAAAACACTCCACGAGCTTAGCATTCAGACGCAATTAAGTTGCCATACACAAATTTAGGAGATCAGGGAAACAATCCCACATCAGATTTGCTCCCACAGAGATTTATCACAGCACCCTGATCTGAGAGCTTTGGCAGCGACGGCGACTTTGTGCTTAATTATTTCAAGGCATGTAAGGAAAGCGGGCTTGTTAGTCGTCTTAGTGGTTTGGTGGCGGCGACTTTGAGTTTGGTTCTGCAGCAGGATGTGTCGAGGGCTGTCATCCCCGATCTTTGTGTGTGTGTCTCTCTCTCTCTCCCTCGCGCTCTCATCATGACTGATGATAGCATGACTCTCTGAATCACAGTTCCTTATAAACGTGACTCACACTTTGCTCCCATGTCACCACTCGGAGAATCGAAAACAGCAGCAGAGTCGGGCTGCTGCTGTGCCGCGTTTGAAACCCAGTGAGGCAGCTCCATAAACCAAATCATGAAAAGGTGTCGGAGATGATGTTTTTCTCTCTTTACCGGAAAAGAGTCCGGCAGTATGGAACCCCTTAACTGCTGGAAAGTGATGCCACTATAGATGAAATAGTATAGTCATGGTAAAGATAAAAAAAATATATATATCACATGATGGTGGAAGTGAAACTTACAAGATAAGCATTTTGTTTTTTCTATGTAAGTAAGTAAAACATTTCATTTAAAACAAGACTATGTAACATTTCAAAGACGAAATTACACTCTTCTTCTCTAGAAGTGGTCAGTAAGCTCAGTGGTTGTTGTTGCTACGGTGGCTAATATTAGCTAATGCTAATAAATTTAAGCAAGATATTATGTTACTAAAATTAATCAGACACTTAGACTCTCTTTAAGAGACCTGTTTTATAAGTGATTGAAAGCAGGTCTATGATTTATTTTGTAAATTATATCTTGTGTCTATTTTTTCTGTCCACTTCCTGTCTTTGTCTTTTTCCTTCTCTTATTCTAAGTAGACCTGTGCTGCATTAGTTAATCATTCTTAATTATCCGCTGTATTTATGCCTGTATTTTCCCCCCAATCTTTGGTTCGTATGCGTCTTCTGTGTTCCTGCTTTTTCTCTGGTGTCTGGTTTGTCTTCAATTTTTAATTACTCTTTCGTTTCTTGGATTCTCCTTGTTTCTGACTGTTTTGACTTGGAATATCAGCTTATCATTAAAGTTAACTTTTTGTTGTTTTACCTACCTCACTATTTATTCAAACCTTGATAAATGTCTTTATAAAACAGCTGCTAATTGAGCATAAGTGGAGATGAGTTTCAAAATCATCAAAATGTTGGCTATACAGCAACATCTACCACAGATTTGCCAACAACAGCAAACATTCGTTGGCATAATATAGTGGTTATGTTGAAACATTAAACTTTTTAATTTGTGAGATGTGTTATTTCTCCCTTGAAAAGTGACACAGTCAAGCTCTAAAAGGTCCAATGGTTGGATTATTGAGTCTCACTTGAGTATCTGACGAGCTGGGAATGTCTTACCAAATGTGCCTTTTGATAAGTCAAAAAATATGAAACTTTTAAAAATGATCCAAAATGTTTGTTGTCATGAAAAAAAATAACAATAAAACCAAGTCAGAAATAGAATTGAAATAAATAACAATTATGAGACATGTCAATGTTTCTACAAGCTTTTACTACTTTTGGGGCGTTTGGATATTTGCTCTCATTGAAAATCTACGTTCATGAGAAAGTCAGTTTATACCCAGATTGTCACTGACGTCAAATCATGTAACGAATGAGTCAAAGTGCTTTAAACAAATATCATTATGACCTAAAAGCTCCACCTGTTTCTATTCAAACCCTGCAGAATGTGTCACTGCTGATGACTTTGGGGCCTATTTTTTAATTTTTTTTAACTTCTAAATGACAAGTGTAGGTCCCTGCAGGGCCACGGTACTTTTTCACACATGTTACATATTCATGCCACGGGCCTATGTCACATTACTCAAAATGAAAAGTATATTGTACACACACACACACACACACACACACACACACGACACATAAGACACACAACTTCCACATCTGGAGCGGAGTCCTCTGCCAAAGGAGCTGGTCTGCCGTCTACTCTCTCTCTCTCTCTCTCTCTCTCTGCCTCTTTGTGTGTGAGTTCCTCAGTCTTCCTCTCTCTCCCTCTCCTTCACACACACACAACACACACACACACACACACACACACACACACACACACACACACACACACACACACACACACACACACAACACACACACACACACCTTTAATTGTTTCCCATTCTTCACCGGAGAGCATGTTGCTGTTCGGTTATTAAAAATGATGTGGGAAACATTTCAGTGCTAGTCTCAGTTCAACTGACTCCTGCGTCTGGAGACATAAAGACTTTATTTTTGTCAAACACTCACGCCAGGTTCATTTCATACTGCCATGTTTTGGGCCTGAGCGTTTTTTTTTGTTTTTGTTTTAACATGATTTTCCCGCAGCCATGGAAAACATTTATTATTCTTATCTCGCTCCGCTCACTCTCACTCACTCAGCTACATGAAATATGACGCCGCCGAACATTTAATTCAATAATAAACTAAAACACAGGGTTTTCCCAACAGCGCCGGTATTCTTGTCGAGTTGCAGTGTCTGGTTCAATTGAAACTTTATTGTCCTGCGGGGAGAGACACGGCCAAGCTAGGTTTTCACAGTCTGGTGGCGAGTGCCATGTAAACATATTAGGTCACACACAGAATTTATGAATATATAGTTTCTGGTCTTGTGCAATCAGACTGTTAACTTTAAGTGTGGAAGTGTCACGCAACCGCAGTGATTTACTCCTTAAATGTTAAAAAACAAGGAAATATAAGACTTCATCTTTAAGCCTCTTTATGGTTGTGTTCCGTCAGACAGATACCGTTTTGACAATTTAAAGTTCAAGTTGGGTTTAGGGCTTTTCTTTTTGTCATGTGGTCTTTGCCTCTGGCTCAACAGAAAGTCTCTCTCTAAGTATGGCGGTCACTTCTTCTCCCTGTAAAAATCCCCTGTATTGAATAGCACGTAGTTTGCAATGCAACTTTAGCTGATGTGTTATGCAAAGCGAGACACTTTTAGCAAACCGGACTTCCTCGACCTGTTTTTCATAATGTGAAAATGTAACATTCAAAAGTTTCATGGAATAAAAGTGAAGCAAGTCTACATTTTAAAATGATGTAAGGTAATTATTTTGCTCTTTGATAACTTCCACAATACAGAATCAACTTGCAAGATAAAGGGGTTTTTTTGTATGTCAACATTTAGGGCTTATACCCACTATACGCACAGTAATGGGAACATATGAGATAATTATGTAATTACGGACGAAGACACGAAAGACGAAACTTACCGTGGTTTTCAGTCAAGTACAGAAGCAGCACAACAGTTGAAGTTTGTAGCAAAAAGCACATCTTTTAATGTGTGTATGCTACATATGAAGCTATCACCAGGGGCCTATTAGCTTAGCTTAGCACAAAGAGTTGAAATACGGGGATCACGTTAGCTACTTAGGTTTTTGTACGGATTAAACTAACAACATAAATCCGATTTTTTTTTTCACGGTTGGAGGGAGCCATCGTCACTGTTTCCCCATTTTTGTGCTAAGCTAACTAACTTGTGGCTGTGGCTTCCTACTTAGCGTAGAGACATGAGAATCATATCTAACTTGAACTTTTCGTCATGTGTTTCAGGTCTTCTTTTGGTTATATACTTTATTGGTTCTCAGCCGAGGGGGTCAGGATCCCCAAGGGCAAGGAGATAACTTCCAGGGGTCGCTCCAGATAATTGTGGTAAAAAAAAGTAAATATTGTATGTGTAACATATTTAAGACTAGAAAACAAATGTTTGAGTACATGGCCTGTACCAGTGATATAATTTCCATTTAAATGGATTTTATTGAGTGTGTTCGTGAGAGTCAAAGTGTGCGTAAACATGGGTTGTGACCGGACACACAAAAACTCTTTCATTTTTTCACTTTGAGGAAATTGTAAGGGTCAAGTCACAAAAAGGATGAGAACCAGTGACACACAGCAGCCAGTTCACTTCCTTCCTGTTAGCGCTGCTGCCTTCACGCTCGGTTGAACACCATGGTTACTTCGGATCGATCACCTCTGTCACACTTGTAAACTGGAAGGTGAACGCTGATGGATATTAGTGCCTTTTTTTTTTTTTACGCCGTCGAGTGTTCCCATTGTGTCCTCACTTCGGTGGACTTGACACAGTACAGTAATGAGCTTTCATTAGTTCGCGGCGTCCCCCTCTCTACTGCCGTGAACTTTTTGCAAGGTCGACATCATTGTTGCTGAAATAGCAGAGCGGGCGTCATGGTTACTTTCACCAACACTACCATGAACTCTGACCGCCGCTACTGTCATCCAGGGATCTCATGCATCCCAAATTAAGTAGAAGGTAGTTCACTGTGATAGGATTTATGATCAGAAGGTCAGAAATAATTACAACTTATAGTAATTTAAAGATAGCTTGTGGCTATTATGTAAAATCCCTCGTCGGCTTTCTCTCCCCGGGTCCCCTGCTAGCCTCGGCCTTCCCTTACGTCGCTCTCTCCTGGTGCACGGACCAATAACACTTTGACAGTACACCATGCAGTATATTATCTGACAGAAGTTATGCGTGTCACACCCTCGCCTCTCCGTGTCTTCTCTGCGAGACGGGGAGTTCAGGCGAAGTTCACGTTTCTTGGAGAGTTTTGGAGGGAGCTGACGAAAATGAGCAAAGCAGAGGGGAGAGCGGCAGAGCAGAGGTTAGTCAATTACAAGGCTCAGCTCTAGTAACAAACTTCTAACAAGCAAATTCTTGGCTCGGCGTGCGTGTGTTTGTGTGAGCGCAGGGGACGAGCGCGCGGGGCTGACGATCGGCACGGGTGTTTGTGTGTTTGTGCATGCAGGGACACATGTTCTGTGAGTGATTCTGTGTGAAGTATGGAGAGCAGGACAAACAGTGCAGAGGGACGGACAGCTGTGCAATTACACTATAGGGAGCGGGGACAAATGACAGGGCCGCCAGTTAAAACATTGGTATTTGGGATCGATGGCGTCTGTGATTGAAGTCTTGAGCGAGCGAAAGTGGAAAACAAGAAGTGGTTCATATGAAAACTGCTCTCTGAGTCCTTCAGCTCAGGAAGCTTTTACTCAAGTGAAAGTACGACAAAGTTTGGCTTTTTCTTACAGCACCGGAGAGAGATATAGCATTTTTAAAAAGCAGGTTAATCAGCAGGGTTAAAAAGTATCCAAAGGTCGTACTTGAGTAAAAGTAAAGACATTGTGTTGAAATATTACTTTGGTATTACTTTTGAAGAAAGTCACCAGTACATATGTTGCTTGAGTTTGAGAGTATCCGATGTTGAATATACTCTGGTAGAAAAAAGTAATTTTCTGGTGATACATTTACTTGAATATTAAAAGTTCACTTTACAGTAAATAATACATATATTTACATTTATCGATGTTCTACTGTTGGTCAAACTAATCTCCAATCCAACATGTGCCAGCATCTTTTAATTATCATATTGCATGTTTTATTTCATCTTATTGCTAATAAGATCATTTTTAAAATCTGCTACTAGCTGATGGATCATGCAGTCTGCAGAGTAACTAGTCACTGAAGCTGTCAAATAACTGCAGTGAGTAAAATGGACATTATTTGCCTAGCAGAAAAAGTAGCAGAAAGTAGCAGAAAGTAGCAGAAAAAGAAACTACTCACGTAAAAACAGCAGCACCTCAAACTTGTGCTACAGTGTCCCATCACTGTATCGCTTTATCTCAATATATCTTAACCATCATCAAACATTAGTTCTCTTAAATGAAATTAGCCAAAAAAATTTGGCTTCCTCTCCGATGCCTGACAAAGAAAATCTGCTATTTAAAAAAAGCTTACCTCCCGAAGCACTGCTCAAGTTTTTCATAATCATTCAACCAAAAGAAAACAGCCTAAACAGACTTTTATCAAAGTTATCAAATACATGCAGCGAAGTCCAACTTTTGCCTCCAAAACCAGCGGCAGATGTAACCACATACAGCTGCTCAAATTACCGCAATTAAGTCAATTTTGGCGGTACTTTTTCAAGTCCTTGATTTTACTTTTACTTGAGTTTGCATTACACCACCTAATCTACTCAGTTACATTCAAAACCACGATTGTGGTCGATTTAAATTCACATCTTACCTCGCTTTTATGTAGCAGATAAGGCGAATTAAAACCTGACATGTGAAGATTTACAGTCACAGAAATCCCCTTTAAATGAATATCTGCTATCACTAATGCATTAAACATCAACAATTAAGAAGTAACTAATACTCTAAGCTGTGTTGTGAGAAGAATGCTCTCTTTTGTGCTGTTTTGTATCATTTTAATCCCAATAGTTTTACCAGCACTCTTTCCACAGCTGTCCAAACACAGTTGCGTAAAGACAATGGACACACTCAAGTAAAGGAAGTACTTCAATATACAATATTTGAGGAAATGTACTCAGTTACATTCCTTTGCTCCAAACCGCTCACCTACATGTCCTCTGCTCTGCTGTAGATCCAGTGTTTGTTGTACCTTCCAGCACCAGTAACACATGCGTGTTATTAGAAGAGCCACAAAGTTGTTTCTTACTGCAGCGTGTGTTCTATCTGTGTTGCAATCCCCACGCCGAGACCTCAGTGTGGTTCTAATCAATTAACCCGTCATTGTGGGGAATGAAAATATCCCCGGGTTGTGAGAACTGGCTTTATTTTGGATGATCCTGACGATCCGCAGAACGTACAGAGGACGGATGCCTGAGGGGAGGTGAAAGACTTCGCCGAGGATCCTTTAGCAAAACAGGCGCCAACGTGGGATGCTAAACTCATGTGAGTTTGTTTTTCCCCGGTGAATGGAAAAGAAAATATTTCCTGGATTGTCGAGGGGGGAGTGAAAGAGCCGAATCATAGAATATCGGTTCAGCCAAACGTTGAATTTAAAAGGGCCTCTAAAAGGTCCACAGTGAAGGATTTAGGGGAATCTATTGGCAGAAATAAGATACAGTATTCATCATTATGTTTTCACGGGTGTATGACCAAAAATCATTGTTTTATCGTGAACTCAGAGAGAGCTTTTTATCTCCAGGCACCATGTTGTGCTGTCATGTTTCTACAGGAGCCTTGGATGGACAAACTAAACACCAGAGAAGGCCTTTCAGTTTCCCTGGTTTTTAGTGGCCACCACTGGGTTCGGGTGAGGAAAGGTTTGTTCAGTTGGTTGTAATCCGCCAACTCTCCACTAGATGCCACTAAATCCTACACATTGGCCCTTTAATAAGGTCACAGGTCATGTTGTTCTTCAAACTCTGAAAGAGAAAAAACTGTAAGAAATAAGGAGAAAGTTTAATGAAACTGTGATTAGTTCAATATTCTTTTTTTTTACCTCCACGGTGGTTTCGATCACAAAGCACTCAAGTCTCCTGGCATCTTGAAAAAGTTCTCTGTGACTCAAATGAAAAAATAAATCAATGCAGAGATAAAAACAAAATGTGTGCAGGAATTTCTATTTTCTTTGGAAATGATATTTTTGGGGGGGGAGTCTTTGACTCCCAGCACCAAAGAAAAAACACGTGGTGTGCGTGGTGCCTTCAACTCATGTTTCACTATGAAATTAAATTAACATTTTTGGTTCGTGGAAGCAGGAAGCCGTTCAGTATCTTACAGAATAAGGTGAATGTGTGACCTGTCCTGGATTCCAAGTCCAGTCCAGATGCTTTGTAGAGCTTTTTTTTTTTTTCCAAGGTCAAATTAGAGACTTTCACTGGGTTTGAAGCACTGACTTCTTAGGAAGGCCGTCTCTCATGAATGGATTTGCACACACGCACACAATCACAATCAGACAGTCTTTAAAGAGAGATCAGAAGTGTTTGTTTTCCTTACCGCCTCACTTAGCCCTGGGTATCCCTAATTGGGGATGATTACAACATGTTTGCATGCTATTGTTGTCTCAAACTGTTGTTTGTTTGTGTGTGTGTGTGTGTGTGTGTGTCTGCGTGTGTGTGCAAACAGGCATTGCTTCTTGTGCACGTAGCTCGTCTGAAGAGGAATGCTGAAGACAGACTATCCAGGCCTGTGTTTACCAACTCTTATCGCTGTTTCAGATGAAGAACAGTTTGATGAATATGTGGGTCACTGAGCTAAAAATCTTTCTTTCTTCTCCTCGATCGAACCAAAGACACGTACCTTCAGCACAAATAATCACACTGTCAGAAAAGTTGAGCTGATCGCAGCGCGGCGCGGCAAATCATTTCTGCTGCATTAGCTTTTAATCCTTCGTCGTAATCTTTCAATTATGTGGATTTATTTTTATGTGTTGTCATTGTTTTTCTTGTTCTTTTTATCTTGATTGTTATCACCATCAGCCATCAGCCCTCTCGGTGCAGTCGGGTCTCCTCAGTGGGACTGAGGTGCACGGAAGATCAACTTTCTGCTCCAATGACGCCATCTAGTGTCCAAAAACCTAAATGAATAGATCATCTTGGCCCATCATGTGCACAGTGCTTCATATTGAAACACACAATTTGTAAAGAAGTTACTGTTCAGCCCTTTGATAGCACCATAATCTACCTAATCAGGATGCTATATATACAGTGTGTTACAGTAATGGGACTTTTCACTTACACACTGCAGCAGTTCCAATGTTTGTGAGGTCAGAGGTCTTATCTAAGGATGCCTTCGTGCCTACGTGTGTGTGTCGTTTGCGTCATTTCCCCTTTAGTGATACGCAAAAGGCAAAGACGCGTGCACACACATCACAAGTTGAAGAAGAAGTTGTCTGCTTCCCATCGAGGCTTTCTGCGCCTGTTGTTGTACAAACAGCCGCTGTTTATTGTCTCTGTCCTAAAGAGAGAAAGAGACCTGCCCCGTCTTCACACAGGAACGGACACACCGAGCCAAAGCGGCCGCAGTAGACAGCAGGCCCCCTCCGTCTCCACACCAAGCTCTGGCGGCCATGTTTTCACAACCAGAGATAACAGAGAAGAGGAGATGGGAGGTGGTGGTGGGGGGGGAGACAGTTACGGAGTTTGATAAATGACACAATCGTGATGGAGGAAGAGAAAGAGAGATGTGGGACAGATGCGGGGAGATTTAAAGGGGAGGGGAGTGGAGGTGTGGGGGAAGAGATACATGGCGAGGTCACGCCAGTGTTTATCCGCCCACAACAACGATGTGGGTCAGTGAGTGTTTCTCAAGGCAGCGGAGTGTTGTTCTAGGGTGTTGCAATGATGACAGGTTCCTCGAGAACGGCGCTCATATTTTCTCATACTGTACATTTCTCAAGGAGGAAGGACGGAGGGTTTTTTTCTTTTTTTTTTTTCTTTTTGCCAAAACACATTTCAAAAAAGTACTCAAGCTGAGTTTTATCTGCACAGTAATTCATCTGGCTCAGCACTCGCCGCGCCTTACAAACCCCCGTGCGTGATAAGTCAAGTCCAACACTCCCGTATTGTTGTCGAGTAAATGTCATTTTCAGGGTTTCCCCCCCGAGGCGAGCTGTGCCTTAACGGAGGGGATGCAGCGTTGGGCACAAAATGGGCCCATTAAATCTCTTAGCACTTGCTGCCGAGTTGGGTGGGCCGTGGTACTTAGGCAGCAGCTGAGCCATCACCTCCAGGGCCTGCATTAACTCATAAAGATCACTGTCTCTTCCAAAACACGCCGAGCCAAAGCGGAGGGTCATGTGCATGCGCCGGTGCAGATGTGCATGTCTGGATCTCAGAAGCGTGATGAATTATACTTTTCAGTGCACATTTCATCCGCGAGAAAAAGAAGTCAGATTGCTTCATTTCAGCGTGTTTCTGTGTGTGTGTGTGTGTCTGTCTGTCTGTCGCTCCCACCACTCCTGTAATTACAGTCACTGGTATCAGATGGAGCCCCACACAGAGCTGATCTCGAAGATGTGCCCTTTGTGTAAGCAACATCTCGCTGTTAGATTGATGGAGGATCGGAGGAGAGTTCACACAAATGGGAGAGCATTATAGTGTTGGGTTACTGCTAAGTTCTCTCTCCGTGAGCTTGTTATCTTTCCCCTTTTCCTCTATTCATTAATAATTTTCCCGCCCACTCAGTTCTCATTTTTATATAATCTCATCCCCTCCTATGCTGTGCTGGCTCTCTCTCTCTCACTCTCTCTCACACACACACACACACGTACACAGACACACACACAGACACACACAGACACACACATGGGTACAGGAAATGCACAGCAAATAAAAAAGCAGCAGACCACCAACACTCGCACTATAGGAGATAAGAACACGGCAGGACTCTATTTACCTGAGTGAGCTGCGGAAATGACTGTCTGCGGCACGACACTATAGATCCATTTACAGTGGCAACCCTTCATTAATGCTTTGTGTGAGGCAGTGTGTGTGTGTGTGTGTGTGTGTGTGTGTGTGTGCTGTCACTATAGGTGGAGACAAAACCAGTGTGAGTAAGGTCATACTTTATTTTCTTTTCTTTTCTTTTTTTTTTTTTACAAAAGTAAAGATCTCCTGTTGAAATATGACTTTGTTAAAAGTGAAAGTCACTCATATGAGAGTTAAAAGTCTCTGATGATAAAAGTATCTGATATTAATTAAGTAAGTATCCAAAGTACTGGTAAAAGTGAATTATACATGTACTAGGCTCCGATGTAGAGTGTAATCTGCAAAGTAACTAGTTGTGGAATGGAAGTAAAGTAAAACCACCTAGAAATTGTGTTAAACCTGAGTAAATGTACTCGGTTACATTCCGTCAGTGGAAACAGCCAATAAAAAGCCAAACTAACTAAGTACATTTACTTGAGTACAACACAGGCACAAATTAGAGGTGCTTTATTTGAGTATTTCCATTTTTACACAACTACATTTCAGAGAGAAACGTTGTCGTATTTACTCCACTATATTTGTCTGACTTGATTTAGTTACAAGTTACTTTACAGATTACACCACTGTCTATTGAAAACCACACATCTCCAGATGTATTGATGTTGAAGCTGACAGCTGACATTGTTGTAGAAAGTACTCCAAAGTCACATGTTAAATGTACTTTAGTATGGACAGTATAAGTAAAGGTAAACGTATATATGGATCGACTGACAGAACCATATGTTACATACATACATTTTTTAAAACATGTTCTCCTTTAGCTCTGATACAATGTGTAATCTGCAAAGTAACTTGTAACTAAAGTTATCAAACAAATGTAGTGGAGTAGAAAGGACAGTATTTTACACCAAAACATATTGTGGTGGAAGTGTAAGGCAGCAGAAAACAGATATACTCAAGTAAAGTACAAGTACCTCAAAAATGTACAACCCTTGAGTAAATGTACTTAGTTACATTTCATCACTGGACAGAATTCCTCTCTATTAGGGACGATGCTGCATTCCTCAGGCACTATTCCTCTCTCAGAGGGACACATGGAAAAATACACCCATTCTAACCTGGCCGCACACACTCCCATGGACACACACACACATCCGGATGCACGCGCGCACACACACACACACACACACACACACACACACACACACACACACACACACACACACACACACACACACTGACTGACGGAGACAGACACATGCAGCCACATGCACACAGATGTCGACAGGCAACTATATTTATACCAATGTCCCAATAAATCTATCTGCTCACTTGTCTATTTTCTCTGGCTTTGCTTGTGCGGCACTGAATGCCTGCACACTGTGACGAGGAGGAGAGGAGAGGAGAGGAGAGGAGAGGAGAGGAGAGGAGAGGAGAGGAGAGGAGAGGAGAGGAGAGGGCCACAGAAGGGGAGATAGAAGGAGACAAGTGCCCCATGGCATTTTCCTCCTCTCTGGCCTGCCTCCTCCTCCTCCGTGTCTTAAACACAACTGCTGGCCCGACTTCGCTGCACACCACCGTGCAACAAATTCCTGGAAAATATGAACTTGTGTCAACTTGTACAGCTCAAACTAATACAGGCCCACTTTTCTTTTCTTTTCTCTCCCCCCCCACCTCGTCTTTTCATTTCTACAGCATAAATACCTCAAAACAACACCTCGTTCTGCTGAGTGGCAAGAACAATCTAATGGAGGCAGATGTGCTGAATGGAGAAATCATCACACTGAAAAAAGAGCAAATTAAAAAGCATGCAACACATAATATCCGGAGGATATCTAGAGGATAAAAGTGACGTAAAATGTTTTTAAATTGAGCAATGTTTATATTAATATGGCAGGTTAAAATCTCCCTTTTGTGCTGCTTCTTCCTGCAGGATACAGTATTTGGTAAGACAGGACTGATGTGGAGGTTTCCTGTCAGGATTGAGCTGAACGCCACATTTAAAGTTTAAAACTGACACCTGCCCGTAGAGCAAAAACACATAAAGTGGGTGCTGTCATTGGGTTGATACTCCAGTGAGTGCCATGTCAACCTGAATTTGTGGTTCATGTCTCATATATAATGAAATTTGTCCAAATGGCGTCTCAGCACATGATTAGAGTCCGAGCCTGCGAGTGGAAAGAATGAGATGAAATGACAACGAGAACGTTTTTTTTAAAACTTTTTATTTGAATAGTGTTTTGAATGTGAGTCACAAACGGTACTTCTACGCTAAATGAACAAATGCAACGCAACATCCAGATATGAAACGACGTCTGCAGGAATACAAAAAATGAAAAGTATAACGAAATGAGAAGCAAACATGACACAGTGTCTTTAAATAGATGACAAATCAATGGATATTCCCATTCTGGCAAAAAAAAAACCTTTCTCTCTTACTGCATTATTCTGTTGTTTTCTCCAAAAGATAAAAAGTACATGGAATGTGCTTAATGTTACTTCAGCTAAATATCATAATAATCAAATGGTTCTAGGTTCACCTCACTTTGCAGGCCAGATGAAGATGTACACAAACTCAGAAAGCACGACTGACGTGACTGTGTCTCAACTCCATCACGTTCTGTACAGTCGTGGAGGTTACGGCGATGTCAGCCCGAAACATCCTGTAATTATTTCTGATAATCACCACCGTCGCGAGGCCTCACATTGACACAATCAAGAGTTAGAGCAACAATAACTTGCTGAAAGGCATGTCACCGTGATTACCATGTACAGAGATTTATTGTCGTGCCCAAAAAGAAAAAAACCCATCTGTGGATTGTTCCGCCGACAACCACCGCTGATAAGATACGGCCGTTTCGTAACCAGTGTGTTTGCTGAACTCACCTTAAACAGAATCGTAGAGATACTCTCAGATGCAAGATTGCTCCGGTAAAGATCCGGCAAGTGCCGTGGTCACTGTGTACTGCTAACTGCATCTTATGACACATCGAGGCCTTGTTCTTTGTCTTTGTCATTTCAGCTAACATCCTGTCCATTCTGCAGTTAGCCAACCACTTATCACCAGATGTAGCAGCAGCCGGGAGGATCAGACAGGACCGCCTCTTTAAGGAGTTCTCTGTCCTGATTGGATAAAACGGGCAGGGATAAATCGGTGAAAGATTTCTTTCCAAAATGCTTTTAATGAATACGTCAAAACAAAGTGTATCAAATTACTCTGTTACTGCAAACAAAAAAACGATAAAACGATTGATGTCTAAATGTATCTGTTTTTTCAAGATCTTAGGATAGATCGCCAACATTACAGCCACTCTGTCTCTTAGTCCTAAAATGATTCAGTCATTGTGCGCTCCATTCGAAAAAATAACATACGAGACAGTGATTAATTGGATAAAGGCCCTGCAAAAAAGCTTCCATGCACCCCGATATTGAAAGCATGTGACTTTGGTAACAGCCTCGTCTGATCATGCTATCTTCCCGAAACATAAACACTCCGACCGCCTGATCAAAGCAAGATGAATCCTTGAGGGCATGATAAGATCCCCACCAGAACACTCGCTGCAAGAGACACACAGCGCTGACGGAACAAGTGGAAGCGCCGTGGTTATTATAGCTCAGTATGCTTACTGTACATTGTCTGGCAATAAAAACGTAATTGTAAATGAGATGACATGATTTATGGTTTATGGGAAACATACTTCCTCCGCCAAACGACAAATAATGGATCTCGTCTGCCTCGCACGGAGACAGCGCGTCAAAGAGCGGTGTGCTTTTAATAACCAACATAACGAGAGACAGCGACTAACAGATATATAACTGCTGTCAACTGAAGGATGCGGTGATAACTGGCCAGCCTGCACACACACACACACACACACACACACACACACACACACACACACACACACACACACACACACAGACGTAACACTTTCTCTCACACGCACGCACACCTATGCACATACAGTATCAAACGAAAAGCTAACATCCAAAGTGCATTATTACATTAGCCCTGTGTATCGTAACAGATAAACAAAAATACATTATACACATTTTCTTGATAGCAAACAACATCATGTAAATAAAAAAGTTTCTCTTTTTGGTGTAATAGAAACAGACGACCCCATAAAAGGTTTCTTGTGTTTGTTTTTTTTGTTTTTGTTTTTTGCCAAGCTATTGAGGAAGTCCAGGGCAGCCATCGTATCCAAAGTGCTTCTGAGAGAGATGGAAGTGAGTAGTCTTGTCATCAAATCGTTATATAAATAACAGTCTTTGCTGGCAGGCCAAGTCCGCTCCTGCAAAACAGCGGCGTTTCAACAGCATTCTTCAAATATGATAATGTGATACCGTTTCCCTTTTATGTGTATTATGTAAAGAAAAGTCAAGACCAGCATCTTTTTGTATTTGGAGTGCCTGTTCAGTTACATGGAGAGGCTAAGATACTGTAAATGACAGACGGGCTGATAGTAACATTTTTGGTAGAATGTCAAGATGGTCTAATAATTATGCAAAGTTCATCCTGTGAACACGTGGAAGTAAAAATGAAAGTACTGGAATTGGGGGTCATGGTGACATCCTTATCTTCTTGTGATCCAACAGCATATTATAGGCAGAAAGCAAATGTCTCAGAGTGACTTAAAATATCAGATAGTTCAAAATAGTCAGTGTGACCATTTTTGATTAATGGCCAGTTTATTGAATTGATGGTTCACTAAAGCCTTCCCTCAAACAACAGTTGTCCAGTCACGGTTTAGCAACCGTAACAAGGCATGGCAGGTCTGTTGAGGCAAGCTTTGGCTTCCTGTACAGGCTGAATCAGTGTTCACGGGGCTCCAGTAAGTTTGATACTTGGTTTGAAATAGTTTACGGATTAAACTCTGTGTTTACCTGCTCTAGCGAAGGCTGCAAATGATAGCATGCCTGCCTAATTAGTGCCCTACCTACTGTAGTAGCCCCAGAGTTTCCAGACCAAGACAAAGTCATCTCTTTAGCTCTGATCTAACTGACTGAACTGAAGAATTTTGATTGGTAATTGTTCGAACCTAGCACCAGCTTGTGATGCTGGGGGTCGGGATGCCCTAGTCCCTGCTGTCACCTGCCACCCACTGGTACTGGTATCTAATCCTCCTGGGTTCCTCCCTTTGGAGGTTTACTGGACACAACCGACTGGAATGAGACCCCCGAAGTCATGGGAGGGATTCCATATGTAATCCAAGGCAGCAAATCATTGTTGCCCACACCAGACATATTCGTTGAGCCCACACACCATGTGGAATGATGGCACATGGGCATGCCGCTGTTTGCCAGATCCGAGCCACAAGCACGGCATGGCCAGATGTCAGCCAAGAGCAAACCAAAAGAAACAACTGGCAGAAGGAGTGGGCCACACAAGTGCCATCATTCCACATGGTATGGTGGCTGGTGGATGTGACCCTACCCCAGATAAGCAGGACATAATGGATGGATGGATTAATGGAATTGATATTAGGGGCTTAGCGAACGCTCAACGTAGGAAATTGTATCTTTTCATCATCGTTTGGTTTTCAGGGGGCATATCTATAGTCTTCACGTTCCATGTTCTCTGGGACTCTGGGAACATGGAAGCCTTTGTCATGTTCCCTTTATGTGCCATGTAAATGTGGGGATCCAGGAAAATTGGGCCCTGGGAACATAGGAATGACTCCTGGTTTTGGATTGCAGTCACTGTCAATCATGTCTGCTACTAAACCATTGGTGGGAGTGACACTAAGAAGCTGTGGCACATAGATATCCCCCTCTTTCATTGAGATGGAACATTTTCACATTCTCTGGTCCTTTCTCATATACGAGAATAAAGAAAATATAGGTAGTTTAGAAAGAAAAATTTCTCCATTTCCCTTCCTTTAGCCCCCCTTGCAAGTGTACCCATGTGGTTGCATCTACTCTCTGTACCTGCTGAACCTTCCTGTTTTGTCTTTCAAAATTCCTGGGAACCGAGATCCAGAACAGGGATCAAAACATTTGAAATAAAACATTTTAGGGGCATTTTCTGATTGGAGTGGTGCAAAAACTGAAACAAAAGGATTGCAGGGAAAAGTCCAAACGCTATCCTTTGCTGACACTAGCCAACTTATACAAAGTTCTCAAAAAGTAACAGAAGAAATTATAATTAACCAATTCATATTAACAGCTCCCAGCCTCAGTTCATCAGTTCATCAGTGGCAGAGACTCAGCTCCTTTTGGACCAGGCATTTCTTGCACTGGACCACACAACACCAGTGGAAACGACACAGACAGTTCTCCTCAAACACCACCGTTTCCTCCCGGTAGCCGCGCTCGCAGCACAGCAGGTCACAGCCGCTTATGTCCATGGCTGTGCTGTTGCATATGCGCCCCCGTGTCCCCAGCGAGCCAGTTTTCCGATTTGCGAGGCAGAAATCGGGCGACTCGTCAGAGTAGATCAGATCCTGCTTGTCTGGCGGCTTAATGTTCTGGCCCACTGGGATCAGGGTCTTGCCGTCGTTACCGCCCATCACCTTGGAAGCGCCGTTGAAGCGCTCCAGCAGGCGGTCGCCTACCTCGCGGAAATGAGGCATCTTCTTCCAGCATGTGCGCAAAGTGCATGAGCCGGACAGTCCATGGCACTTGCACTCTGTCCGCATGTAGAGCTTCACTGCCTGGGAAGGGAGAGTGCGGAGGGGAGGGGAGGGGTGGGTTTAGGGGTTAGGGCCGACGGGGGAAAAGAGAGAGGTGAAGGAGGGCAAACGGGAGATGAGAGAAGAGAAAGAGAGACGGTTGATGAAACACAAAAAAAAGGAACAAAGGTAACTTTTAAACTTGTGCCCTGAAGTGACGCAGAATGGCAAGTTCTCTAAAGGAGTAATTTATTATTGTGTTTTCATGATATATCACAGACAAAGCCACTGGATCACACACACACACACACACACACACACAAATACACACACTGATAGATAGGTAAGATAAAAGCAGACGCTATTCAGAAGGAATTTAACTCCACAACCTCCACCCCCCTCCCTCCATGTTGCCTCTGGCCTTCCTACATCTAACAAGCCTTGACAACAGATCATTCACTTATACTGCACATAATTAACCCATCACACACACACACACACACACACACACACACACACACACACACACCTGCCGGCTCAGACACACAAACACACTCACACACACACACACACACACACAATGTGTATACAAGTACACACGCATGCATGCACACAAACAGACTTTTGCACGCATCGCAGCACGCTTATTTCTCAACCTCTGGGCATTTGTGTGCAGGTCTCATCTTTTGTTCAAAACGGTTTGTTCGCTAATGCTACAATTGGACTCTATCCCAAAATCCTCCTCTGCTCTCTACCTGCCTTTGACCCCGACTTGAAGTGAACTTTGCAACTCTGTGTTTTCGCTTGTGCGTGTGTCGACATTTCTGCAAGTGGGCGTAACAGAAAGTGGGATCAGCGAAAACGGCTAAAAGCAATTGTGATGTGGACGATTGACTGAGCTACATTACAAATTAGCATAGACTCTCAAAAGTTGCTACTCTATCTGCACTCTTTCGGTAGCCTGTTGACTTGTCGGGGCCTTACTTTATACGGGCGACAAAGAGGAACTTTAAACTTCTACAAGGGCTGAAGAAACGTTAGATGCTACCTGCCTCGGAGGCTTGAAAACAAAATGTGTGGCACGCTCTTGTTTTTGTGTTTCAGAAACCTGATTCTTGTAAGAATATCAGCTTACGCCGCTACACAAATATGGCTGGGGGCGATGTCTTTCTCTGTTGCATGTTCGTGGAATGATGGAACATTCCACAGGACAAGCAACACCTTCGCTGCTAAAACCTTCGAGACTATGGTGAAATATCACAGAGCTTTTATTACAGTGTAGTAGCAGTGTAGATTAAAAAAAAAATCACAGAGTGCATTGCAGTTGTGTTCAGCCGAGTTCAGTCTCTACTTATTTAAAAAATACACAGAAACGGCACAGACGTGAAGTTCATTCTGAAACTGTTTCTTACCAGCCGCCCAGCCTCGTTGTTGTGCAGGTCGACGAGCGTCCTGATGTCGCTCTTGCCCCTTCTCCTCTTGGCGTCCATAAACTGTTTCGACTTTTCGTAGCCGAATTCCACATCGTCTCCGCAGCCCCCCCACTCCCACTTGACTCCCTCCCCAGAGGAGGAGGAGGAGGAGGAGGAAGAGGATGAAGGTGGCCGCGGAGGCGCCCTGTTCCTGGTCGCCTCACAGCCGCACTGCAGGAGGTCTCCCATGCTGCAGGCCTGGGTCACAGCGTGGGTCACGCCGGCCGCCGTGATGGCATAAACGAAGGCTGTCTCCCGGATATCTACGGACAGACAACGTTTCATTGTGACACGTGATACCTACTGCACACACAACCCCAACACACATTTGGACATACAGTATTATGATCTTAATCTTTTTACAGAGGTCTTTAAAGTGGATCATTCCCACATCCTCCACAATCAATCACAGGCAACAGAAGGCACTACGAGTGAAAGGAGCTTGTTTCCATTCATTTATCCAGGCATCTTTCCTTCCATCCAGGCAGTCAGTATTGCAGCTACATGGAACGGGATGAAAGCATCTCTCCCTCAATCCTCAAGCGTCATTGGATTCGTGGTGCTGAGTGCACGGCTATTTCTCCCGCCCCCCCCCACGCTGCACGCCACAGCTGTTGATTTATTTCTGGTGCAGAGCTTAAAAATCTTGGCCAAAGGCACGTCCAACCACAACTGCAAATTGATCGTCTGTCCTCGCCGGTGGCTTCAGCATCATTCACACCCTCGGCTCAACACATCTTTATCCTCAGTTATTGCAGCTATTGTCGTTCACTCAACGACAAAAGGACAGCTATGAAAGAAACTCAAGAGGACTACTGGGCTGAAATGAGAGAAGAGCTTCTTTGTACATATCACATTCATTCTCTCACCTCATTTTTTCTGTACTACTGACAGTGGGTTTTTTTTTTTGCTGTTGTCACAAAACACTGGTGGATCCAGGAGAAATCTCTATCTGAAACTAAACGGTCCTGTATTAAACAAAGTAAGATTTCCTTCTCTTTCATACATTTGTGAAGTCACAACCAGACGTACAATCACCACCCTCAGACACGCCCTCAAAACACCAGCAGGGCTGTTGTGGAAACTTGGTGGGTGGTGTTTGCTCGGGCCTTTCAGAGCTGACCAATTAGAATAGACTTGGCTTTTTGGGACAGGGTGCATAAAGAGACGAGTGCGAAAACGAAACATCCAGACAGAGGGGCTCGAGGGGCTACAGCAATGGGCGGTTTTGAAAAAAAAAGTGTGAGTGTACGTGAAAATGAGCATTATACTGATCCTTTAACGGATAAGCACATCCCAGTAAAAGTGGTGGTGAGGTGTTCAGGAGCAGTGTTTTCTGTGGGAAAGAGGAGCTTCTGTTGCTGTTGACTTTGAAATTCTTTCACATGCAGGGGAACCTTTAAAACACACCGAAGAAGTTAGGGGGGGGACCCTTTTAAAAAACACTCCATATATTTTGGAACCAGGTTCGTATTTGTGACATGTTTAAAGAGTAGAACGGAATGGGCTCGGAGCTGTGTGCAACAGGACAGAGAGACGGTCTAATGCCTTGCGGATTCAGTCTTTTCACTGGATTTGTTGACAATAAGAGTGTGTAAATTTTGCCTAGAAACAAGCAAGCAGTGGGAATTATTGTGGACATTAATAATGTCAATGGCAGACCTCTGCCCAGATAGATGGGACACCGGGGACTGAGCAGAGAAAAAGAATAGCCACTTAGCAAGCCATCATGTGTGTGTGTGTGTGTGTGTGTGTGTGTGTGTGTGTGTGTGTGTGTGGTGAAAAGTCCTTCGCTTAGTCTCCACACACACACACACACACAGTGTGTGTGTGTGTGTGTGTGTGTGTGTGTGGAGACTAAGCGAAGGACTTTTATTCCTAAGAGCTGGAAGGCGGCGAGCGTGCAGTCACCACCGTCGACGCTGCCAACTCCATATCGCATGATTCAGTGAATGGGATTCATTAGGAATGGTAACACACACACACACACACACACAGAATGGGTGGCGTGCGACGAAACCTGCACACCCCAGCCCGCCGTGATATCAATACCAGCTGTACACACCAACACCCTGAGATGTCTCCAACGCAGGCGAGTTTGTGTGCGTGTGTGTGTGAAAAAGTATTGTTTAAAGTGGATCTAACCGTTGAACAAACAGTCAGCTTGTGTAATGTTTTGCCGTCTTATTTTGATATTTCAACAGGTCCTGCGGAGTTTTTATCTCATCATATCTGCTTGGGATTGGCTGAAGTCGACGCCAGCCTAAATAAATAACTTAAATCTGTGACTTAACGTGTGCATGGTGGTACATGCAGAGCATTTCTGTGACTGTGTGCGGTGGTGTGCTGCAGCTCGGCGGGGAGACCACACCTTGCTGTTCCTGCCGCTCGGCAGAACGGAGCCGAGATTTTTCAGAAGCAGCGACATACTCGAATCAAGATGTGTCATCTCCAAAACATCCCTGGATCCATTTAGAGAGACACGTGTGTGAAACACCAGCGCACAACTCATTATGACTGCAATATGGTGATAGCAGCCGAGGCTGTGTCCAAACAAGCTGGGAGACGGTCTGGATGTCCTTGGATGCACTGCGGGAACGCTGTGTTTAGTGCGGGAAATCTGCATGAAGCGAATGTCACGTTGATATACATTTCGATTCCAGCAGAAAAAATAAATAAATAAATTTTAAAAAATTATTATTTTATTATCCAACTAAAAGCAGACAAACAGAGAGAAAGAAAGCCAATAACAGAGTAGGAGGGAAATAAAAAAAGACAGAGCAGAGCGCTGAAAGAGAAAGGGGTATTGTTATGCGTAAAATAGGCTATCAAAAATCCAATGATTTGAGGCACCCTGTTTCATATTTTCCTCGGAGACATGAATTCCAAACAAATTCTCTGCCATGGAGGGTGTCTGGGCCTGTCGACGTCTGCTTCTAATTCCAGAAAGCCCTTCTGCAGGAATTAGCACATATTCTTTTAATACTCTAGACTTTTAGGCAGTGATACAGGCAGGTCTGGGGAGGATACAGCTGAGAGTAGTTCAGTGTAAAAAGACCTCACAATCCAGATAAGCATAGTTGAATAACATATATTGGTTTCCTTGTGGGGTGATGTGTTTAAGAGCATCGTCTCTTTTGCTGGATTTAGCTGTCGGTCACATCGGGCGTTTTTTTACACACTGCACAAACATCGGAGCGTGCAGTGAGGTCTGCAGGAGCCGCAGTGCATCCTGCAGCATCTAGTCTGCCAGAAAGTCTTTGGAAGAAGTTCTCTGTTGTGGCTGCAAACACAATCAAATGAGATATGCTGCGGTAGGAGACTGTCACCAGTTTGGGAAATGTGAGACAACACGAGTTAAGCTGAAAAAAAAAAAGGTACAACAAGTGGAACTAAAGACAAGATAAATGCACACGAAAAACCAACAGTGTAGAGCACAAACAGGAGTAGAAGAAACAACACTTGTCGAATCTTATCAATTAATTTAAATCATAAAAACAACGGACATAGAGACGAGATCCAGGTAGTCGGATGAGACCACAAAACATTGCACTTAGAGCGCTGTTTGTTTCTCGTTTCCTACCAACAGTTGTGCAGTGTTGCTGTTTTTTTTAACTTAATTATCATTACCTAACTCTAACCACATGTTTACCATTTCAATTCCTCCCTTAACGAGGTCGTAATTTTAACCCATCGTCAGTTCATAAAACACTTCTATGTGTCGTTCCAAGTGAGACGGCAACCAGCGTGCTTTAGGGTCTCATTCTGTTGCCGCAGGTCTCTGTTACACGTGATAATACGTCGTACAACTGAGCAGGTCTGAGCTCATTATCACCTCTGATCGTCACAATTACAAACAATAATGTGTTTTCATTTTTTTTTTTTTTTTTGAGGTGAGGTGGTGTGTGAACTGTGAAGCACAGGGAAAAATGTAGAGTTGCTGCTTATTTTGACTACAGCTGTTTCTTCATTTTTGGCTCAGCGTGCTGCTGCTAGCATCTGCCTGTCACTGTCAGGGTCAGCTCAGGTCAACCCCAATAAGTTTCACGTCTATTTAGATGGAGGCTGACTGTCCTCTCGTCCGTTTTAGATCTTTCAGTTTGGGTAGATTTTCAGCTGATGATTTTGATTTTAATGCCATGAGTCGTGGCTGGAAAACACAACACCCTGATATCTGTGTACTTGCCTGTTTTTTTTTGCTTGAAAGGAGACAATGAAGGGTGTCATGTCAGGGGGAAGTACTGCACCTTGCTGTCTGCCAACATACAGAACAGTAGTTCTAGTTCCTTGCTTTAAATGTCATATTTATTTAGAACATTTTACATGTTTTTAAAATAATACATGTCCGGAGCTCATAGAAAGGAGCAGATTAAATATATCTCTTTTCCTTAAAAACATTATTATGATTGTGAATGAATGATTTTACAGTGTTTGTCGGGTCCAAAATGATTGTCGGTTGGTTCCAGTTTCTGAGAGGGTTTGTAAGCATTAACAGTACCGAGCCAGAGTTAGCATCGATAATGTTAGGTGGCTAGAGTCAACATCGCAAATGTTAGTGAGTGTTAACAGTGTTAACGGTAGCTAACTAGAGTTAGCATCTGTAACGTAGCTGGCTGGAGTTAGCATAGTTAACATTGCAACGAACTGGCAACCACTTGAGGGGGCAGATGATTCCAACTACAACGTGAATGCAATGGAAGGAGGTGATGGAGCGCCACATTTCGTAGCTGAATACCAATTAAATACAAGAAACTACCTGTCTGTATACCTCTGTCTACCTGTGAGGATCACCGGTGATGAAATATTTGACACGTCTGACAACTGTTTTTTTAATTACTTTGCAACCATCGTGCACCCCGAAGCAAGAGTCCTTGTTTATTCTGCAGCAGTGCACACACAGTAACACAGTCTATCATGACATTCAAAGAAGGGCCGCAACTTCCCTCATGTGATTAGTAGCATCAGTGTATGCTGGCTGGCTTGCACCGCGAGTTATGACCGCTCCAGGGTGTGTATGCTATTTAAACACAGCTGTGATCAAGCAAAAGAAGATAATACCCACCAATTAATGAGGAGAGACCAGAATGTTGACCTCGATTTGAAGCTGATTAAATACGAAAGGTTCAAATCAAGACAAGGTAACATTTCAATACTGAAGCAAAATGAGTTGTCATTCCTGTGTGGACACGTTCATTCATTCACTCTCGCTGCAATACTGGTGTGAAATGGCAGTGTTTCAGAAATGTTGTGAAATCAGCTGAAACCCCCATAATATGAACACACACTCATAATCATTCTGCAGGATCGCTTTTTCTTCTAGCCGCTTTGTGCAACAAGTCAAAATGTAGACGTGCACCGTGCCACGTGAATGTCTGTTATTTCAGCCATAAATCTGGAGATGTGATATTTGCATTATTGTGATCAGCGTCTTGATTGAAACACAGACTCACCCGCATGCATGCAACTTATCTCATCGCTCCACTGACAACATTTACAGTCTGTTTCTTCCACAGACACACATGTTGTCATACAGCAGCCGTGCCACCCCTTAACATGTCACAAAGCAAAGCATCGCTGCAAGGTTTCTGTTTGAATAGTAGGTGAAAATAGCCTGCAGGTGTTTTTGTTAAGTGAGGCAAAAAAAAAAGAAGATGGTTCAGCCAGCTTGATTGTGCTCCAGACATAAACACCCCATGGCTTTGTTTTCACTATGCAGGCACCACAAATATTCTCTCAATTTTTCAAAATCTACAAAAACAAACCATATCGCACTGAGATCACCAGATCATCATTGCCCAGCCTGACGTCACTGCCAACATGCAGCCTGGTACTCCTCCAGTGCCACTTTTAGAGGCGCTCCTCTAGTGCAGCAGTATAAAGACCGAGAAAGTCCAAGTCAGGGGGATCGGCTGGAGTGAGTCAGTCACAGGACTTTCCCTCCCGAGAACAGGGTTTGCATCCAATTTCTGACCACAAGTCAAGAGAAATTGGCTTTCAAATTATGTAACATTAGGAGGTGAACGTACGTAAATGATTGCCTGATGTATCATGACATCAGTGATGTCAGTTACATAACTTACGTTAGATACTTTAGCCCGAAGCGTAATCTTTTCCTAACCCTAACCAAGTAGGGGCTTTTTGTCCAAATCTAACCAAACCGTGACCATTTGAAAACTTCAATAACATTCCAAGAGTAATAATATGTCATACAATAAAAAAAGCAGTTTGTCAGCACACTGCTTTCAAAGTATAACTGGACGTTGTTTATTACTTATTGTTGCTAAACCTTTCACATGCAAGCCTGATGCTGGTTTGAGGCATGAGGCCACTGGACCAAGCTGACCAATTTGGTAGTGAGAACACGTTGTCATCATCATATACTAATAAGACCAACATTCACACCGTATGGTTATCGGACGATTTACTACAAAGCATTTACTAAACTCATATATGCACATGAACAGCGAAAATAGACATTTTCTGGCACCAGATGAAGGAGAAATGTCTACACAAAGACATACGAAACTCATTAGGGACAGATGCAGCCACATCAAGCTTGTTTATGTCATAGTTTACTGTGACGAAGCAGCTTCCCCGCCTCTTCAAAAAGATATTTCACAGTGACCATAACAAATCTGTGATTAGTGCGAAGAGAAACGCTTCAACTCAGCCCCCCCCCAACAATGCAAAATTGGCCAAATGCCTTCATGCAGTCAACTGATAGTCTGCCAGGTGTGTCTGATTTGTAGCATGCGTTGCCTCAATACAACTTTAATCAACATCAGCCGAAAATATAATCAAACATAAATCTTAATACAATCTTAGTGTCAAAATAGAAGCAGACAACATCCCCATGGCGACGCGGCATGATTGGACTAAATGCAACAGATTGTCTCATTTCACTACAAAGAAAAACGTAGATGTTTAAGATTAGAATGATTTCAGTCTCTTATCGCGTAAAAACTCTAAATAGAGGCCAATGAGGTTAAGTAAACCACTTATAGGGAGTGAGCAATAAATACAAAGGCACTTTTATTTTGACATTTACTGGTACGAGTCATGATAAACAGCCATTAAGAGCTGATCCAGGTAATTGAGGACAAAGGCTTCAAAACAGAGGAGCACTTTGGCCCTCCGTATAGACAGGCAGGAATTTATGATTAATTGCTAGTCGGCCTTCTGCTGGTAGATTCTTGTCCCCGCTTCCCTCTCTCTTCCTCCCCTCTGTCTCAGTCTATCTTCATGTCGTTCTTTTTCTCTCCTTCCCTCCTGGTCCGTTAAGAGACACTGGCAACACTGGTAGTTGGAAAAAAACACGCCTTTAAATCATCAGCTACACGAGTCACTGACATGTTGACTTTTCTGACGTTGCGACACCAAAACCAGTCACCAGAATAAAACGTTGACATTTTAGTTTTCTGTAAACAACTGATACGCTCAACATTTGCACGATTCACACGTGTTATATCAACATTTCTACGATATTTTAGTCGACTGAGAAGGCTTGCCAAGTGAGAGACTGCTGCTCAAGATGGCGTATCAAGTTTTGTAAACACAAAACCACAGGATGTTTTTAACTAGTGTTTAATGTTTTTGCAAACAGAACAAAGTAAGCTATGAACCAGGTGTTTTTCTGGAAGGGTTTTTTTTTTTTTTGGACAAAAAAGTCAGTATAACATGAAGATGTGTGAAGTTTGAACGTATTTTACATAATAACCCTGATTCCATAACAGCTGGGGTACATTAATAAAAACAGAATCAAATCATTTGCAAACAACCTGTGTGTACCGACAACAGATTTAGGAAGTGTTCTCGAGCCCGTGTAGTGAAATCCTTGCACAGCAGTGAACCTCGACCCATCCTTGCTCGGCGCGACTGAGCCTCTCGATGACTCCCCTTTTAGTGGAACATTATCACATTTCTGACGAATCTCATCTTTTTGGGTAAACAGCGTTGTATTTGTGATTATTGTAAAATGTCAATTGTTCCTTACACTTAAATGACTTCTGTGAAACTGCTCTACACCAAGACGTCTCAAGACAAAGACATGCACGTTCAAGGCTGCCGACTCTTTCTTTTTCAATATAACGCGCTGTTAAAAGTTCACATCGCATCTTCCGGGTTGCATGAACTTGGAATTTTTATGTAAAGTCAGTCCAAGATGTAATCACAACTTTTCCAAAATGTTGCGCAGCTTTGATGGAACAAGATTGAAAATAACAAATCAGTATTGACTGTTACATTACGGCACGGAAAATTAATATAATTAAGATGTCAAGCGGCGCATCCTCGTGACATTAATGGCAGGTGAGCCTGAAACTTCAGCGTGCACATCTTCCAGCAGAGAGGCCCGAAATTGGTTTAATAACACGCTTGACACGTTTTTTGTTGTGTGTTGTACATTAATATCGGTTATTCCCTGTTTGTTGACTCAACACAGAGATAAAGACTCCCTGTCGTACCGGTCGTGGAAGAGACAAGCCGCTCTCTATGAGTCTAATCATACAAGAGAAAAACCAACACAGTAATTGGAGAAGACCCGGCGGTGACCCGACATCATTTATATTACAGACTTCAAAGAGCTGGAGGAAGATGTTAGGAGATCTTACAGAGAGATGTTAAGAGAAAGGAGCAATTTTCGCTGATCATTTCGAGCGTGCCCGATCTGATGAGGAGGAGAGTCAGTCGAGTGTGAATATGTCTGGTCTGAGGTACAACAGTTGCCCTTGTCTGTTGGAGTGCCATCAGACGGGGATCTGACCTCAGGCTGATGTCAGGCCGTCGACTGCGGTCACGAGGTCGCGGGTTCAGATCCTAAGGTACTTGAGGTTGAAGAATTAGACGTGGCAGTATTTTGAATGTGTTTTTTTGAAACCAAGGAAAAAAGACTTCTGGAAGGACTGATAGAGAGGAAAGATGATTGTGGGAATTTATATCTCTTCCATCAGATATGTTGGTCGAGGAACAGGGTAAAAAAAATCCATAGAAGTGAGTCACAAGCGCTTTTCAGCTAGTGCCGAACCAAAAGCCGGTACGACCTGTTAAACGTAATTTAGTTGACGCTAACGCTCATTTATAGTTTAAATAAACTCGACAAAGTAGGATAAAGTCTCTGCCTGTTAATTAAGTAGCCTAAAAGTTCAATATGTTGGGAATATTATTTGCATTCTTGCCAAGAGGCGGATGAAAAGATTGATATCAGTCACACATATGACCGACGGTATGCTGCTCCAGAGCCAGGAGACAATTAGCTTAGCTTAGAAAAAGGTTAAAAATGCGGAAACAACCTGTAGCTTTGTTAAAGTTTTGGGGATTTAGACTAATTCTGATGGTAGGGGATGGTTACAACTAGGCATCTCTGTGGCAATAAAACAAAATAGTATATGCCAAGTGATTTTCGAGCTGAGTTTGTACCGACAGAACCAGGTATTTTACTCCAAAAAATTATCTTTCCTGACCCTAACGACGGCTTCTGGGCCTAAACCTAACCTGACGTCAAGCACAGTGTTGTCATGATATAAAAATGTGAAGAAACACAGAAAGCCAACTTTTGTTATGCCAAATATGTTGGAAGTAACACTGTGCTTGGAGAGTTTTATAGGTGCTTGTACACAAATGCTGTGACCTTCTGACAGCTTGTTTCCAGTCTATGCTAAGCTAAGCTAATGTAGCTTCCTAGTGAACTAAAAGATAGGAGAGTGGTACCAAATTTCACATCAAATTGTCTGTAAACAAGAATTAGTTTTTTCCCAAAATGCTTAAGAAGATGCAAGAACACGTCCATTCCTCTCTCGCTCACCTTGCTGCAGTATTTTGCCAAAGTACTTGTTG
The DNA here is from genome assembly GCF_904848185.1 of Acanthopagrus latus. Lineage (NCBI taxonomy): Eukaryota > Metazoa > Chordata > Actinopteri > Spariformes > Sparidae > Acanthopagrus > Acanthopagrus latus. The sequence goes on along the minus strand of NC_051047.1, from coordinate 22,341,100 downwards.
TGGCTGGTGCAGTTCCACCGGCGGTACCTGAACTGGTACTGGCACTCCCTGACGCCCAGTCTGGCCCCTTTGGCCACCTCGCTGACGATCTCCGGCTGAGTCTGGCACAGCTCAGCCTGCTTCCCCGCCAGACGCTTCGCCTTCCTGCAAATGCTGTTGGGGTCCATCACCAGCGGACTTCCCACCGCCCTGGGAAAAAAAACAAAACAAAAAAAAAAAGTTTAAACAGTGTCAGAGAGGAGAAGGTAACAAATCTCTCAGTAACGTGATAAAAATAGAAAGTTCCCACTTTTTTCTTTCTCGGTGAGCAACACCTGTTAGCTTAATCACACCGTAAACAATGTGGCTGCCCTCATCAGCAGCCACAGACCAAATGTAAGTTTTTGTCTGCGGCCGGCGAGCCTGCCAACTCTGCCCACCACTTCTCAGCTGTGGCGACAATGAGCTTCTTGAACAGGCACGTGGGAGACAACAGAGCAGCGAGTTTTTCCCAGAGGCATCTCAGCCCTGACGTCAGATTCACAAGTCTGCATTTTGCCGTTGGACTGCGCTCGGGACGACTGTGTGGTCCTCACAGAGTTGGACGTGAGACAGTTGGAAGCCTCTTAACAGACGGGCCGTTTACGGTTGATCTTACTGCTAAGTTGATTTTGGTAAACCAGAACTCTCTAGATTTCTCCCAAGATACAGCTTCTCTGGAAATTGTTTGGACAGTTGAGAAGTTCCCCGCCTTGACCGCACATATCCCTCCAATCAGCAGTGCTGAAGAGAGAAAAAAACATAACCCCAGATTAAACCTGTCTAAATGAAAAATGTGCATATTAAATTACTAAAAAGAAGAAGAAATGAATGTTTAAATGTGTGGCGAAATAAATCATGCGCTCGTTGGGCAATTCAAATATTTAAAACATTAAAATACACATACATGTTGTATTTGATGGATACGGACCACCAGACCTCCTGAAGCGCTTTGACAGATGAGTGTATATAATAAAGATAAATAGTTTATTCTAACTCTTAATGGGAAAGAGGAGCTTGGCGCTGCCACTCAGAAGCCCTGCCAGCGTCCGTGGCCTCTTCAGTGGCACCGCAGCAACGCGGCTTTACGAGACGACTTCATTTCCACATCCTCTCCACGCTGTTAACATTATGTACATTCACATTCCCTTTCACTCGCTCCATCGCTCTCTCTCTCTCTCCGGCGTCCTCCACAGCTGACTTTTTTACCCACTGAATCACAGCAGACGTGATCCATAACTTCAAGTGTGACCATGAAACAGGACTGAGAAGGGTTCGCATGACAGAGAGAGGGAGGGGGGAAGAAGGAGCGAGCACAACGACTACCTCATAGGTTTTCAGTCAGCCCTGTCCCCGTTAATCGTGCCGCCTGATATCATTCATCTGCCTCGAGAGTTTGTTTTAAGAAGCAGAACAAACACTCTCTCCAATCCCCTCTCCTGGCGGTCTGATACCGAGCAAAGACATTTGCACGCACACACGCACACACTCGCACACTCACACACATCCATGCACGCTCATCCTTCCACACTCAGTCACCGTGTTCCTGGCATTTTATGAAAACCTATCTATTTTTATTTTCACAAGGCTGTTTGTGTGACAGGATGACGCGTCAACACGTGATCGAATGAAAACACGTCTGAAAGGGAATCTCGTGTCGGACTCCTGGCCAACAACATCACGGATAGGAGATCCAAAGGGTAAACCGCCCAAAAATCCTGTTGATATGACGTGTGATGATGACAGACAGCATGGATAATAGTTACGGCTGCTTTGTGATCCATTCTGAGGCCAGAGATATACAACACACACACTGCATTTTTGTACTTTTAATTTCTGAGGATGTGCACAATCAACTCTCCAAGCAGAGGCAGGATGCGAGAGGTGTTTAATATGAAAACCTGGAAATTATAGCAAAAGAAAATAAGCACGCATGCCAAATTGCAATTGCATCACTGTCTACACACACACACACACTCACTCACAGGTATGTACGCACACTCCAGGGACACCCACGGTTGCATTCCTTCTATGATTATTGCAGCTGTATTGACAACATCACTATGGAGACAATGCCGTATTTTCAGTACAGGTGTTATGTGTGTGCAGTGAGTGTCTGTGAGTTTTGTGTGTGTGTGTGTGTGTGTGTGGCAGCCACACAGATAATTAAATCACACAGACAGTCTGTGTGTGTTAAGTAGCAGGTACAGGTACAATACTTAGCAACACACACTCCCTCTCAACAACCACTTATTATCGACCCACTGATGTCAGAAAGTGTGTGTGTGTGTGTGTGAGACAGAGAGAGAGACAGAGAGAGAGAAAACGAAACCAATGCGCTCATGTGTTTCTGTGCAGGTTGTGTAGAGTTTTAAGGATGTGAGAAAACATCATTTGGATTTGCTTGTTTGTGCCTGTGAGTGTGTGTCGGTGTGTGTGTGTGTGTGTGTGTGTGTGTGTGTCAGCGCTTGGGAAGGCAGCTCTGTCAGCAGCTCACAATAGCCAGCCCGCTTTTTTACAATGGGAGGTGTAGAGTTGTAAAACTAGTGAATGTACTGGATGAAGTTTGGATGGTTTCCTGAAAGCGAGACAGACGGAGAGCTGTGACAGCGAAGTAAGAAAAGTTTTCTTGCAATCGCTTTGCGAACAAAAGCAAATACAGCAAAGTGGAGCGGTGAGAGAGCAAAACCAACGATACTTGTAGAACAGAAGTTTGGGATAATTTGCATCTGCTCAGTTTTTAATCTTTGTGCAATCTTTGTTCAGTTTCCACACACACACACACACACACACACACACCTGTCTCACATCAGCCTCGTTAGCACTGCTAACTCTCCGTGTCCCTCCACCTGCACCTCATCCCCCGTTAGCTTAGTTTGTATTTAAACCTGTGTACTCTCCTCAGTCTTAGATGGTTTGTCTGTTCTGTTTCCCCACGGCAGTCTTTTAAAAGCACAATATGTATGAATTTCAGCTTTAAATATTCAAAAATTGCAAGCGGAAAGTGAAGAAACCATTCTGACGTCTTTGTATTGAGATATCTACCAAAGTTAGCATGTTATTCAGCTAGCCTCTTGCCAGTTTGTGACCCAAGAGGTAACAGTCTGACAGCAAACAACACAACACTCCTCTGGTGTACCGAGCTGCCCGTCCAGGCAGAATCAGCTAAACTCACCACTTGCTGCACAGTTAACTGAGGTTAACCGTCAGCGGCTACAGCTAGCAGCAGTTAGCATTACTCTGGTGATTTACTGCCCCCTTTTTTGTTTGGAGTATGAATCCAATAGGTATCCATTTCTTCTTACAGCACCCTTAACTGCCACAAATATTGTTTATGCTATTATGTATTTACATTTTATTTTAACCTTCAACCTTTTCATACCCTCCTGCTTCTTGTATTTTACACCGCCTATCTATTTGTTTCTTTATTACAGCTTGTCTCTTGCTCTGTCATCTACCTGCCTTTGCGTTTTGTGTTATATTTATGTAAGCAGTATCAACTGTAACTCATCTCAACAAGCCAGAACAATTCACATTCTGCCTTGAGTTCAGTGTCTTTCAGTTTAATTCATTTCATAAATCTGGTCAACATGAGCAGCTGTACAACAGTTGCAATGGGATGTGAAGAGAAATAAGCAATAGTAGGACTTAAAACTGGCTGTAGGCTAACTGCATAGCTTTAAGTTTTAACAATTGAGACAGATATATCGAAATATATTTGCGAAACCCTTTTAACTCAGCGGCATGAATTCATCCCCCTAATTTTGGATCTAAGGCTGTTTTGATGATCCCCATTGGACTGTCATAAATTCAAGTTTAGCCACAGAGCATGATGCGAAGAGAATGAAGTCTGAATCGGAAAGTGGAGTGAACTGAGGTGGAAAAGCGCGTCTCTGGCGATATACCCAAAAATGGGGTGCATTAATTGGATAACCGGATGACTGGTGGGCGCCCAGCATTCTTGCCCTTGTTTGGTGATCGTTACATAAAAGTGTGCATCCCTGCGAGGATGAGTAGAATACGGGAAGGACTTCATTTGTAGGCTCCAGAAAAAAGCTGAACGGCTTTTAATACGTTGGGTAACACGCTTCAGACGGATGCATACATGTGAAGTAATGCAGCTTTTGCACGAAATCCCCTGCCCACACATTAGACAGCACACACACAAGCACATTTATTCGAGCCGATGCATTCGCTATTGTGCAGGCATGCACGGAGATAAAAGCATAGTGTACACTTGGAGGAGGAACTACAAAGTCAGACGGTAATCGGATCCTCTTCACGCAAAGTGCCACTGTTCCTCTGCCTCTCGTTTAAGATACGGCTCCCGAAAACGGGATAAGGCGAACTAGGATGTGCAGCCCATTGATGTTATCAGGGGTTTTAAGGAAACGCCGTCTCGCATGAGCAGCTCTTGATGATGATACAGTCCCAAAACAGAGACAGGGGGTCATATTGTCGAGAGATAAAACGAGATAAAGGAACAAAAATAGCCAAATCAAAAGCGCTGATAGGACTTTAAACACTGTAACCACCTGTGACAAGATAACAGCTGTACCAATCCAGAGCTCAGCCTTTACCTTGTGGTTGCTTGAACAGTCTAAATCAGCTCATATAAGTGAACTATTTTCACATCTCTTTCATTCAAGGTTAGATTGACAGTTTTTCACGATTTGATTCTAAATAAAAAATGAGGTTTCAGATGCAGGTAGTAGAAATCGACGCCGTTATTCAGCGTTGTTTGGGCCCAGAGGTGGGTCTGAAAGAGATTAAACATCGGCGCTCGGAGCGACCTCAGGTTTCATTAAGGATCTCACGGCACCATAGATAAAGTGCTGTTCTGTACAGGGCCCTTCTTTTTTTTCTTTTTTCACTCCGCCCACGAATGAGTGAATTTCATCCCTCCTTAATCCCTCAAGTATGCTGGAGATGAAGAAAGTCACGACAAGCGCTAGTCTGAGACGCCACAGCGAGAGAGCAAGAGAGAGAGAAAAGAGAGAAGTGAGGGTCAAATAGAGAGAGATGGCTAAAAAAAGAGGGGGACTGGGGAACAGAAGGAGATGGTAACAGCTTCAGTGTGAGATAATGAGGAGATGGAAACGAAAAGATAAAGCCATGACAGTGGAAAGAAAATCCAAACACGCCTAAAAATCTGTCCGGCTGTTCCAAACAAAGCCCATCGAAGGTGGATGGGAACAAATTCAGCACCTCGGCAGCGTCGCTAAAAACTTGAGAGGGTCCGTTTGCCCTCATCGACTCCTTCTCGTGCTCCTGACCCTGCAGTCTGGGGCACGTCGATCACCTTCCAACATGTTTGCTCACGTCGCTCTCGCTGGTGTCAGACAAAGTTGAGAAGATTTGAGATTTGTATTCCTATAAAAAAGAAGAAAAAAAACTCTCTGCGCTCTTAATTTGTAATGCACCCAATTTTTAAATAGTAATATAAAGTGTGACCGAGAGGAAACCGACACCACCGAGCCAATGTCACACCATAAACAAGCTCTGAAGGTTTGTTCAGTTGTAACAACGTTGGACGGTGGCACACCCACATATAAAAACTGAATCCATTCCACTGGGGTTGGTGCTGAAGGAAATGAAGAGACTGAACGCTAACTTGATATTAGGGGCTGATGCTTTTTCCACCACAGATGAAGAGGCAGGTATGACTGAGAGGAGGGCTTCTATATATCATAAAAGGAGCCGAGTGATTGTACATTCAACCTTGGAGGGGACAGACATTTGTTAGCCCAAAACCACGAGATGTCGAGAGACAAACCGGATATTTGTGACAGGTACCCAGGAGAATTCACTAGCGAACAAAATCAGGTATTTTTAATTAGACGTCAGGACAATTTACAGCCATGTCTGTGGCATCAGAACCAAGTAACATGATCTTTGCCTAAGCCTAACCAAAGGGATGTTTGTGCCTGAACATTTATTCTAGCGATTGGGGTTGTTTATTGAGCCATTTTGACAGAAGCTGGACCATTTTTTTAGCCTCTGCCCTATGTTACTCTGACACTGGAACACAGCTACTCCATATACGAAGTGCACACACACACACACACACACACGCGCATAAACACGTTTTAATTTAGTTCTCTGCCTAATGCCAAAACCCACATCGTCATTTAATCTTTATCTGTGCCCATCTCCCTGCTCCTGATTACACATCCAGCTTTTCAGAGCAGGAGTGGAGCGGACAAGATAAGATCTGTTACAATGAGAGCTCTGCTCTGGTGATGATGGTGGCTCAGACTATAGACTGTGTGTGTGTGTGTGTGTGTGTGTGTGTGTGTGTGTGTGTGTGCATACATGTTCCCATAACCGTAAGACTGAATGAATGGGCGCATGTTAAACAGATTAACCAGGATACACTGGTTGGAGATGTATTTGGGCTGACACACACATAAACACACTAAGGAGAAGGCTGAAGCTCACACACACACACACACACACACACACACACACACACACACACACACACACACACAAATGCAGTGTGTGTGTGCACCTGTAGGCCTGTGGCACGCTCCGGGCGGGCTGTCCGCCAAACTGGGGTTCTGACAGACACAGACACACACACACACACACACACACACACACACCAAGCAAAGTTGGCCCTGCTAAGCACTGCAGTCAAAACCAGTATAAGAGAGCAAAGGCATTCCTCGCCCCTCTGAGCTGTGCTCTCTGCTCTCAGGCCAAATGATTAGAGCGCTCTAATCAGAAGAGGCTCTGAAAGGACGCCTATCTCCCCGCATTTCATCTCCCTCGCTCTCCGTCTATCACTGCGGCCCTCTCTCCCCCTCTTCCTTCAGCGACAACCTATCTGCACGCGATAGGTATTTTCCTTCAGAAGACAAGTACAGAGATAGAGACGCTGAAGAGGAGCGAGCGTGAGACGGAGGAAAGGGAGATGTACGGTGGTATGTCCAGCAGCTTTCAACAGAGAGCATCATTGTCCTGGCAGACGGCGGAGCGAGCCACAGGTGTGGCTTCACCCGAGCCGCACCACAGTCCTGCCACTGTGCGTGAACGAGTGTGTGCCGGCGAACAAGTGAGCGAGTGAAAGAAGATGACAACGTGTGTCAGTGGGGATGAAGAGGAAGTCGCTGATGTCTCGGCGTTGATTCGCTTAATCCACTGCAGCTTTATTTAAAACAAATGCGCTGCCAGGAGGACGATGATATGAGCGTTTAGAGACGGAAACAAGGTGCTGCATAGTTGAGAATCATAAATTATGATGAATGATCATGTTTTCTTTGACACTTTCATGCTTACCATTGCAAGCTGTGGTCCTTTGATTGGTAATAACTATTAAATAATCATCCGTAAAGTTAGACGTGCAAAGTATTTTAACACGCCACTTAGTTCTCTTCTCATGTCTCCATCACTGTGTGTTTGAGTGCAAAATAAACCCTTGCACACGACAGGATTTTGCCAGATTTAGCCGAAATAAATAGAATAGTTGAAAGGCAAAGTGAACTGATTGATGGACCCCTGTAGGGACATCCTTCTCCCCTCCTTCCCTTCCACAGCTGGGTCACAGCACAGTTCAGACACAGACCAACAAACCGCCCCTGGGTAAAAAGTGACCTGTCTCTGTCGACAGGAAGACGGCTAATTTTCACATTTTAAACACATCTCCTTCCTCCCACACTGAGCCTGCATTTCTCATGAGGGAGATTCTTTCGATTTCTTTGCAGAAGGAAAAGAAAAATGTCCCAACGATCCCGTCTCTGAAAAATCCAAACTGGCATCCTACGGTCCAATAATTCAACCATTTTGTACCACTGATAGTAGCAGTTGGTTTTAGTCTCATTTATCTGATTTCCTCACATGACCAGGATAACTAAATATGGATTCCACGTTTCCCACCAGGTACAATCGTTTCCCTTCAAAATACGACAGTTTTAAGCCTCAGGTACGATACTTTAACATTTCCAATCCGGCAACTCTGTTAGACAAGGAAAACTTTTAGAAAACTCTCACAAGATCAGCCTCAGACACTTTCAAAGAGTTCTGCACCTCTAATCCTCTGAGTGATCACTTTAACGTCACGAGTATCAGTCGCACAGCACACACACCGTCCCTGAAACATGTATTTACTGGATGATTTTGCTTGTTGTGAAATACAGATTTGATCAGCATCGCACCAGAAGAGTTTCTGTTTGCTTGAATTGTAGCTATAGCATGTTGAGCCAAGATCCAATCACTTTTTCAAACTCGGTCTGTTGACTGAAAGTGAAGACTAGAAGGAACAGATTCTGAATTGCGCTTCGTGACGACACACTCACAGTGAAGATGGAGGTCGTGGGACGAACAGAACCAGACACAGCAGTGCAACTGGACTGCGTCTGTCCCTCTCCTCAGCAGACGGCGGCTATGATGCACTGATGATTTGTCTGATTTTGAACTGTTCTAGTGTTTAGGTATACATCTGTGCAGAAGCGCGTAAACTGCATTTCCAGATTCAGCAATTTCAGTGTGAATGCAGCTTTTCGCCTCTTGCTCGGTGACCTCAGAGGATTATACACTTTCTGATATAAGAGCTTCGACCTATGACCTCCATCGTACTGTATCTATCCACTGTCACCTGTATTGTGAGCTTTCATCCTGCATGTCAACCCTGCACATACAACAGCAACATCAAATCAGTAATGTAACAGAAGCAACAAGGAGCCGGTAATATTTAAAATTCCATATCCAGTTAATTATCAATAAATCCCCACAGGTGACGTGTTTTTACCTCACATCTTTTAGAGGTTTACATGTGAAGTGACAGGATGTAAGGAAGGTTTGTCGGGGGGGAGACGGTCCAGCTGCCAGTCACACAAGGACACGCACAGCCGCTCTGACACTACAACCCACACTGACCTTGACTGGGCTGTGAATGAACAGTGGGAGGATTCGCTGGAAGAAGAAGAAGAAGAAAAACCGGACAAAGAAAGAAAAAAAAAATCACAAAGCTTCACATTCACAAACACTGCCGCTTCGCTCAAGTGTGAGTGTGAGTGTGTGTGAGAGAGAGAGAGAGAGAGAGAGAGAGAGAGAGAGAGAGAGAGAGGGAAGGAAGGAAAGCCAAACATATTGGATGTTGTCTAATGAAACACTGCACACAGGATAATACTACGCAGACAGACAGACAGACAGACAGACAGACAGACAGATGGACCCACATGGACAGAAAATATGTTATCAGCAGATCTGCTGTCTGTCTGTCCTTCTGTCTGTCTGTCCGACTGTCACACACCTCACAGAGCTGAGCCTATATGGATTGTTTTATGATGACATATCCACTGCGCCTAGAGGGCCACCTGACATTCCTGACTCTGAACCCCCCACCACACACACACACACACACACACACACACACACACACACACACACACACACACACCACCTATCCCCCAACTCCTCTCTCTCCTCCATGTATCACTGCAGGCAATGACCAGCAGACACTTCTCTCACCACCCTCTGACTCTTTGTCCTTCACCCTCAGGACCCAGATTTCCCATATTTTTAAATGGTGATTTTTTTTTGGTTTTCATTACCTCGAAAGAGCGCGTGAAAAAAAAGGATATGATTTATTTAAAAGAAAAAAAAACAAAACAAAACAAAACACTATTAAGCAGATGTATTTCAGCCAACTTTTTTATTTATATAATTTCTTTGCCTGGTTATTCGCGCATTACTTCTAATCGATTTTGCACATAACGTCATGTCTTTTTGAGTTCCTGCTCCTGCAGCCTGGATAAGGTCGATCACATTTGTCACAGATGGTTCCCGGGCTATCCTGAGTATTTAGGTGAAAAGCCGGTGAGCTAATGCTGCCTGCTGGTGCTGCACGAAACGAGCCAGCCACATGTTTTTTGCGCGCAGAAGTAAAAATGAAACTAAGTGAGGTGACTTGAGTCCAAGGTTGACACGAGACGGAGGGACATTAAAAAAAACACAGGTGGGAAATGCAGAACACTCACCACCAGAGCCCGATGATATTGACCGGACAGAGCAGGATAAAGAACAGGGCCAGCTGGATCCGTGAGAGACGAACCGTCATGGTGAACGCAGCAAATCCTCCAGGAGATCCCCACCCCCGGCAAAGTTTAAAGCACTGACGAGCCCAGCCAACACCGAGTTGGACTATTTCTTAAATACATAGGAGGTCCTTGTCTTCTGACGGGGAGACACGCTCGGCGTTAAAAAACAAAAAACAAAAACAAAAACAAAACAAAAACAAAAAGAAAGAAAGCTCACTGGAAACTGTCTAACAACGAGAGCGCAAAAAGTTCACCATCCAGCTCCAGCTCCTCTTCTGTCGGGCGCATCTTAATGCGCAAGAAAGTTGGTCAGGAGGCTACTGAGGAGATGTCCGCTCTCAAAGGTGTGGTTAACCTCTTCATTGTCGTTCTGCTCCGTCTGTCGCAGCCGCGTTACATCGCTCTCACGGAGGGACGAGGCTCGCAAAGCGGTGCGCACCAAAGATTTTCTGGTCGTGTGGGCGCTCCGAGTCGCGCCACGCTTTGACAGATACGTGAAGCAATTATTTAAAAAATAACAGAAGAGGAAGGCAGAGAGAGTTGCTTCTCTCGCAGATAAAAGAAAATAAAGTTGTTGGGTTTTTTTTTTCTGGCGCTGCTGGATGTCGCTCCCTCCCCTGCGCGCTCCGAGGCTGACGCACTGGATGAACTTGGTGAAGTTTAAATGCTCGGTGCGCACCGGCTGCTGCAGGTAGAGGCGTCTGCGCGCCGCGGGTCTGTCGAGGTGTTTTCCTTGGATGATAAAGGGAGGAGGAGGGAAAAAGAAGAAGACGGAGGAAAAAAATGCGCTCGTCCTCTTCCACCTCGGTGTGACGTCGCTCCGGGCGAAGCGAAATCCTCGCTGTCACTCAGAGAGGGAGAGAGAAAGAGACGGCAATTAGTTTTCGAGGAGGACCCGGCTGAGAGCGGAGAGGGGGTAAACACACACACACACACACACACACACACACAGAAGTAGTAGAAGAAGAGAGACCTGACTTACAGTGTTTTTTAGGGTGGACCTGAAATCAGAGCTTGTGGAATGAGGTGATGTCAGCACAGGTGTGGTGGCACCCTTCTGATATTGGTGCCAACCGACTGTGGAGCCATCTGGGTGGGTATCTCGTCATGTCTTCAAGAGGAATTATTTTTTTGTGTGTGTGTCACTCTGTGCATGTGTGTGTGTGTGTGTGTGTGTGTGTGTGTGTGTGTGCGCGCGCGCGTAGGGGCCGGGTAGTATCATCGCCTATCTGGCCAAGGGCATATCCATTGAAATCCAACACCACTGTACTGGAGTCGCCCATAAAAGAGCCCTGACACCCGGCTTCGTTCCACTGCAGTGACGCAATCAATCACGAGTGTAACACAAGGCAAACTCACCCAGTCCGGCACCTACAGCCCGGGTCCCTCGGTTCCAATTCGCTTACGCACAAAAACCACAATAACCAAATAACGCCACGCCTTCACTCCAGCCAGGCTCTCACCTCTAAAATAACAAAAACAAAACACCCCTCTCACCGAAGGTTTGACTTGTGAAAAGATGTCTGGATTTTTTCTAAAATTCTGACAAACTTTTCAAGTGCATCAGGAATAAGGTCAGCAGGGGTGGTTTTTGCCGACAGTCTGCAGATGATGGAGTCTGACCTGTACTTTCCTTTGTTTATCCAAACTTGTACGCCACTGAAATATTTTTGTATGTCGGTGCCATAAAGGTTAGAACAACTTGAGACAAATCCACCGAAAACACCTCAAATCATATGTGCTTTACCGCCGCGCACCAAAGCAAACCGTCAGCTTCTTAGAGTTTCTTAGAGCAGTGAGGCCATTAAAGTGCACAAGCTTCACATTTAATCTAATCTGTTTTATTGATCACAGTGTCACAGTGTGGTAACACAGTTCAAAAAAGATGTGAATCGACAGGAAAAGTCAGCCGGAAAGTTGCATTTCTGAGCCGTCAGAAACACGCTCCTTTCCTCTGAATTACACTTGATTTTAATTTCTTTATTCTCAATGCAAGGAGTGAGTTTATTCAAATCTCATTATAGTACGAGGCTATTTTGGGAACAATCTCGCTTGTGAAACCGTTTGGCAGACAAATATCAACGTCAAAGCCCAACTACTTAGCCTCCGGTGACAAGCGAATGATTCGGATGTCTTGGCCAAGACCTCTTCCCGCGCCGTGGCCGCAGCAACTTGAGACGTGAAGAACGGAGTCAAAGTCGAGAGACGACTTATCTCAATTTAAGTAAAAAAAAAAAAAAAAAAGATATCTGCAAATGAATGCAGATACATCAAAAACGACGATAAAAAAAAGCTACATCAGAGTCAAACCAGAACCGACGGATCCCTAAATCACATTTCAGCCAATGTGTTTTCTCTTTTCTGCTCTGCACACAGACTGTAACTAAAGCCCGCATAACGGAAACCAGAACGCGGGTCTTAACCCTTCCAGATTCCGCATTCATAGTCAGAGATCTCTCTGACATTAGCAAATATAACGTCTCAGATGTCAGAGCCTCGCACAAGCCCATGAATCCTCTGGAATCTATCGAAGCGCCGTTCGGCTCAGACCATTGTGGCCTCGTATGCGCGCGCTTCCCCCAAACCTGAAGTTTCTCAAAATTACCGAGGTGTGATTAACAGTTTAGTGACAATGATTGGAGGGTTTTACTCGGGATGCAGGACTCCAGACGCTACTGGATGCCTTGTTTGGCTGTTACTTCTCTTTATTTCAAACTCGCACACACGTCTGGCGACAGCGGTGGGAGGATATAAATAGGGAATCTGTTTTGAGCTCACAGAGTGGTACGTTACCCAGAAGATCAGGTGCAGGAGAAACTGGCAGCGTACATCCAGAGGTCTCATTAATACAACTGAGGCTGTCACAGGTGGAAAATGAGGATTTAGATGGTGCCAAGAGGAGGAAATCAAAACTTAAGACCCACGACAGTTTACATGTCATCTACGAATGACGCACACTGAACGGATGATGGATTTGTAACTTCAGGACTCTCTTTTGAGAAACGCCAGCTGAGAAGAGCTTTTACTTGGCGTACTGCATTTACCTGACGTGAACTGAATCGACTTTAATAACCCAGATGTGAGCTGATCACAGCATCCAAATTTAGCTAGAAAAAACTGAGCGAAGCGAACGAAATATGACAGGTTGTATCATGACGTGACGGAGATCTGTCGATCGGTACAGATTGCGTCACGCCGTATCAACCCGGGAAGCCACCCACTATTATCCTCCCGGGTTACGTTAGGACGTTCTAGGCAGTGCTGCGAATCAATGCCAGATGCCCAAATGGCAATATTGGATTTGCAGCATGATGAATTGATTTAACATATTTGTACAGCTAATAATATCATCCAGCCTCTTTCCAGACATCTTTCAATCTGTGCAAACATTTGCGCAGAGCGGTCGCTGAATTCAGATGCGGGGACTTTTTTTCACGTCTTGTCACCAGCAGCTCTTTTGGTTTGTCCACGCAGCTTTTGGTCTCGGACGAACAGACTTTGTCTTTCTTCCCTCCTAATTTCATTTACGGCAGCTCGGGCCCCCAGCTGGAGAATCGGCCCTCTCCGTTATCTTGTGATCGGTGCCTTTCTGAATCCACCCTATTGTTGTCTAGTTCCTTCAGAAGTGATGTATGTGGTATCTGCTGCTCCTCCAGGTGTGTCCACGCTCCTTTTTTTAGTTCTCTGTCACTTTAAAGAAACAATGAAGAGAATGATTTACCCTTTTCTGTGTTTGCTGTTCAAAAAAAGGCTTATGAATCGACAACTCTTAATAACTCCATAATTCTTAAAAGCGATTCCCTGCTCCTTGATGACCTCTTTCAGACCTACATGATACCCTGACTTTTAAACTCTCTCCTCCTCCGTTGCATATTTCGCTTCCTCATTTCATACGTGGTGAAAAACACTGTGAATGCTTGTCATGCAGTGGCTGGAACAGAACACGGTGTGGTGTTCTAGCAGAGAAAGCTGATCTCCGTGGAGAGTCCTGTATTGATATGTGAACCGGGACCCAGCCGCAACAAAATTAGAAAGTTATGAAAATTGAGTTATCTCCCAATGACCTATAAATAACCGTGAGCGAGAGCCACGATCATTGTTCTGTGCTTCGTACAGGCCGCTCTCTCTCTCTCCCTCTCTGACTCAACATCTCTCTCTCTCTCTCTCTCAGCCACCTTACCCTCTCCCTCTTCCCCTAATTTCCTCCTCCATTTCTCCCTCTGCGTCTCACTCGCCCCCAATTTCCCTCTCATCTTGTCCCTCTCTCTGCTGGATGAGTGTGTTTTGTTAGGGAGGGCTGATTCTTCATACTTGGCTGAGGCTTTATGGACAATAAAGATCTGATTTCAAAGTCCAGCAGGGTGTTGGGCCTGGGGTCTTGGCTCACAGCTTTAGTTGCCTGCTGGGAGGAGACACTGCACAGCCCCTAACCAGATGGCCGTCAGCCCACATACAGTAGATTCATATTGTGCGTTACGTACGTGTCTGTGTGCAGCTTCATACAGAGTCACTGAGCTGCACTGGACTCCTTAAAATGAGTGTTCGTGTCAGTGTTTTAATACTTTGACACTTTAGCATATTCCACAGCTGAATCTTAAATGCTGGAGATTCCTTAAATGCACCAAATGAAGGATTTTTTTAAAAAAACATGCTAGATTGCATTGCCACACAGTTTCATAATAATAATATTTCCATAAAAATGCCTTCAACTGGGTTGAGTCCAAATGCCTGTTGTTTTATTGGCAGAAAAGTGCAAGCAACTTGTGTTTTAATTGGCTAAAAACATCATTGTGGTCCTTTTTAAGTCAGTGGTTTATCAAACTGGAGGTCTGGGAGTCACTGGAAGTTTCACTGTGGTCATGAGGCCGTCTCGATTTTAAGGATGTATGAAACTTTTTTTTTTAATTAAAAAAACTTTTAAAGATGAAAAAAACGTTTAAAGTTTAGTTTATTATTCACGCTATAAAACATAAATGAATAATAAGGGCGCAGTGAAGACCTGAACACTATGGAGGACTGAAATATACAAAATCAGTTAAAAAAGAAAAATGCCATTAACACATCATAAATAATATAAAAATAAATGTAGGAATTTATTAATTTATTGAATGTGAGTAAATAGATGTTTCTGCTTTATTTCTTCTAATAATCCTATTTATTTACTTTCCTATTTAATTTTCATTTATTTATTTATTTATTTATTTATTTATTTATTTATTTATTTATTTTGGCAGGTTCAGTCCTCCATAAGAACATCTCCTCCTCTCCTAAATAGAAAACTCACCTCTAAAGCAATTTTCACAGGCAAAAAAATTCATTCAAACTGCCTGCTTTACACACACTTCCTGCTGTATATTTGGGCATATTGAACAGTTTATCAGTTCATCTGTACTGGTAATGTTAAACATTGGATATAATATGAATTATCAATAAAATATGCCACTTGGTCAGGGGTCATCAGTTTCCACAATGAGTGTGGGTCCAAAAGAAAAAAGGAAAATGAATGAAGAGGTATGACAGGTGTTTCTTTTGCTCCTCTCTACCTGTAAGTAACAACCCTCAGAGCAACAGAGTCAGCGTCCTGCTCAAAGACACTCCAGCAGGAGCCAACACAGGAGCTTGAACCAGTATTCTCTGGTTTAAGGGTAGACTCTCTACCCGTGTTCCCACCCTTCCCATGACGCCATGCTGACCTTAAACAGCTTTCTGATCAACTTGAGTCCCCTCAGTTGTTTATTCCCCGACTGTTTCATCTTAATCACATAGCTCAGAGTGGAGATATGTGACTTGTCCTTCCAGTATGTATAATACATCTGTTGGGACTTAGTTAAGTGTTGTAAAGGAGAACGCCCTGATAGATACAGGAGCTTCACTGGGAGCTGCCAGCAGTGCATTTTTTAGTCATTACATTAAACTTTTAACATTGCTGTTGCTTTGTGAGATATTCTGCAGAATATCAGTAATGGAATATATTATATTATGTATTAAAGAGAAGAATATCAGGGGTGGAACAGGGATTTACTTGTGACATGACAATAGTTGGACTTGACCTCACAGCTTAACATGGTCCAGAGCAAAATGTTTCAGCGACTGTTGGATGGATTAATGGTCCCTGAGGTGACATTGCTGATCCCCTGACGTCTCCTGTAGCGTCACCACAAGCTTGAAGCATTTGTTTTTTTGGAAAATGTCTTCAAAACTATTAGATGGATTGCCATGAAATTTGGTGCAGACATTCATGTCCCCATCATGATGGATTATAATAACTTTATTTTCTTACCCTGTGGTGTGTAGTTGCAGTAAGTGCTAATAAGCCAATGTTAGCATGCTTACATGCTAAACTAAGATGGTGAACATGATCAACATTAAATCTGCTGAATATCAGTGTGCTGGCATTGATAATGTGAGCACATCATTAGCATGTAGTTCCAAGTACCATTGGGCCTGAGTACACCCTGTGAGAGCAGCTAGCATGGTCTCTTAGTGGGAGCACAGTTCCCAGGTCCCATATTCATGAACCTGCCAATTGTGTTCAGGTCAAATAACCATAACTCGTACCTTAACCTGAGCTGGGAAACATAAAAACCTGAAAACATAGGACCTCTAACTTAGGACTGCAGAAAAATAGGACTCCAGTAACACATGACCTCAAGAACATTCAAACAAATACATAGAACTGGAGAACATTGAACCCTGGGAACATAAGGTCTTGGGGGCATGGGATACTGGTAACCTAGGACCATAGAAACATAGGACATATGAACTTGAGAACTTAGGACTCTGGGAAAATGGGACCCTGGGAAAATGGGCCCCAGGAACATACAAGGACCCTAGGAAACCACATATGTAGAACTGGAGAACAAAGGACCCTGGTAGGATTGGGCCTTGGGAACATGGGACACTGGGAACATCAGACCTTGTGAAATTAGGACTGTGGGAACATAGCGCCTTAGGAACATACTGGGACCCTGTGGGAGCACGTAAAATTGGAGAACATAGGACCCTAGTATGACTGGGTCTTGGGAACATAAGTCCCTGGAAACATGTGACCTTGGGAACTTAGTTCTGTGGCAAAATAGGACCATAGGAAATTAACACCATACTGGAAGAGCACATATGTAGAATTGGAGTACAAAGGGCTCTGGAAATATAGGGCCTTAGGAACATAAAACCCTGCCAATGTAGGACCTTGGGAACATATGACCATAACAAATTAGGCTCTTGGGAACATAGGACCACAGGAACATACTAGGACCCTGAAAGAGAGCACATATCTAGACCCGGATAACATTGGACACTGGGAAGTTAGAGCCTTGGGAAAATACAACAGGGAACTTAGGAGCATGGGAAAACAGGAACCTGGGACATACTAGGACCTTGGAAGAGCACGTATGTAGAACTTGACAAACACAAGATCCTGGGAACATGTTTACCAAAGATACAGTGAATCTAGGACCTAAACTATCTGTACCCTGACACTATATCCTCTTGCACAACAGCTATATGTCCAATGAGTTCTCATGTCATGCGAGTCACCGGGTCAGTGAATGTACTGTCCTGGAATGTTGTATTATTCTGCACAATGTGTCAAACTGTACTGGACAGTCTCATACGAGGAGCGCTTATCTGCGGAGAAAAAACAATACAAAATAAACTATTGGTTGTAATAACTTGTGGTTTCCCCTCAGGTCTGTCACTGATGGAACTGAGAGAAAATTGGTCGGGGTTATGAAGTGTTTCCTCCCTCACTCCTCCACCTAGGAAAAGCTAACAGGCCTAACCCCTGTCCCGCCACACCTATCACACACAGGCTACGCACACATTCCCCCTCTCACACTGCTTTCATCTGGGCGTGAAATGGATTCCTACTGTCTGCCAGAATGCACCACCTATCTCTGGATGTGATTCTCTTTCACCCTCCTACTCTCCCACCCCCCCTTCCCTTCCCCGCTGTCTTTTCCCTTTGCCACACGTGTGCCCTTTTGTTTCCACAGTAAAAAAAAAAAAAAAAAAAAAACCCAAAAAACGCCTCGCCCACTCTGCAAAGTCCACGGAACACATTCCCCCCCCAGTTCGCTTATGATCGAAAATGAGCAGAAATCCCATCGGAGATAATATTTTATATGACAACTTGAATTAGATCTAAATCAGAAACACATGACGGCCCTAACCTTTTTAAAACAAACCACAGTCATCCCTGGAATCCCCAGGAGAAAGGCATGTTCATGAAAATTCCTTCAAAACTGGCACACACACACACACACACACACACACACACACACACACACACACACACACACACACACACACACGTACTGACAGTGTGAGAGGCTGTAGTATAAAATATTGATACCTCCCGCCGCCACATGATTTTACATGTCCAAAAGCAGAAAGTTTGTTTTCGGAGGAAGGAACTGAGGTTGTACAAAATTTGGTCTTGTTTCAGCAAGTAATGAAAGTAAAGCCCGTCCCAGACAAAAGCCTCTCACGGAGAATGGCTGCAATCTGTCAACAAAAGCTACATAATTCGGCGTGATTCATGTATTTCCTGCTTTTTGTCTCTCATAGGGTTCGCCTCAGTGACCCTATTATAATTGGAGACACATTATTTGGATCGTAACAGTAAGCAGACACTTGGAATCCACCAATCGACCGGTAATCTGGAGGAATAAATTGCGATTCTAAACCTGAAGCGGGTTCCAGTGAAGCAGGTACGGATCTTTTTCTCGGTAAGGTTTAAACTTACATCACTTGAATTGCCAAAGGAATTTGAATTGTTCAAGTGATCTCTGACAGAATCTCCTCCTGCAGCAGCGCCATATTTGTACACAGGCAGAGAGCCGAGGATTATAAAAAACACACAACTACAAAGTGTCTGCGTTCAGCCCCCTCGAGTCTTCACCCTCGAGCTCTGGCAAAAGTTTGACTCAATTTATGCTTTTATAAATGTGACTTCCCTATAATTGCTTTAAAGGGAGAACAAAACAAAAATAGCCTGAAAAACATGACTGGAAACACTTAAATTCTTAGCTCACATTGTAAATTCGCAAGATAAATTCCAGCTACATAGAAGTGCTTGAGCTTTCTTTGCATGTTGCAGCTATGATAGAGTCAACAGCAACATTTGATTACATTTAATCACTACTTGACAGCTATAGTTGCCACAGATTCTGTGTAGATTAAAGGTGCCACCATGGAGTTTGGAAAAATGTTTTTATAAGACTGGGTCCATTTTTTTTGTTGCTATACAATCACATGGGTGACACGGCACATTCTGCCAACATATTCATGCTATTCCAGCGAACTACAGGTGATGGTAATGCACCAAGAAATGCAGACATGTGCCAACAAAGGCAGAAAAGAAGAAAAGCCAAAAGCTCGCAACACTGGATGATGTTATAAAAGTTTGGAGAATGATTGCCAGTGTGTGTTGAACCCTTTTTCCAAGAAAGTTGACCAAAATAAACAAAAAAAGAGAACGGAATGTGATCGTTTTCCAGTCCATTCTCGACATATAATCGATTGAAAACAGGACAAAGATGATTTTTCAATGTTTTACCTCTTCTCCTTTAATGAGTTTTGTGTATGTATTTCCTTTTTTTTTTTTTTTTTTTAATTTGATGCCAGCGACATGTTTATATTAAGCCTGGAGGGGGCCGCCAAAAGACTGGGAATGTTGTGGAAGGCTCCAAAAACACCTGTTGGGATCATTTCACAGGTAAACAGGTTCACTGGTAACACGTGAGGGGCATCCTCGAAAGGGCTCAGTCGTTCACAAGCCAGGGTGGGGCGAGGTTCACCGCACTGTGAAACACATATAAAGGATATTACTTCATGAATTCTGTTTTTGCTTATATTTTGCGCAGCGTTCCAACTTGGAATAAGGATTGTTCAAAAACAAAAGCAGCAAAATAAGCTCCTTGTTGATGAGTTAAAATGCTGTCCATGTGTTGCAATGACGATAATCAAACAATAAAACATGTATGATATCGGTGCGTGGTCCAGAGGTTGATTGGAGACTTTGTACGACCATACTGAATGACGGCACCTTGTCCAGGAAACTTTCTAGGGATAAGTTGGAAATAACACGGGCCATTCTGCTTCATACAGCAGTGACTCATTTTACTTTTACTAACAAGATCTTCATCTTGTTATTTTACAAGACAACAGGAGAGATTTAATTTCGCTGATCCACAGGGAACCAACTAGGTCACACTACAGACTGAAGTCACTCAACAAGAGAAACATGTAGGTTTGGGTGCTGTTGGCCTGCAGTGAAATGCATTTGTAGCATCATATGTTGGGAAAACATCATAACTAAAATGTGTAATGCTGTATTTTTATTTTGTCTGAACACTTCTCCCACAGATGCCCTCATTCAGGAATACTGCATGTCCTCCAACTTGTAGAGGAGGACAATAACAAAACAGCTGCCAGAGGCCTTGACACAGCCAGAGTTTTACAGGTTATGACATCAACACTTCAGCAGTTTAGACGCCTCTCTCCAGCCCGACTCCTGTATCGATGTGTTGATGCTTTTAGAAAGAAGATGGAACTGAAGCACCGCGTGTTCCTCCGCTGTCACAACACGAGAACACTTATCTAACATCTCCTGTCAAGTTTCCACAACACCTGATACGGACGTGATGAGCTACCAGACGTTTCCCTAATTTCACAGTAACAAGTTAACCGTTTTGATCTGTGTTAATTTTAATCCAATCGCTGCAATAATTTAGGCGAGACGGGGACAGAGCGGACATGTTCTCCAAATGCGTCACGTCCATTTGTGAGTAATGATAACATCTCGGCTGAACTTTTGATTATTAGATTAGATTTGGCCAAAAAGTGCGGTGTGATGTTATTCCCATACACACTGTGTGTGTGTTTGTGTGTGTGTGTGTGTGTGTGTGTGTGTGTGTGTGTGTGTGTGTGTGTTTCCACTGTGTTAATGGCAGTTTGTATGTTTCCAACGAGTTTTTGCCAGATTCACTCACGCCAGCACGAGGAAGTTCTTCTCGTCTTTGTCGTGTGTGTGTGTGTGTGTGTGTGTGTGTTGTTTTTTTTTTTAAACGTCCAGTGTTTTGCAATCCAAAAATTCAAAAGTGCACTTCTGTCACAACAAGCTGGAGTATACAGTAGGCGTAATAAGATTTATTACAGCAACACAAATGTAAGCTCGTGTTTTTACTCACTTTTCCACTTTGCTCGCAGAAACACAAACACACAAACACACACAGCCAGGGTGACTACTCAGTGTGATTCATCAGCATTACCGGCAGAACAGTAACTTTATTAGAACAGATCTTATCTAGTCTGCCATGCTCTCCATTTGAAAGCTCCAGGTTTTTTTTTACTCTTTCTTCTCTGTCCAACTCGTGTCCAGAGGGCTTGTGGTGTTGTTGCAAAGAGATAGAGGAGGGGGAACCGGCCAGATGGGTAATACACACACACACACACACACACACACACACACACACACACACACACAACCACACACACAGATTGTCTCAGAGATATGGGGTGCAGATGACTTTTCGGCTCAGCCTCCATTCACACACGCCGTGTCTCACCAGCCACACACATGCAACACAAACACACACAAAAGCTGAGCACTGGACACACACACACACACAGAAGCACATTCCAGTATTGACCTTCTTACACTCTGATATCAGAGTCAATACTCGTCACAAAAACTGCTCCTTTTAATGTCTCGGGACTCTTTCGTTTGAAGACTAAACCCCCAATCATTCACACATGCATAGATTTTGTGCCATCGCAGAAAAAAAAATTACGCAAAGATATTCAGCGCGTGTCCTGCGGATAAAAGAAAACTCTGCATTAGTTTAACTGATTGCAGACAGTCCACACTAGAACAAAAGCCATAAATCACTGATTAACGATCATGATTTGAATGTGGATAACATGAAGCTCAGCTTGTGACTTGAGGCAGTGTGAATTCTGAGGTCAGGCAGTTTGTTTGTATGTAGCACCATCTTGTGTTCAAAGCTGCTGACAGACGCTGCCTTCAAAACGCAGCAGGCGGAGGAGGAGGATGCTTCAGTGACTCACACTTCCAGGGAAATTACACCAATCTGAGTGACCACACATTCAAAATAAGCAATTCAAGCATTTGTTTCAATGAAATCCTAAGTAGTAAAACAAACTGAAAGCTCCCATCAGTCACACAGTTTTCTATTTAGTCCTGTAAATCTCAGAGGAAAGATTTACTTTGCGTTAACAGAAAATGTTACACAGTCTTTCAGTTTCATAGGTGTCATTTAGGTGTCACATCATCCTGTTATGTTGAAGCATAATTAGTTTAAAGTATGCTTAAAGGGAGCTTGCACGAAGGAAAGTTAACTAACAAACAAAAAAAACCAAACACACCATCATAATTATCTATTCCGACCTCATACAATCCCATCATAACACTGCCTAAATCCACATACGGTGAATTTAAAAGAAGTTTTTCTTACTTCAGCCCTTTTGTCAGCACCACTTTCCAACACAAAGTGACGTCCTGGATAATGGATCATATTGCAACTAGTATCCATGCATCCTCAAAACAAATCATTAAACCTAAGAGGCTCGTTTAGATTAGATTAGTTTCCACTGTCTGACAATTTTCTCTTTTTATTCTGTACTGTCTATATAAAAAGCCAGACGGTGGTTCACATCGCCTATATCTATAAACGGACAGCTCTCAAAGTTGGCCAGTTTAGCTGAAACAACTTTCACAAGTGTTGAAAGGACGAGGAGAAATGTAATGAATGTGATTATCAAATGATAACTTTATACACAAAATGAAGATCATGGCACCTCCTTCTGATAACTTGCCCATTTGTTTGTAAGGGTTTGTAAGTTGTAACTAAAGGCTTTATCAATGTTAATCATTGTGCTAATGCCTCATAGATATGTTTAAGCTGAATAACTTTTTGGGATGCCAAGTTGTAAAAAATATAACGTCCTTTTTTTTTTTTTTTTCCCTCATAACACTTTTAAATGCAGGTTCATGGCTCACTTGGAACTAGTGTTTATAAATGAATAACCAATATTAAAAACTCCATTATGTTATTACAAAATCAAAAGCATGTTGAGAGAATTGTCCTCACCTGGCACCCCAAAAAGTTTTATTTATTAATGGATTATGCAATGAGGGCTTTACATAGCATTTGCATGTTTCATTAAACATCACAGAATGAAAACACACCTGATTAATGAAGGATATTTTATAGGCTGATCCCAGTACCCTGTTTATTCATTTATTTGATTTGTATTGTTTAATTTCACTTTGATTACAATTTATTTGATCATAAGTCAATACATTAATATATCCTGCATTTTACATACACATTAAATCTAGTTAATTAGACCATTTTTAGAGACATTGCTGTGTTTCTTCTTCTTCATATATCAAGCACATGTGATACGTGACATCGTCATCGTTGGACATTTACTATGCAGTGCTGCTGGTTAAGAAAGATAGACCAATCGCATACTCATGTGGCCACACGTGTCCGCCCCTTGGCACGGCTCCACCAATCACGGGGCAGCTGGGCACGTAACACGCGGCTTGCCTTTGCAGTATCCGGTTTGACCAGCAGGTGGCAGCACGTGTAAACACATGTAACATTACACAAGCTGTTACCAAACACTGAAGGCGAGTTCTGTAACAGAGCGCAGCCCCGCCTCACAACGCTGCTGTCTCTCAGAGGGTAAGACGTCTCCACTCTTTAAACTTTTAATTAGCTTAGGGAAGAGTTTGCAGTTACGTTTAATTACTTTGCAAGAATGAAACGCTGATTGATTTTAAAGTTGGCGGCTCGCTTGTGTAACTGTTTCCCTCGCGGTGCGTTCAAGTCCCACATTTCTCCTCCTGTCTCTTCTCTCTTAACTTTACTTGAAGCTGTGTTCATTTTTTGACTTTCCTCGTCCTTCTCTTGTTGTTCTGACACAGAAAGGAGCTGCTGCACCGCTGAGACGACCACAATGAAGTCCATCGCTTGCATCTCCTCGTCTGTCAGAGCAGCTTGTCAGCACACCTCAACGTGTCTTCCTTTCAATCGTGCTTTTATTGTCTGCAGTCCTTTGGGCAGATGCTCCAATGTGGATTTTGCCTGCAGGGGTCAAGAACCGTGCGTAACCGGCGTGCGTAATTTCCATGGCACGCACGTGAACACCGCAGTGGTCCAGCAGGTGAGCGCAGAGCCTCCCCTCAGCCATGTGCCCATGCCAGGGAAAAGAGAGGATGACCTGACCATGTACCAGCTCACAAGACGTGTGCCAACAAGGGCTGCACTGAGACCAGCCCCGTCAGCTGCTCTGAGACCAGCCCCGTACCTCTCGCAGTACACCCCATACACCAAACCACAGAGCGAAGCGGCTGCACTGGTCAACATGCAGTCCCTGTTTGAAGGGGAGGTGATCCCCGAGCTGTGCTCCAGGCTGGCAGACCTCCCCAGCAGTGACAGGGCGGAGGGACTGGCAACTTTACTCGGAGCGTGTGTTGAGTTTGGCCTCGAAGCGCACAGCCCTCTGGTCCGCAGGCTGACAGACGAGTGCCTGCAGCTCCTCTCCAAAAGGGACATTGAGGTGGGGCAGCTCTGCCACCTGGGCGAGGTGGCCTGCACCCTGGAAGGCGGCCAGTCAGGCCTGGTCAAAGAGGTCCTGGACGCCGTAGGTGTTGCGGTGGAAGATGATGTCGTCTCCCCCAGCGAGGCTGTCAGATTGTACTCCCTGCTGGCTCTGTGTCACGATCCTGCCAGCCAGCAGCAGACGCACACGCTGTACACTCTGCACAGGCACACGAAGAGGCTGGCGCGCCAGCTGACAGCCGGACAAGTCAGCGAGATACTGCAGCTCCTTGTGAAGTTACAGCAGAGACGGGTTGGTAGAGAAGCCGCTTGGAAAAGCTTCTCTTTGTTTTGTGGTGGTGAATGAGGTTTATGTTTGCTGAGGCCTCTCGCTGTAGGTGCCTTTTAAAGGAAAGGTTCACTCAAACATGACCATTCAGCCATTATCTGATTGCCTCAATGACTATAGATCATCCACAAAAGATTTCTGGAGCTTCACAGCAAAACAGCGTCACAGCATTCTCCTAAGCAACTGAAGTAGATGGGGACTTCTTCTAAAACATGAAGAGTCAAGTAAATACAAAATGGTTCCGTACAGGTTGACTGGCATCATAGCATAAAAGGGTGTCAGTGACATTTTCAAATCATTAAGGGAACCCAAGGCTTTCGAGAACTTTGATTAAGCCAAACAAGCCACATCGAGCCAAACAGCCCTTTCAGTTGTTTCGGAGAATGCTGTAATGTTTGGTTTTAAAGAAATGTTTTGTGGTCATCACAGATGATGACGACATTTTAATTTTAAAGTGAACTTTTCCTTTTAGTGCAGTGTGAATGTTTTGTCTCTGCCACCCTGAAATTGGTTTTCTCCACACTGACAAGTTTAGAACAAAGCACACAAGTTATGGAAATGTCTGTTATCAGAGGATATTAATGCTGATATTTGATTCACAGTCCATTTCCCTGGTGATGAGGCTGAGTCACAGAGCATCACGAGTCTTCAAAGCTTTCACCGACAGAGAAGTCATTGAGGTGCTCTCGGCGCTGATGATCCTGGGGCAGCACGACGAAGATCTCCTGGCTGCCATGGAGAAACACCTGCCAGGTGTGTGTGGTTTTATCTTCCTTCAACCAGGCCTCGGTGAAACTTGTCTGTTTGGCTCAAAATGGACCAGCATCCTTCAAAGCTTTGTCTAATCCTGAAGTTCTGTGGTGTGTGTGTGTGTGTGTGTGTGTGTGTGTGTGTGTGTGTGTGTGTGTGTGTGTGTCAGGACGGCTGGAAAAGAGCGATCCGGAGATGATCGGCGCCGTCATGGAGTACTGCCTGCTAACAAGGTGCCGCTCCGAGCCGATCTTCGAGGCCGTGGCTGAGAACTTCGTGTCCCAGGGTGAAACGCACACCACCCTCCAGATAGCCAAACAGATTGTCGCCATGGGGAGACTCAACTACCTGCCACAGGTGAGGGCTGCGTGTAATACCGTGTTACTGTAGATAAATCAAAAACTATCAGCGTTTTTGATTATTGCAGGTGTCTGAAACGTTGGACTGATAATGAACAATATAAAACCAGCATAGACTGTCCTTAATAATCTTTCCTTTTCCTCTGCAGTGTTCCAGCCAGATGTTTAAGAAGCTGGAGAGCATTTTGTCAACGAGGTTTTCCCAGTTCCAGCCTCGCTCCCTGATCGAGGTGTTGCACGCCTGCATCCACCTGGAGCGCTTCCCACTCAACTACACGTCCAAGGTCTTCAGCCCGTACTTCCTGCAGAGGCTCCAAGGTATACACGCTCACATACAGTTTGCACATGCATAGCTAAGTACAATAATGTCAGGGTCAAACCCCTTCACCCTTTGCTGCTTGCTGCTCAAGGTTAAGTCTACTGTTACAAAGTTTATAATGTTCAGTTGTCTGGAAAAAATAGTATCTCAATGCTCAAATCTCCACGCTACAAATAAAAAAAATGGCTAAGTATCATAAAAGTAGACTTCAGAACATTGTTCTAGTTTTTAGTGAAGAAACACTCTGTCACACTCAAGAGGCGAGTCCTCACACCGCGTGGACAACATGTACAACTTGTCAGTTTATGTAATCTGTGTGTATGTGAGGCATGTGTTTGTATGTAATGTCTGTGATGTAAGCTGTCCTTGTCTGTCCTACAGTCCAGGGGGAGCCATTGGACAAGAACGCACTGGGATACCTGACACAGCTGAATCTGTCCGCCTCATTGGAATGCAGTTACTACAGGGTGAGTGTGACACAACTGCTCATGTGTCAGAGTTTCTAAAGTTATTGAGTCATGATGATTGATTACAGTGATTAATTCTCCTCAATGTCCTCTTGATCAGGGTCCCAGACTGCCCTTCGTCCTGCACGTGAAGAAGTTCTCCTCTGTAGACCAAGCCTTCGAGACACCTATGGAGAGTCTCCTGTACAAACAAGTCAAACGGCCACTTACAGACCTGCTGGGGGGACATTTTTACTCCACCAAGATATTTTCTCAAGGTGGATACACTATAGGTAAGCAGTAACCAACCAAATATACACAAGAACATGAGCAACATGGAAAAGATTATGAATCCTGAATTTAAGCATCAACTTTATTCGCCTAAATGAAATATTTAATCAGATGTGTTTTATTGCAACTGTTTTATAATCACAGTTACCTTGATTGTTTTTTCAGATGTGGAAATATGCCTGGATGAGAGGGGATATGTTCTGCCTCAGTCTCAGTGGGATCACACTCACAGAAGGTGAGACCCACATTCTGCAATGCTGTTTTAACATAAATATCAGACTGACACACCAAATATCTAACAATCTGACATTTACACCTTTACTTTAACCGATTGAACTTTTTCCCTCCAGGATAGCACTGTGTTTGGATGGTCAGAACCGATTCAGCAGCAACACGCAACACCTGCTGGGGAAGGAGGCCACGAAAAGGAGACACCTCCGCAGGATGGGCTATGAGGTGGTGCAGGTATGTTTGAGAAAAGCTGTTGGACAAAGTTTCCACAAATGACTTTCAGTGTTACCTTTGTAATGGTTGTTTTATTTTTTGGAACGTTTTACTCATCAAGGAATGATATCTAAGGAAACATTTGTTGTCAGTAAATAAAATGCCCACCAACATCTCCGCTCCCCTTCACTTCCAGATCCCGTACTTTGAATTTGAGAAGCTGGGAACTTTGGAGAGTCGGGTCCAGTATCTTCACAACAAGATCTTTCCCACCATCTTCAAGTTCAAACACAGATCTTAGTCACGCAACAAACTGAGTTCAACCAAATATTCCTCAGACTTTTGTTGCTGTAGAAATGAATCAACCTTCCAGTGAACTGAATGAACATTTAGCTGACGACATGAGAAACTTGGCGTGGAAGAAAACAGAGCAGTTTTGTTGGACATATTCAGATTCAGCACATGCGTATTCTGAAGGATAACACTTATCTTACTGTCCTGCAAAGACTGTGGCATACTTTAACTGAAGTTACTGTAAAGATATAGGATGATAACATGGCATTTGTTCCCATGTTTCTTTGATTTTTTTTGTCATCTAATGAAACAGTGAATCAATGTAAGTGGATTTTATTTAACAGGACTAAGTGCCTGTCACCGAGGCATCTGATATCAAAGCTCATTGAGACTGGATCCGAGTTTTGTTTTGCTTTTATTTTTATTTATATAAAGATGAACTTGAAAACATTTGAATCCCATTTGAAATGCAGCTGTGAAAGAGGGGCAGTCCTAACAGCTGAACTGCTGCTTCTCTGGCCGTCTGTGTGACTATATCTCTTATATTTGCATCTTTTGACCTGAATTGAAAACTAAACCAGTATATTTCAAATGATGATGCTGGCCACTGTTGCATTTAGCTGTTGTTTTATTATGTTTGTTAAACAGACATGATAGTGACAATGTGATTGTATTATTTATGTGTAAATATTGAGTGTTGTGGCTTCAACCTTTGCCTTTGTATTATCTGTACCAGATTTTCTTCAGGTAAGGGAAAAATTGACATCAGTAACTAGACACAATGTCTAAATTCAAAATGAAATCTACATAAGATGTACAAATGTGTGACATGGAATGTGCTCTTATTTGATGTTTCAAGATAAACCATACACTGCCTCACATTATCCTTTGGACTGGTGGTCGATTCTTCTTACCATTTAACAACAGTGTCCAGAAATTTGCTCAGACTAATTAACTTCATAGTGAGCTATTATGAAAAAATGTATGAACACATGAAAACATTCCCCACATCGTTACTGACTGCTGCTGCTGTTGATTTGGTCAGATTGACAAATACAGCAACAATTTGACATACTAACCCTAACCCTGATCAGTGATCAGACCCTGATCAGACAGTCAGCTTTTAATCATACAAAAATCTTGATTTTGTCAGTGTAATACTGCCTCAGAGGTCATCTGACGATCTTCCAAATGTCACACAAAAAGAACCAAATTCTGCTGTTCATAGTTGAGTAACCTGTCAGTACATTTTAAATCATTGCAACTTTGTGAAATTTAAATGTTTCTTCTTTCAGTCCAAACAAGCAACTGATGAAGTTTTTGGATGATAATACAGGAAGGTATGAAAACATAGGATTCTAATAATAAGTTGTAATCTTTTATTAAGGCCCAACACTTCTGAAATGTTTTTGGAGGAAAGAAAATGATGGCGAGCACTTGTTGAGGATACAAGAGCGCTAAAGGGATGAATGTCAAGATAAAGTAAAGGTGGAAAAAAAAAGTTGGATTTAACTAAAAGCAGCAGAGATTGACGGACCTCTGGGTCGTGGGGTAGATGTTGTGACTTATGTCTCTGCTGGTTCCTCTCTGTTTTCTCTCTCCACCTCAGCCGTAGCGTTGGACGTCCTCCTGATCCTAATGGAACACACAACATGTCAATTTTTTGGTAGACGAAGAAGAGGGAGATAACAGCGCCAGAGATACTGTAAGTGTGCATTTCTATAATGAGTGTCTGTCTTCACCTGGTGGAAGCAGGTGGCAAGATAACACTGCGGGGGTGTGCTGTCAGATCAAGCTCTCCTCTGAAAGCTTCCATCATCAGGTTCTGGAGAGTGTTCAGCAAAACATCCTCGCACAAGTCTGCAGCCTCATGTTCAATGTGTGGTGTGTTCTGTGTCTTTTCAGGGCGTCCTGCAGTCCCTGCTTCGTCCACTGTGTGGTGCTGTTCCCTCCCACTCAGCGGACACTGAGGTTGGGATGTTGGGTGAGGTGATGTGGGAGGGGGAGCAGTGGAGGAAGGAATGGAGGAGCAGTGAGAGGGGCCAGTGTCTGGAAGGCGGTAGGTTATTGGCTTGAATGGCAAATTAATCAGAGACTCTTTAAAGCTTGGATCATCAAGTATGCTCCTGGAAAAGCAGAGAAGGAAAAAGGCAAATGTAGA
This sequence comes from Acanthopagrus latus, assembly GCF_904848185.1. NCBI lineage: Eukaryota > Metazoa > Chordata > Actinopteri > Spariformes > Sparidae > Acanthopagrus > Acanthopagrus latus. The sequence continues at coordinate 22,311,050 of NC_051047.1, read as the reverse complement.
AAATAAACCTTTTCTTGCAACACTGCTCTTAATTACTTCAGTCATCTTGTTAGAATCTAATCCTAAATTTCTGTCTAATATCAGTCAAGTTGATTTGAGTGCATAGGTCTTTACTGTATGTATCTGTGTGTTTGTGTAAGGGTTACCAGAGCGTAGAGGTGAGTACGTGTGTGACGATGTCTCTCCCTGGGCTGTGTTTCAATGAACGCAGCTCAGCAGGGAGGGATGTGCTTGAAGAAGTGGCTTCAGGTTGCTGGGACCTGACTAACTGGAGGCATCTGAGAAAGTCAGGCAGATTTTGTAAGAAAAAAACAAGTTTTATCGACTACATTTACAACCCAGATTCTGAAAGATTTGATCACACAGTGATCTGTGTCTGTGTACCTATAGTGCTTATTGAACTGCTCAGGGAAGTGTGTGTGGTACTCAAAAAGCCCATGAGAGTGTGCTGTAACCCCGAGGTGCAGCAGAGCAGGTTGAGGGGGTTCAGGGCACCTCCATACTTTTGCTGCCTCTCGCAGTGCCCGCCGCTCAGCTCTCGTAAACTTGGTGCAGATATTGCCCACAGTTTCACTACTATTGCTGGCACTGATGGGAGGAAGAGTCTGTAAGGGGAGTGAACGTGAGACTGACTGTAAAGGCGTAGTCAAACTAAAGCTGAGCTTTATGAACTCTAAAATGTGCAAATCAGTCACCTTGTATTTTCTGAGTGGTGGTCCTTTTCTTACTGGGGTTGCAACAAGTTCCTGTAACAAGCCAAAAATGGTGAATACACTGAGGAGGACTGTTACATCTCAGACAAAACTATGACTATGAATGTGAGAGAGGACCTCATCTATCAAAACTCTTTGTCCATCATTAAGACGTTTGTCTGTGATACTGAATTCATCTTGCTGTCGCTGTTTCTCTTCCTCCCAGCGCTGCAGAGCATCATGATACAGAGTCAGTTCAGCTTCCTTTATAACCTGGAAAGGGGAGTTGGTTTTCATATTTCAGCAATTTGTAACTTTAAAAAATAGTCTTTGAAAACCAGGAATTGAATTTCATTGAATAGTGGACTTTAAATATACACAAGTAACGCCATGGTACCTGACAGATGACATCTAACTGATAACAAGTGGGGTAGTCAGTAGAAGTGAAGTTCAGGACACAAAGGGCACTCTCCCCTGGACACAGGCTACCTCGCTCTGGATGGATCCGCACCACCTGAACAGAGAATCTTCATGTCAGTCAGAAAATAACCAAAGAAAATGCTGCTTATGACAGATAGTTCAACACAAGAGGGAGGATCTTTCTCTATGTACACCTTCCTCTACCTGTTGTTCAGTCATGTCCCATGTATAGTGGACAGTGTCTGTTTGGGATACATTTGTCAGGAAGAGGATTCTTGAAGATCGTGAATTCACAGGGATGTCTCCTAGGGAGACGCTGTCTTCAGACAAGAGTACCACCTACAAAAACCACATGCAAAGACAAGGAGACAAATAAGGAGCAGCATGTTGGTGTTGTGCAAAACAAACTCAAATTAAAATATGATCTTTAAGAGACAAAGATTCTTCTCACCTGTCCTGGAAAGGGTAGCTTCTGCAAATAGGGTTTGGATGATATAGTGTCGCTTAGAACATTTTTGGAGCCCACTGCACCAGGATTTACTCCACATCCCTCAAACCTCTGCAGCATGGGTTCCCCATCCTGGACATGGATAGGAACATCCATCTAGCAATACGCACAAAAGAAATAAAAAATAAAAACGTATTTGAATTGGAGAAAATATGTACAATGGATATAAACACAGCGCCTGTAATAAAAGCAGGGAGAGGAAACAGACGGTGGGCAGACTTTGGCTCGTTCCTTACATGATACATCTTTGCCTCTAATGGAGAGAAAATCCATTCCAGCGTGGCCGTTTTCCCAGGTAGGACCTCTCCATGTGGACTGAGGCAGCACAGCACTGGATGGTTAAAGTTGTCCTCCTGTAGTTGTGACAGTGCAGCCGAGTCCACCTCATATCGCACTGGCACTGCCCCACCATTGTGTAGTTCATAGACCTGCAGGACGACGAAAGATATACAAATGCCAAGTCACACATGAGCCTTTTAGAGAATCTGAGGTAGTAACATTTAAAGTATTTTTATTAGAGAAGAAGAACATGTTTCTACAGAAACCCTGAGGGGCAAGCAGGTTTAAATAAATCTTATCTAAAATGTTCACCTCCTGTACTCAGAACCAAAGAACAGGTGAAAAGGGGCTGTTGCCAGGATTATCTTTCTTGGGTTCTTATTTTTTTTTTTTATCATCTATGAAATAAGTGGTGGAAAGATATTTAAACATTTTGTTAGGTTTTCACTCATTTTGGCCACAGAGGCTGAAATGAGTTCATCTGTTTTCATAAATTTAAAATAAAGAAATTCTGAAAAATTATCCTGGCAAAACTCTTAGCCCCACCTGTTTCACAAATGGAAAAAAATGGAACTTGGAAAGATTATCTTGGCATAACATTTTCTTTCCACCTATTCTTCAGTCATAAACACGGGAAAGAAAAGGATTTAAATCAGATTTCGAAAATGTATTACCTTAACAAACTTGGTAAAGATAGTCTATGTAGTTGAGGTTGTAGTTTCTGATGGAAACCAGTGCTTAAAGTTAAACAACGGGTGAAATCAGTGGTGCATGTTTCACTAATTAGGAGATAGTATATGGAAAATTATCAATCACAGTTAAACATATTACACTTCACACTGAATAGGCCACTTGCAATAGGCTCTATATTAGAGAGGTTCAAAACACACCTGTCTCGGAGGAGCACAGTCCCCAATATTTACAGAAGTAAAGACATGTCGCTTGGAGACTAAGTGGAGATATGGTCTGTTCCTTTCCACTGTCACCCCCTGAAAGTTCAGCTGGACACAGAACCACAACACAAGATAGCATGAAATACCTACAAAGTAAAAAGAGATCATCATACTTATTTCTTTATTAGATTACTGCAGTTCTCCAGCCCAAATTATATAAAAATACAATCCCAGAATCACAATGTTTAAGTGAAAGAAATATGAATTACAACAAAGAAACTATTTGATTCTAGTTTAGTCAAGCAGATTTTGAGCCTTGTGTACGTTTGTATGGAGTTCTGCCTCACCAAGATCTCTCTGCCATAAGAAAGTTTGAACACGACAGGAAACCGATCTGTCCCAGCGAATTCATGGCTACAAAGAACAAAGTTTAGATTATTTTTAAACAAAGAAGAGATATTGCCAATATTTGCAAATCCTCAGAGTTATCATTCTTTGGTGCATCCTGTGCAATGATCTCTGACCTGTAGCTGAAGTGTACTGCTCTCTGCTGGCCTGGGAGCAAAGTTCCAGAACGGGGAGAAATGCTGAACAGCCGGTTGTCCTGAACCTGTCGGTGAGATTTAAGTATTTGTGCTTTGTGTCTAAAACACACATTTGAAAAATACTGAGTGTTACTCAATTTTAATCACAAAGTCACAATAAAATTAATTTCTAGATGAAGCACATATATGCCAGACCTTCATCTGATATAGTTCCATGCTGCTAAACTCTCCTGTCTCTGCCCAGTACTCCAACTCTATCTCTTGGTCCTCTGGAAACAAAAAGGCCCTAGTAGTGTTGAGAAGGCAACAATTAGAAAAAAAAAAAAAAGATGTAAACACATTGCATAGATGTGTAACCTGTATTTTCATCATCTGTAAAATATAGTTTAATCTCTACAGTTTGTTTTTTACTCACCAGTCCACAGGGATGGAGCCTGGGTTGTGAAAAATCAATACAAAAGTTGACGGGTCTGAATTCAGAGGAGCGGCACTAAATTTGAAATCCAGTACGGCATGAGTGAACACAGAAGGACAAGAGCGCAGACTAGGACAGGGAGAGAGGACAAGATCAAATGATGCATGTTAGAGAATATTTTCCAATTTTTTTACCGAATTTAAGGAACTTAACAGAAACTATATGAAATACACTGTGATTAGATACTGAATACAGTTCTGACCCTAACCTGTGCCTGGTGGGGGTTCCATAAGTCAGCTCTGCAGGAGACGGGTTGGAGAGCAGCTGTTCGTTGAGGCTGTCCAATGAGAAGAGTTTCCACAGGTGCAACTTGCTAAGTCTGCCAGCACTGCCGCTGCCACATGCATCAATCACCTTTAGGATGGGAAACACACCTTTAGCTCGTACCTCACACAATGTTTGAGGAGGGGATGACACACACCCTGCAGAGACAGATAGAGAAAGGGCGAAAAGAGTAAATATCAAGTCATAAAAAAATGGCAGAATACATTTAGGTTCATAGTGTGGCTGTGTTTTTTTCTATCTACCGCTGGCATTCAGTGTCTGGTAGTTGATGGTCCACAGGTACTGGGCTCGTCCGCGTGGTCTGAGAGTGGATCGTACCAGCAGCTTGGAGCGTGAAGCAATGGTTCCCCTCTCCCTGTCCAGCTTTAGGGCTAACAGGGCCAAATAGGACATATTCAGTCAACTACAATGGTGTAACAAATGAGAAGGCTAAAAGTCAGAAGCTCAGTCACAGAGACATTTTGACGATCATTCACATAAGTAATGGCCACAAAAGAGAATACCGCTTGGCACAGATGCTGGGTCGTAAATAAGGCCCTCATCCAGGAGTGTCTGCTGTACAGACAGGCAGAAGGAGACAGGACAGGGGCTCTTGTTTACGAGAGGAACCTCAATTGACCGATAGCTTCCAACCAGAATCTCCCCGAGATCCAGAACTGTTTTCTCTGCCTGGAAAACAGAAGAAACAAACATGCACACACTGCTTGGTTACATCAGTCATGCTCTAGAAGCTGAGAGCAACAGTCATTTAATCAGTTATTCTTGAAAACTGACATACAGTTTCAATCGCACCTCTATGAAGCCTTTAGAGCCCTCTCCCACCACTTTAAGGGTAAGCTGGGACATGTTACATCCAGGTGTCTGCATTGGCCAGAAGGTGAGAGTAGGTTTGAGTGTGTATGTTTCTTCTGCCAGTGGGCTGAAGGACCAAATCTGGACCTGTAAGTTATGAAATGTGTAAAATAATTAAAATCTGTTTAAGCCAGACATACAGTTGCTGTAAATACATGAACGGATTTGTTCGCTCACTGAGCTCTCATTGGGATGCAGTTCACCAGCATCTGGTTCAACAGAGATAAGCTCCTGGTCTGGCTCTGGAATGCTCCAGTGGAACCTGCCATAAAAGACAAACGCAGAAAGCCAGCTGTAGACAAATGTATGATTCTGTGATGAACCAATACACTGAAAAATCACAGCATAAGAATAACAATCATTATGCAAACCAACTGTAGAGGTATGCAGCTGAGGTTCCTGATGTGGTGGGAGCGTTGCGTCCCCGAGCCCACCGCTGTTGGATGGAAATACAAGCTGCCGTCTCCTTCCAGAGAAACACTTGGCTTCTCCACCACACTGACAACTGTCAGCTCCTAAAAGACACACAAACAAATGCACGGATTGAAAAACCGGCAAGGGCCATGTGGTGAGAGATTTCGCTGTTGTTCCTCTGTCTTTGGCGTACCTTTGTGTGTTTAGCCGCGTTCAGCTGAAGGTGTAAACTGAAGCCCTGTTTGGGACCTTCTTCTGCAGGGGTTGTTCTGAGGGTGAGGATCTGGTGATGCCCAGGATGGATCAAACCACAGCCAGGCACAACAGACAAAGATTCAGCCAAGGCAGGGTTTGAGCTGTGGTCCAGACAGAAGGTTAGGGGAAGGTCTCCGCAATTCTGGAGGAGCGCTGTCCGATAGGAAAGAACGCTAAAAGCTGGAAACACCTAGAAAGAAGAAAATGTTGGACAGTTTTCTCAGCAGCCTAATTACACAAACAGAGAGAGGAAGATATATTATAAACAATGTCCCTTTTGTGGTGTTTTTGTCTCACCACTCGAGGGGGCTTCAGGGAGCAGCAGGGGATGAAATGCTCTTTGCCTGGCTGAAAGGAGTTGCCTATGACTCTGACAGTCACACACCAGGGTGGACACAGCAGCGGCCCCTCAATTTGAAAACTGTCCTGCAGAGAAGTCAGAGGACAGAGTGTCAGCAGAATTCATTGCATGAAACTGAATATCCCTCCACATAATTTTGAATGTAGGGTAGAAACGTTACCTTATTGTATGCAAAGCACTCAAGCTGCACTGCATGCAGTGTGTGGAGCTGCTTGGGATCATAGTTCACTCTAAATGAGGTGGACTTCAGTGGAGCCAGGTCACATGATGAGGGAGATACAGAGAAAGGAGAGTCTTGGGCAGGAGTCCACACCAGGCTGGAGTAAAAATCACATGTAAAAGAAACCAGGTTGATCAAGGAGAACAGTAAAACTGGTACTGTAGTCAAATTTCATACAGAAAAAAATTCCAGAGCCCGTTTGGTTGTGCCATAGTGTGAAGCAACAATGAGTCGAACACAGGATCACCTGAGTTTTCCTCTGGTGTGGTTGGTGATGGAGACAGACTGAGAGGATGGAGATGCAGTAGACAAAGATGAGGGCATTTTGTGATTAAACAGAAGTTCAGTGGGCACCACAGATACATGTGGAGGTGATGAGGAAGAATTGCAGGACAAGGGGTCCATGAACCCGAAGCAGGATTGGTAATATTCTTCCATGGGAGTTCTGGACACAGTAGCATCACTGTCTGGTCTCTGGGGTGACTGCTAGAAAAGGACACAGAGACAGATGAAGAGAGACAACACTAAAACTCTACTGTGTATTTTATACAAATCTTTACAACTTTCATCTGTCTTTGACGCTCTACCTCCTCCAGGGGGCAGAGCACTCCCTGCTGATCCAACTGTGCATCATGATCTTGCTCTGCAGCATGGTGGCTGTCTGGTGTGTCCATTCTGCGGGACCAGCTCAGCTTATACAGGACCAAGTGTTCAGGCTTCAGGATGGCTGGTTTCTGAAGCTCTGAGTGACAGGTACCAATCAGGTCAAGGAACATGGGATCCTTTAGGAGAGAGATGAGGCAGAGAGAAAAAATAAATAATCTTGAAGATGTTTGTGTATGTGCTTTGAGTGTGTTTGTGGCTAAATAATGGATCCTACCCTGTGCAGTATAAGACATGCTACTCTCCTGTGATGTGCAATAGGCCATGTGGGCCTATAGACTGCCTTCAGAGTGGTATGGCTGTGGGGGCGAACAGTGCCACATGCTGGCTGGATGCTGAACACACTGTGCCCACTACAGTCCAGGTCCAGTTGATAGATAGCCTCAACAGGGGAAGAATTAAGCAGCTCCAATGTCTGCATGACTGCTCCTCCTTCCTCAACGCAGCCAAAGTCCACCACAGAAGAGGACAAGGAAACTTTGGGACCTAGTCACAAAGGAATATATTGCATATCATTCAAGATTCTAAGTCCCTTCGTCCTTTCGCTGTGTGTTCCTTTCTGTGTGTCCTATACCTTTACAATTTCCAGTGAGTTTGAGCTGAGTATTGTTGAGTGCCCCTTTACATTTTAGAGCTAGGTAGTCAACAGAGACAGTATCCACCACAGCAGGAGTATAGGTAACTGTTGCCTGTATTGATCCACCAGGTGCCACCTCACCCCTGCTCACATCACAGCTGAACTCTGATCCCAACAGAGGCACCTCATCGGACAGTCGCGAAAGAGAGAAAGATTCAGTTACCTGGAGGAGAGCAGAAAAAACATGAGAGAGAAGGCCACCGAGAGTGTACATTTGCATTACTACATCTGGGTGTATTTCTCACAGGGGAGGGGTTGAAGATTTCAAAGTGTTTCTGCAAACTCTGGCCGACTGCCACAGAGCCAAACTGCAGCACTGGACCACTTTGTTGTTTTTCATCCTTCGCTGCTGGATTTCTCAGCTGAAGAAATGGGTACTTGGCTGAAAAGGGAAGCAGAGACAAGACAAAAGGCAAGTAAGAGAGTACTGTTTCTTATTTTTCCTTCAATACAGATAACAGAAAATATAGTATACCCTACTGCCATTTGGTTCAATCCATAGTGCAGATGCATATATTCAATATGTCAAATTAATGGTGATAGACAGGTTGGCGAGTGTGCCTCTCTCAGCTGCTAGTTACAGTACCTAGTCCCTGCAGGAGCACAGTGCAGCAGTTCTCTCCCTTATCCTCCTGTTCTCCAAAGCTGCAGTAGGCCTGTTGCTGGTACACTAGTGCCTCTTGTGGGTGGAAGACCACCGTGATATCACACTCCTGGCCAGGCTTCAACAGGCCTTGCTCAGGGCTTAGCTTGAACGGAGCACTGCACTCCCACTGGAAGTGTGTCTGGAGTTTACTGTGGAAAGAAGCGTGTGCAGAAAATAGGGGAAGTCACAGAAAAAGGAGAGAGGTAGAGTGAGATTTATTAACAGGAGTGATTTAAAGTAAAGGGGGGAAGACTTTTACATTATCCAGCTGCTGCTAAGCACAAACACACACGTGAGAACATGAACACATAGCGTTCTGCCTCTTTTCCTTAGGTTATTCACGCCTATTACTTTTCTGGACACGGCACATTCATATGTACCTGACATTTCTGAGCAGGAATGTAGTATGCACTGAGTGTTGAACAGCGCAGAGTGGCAGCAGCACAGAGTCAGGCACCTCCAGGGCATGACAGGGAATGGTGGCATGGAGGCATACTTGGAAGCTGCCATCTTTAGATTGAAACTCAATGCTGTCTTCATATTCACACTGACAGAGGACGTGAAATAGAAGAAGTAGATCATGTTACATCTTAAACAATTATATGAATAACAATCTTTCATATTTTTAAAGCAATATATGCTTCTTGTGGGACTGTCTACACTACTGAACGAAGAGAACAACAATGAGAATACGTATATTCCAGTTTCTTTTTTTTTGTTATGAAAGCCATGGGGCACAACACTTGCTTATAATATTTACAAATAGCTGCAATTCTGTGTAAGTTTTTGATATGTTACCCTTTGGAGTGGTCTAAAGGTGATTGGCACTGTAAAAGTCGTCCCTGGGCTGATCACAACTGTCTGAGGAACTGAGGTGGTGAAAAACTTGGAGGCTGGAGGTCTGTGAGGGGGCGGAGAGAAAATATGACTTGTGTGTCTTTTTGTTTGAATAAGTAAGATTAAATATATGAATGCGTGTGTCTATGTGTGTTTGTAAGACCTGACGTGTAGCTTCTGCAGCTTGTTGTGAATATTCTTTAACACTAATGTCTTGGTGAACTCTCTTCGCAGGTCCCAGTCCTCCCAGACCAGCTCTTGCCTCATTTCCAACCCCAAGAAGCAGCTTTGTCGGCTGGATGCTTGTCGTTGGCGTTTTCCATCCCGTTTCCTCTGGTGGGTTACAGTTGATGTTGTTTATGGAAAAAAGACACACATAAATGACTTTTCAAGAAACATTAGAAGACCCCCTGAAGACATTTAAACTGAACAAAAAACTAAGGACTTTTCCTTGTCTATTGCAAAGAGCTTAAACAGCCAGCAGTCAGAATTCAGACTCAGAAGTTTTGCCCCTAGATTATATTGTTGGACAGACTAGTATGAAAAGATGGGGTCAGGCATAAATCATGTTCAAACAAGTGATAATTAATACACATATAAGGTAAATTTCTTTTCAATGCAGTGTTCACTGCTAGACACCAGAAATGGGTAGATACTGTAGTTGTTTAATTTAGTTTTTCCAGTTTCTTTATTCTGGGAGCTGAATTGAGCTGATTTAAAACACAGGTTCAGCGAGATTTTAAAGAAAACATCTGTTACAAAAAAGAAAAGTGAGCTAGAAGAGATTAATGACACCAAGCTGTTGATATTCAAGCTTCAGTTAGCCTACTTTGATATCCTTCCCAGCGGTGGAGGTCCTCCATGGTTCCCCTGAACTCAAGAGCTCAGCAGGACCCCGATGCTCAGCTAACATAGCTGGAACAACACAAAATGCGTTCATGTAAGCATTTACAATATCTAAAAAATACAGTAAAGTTTCTGGAGGCTGCCAAGCGTTTACCGCTGTTTTTAATGTTTTCATTTTTACACGATTGAGGCAATTTTGCACTTGTTAGCTAGCGTTAGTGACAGAGTGTTTCAGACTTTAAGTGAATTAAGACAATAAAAATGGCTGCTCCAACGCACCAGCGCTTTCTTACCTTCTTTTAAATGTTAAAGAATTCAGCTTACAATCTAAAGTCACAGCTGTTTATTCAATTTAAGTCGTGAAAACACCGCTAACGACAGAGTTTTGGAGTTTGTCGGCCATTGCGTTCCTATGGCAACAGGCACTTGTTTGACATCGCCATGGTGATGACGGCAGCCGAGGAGGGACAGTAGCGAGCTGGTAGAGTGTTGACGTATGACACATGATGTCCAGCTATTCAGCAGTTAGTTTTCTATATTTATTTTCATCTTATGTTAAGTTTGCACATATATTTATTTGTATTCTCCTTGTTAGATTTCCTTGTGTAGATTTATATTCGTTTATCTCTGTGTGTTACTGTTCGGTTTACTTATATTCTTTGTAAACATTTCTCTTTTCAATAAAGGTTGAAGGGTTGAAAATAAAATAAAAAAATTAAAAAAAAATTAAAATGCTTTTTAAACTTCTTAAATATTTCACCTGCCAAATCCCTCCCATTTCATAAATAAAACAAAAATAAAACGAAAATTGGAACTAGGAAAAAAATAATAATATAAAAAAAACCTTTAAAAACACCAGCAAAAAGAAGCTAAAACAAGCAAACGGAATCAGAAAAAATAAAAACGAAATAAGAATATAAACAGTGAAAAACTATAATAACCTTTATTTGTATATTGCATGCATTGTCATTCACTCTTTCAGTCTGAATTAACTGGACTCAACACACATTTATTCAGCTTTATTTTTCAAACTATTCCTCTCCACGAAAACCACTAGTTTTTCTTTTAAAAATGAAATATATTAAATTCTATAATATGTTAAATTACATTGACAACATAACATGCTTAGTATAAGAACAGTTTACAAAATGCAGGAAAACCTCCTTATCGGGAGTAAGTTTCAGATACAATACAGAACGTGCAGCCATTCCCTTGCGTGTGTGTGTGTGCAGATTGAAAATATAACATGCAGTTTCAATAATATAATGCAAAACAAATACATAAATTCATGACCACATGGTCAAAAAAGTACTTCAGTAGCCACATTAGCAATATTCTGGCCACACCAAATGCCCTAAACCTTCAACTGGGTGAAAATGAATCCATTATGTTTTTAAGTCTTCGCAAAGTATGACAAGTTTGGAATATTTAATGGGATATTGTAACAGACCGGTATGCACTGATTACAAATGTAACTGTGACACTTTACAACACGACTCTCAAAGTACATTTTCCTGTCTCTTCATCCCGTACCTTCCATCAAAGTGCTATTACCCCTGTACAAGTATATTCAAAAATAAATTAAGTTTAATGGAGATGATGGGACAGAAGCACCGGCTTTCAATCTGTTTGTACCGTTTCAGTCACAAGTAAATCATGCATATGCCCATTTAAGAATCCATAACTCAGATGTATAACTGACCATTAAATGTCGTATCTTCATATAGTGTGCAGATGTCGATATACCCTTTTTGGCTCATTTGTGAGCTCCAGAGACAGATACGGTGCTACGAGCTGGGCTGTGAAAAATGAAAGATCCTCTTCATGCCACCATGTTCATGCACCTGATCGCATTGTGTATTGTCTTCTCAGGAGCAATAAACATAAAAGAAGTACAATAAAAAGCATGCTGAACTTTATAACTATGGGAAAACCCCACATCTTGTTCTCGGCCCTCCCTCCTCCAGCTCCTCCTCCGAGTAACGGCTGTAGTTTCCTGTTCCTCCTCCGGCGTGCCGCATGAAGCCCACGGAGCCTAGAGCACCCGCCCTCAGCACCTCTATCTCCTCTTTCTCGTCCTCGTCCTCCCCATCTATCTCCTCTTCATCCTCTAGGCTCGAGCTGTGTGAATCGCTCTGAGGCTTGGCACTGTGGTGCGTGTCGGTCCCGGTTCTCTCTGTGTCAGTCAGCGGGGAGGATGGGGCTGCTTGTTCCTTGGCTTTGCGGCTTCTCTTCCACTTCATACGCCTGTTCTGGAACCAGATCTTAACCTGATGGAAAAATACAAAAATTCGTTAGTTGTGTGGGTTTCAAGCAAAGAAAAATTGAGGGAACTGTTGTGATTTGTTAGTAAGACAAGGGATTTCACTGGGCCTATAATTAAGATAATTATTACATATGCCATGTGCCATGTAAAAAGTCATATCATAGCATTATGTAGCAGTGATACTGCTGCTGGGCTGTTGCAGGACAGTATAATGTCAAGAATGCTGATGCCACATCCCATCAAAAGGCAGGGCCTCTGCACACAGGACACATGCTGTACTGACGGAGCTAACCAGCACCCCATATGATGGAAATATAGGCTAACATATATATATATATATATATATATATATATATATATATATATATATATATATATATATATATATATATATATATATATATATATATAGTCTTAAGAGACCGACTGCGACTGTGTGTCACCTCAGCAGCTATGAAGCTGACAGTGTAAATAAGAATTTGTTCTTAGTGACTTGCCTGGTCAAATAAAGCTCAATTAACAATAAATAAAAGATATGTATTGTAATAAAAGTTCAACTATGAGCTGTTGAACAACCTTTGATTAGACTTGCTTGTCATCAGTGGTGTTTGTTGGCAGCATTGTATAAAAAGTTATAGTTAAGTTATTGTTATTGCAAAATTTTGAGCTGAAGAGTATTTTTTAAATGTATTTAATTATTTTTCAAGAAAGACACAACATGTTTTCATTCATGTGCCCAAAAAAAAAAACAGTCCAAATAGTCCAAAATCACAAAGATGCTCAGTCAGCAATTAACTGCTCTGTTTTCTATATATTCTGAGAAGTAAATTAAATTAAAAGCCTTGCCCTTCAGTATGAACCTGTGAGGAAGGATGGAGGAAAAAAAGGAATTTACTACATAATACCCACATTAAAATAATGTACACTGTGATAGAATGATTTAAAATAAGACCTCCTCGCTCACCTGAGTCTCGGTCAGCATGAGTGAAGTGGCCACCTCGAAGCGTTTGGGCCTGGACAGGTATTTGTTGAGCTTGAACTGGTTTTCTAACTCCAGCAGCTGCTGGCTGGTGAAGGCCGTCCTGGGCCTCCGACACTTCCCCAACAAACCCACCTGGGCCTGGGCTGAGAGGGGGGAAACACAGGGGTTTAATTTAAATTTCATCAATATTATCTGTTGTGCTATTATACCCTGCAGGTGAAAGAGGCCTACAGTAGCCAATAATAGAAAAGTAGGAAATACTGACATAATAAAGAAATCAAGAAAACTTTAATTTGACAAATAAATAGATAAATATTTAAATAAATCATCCCAAAATCCTGCCTGTCTCCCCTCCTGCCTGTATATCTCACCTTCTCTCTGTCCGTTAACATTTTACTGCCTTGATGTGAGAGGATATTGCTCTGGAGGGGTAATAAACCATCGCAGAGGACCATTACCTTAATGAAAACACCGTAAATGTTATCAATTGATTAAGTAGTAGGTCTATTTTAGGTGTTACCTTTACCGTAAATGTTTTCGCGCGCTGTTGTTTTTACGAGATGAATTGTCCTTAAGGGACAACATCTCAATGTCAAGCACCAACACCAAGGTGTGACAAAGACGAACACACAAACACGAGCTGGATGTTGGCCTTTACTGCTTGCCGTACTTAAAAATAAATACAGTAAAAGCATTTTTTAAAGATGTGTGCGTAAATTATCCCGCGAGAGCACATGGAATTTTATATGTTTTTTAAATTCGATGAAAAAAAGTTTCAACAAAAATCAAAAACAAAACAGATGTTTTAAAGATGCATATTTTAATGTTTAGCCAACAATTATATAACAAAAGTACTCTTTTTCATTATATTACACCATAATTATTCGTTTTAAATAATAAAACAATATTGAACCCATTATTATTACTATATTCTAAAGCTCATTACCTTTTTAAACATTTAAAAACGTTATTTTGTTGAGACTTTTAAAACTCCGATCAACAAGTTGAGAAGAGGATAAACATCATGAACTTTTCATTAAGTAAGAATAATAAAGTTTGCAGCTGTCGACGGGCGGATCCTCACCTCCGTACTCCCCCATTCTGGGTATCATCATGCCGGCTCTGATCCAGTGCTCCAGCGGGAGCGTCGCGGCCACTCCGGCCCCCTTCAGCTGCTCCGGGTACGCGTGAACCAGCTGCGTGAAGCCCGGGTACATGAAGGCGTGCTGCTGGCCTCCGAGCGCCGCCAGAGGATACATGGAGCCCGGGTGCATTCCGAGGAGCCCCCCCTGGTGCAGAGCTGTGAATCCCGACTGCGACAAGTTGAAGAGCTGGGATTTGGACAGGACGTCCGGCTGAGCTGGAGAGGGGTGTGTTGGCACGGTTGGATGAGGGGAGGGAGTCTCCGAGCCGCGGTTGGACACCGGACTTCCACCGGGGCTCCTGCTGTGATAGACACCCGGGGACGCACCGTCGCTGTCCGCCCTCTGCTCCACGTCGTGCGCCAGGAGCGCGTCGATGCGAAAGTTTCTAGATTTCTCCATGGCGGTGGTCATTCTGCCCTGCGACGTCTCCAATTAACAGCTGGCGTTTGGAGTGATTTGACACAACTCCTGTTCTTGCTAATATCTTACACACGAAATGTAAACTTTAACTCAAAATATAAACTTGAGAGCGCACCGAGCTCTACTGTCACTCCTCTACCCTGAAGAAATGTCCTCCCTCTGACCTACTCCACTTAAACCCCGTGCGTAAAGATCACTTCAGTCAGTCCAGCGGTGGGCTGAGAAATTACTCGCACCCAATAGCGCTATAAAGTTTGCTGCGTTGTGATTGGTCAGAGCCCTGCAGGACCGGGACAGGGCGGGATGTACCTCTGAGTGGTTTAATTATATGCAAGAGAATATTTTATACTCCTGCTTAAAATAATTCACAATCTAATTCCTGCAAGGAAGTCACCCAGACGTTCCTTCTTTCTTTCTTTCTTTCTTTCTTTCTTTCTTTCTTTCTTTCTTTCTTTCTTTCTCTTATCTGTCTGGCAGTCTGACCTCACATGTGATCCCTGTCTCAGGTGTGTCTGAGGTGCAGCTTTCTCACACACATGCACACACACACACACACACACACACACACACACACACTTGAAGAGTATATTGCGTCAATTACTGTAATGCCCCTTTTTCAGAGACATGACGAAAATCATCACTTTTACAACTTAACTGTTCATTAAGCTTTATGGCCCGCTAAGGTTGACAGGGACCCAACAGTTATTATCAGCGGCTGCTGCTATGATTACCGGTCATCACCACACCATGGGGCAGATAAGGGGGCAGTAAAGTGAGAGAGAGCAAACTCATTTTCTCTCCCTGCAGACCAGAGCCTCTCCCACTTTGTGCACAGAGTGCTGACAGGTGACGAAACTGTGTTGTAGTTGTGTTTATGTCACTATACCCATACAGTACCTACCACTGTAAAATGACTTTACTTGGCAAAAAAACCCCAACAACTTAGATTTAATTGTCAATTTTATTTATGTGCATATGACCCGTAACTTGAGGAAACTGCATGGTGGACTCAAAGTGTCCTAATTGGATCAACTTCTGCCACAGTTTTAACCCGTGGTGATTTCCTGCACCCAGTTTATACAAGACTGATAAGAGACGGTCGACGGCCTGGGAAAACAAACTGCTCTCACTTCAAAGACAAACACACCAACACCTGCTGAACCACCCGACACATAAACTAAATGGTCTTTGGTCCATATATGTGTCACACAGGCTTACACAAGAACTGCTCAATGGATTTCCAGGAAACTTGGATGGAGGGATGGGTCTCAGGCCCAGAATAGACCTCATTCACTTCTGGATAAAGAGGCGGATCAAGAAAATGTTTTCTCACTTTCTTTAACGGTGTGAGATTTTTGACATTTCGGTTGATCTCTCGGGGAATAATGCATTGATCCTGATGGGGGAAAAAGGCAGTCATGGGTGGTTTGAGACAAGGGTTCTGAGTTTGATACTGGATTGGGATTGACTGACGTTAAAAGAGACTTTTGGGTCTTGGCTGAGGTATGCTCTCTAATGAATCAGTGCCACTTTAGTTTATTACTGTTATGGCAAGTTAGAAAAGACTTAATAGACTCATGAGTGCTGATAAAGTCTCTCACCTCTTTTGGCTTTGATGTTGTTGTTTCAAGTCATCTCCAAGGGGACACGGGTTACTAATTAACAAGTTCCATCATCAATCATTACTCAGAATCTCATACAGACACATAGACCACAGGTAGACCACAGGTAGACCACAGGTAGACCACAGGTAGACCACAGGTAGACCACAGGTAGACCACAGGTAGACCACAGGTAGACCACAGGTAGACCATAGCTAAGTAGAAGAAATGGCTGTAAATCCAGAAAATGCACATCAGAAATGTTACATATTTCATTACCAATTACATTATTTAGGCATAAGTGAAAAATTAATATCTTAAAAAATAAAATTATAGTTTGCATAGGCTGCATATACAAATCTAAAAAAACACCCACATACACTTTAAGTTTATGTTTGATAAGCTCAAATTTTATTTTTTTGTTGTTGCAGTTTCATGCTTCTTGACGTCTAAAGATTTGATGTTGTGACAAGGCTTTTCTGACAGTCCAGTTGGGATTAGGGACAAAATCACTTGTTTAGGGTGAGGAAAAGATCACGTTATGGCCCAAAATACCTGTTAAGGCCACCATAAAGACAGCTGGAGATGTCTCACGGTCTCGCTAAAAACGCCTGATTTTGTTTCAGCAAACGCAGTTAGAAGTTATCCCTGTGGTCTCATTAAAAATATCCAGCGCTGTCATGGTTACAAATGTTGAAACGCAGGCTCGAACCGCTGTCACTGGCTTCGATTTATGACTCTACCACTGTAATTAACACATACCATACTACACTTATGCGAAAAAACACCACAACAAATAAATCTGCTCTGTTTTTTCACTACGTGGTGATGCACCTTACACCCACATGAGGCGTATTCCACAGCTTTTTGTATGGCAAAGTAATTAAATTGCAAATTTAATGTTATCTATGACAAAATAAATGCTTTGTTTGTTAGTAATCAATCTTTTTTCCACTGCACTGGGAATCAAACAGGTCAGAGTAATGTGTGAAGCACCAGGATAGGACTGTAAAAACCAGCTGTAAAATCATTAATTCTCTGTGATCTGTTCTACATTAGATAAGCAGCAGAGAGAGGGCATCTATCGCACCATTTAATAAAGTTTGTACAACATATCTTGACGACGATATCCGCGCTCAAACATCACATCGTTTGAGATAAGATATAAAAGGACGCAGCATTTGAAATTTCACACCACTGACAGATACGATGCTTGGTAATATAATGTAATTGTGATTTACGGCCTTTAGATTGCCTTGTTAATAACCCTTCACAAAAAAGTCTTTGTGTTCATATAACCCTCGCTCAGTGCTTTTATCTATTCACACACAGATAGCAGTCATAACTTGATACTTTGTACAGTAATATACCGCGGCTCTAGGATGAAACGATCGCGTCTGAGGTCGACTGTCTGATTTGAAATGGGACCACTGTTCTTCAAAGGCATTCCTTCAGCTACAGAAGCGCTCATTAAACCAGAGGTCAGGTGTCAAACTGAACTGCAGCTCTATTTATTTTCAGTCTTTCAGTGTCAGAAAAATAATCTGTGTTTTAGATTTTGACATGAAAAGCAGAAAGTGATATTGCCACACAAAGATCGAGAAAAATTTGCCAACAAATGTCGAAACCCAGTGAACTCAAACTGACCCCAAATGATCGAACATTATTGAATGTGGACCTCTTTTCACTCTCCCTTTCATTTCCCTGTGGTGAAAAAAAAGCTACAAGTCTTGTTTCTAATGACCTAGGAGAAAAAAGCTGGTAAGGTGAAACACATATCAGCCAGGAAGCCGACTCTGACACAACACCAGCGTGCTCTCTTTCGAGTGAAGGCCCGTCCGTTCACTCCTGTTTTACTTCGGTTTCTATCACTCCCTCTTTGCCCCCTCCATCGGCGTGGTTCTTCATATTTTGCAGTGTAGAGTTTCCACAATTATTGCAGTAGCACTGGGGATACTGACCGGGTAAAATGATGCTTCTTCCTGTCTTGCTTGTGCCACTGATTGTTCCTTTGTTCTGTTACAATCAGTATTTGCTTCAGAATGATAAGTAGTAGAAATGAAGTTGTCAATTACTAGCATAGATTGTGTTGTGGTCAATCCCACTTAATGTAAATTGTAATAATCTTAAATCTTAGCCAAATGTTGAATTTGATTTTCCAGCTACACCGTAGACTAGCTCTTATTACATTCTGAACATGGGGAGTCACACCTCGACTGTCATGAACATTTAGCGTTACAGCTGTTATGACCTGGGACTGTTTTCCAAAAGCCGATTTTTGGGCCACGGCCACCTTCTTACACATGGACCGGAAAGCAGACACACACATATATTTGCATGCACCCACACCCACACACCCATATAGACAACAATGCATAGCCACAGAGTCGAAACAGACAAGAGCAGGTCTGAGAGAGACACAGAACAACTACTCAGGCCGGAGCTCCTCTCCACGCTGAGCAGTAAAAGAACCATTCATGTTGCCTCTATTCATACACAAATGAAAAAGAGGTTAACCCAGTGGGCGAATCTGTCAGACCTCCTAGTTAAGAGGCAGAGAGGTTACGCCTTTCCTGCCCAGTTCACAGCAGTACGGGCGAGGTAAAGGCAGGAGCTAAATCAAACCATGTTTGATTAAAAGAGCTTTTTTTTATGAATTATATAAATTGCTGTGACAATATTATGAAAAAGAAACAAGATTGCCGTTGTATTTCTCAAACATTTTTGTTCTTTTTCTTGCGGAACAGCACATCGTCAGTGACATAACAGTTCTCACGAGACAATTGGATAATTTTTCAAAATTTCCATTCAAACTTGGTTTCAAAAAAGTAGTGACTCGAAAACAATCCTTAATCCTTGATGCAAACTTTGTGTGGTTCATGTCATTAAAACGTTAAAATGTTTTCTGAATACATTTCTATATGAAATCAGGAATTTAACCATGATGGAAACATCGGTGACCTTCCTTGAAGGATGTAAGTGACACAGATTAGCAGGGTCACTGTGTAAGTAAAGTGAAATCAGACTATGTATCCTTGGAGACATTAAACGTAGAGGAAAATCCCCATCAGATAGAGTATAATAAAGCCTGTTGTTCTTCCTGCTGTCTGCGTCCTTTTGTGGTTTCATGTCTAATATCTGCTTTTGCTTTCTATTGTTGCATCTATTGTTGCATCTATTGTTGCGTCCCAGTTTAGCTCTGATTGGCCTAATGAGCCGCGGGGGAATAGAACACTTCCTGGTTGAGCAGGGGGTGGGCGTTCGGGGTTGCAAGGTTCAACGTTGTTCCAAATGACTTGATTAATGACGGCCGTCACAAACCGAGACCGGGCAATAATGAGGAGGACACGAAGGAGGAGCGGAGGAGGGGAAGAGGAGGGAAAGGAGGGGAGGCGGGAGGTGGAGAGCTGGAGATTGGATGATTATTACTTAGCACAGTAAACAGCGAGATGACAGTGCAATGAGATGGGACTTCAGGGGTAGAAGGAGAGGAGTCACACAGCTAATTAGACGTGAACAGGGTCTGTGAATGGGAGGAGGAGACAGACACACGTAGAGCTGGTTAACACACAAAGACAGGGGCAGTGACGGGGCGGCAGAGTAGTTAAACATCTGTTGCTCTGTGGGACGGCCAGACCGCTCTGCAGGGTCAGGTTCCCAAAATACTCCGTCCCCAAATACGTACTGCCTTTAACACAGAAACACGATGTCTGTAAAGTAGTTTAAACCCATCTACAAAATTGTGTCATGTCTGTAAAAAGGCTCGGGTAAGTGGAAACACGACAACACATGATGGTGCATCAGCCATACAGAGCCTTCTTCGACAGACAGCCAGTGCAGGGCTCAGTTCTTTGGATATATATACAATTCTGAACAACAAGGTTCTTAAAATATTTGTTGGGGTACAAACTGTCACTGGTATTGCAATCATTAATACTAGTGTATTAATACTCCAGATTTGACCACTGGCATGTGTCAAGGGAAGAAACTGTGAATTAAATTAGTAGAGAGCATACCTCCACCAAAATCCAATAGTCCCCATTAGTACGCACTCATAGATACCAGCCACCTCAATTTGACTGATTATTTAATCTCAATATCTATACATTATTCCAGAAAAAAATTGTCAAAAGAGACCGGCAATGCTAAAGAAAGTGAGAAAAGGGCATTTCCTGGATCTGTGATTGTTATCCAGCTCCACACTTCCTTGGTGGTGGTAATTATCTCCTCTATACATATATGTTGAAAAAGGATTTGAGCTAATTTCTACTCAATTATTGTGTGGATCGTTAGGCAAGTCAACCAGGTGAGATTAGTCCTAAAAGGGTTAAGGTTAGGGTTAGACAATCTTCAAAGTAATCAGTAGTACAAACCTTGGTACCTGAGGGAGTCATGTCTAGATGGTAACCACAGCCGTGTGAAGAGATCTTGGGGGAGTGATCATTATGACCCAGACCTGATCTTTCACTAACCACAGCTAGGAGAGGGCCTAGATATCTTGGGACATTCTAGCAAATCTAAGCTAACCATATTGAATTAGCCGAACACAAAAATCAACCTCATTGTGGGGCAACAACATTGATTCCAAAGATGATGTGTGATGTGTTTCACAAAGTGGTGGATCATCCGTACTTGTGAACGACTGAGCCTTTTGCATGATATAGATCATGATACTGTCACCTGTTACCGGTTAATCTGTTTATCCAAGGAACTGTTTTTGAAAATAAGTCAATAAATATTCGCAAGTTAAAATTCTGTTGTCTTAATGTTTCTCACAGTATCCCAACTTTTTTTTTACAAGTAAGTCAACGTCATCCTCTGGCGACCTTGAATATCTGTAACACATCAACGTTTTAGTCCCTGAGACGCGTCAGTCTGGATCACCTAACACGTCACACACTTTCGTCCTTCACATTGGTTTCTGGAGCGTCCAAACATGACTACGGACATCTGACTGACCGATAACTCTTATTTCCCATCAGTTGCTTCCTTTCCATGCATCTTCTGTATGACTATTTTACTCCTGCTTGTTTAATCTAGCCCTCATCATTCTCTCCCCAGCCCTCCATCCTGTCCGAGTGAAGACAGTTCAATTAGCCTCGCGGTCCGCGGACACTCCCACCAATCCATGTTTGTGGGGTTTAATCAGATTGGCGGCGTGCTTGGGTGTGTGTGTGTGTGTGTGTGTGTGTGTGTGTGTGTGTGTGTGTGTGTGTGTGTGTGTGTGTGTGTAAGGTTTAGGGTTAGGGAGATGAAGGGAAAGACATAATTCTTTATCACCGCCACACCTGACACCACGATATCACCTCTCCTCCACTGCTTTTTATTTATCCTCTTCTGCTCTCCAGAACCTGAAGAATTCTGATGAAAAACACCTATACTGGTGAAGTGAGGAAGATTAAAAAAAAAAAAAGAAAAAAAAAAAAAAGCCGGAGGTAGACGCTTGTAACTCCGGGAATGAGCGTAGTTTACTAGATTGCATTGTAGTCCGCGTGGAAGATAGTGGTGAAATGACCTGCGTCGTGATTTACAGCTTCAAAGCAATTTGGATAAAAGAGGCAATAAGCAACATTGGTGACACGTGTCCTCTGCAATGACATCTTTATCTCTGGATTTGATTTGAAAGATATTTGGTGGCACTTTTGTCTTGTGTCCACGCTGCTTCTGTTTATTTGAGGAATGGATATAAAATGTAAAATATAGCTGCAATCCAAGAACCAATTTCTGCGTGTGTTAGCTTTTGAGATCAGTCAACAATGAAGGGGGGTTCTGTCTCCTAAAGTGATGACAACCGGCAAATAAAAATTCGCCTGCAGAGAAATATTCAATCCATAGGGTTCCATATTCATTATTTTTCTCCCCTAATGATGCAAATTCAGGTGGAATTTCCTAGTCAACAAAACATTTATGGAGCTTCACAGCGCTGCAGTATTCTCCTGGAAACATAAACTGGTTCCATACAGATCATTTGTTACAATATGATTCTATTTATTTTTCTGCTCTAGCTCTTCTTCTTCCCTTTTTATTATTTTGTTTGTTGTTATATTGACCTGTCCTTTGGCTGCTGTTATGCACAGATCTCCCCATTTGAGGGAATAATAAAGGAATTTCTGATTCTGATTCTGAATCCAAGTGTCTGGAAGCCCCAAGATCCCAAATTGATAAAAGATGTTATTTACACCCATGACACACATTCAAGCTGGTGCACTCAGTTCAGACAGGGTGCATGATTTGGCTTGGGTGATCTGGTCCTTTCAGGTCTGGTTAGGTTTAGGCACAAAGACCTACTTGGTTCGGGTTAGAAAATGATTATGTTCCGGCTTAAAATATCCAGTTTTGTCACCACAAACAACTGGAAAGTGTTGAGGTGTCTTGTGAAAAAAATACCCAGATTTGTTGTTACAGAAATGGCTGGAAAAATTCCCAATGTTCCCAGATTTATCAGTCGAAACGGGAGGCAAACGGTATCAAACTGCTTCAGTCAAAAATCTCTCAAGTTGATATGATACGTTTGAAACAGATATTCAAGGTAATCTGTGGTTTGTAGAAACACATGCTGCCAAAATGTTATTCTGGCAACTGCTGCAATACATTGAAAAAAAAAAAGAAGTTTAAAATCAGCTCGCTGCCACAAGCCTTAAAATGACTGCAAGATCAATTAAAAAGGATATTTTAATACACCAAGATAGACTTTTGAAATCTGCTGTGCGAACAAGTGTGTTTTATGCTTTACAGCATGTGTTTGATTCTGGCACACAGGAGGAGGTTGTGTTGAGGCTATCCAGGGGTTAACGGGGGGATTAGCTTTGCTTTAGTCTGTCGTTTTGACAGAGGCGGGACTGACATGGTTAGAGGAGGAGCTGTCACGGCTTGATGTATGTTGTCCCGCACTGACGATGAGATTTCATTTCCCTAATTGATCCCCCACCACCCCTTACTTTGCACCTACTCCCTCTCTTGTTTATCTCCACCTTCTGCCAGGATCTCCTCTGTTTTCTACCCTCGGCCCAGATGTTGCTTGTCTAAATGCAGTCTGAACAGTTCAATCAGCTACAGCGATGCGCGCTGAAAGACCAGGTGTTGAACCGATTAGCATCATTACAGGCCAAATGAACTCCATGATGAAGAATCATTATTATTATTATCATATATTATGTTTCACTGTGAGCAGCCTCTGGAATAACCAAAAAGCCTGTTTTACACCTCTGCTAGCTAAAGAATAAACTGCCCCTGAGGATGGGTTTGCACACTATAGAGCCATGACTTTTGGTCCAATATATATGGGGATATCATGTCTTTTTCAAATGAAATTTCAGGGATCTCTAGACTCAACTGAAGGGGATAAGCACCATCGGAGCTGTTGGAGAAAATGATAAACCTTGTTGAGTTTACCATGAGAAAGATATCCAAGGTTTTTAGGCCTGTTCCTGCCAAAACCTGATGTAAGGATCGCAAGAAACAGATTGTGGAAAGTGATGGGAAGATTCACAACTGCATGAGACGTCAGTTTCCCAAATGCGCAGGTCTGGTACGGCGGGCAGAGATACGCGCTCACATGCCTGATCGGAGCGACTGAAGTGAGCAAGTTTCCTGCTGCTGTCTGTAAATGAGCACCTAATGATGTGTGTGCAGCTATTTGCTTATCCGTATCAGCTCCACAGCCGCTCGTGTTCACACGCTCATGCAGACACTCACTGAAACGCTCACAGACAGACAGATGGACGGACGGACGCAAGTCGCCTTGGCTGGTGCCATGATGAATGAGCACAGAGATAGTGATGATTCATTGTTTAGCTTGTTTGAACTTGTTCCCCCTCCAAGTTTGTTTGCCTGGGTTTTGTGTTGTTTTTTTTTAACAGCAGCGTTAAAAGACGATCGAGCAATTTGATGGAGCACTTTGTTTACTAAGAATTCTGCTGGTTGATGCTCCTCAGTTGATGTGAATTGAATTCAAAACACATTTCAGTGTTGGGCAAAAGAAATCTCTCCAAAACCAAAGCTGATGGTTTTAAAGAGCAGCTCATCTAGAAAAAAAAAAGTTGCAGAGCTTTGTAAATATCAGCTGTACAGAAGTCTGCCCGCTTTCAAATATAAGTGAACAATTCCTCTTTCCAGAAAGATAATCCGCAGACCTTGTTAGCGCACCATTGTGAAAAAGGAGGCGTTCATCTACTCATTACTCTTTTGTCTACTAATTCTACTAGTTCCCAGTCGGCATTTTTAACAGGAACACCGTCTGATGTCGGATTTACTACTTGGAAAGTGAACACAACTCTCATTAAAACAGTCCGGATCGATAAATGTCACTACAGGTTTTTTTTGTTTTTTGGGGGGTGAAATGTCACTTTAAATTCCATCAGAATCTCTTACCTTCAGGTAAGGATCCTTTTTGCTTGTGTGCCTCAGCTGTACTTTTTTTTGTTTAGCACTCATAAGCAAACGTTAGCATGCTATCACCTTAAACAAAGATGGTACACAGACTGTAAACCTCGTCACTGTTAGCATTTTAGCATGCTGCGTGAAGCACCACTGTGCTACCCAGAGTAGCGATAGTTAAAGAGACAAACGGTGAGATTCATTTTGAGTGACTACAACCAAAAACTCAAAGACCTACAATACTTTTACACTTTTATTAACACTGTTTCGGAAGGGAGCCAAAGCTATGCATATTTAAAGCTTTTCTTTTATTCCAGCTAACGACAATGGAAAGTTTGTGTGACAACACTTAAGAAAACTTCTTAATGATAAACCTTTGGCCACCTTCAGCTGACATATTTTGGAGCCGACTGAAGTGATCACGTCTTGCTTTGCTCCTTGCTCAGCAACCCACAGATGGTGCAGCAGAAGCCGTCTCTCCCCATAATCCTCGACTCCCCTCCTCCCTCCATTCTTGCCTATTGACGTGATAATGGCTACAAATTGATGAAGCCATTGAGTGTCGCGGTGACACGAGGGTGAGTGGGGACACAAACTCTCCACCACCCAGTAACACTCATTAATCAGGCCCCTTCCAGCCCCCCGTCCCTCCCTCCAGACTGACGCACTGCCAGGGGCTGTAATGCAACACTCCGAGTCTGGTGGGGTCCAACCTTGTCTGACTTTGATTCTGCCTCATTTATTTATGCTCATTCTCTGTCTGCATGTTGATTGTGTTGATATCAGTCGCCACAGTGCTGATTAATTTGAAAAGTGATGGTCACAGAAAGCTTAAGATTGGGAAAAAAAAGTTAAAATTGTATCTTCGTTCTTGAAAGACAAAGAACAATTTGGAAAAAAATTCTTGCAAGACTGTACGCTCACTGAATATTTCCACTCTAACATTGTTTTAAAGACACAATTCCTTGTAAAAATTAAAAGAAAGAGAGAAAATGAACTCGGAGGAACACAGTGAATGACCTCCAAAACTCAACATTCAGCATCCAAATGCTGTTTGAAGCCACACAAAAATAGATTTCCTCCCAAATGACAGATAGTGTTTTTTGGTCTTTGACGGGTTGGTCGTGTTTAAATCACAGCATAGATTTACGCCGTGGTAAATCAGCAAGCTGGTGCCCAACGTGTTGACATCTACATCCTAAACTCCCTCACTCGATAATGAAATCAGCCTTGACGGCGTGACAGCTCAATACGCTCAATACGGTTAACTAACTTCCAGCACGCGTAGGACGCGTTTTGTAATGTATCACTGAGTAGATGGTTTGAGAGCAGGGCCAGAGAAATGCTTCTGGTGTCAGACGTCCCTGGAGACAGACAATATTATGTTAATTAAATTACCGTAGAAAAGTAACTATATGGTAAAATCTCATGGTCCAGTATTTTAGTTAGAAGAGAGGTTCTTCAGAAAGATTTAATCTGATAATATGCATCTTTAAAAAGGTTTAAAAAGGTCTGGAGAAACAGAAAGGTGGTAAGCGGGGTTTAAATGTTTAATTTAGAGATTGAGTAGTTTGCTCTGAACTTTGATCCTATTGACTCTCGACGGCAGTAAATTAAGGACTTGGAAAAACCCATGATAATCATGCAGGAGTTAAAAAAAAAAAAAGGCTGTTGTTCCTGTTTTCAAAGGAGACATATTGCGCTATTTTTAGGTTCATCATTTCATTTTGGGCTGCTTCTAGAATAGGTTTACATGTTATAATGCTCAAAAAACACACTAGTTTCCTCACTTTGTCGAGTGCTGCAGCTCTGTATTCCCCCTCTATCTGAAACGCTCTGTTTTAGCTCCTGTCTCTTTAAGGACTCCCTCCCGAATACTCTGTCTGCTCTGATTGGTCAGCTCACACAAGCCTGAGCCAGCACAGCTAACAACAAGGCAGCTGTGCTAAATATATATATATATATATATATATATATATATATATATATATATATATATATATATATATATTTATTTTTTTTAATGTGTCAAACTAGCCACTGCAAATTATGCAAATGTGTGACACGTGACTTCACAAAGTCATGGAATTAAAGGCGGGACTACTGACAAGGCGTTCATCAGCAGTGTTTTCTGTGGGAGAGAGGAGTTTCTGTTGGTGCAGACTTTGACCTTTTATCTTTCAAGATCTTTAACATGCACGGGAACCTTTATAGCATGCAAGAAGAAAAGGGAAGAAAAGCGTGAAAGGTCTTCATTAACATTATTTGCTCATTATGGATTCCTCTGCAGTGCAAACTCCAGTCACGATTAACATAGTTCTAGTTATGCATTTCCAGCCAGCTTATGGCCTTCTTGAGCTGTCCACCATTTTTGGAAGAGAAGCACGTAAAACATGCAAACTTAAAAGCCTCGTCTGGGAATGTGCCTTAAAGCTTAAACATATATTATATATATATATATATATATATATATATATATATATATATATATATATATATATATATATATATATATATATATATATATATATATATATATATATGAATAACACATTTAATATGTGTATTAACAACAACAAACAACAACAACATCCTAACAGTTTCGTAAGCATCTTGACCAGCTGTCAAATCTCCTCTGGGCCTCAAATATCCTGCCTTCAGGCACCACCCCTGACCTCTGTGCTGCAGAGGGAAAAGTTCATGTTTTGTCTATAAGCTGAATTTTACTGCCCCCTAGTGTCCAGAGACGGTATAAGCTACAGTCTGTTAAACCCATTTGAGTTTGGGAGCAAAGAGTGCCCAAGTCACAACACCTGACCTTGAACATTTGATGCAGGAAACAAAAATGATGAAGAGAAATTAAGATAAAAGATACAAAGCAATATAAAGTGTCATTAGAGTAAGTTTGCCCTGAGGGAAAAAGTATGATTTTTTATATCTGTATCATTGAGAGAGCACGCAGTGAGAGGTTATCATCGATTCAAACAGGGTGCACTGATTTAAATGTGCGGCGGCCCGTTTGTGCTTGAATCGAAGGGACCTTACAAAGCTGTTAAACCGGCTTTGAAAAAAAAAAAAAAGACTGATAGCAATCAGCCACACCTGGAAGGAAATCTATGCAACAGAACAGAACAGCACATTCACTCACAACACTCAGCCAGGTGGACGTTTATCTCAACCATCAGGTGGGCACTATCACTATCTGAGCATCAGCACAGGACGGCTCTAATCCCCCGACAATGACTCTTCAACACTGACGAGCAGACACAGTGGGGTTTTTCTCCTCATTCATGGCCACTTCTGTGTGTTTTCTGCATATTTGTTGTCATTAGTATACTGCACGTTGCTCATATGTAACACACAAAAAGTTTATGTTTAATTTCTAATTCATGGGACCTTGGAAAATCCTATAGCTGTACATCAGATCATTTTTAAGTTATGAGTTTTTGAAGTTTGGCCCTCTGAGCTGCAACTAAGTGTTGGTTCTGTGTAGTGTTACTGTAGTTTTATCACATCCAGAACTTACTGAGTCCTGTGTAAAGCTCTTGCTATAGCTTCAGAACTGGAAAAAAAACAAACAGTCTTTGGGTTATTTTGACTGCAGATTTTCCCGAGAAGGATAATTTTGATTTACTATTTTTGTGTGAAAGTACTGACTGACTGAAAACATTGAATATGTCATGTAACTCCTTTGTCTTTTAAAAGATTACATTCAGTGTTTTCCTGTATCTGCCTGTTACCTATTGAGCCTGTTTTTCATTGGGTTCTGGAAACTTAAAGTTATAATGGCTCGTTCTGTTCAATACCAGATGATGTCATCTCCGTGTGTCTGAACACAAAATGCCGAAATTTAGCTCAAACAGCCAAACTTCATAAAAAAAATAAAAATAAAATCATAACTTCTAAAAGTATGTAAAGTATTTGGAGTGCAGCTACAGGATTGTACAAGGTCCCATGATTTCAATAGACGTATCAACCTGAATTATTTAGCGAAAATCATGACATGAACTGCGATTCTTCTGGATATTGTGTGAGGTGGCATTGAACGAACCTTATTTGTAATGAGCTACACAACTCGCTCCCTCTGCATATAATTAAAGTCAACTTTAGTCAGCAGTCCTTTAATGCATCTTTAGAGAGGATGTTTTGATTTATACATCACAGTGAACGTAGTTAAGTCAGTGTCATGTATTATTATTCCGAGGTCTGACTCTTAATCCACAGAAATGAGAAAACTTCCAACACTTTTGTGAGCTTATAAAGATTGAAGTCTAATAGCGTAGTCTTCTACATCATCGTTTAATAAGGCAAACTTTATGAAACGAGTGATGTTTTTCTAATACACAATCATTCATTTATTGTGTCATATATCAGTGAAAAGCCATCACACAAGGACACATCCCCTTATGTTGAGCCTCCCTGTCTTAACTGTCATGCCAACTAAATTCCATAGGATGTCGCCAAAGACTACCGAATCGCAACACAAAAACAGCCTGATGCCACCTCTCATTCACCACCAGCTCTGTGAGATCTTCCTGTGTGTTCACCTTCCACTGGAATGTGAATATCTTTCAGATCTTTATCAAATAAAACCCAATTGTATGCAATCAAATCCAAGATGAACACAAGAGATTCATGTCTGTGATGTCATGCGAGGTATTCAGATCACACAAGTCATCTGATTCAACAAGGAGCTTACAGTAAAAACACCGGCTCTTGTCCTGTTCTGCTGATTGTCTGCATCACTGTTTGAACACCACAGGGTTTTGCAGGAGATGGAGACTGCGCGCCCTTCGGTTTCTTTTTTGCGCTCCCACTGAGGGTTGGAGATCCGCTGGGAGTCCCAGTGGCTCCTCCCCCCTTTCCCAGCCTGCAGAGTGGTGGGAACCGGGTACTGGGCAGCCCAAAATGGTATGCTATTTTTACCACTCTCTGCTCAATCTGAGGGCTGCTCCCTGGAGACCTGTTGCCGGCAGCTCTCCCCAAGCCGCGGAATTTAACCCTAGGACAGCTCTCCCCAGAGGTGATGGAAAACATCTGGCCAGCTGCTTGGCTACAAGGCCTGGTTGTCCGGCTTCAGTGCTATCATCTCCCACAAGACTCTTTTAGTTCTGGCCATGCAACCCCCTGTTGATCCTTATTCCCTTACAGGAATGTGAGATGTAATAATCTGATGCAGTGATGGCTGATTTTGACAGCTGCCCGCACGCTGACGGTTTTATTAAAAGTGGTCGGAAGGCTTTGGTCAAAAAGAAAACTCCCTTACAAAGTTTTTGAGAGCATCTTCATGGCGAGTGGTAGAGTAACCTTAGGTGTGGACGACATTGCTGTAATAAATCAATATTAAAGCCACTACAAAGAACTTTTTGTGGTAATTCTGGCGCCCCCTGTGGACAAAAATGATTTTGTCTAAAAAAAAGTCTTATTTTGAAATCAAGAGCTTATTTTTAATGCTCAACAGGATGCCTGGCAGTGACGTAAAGCATCTATTTGTGGCCGTGTGAGATTACATTAATGTGACACACAAACAAACAAACCTTTGTTTCAGTGCTGTCCACCAGACTACGGAGCAGCTTCTTCCCTCAGGCGTCGTGACTCCTCAGTTCATCCTCAGCACTCCGCCGTGACAATTCATTCTAATTTTATGAGTGACCCGACCCAGATAAGTCACAAGCTGACCCAGTGAGGGGCGTTTAAAGGAAAGGTTCATCCACAATAACAAGCGCTTACAGCTTAGCAGCTCCAGTGAAGGTTTGAAAAGGTTGTAAATATTGTCTTTTCAAATGAGTTTTTTGATTTTGGGTCTCAGACAAGCTGTGTAGCACCATATAGTGTCTTTAAAAAAAAAAAAAAAGAACTTTTAAAATTTTTTTTCAAAAGGTGCAATGCCGTTTTTACTGTGAAGTTCCAGAAATGTTTTGTGGTACATCAGCCTGGGGGATAGCAGACGATCACTACATCTTCACTTTTGGGTTTTTTCAGTTACTATATAAAAATAGCAAATCTTCTCAATGATGTTGCTTATGTGGCTCACATTAAGGGAATCAGTATTAAACTGAGAGACAAAAATAAACACAAGCAATAATAAAAGTACTCGACAGACTCCCAGAATAACATTTATTTATTACTGATTTTTATTTAATTTAAAAAAAGATTACTTGTAAATGTTACACTGAGTTCTACTGAAACATTTTCCATCTTCTGTCTCTCAGCACAGGTTAACATTAGGCACACGAGAATGCAGACATCATTTTACAGTTTTAGCCATCAAAACAGAAGCGAGGGGGGAGAGGAGGGGAGGATGTCACCTTTGCAAAACTGCATTGAACCTGTGCATCAAAAGTGGCATCCAGCTCAATCGTTCCCATGCAAGGGACAGCAACAAACTGATTTTGTAAGTCCCTGTGTCGCGTGTGACATTAAAAAAAATGTACAAAAACAAAACATACAAACCAAAAGGTAACCCCGGGTCTGCAAAAACATGTCTAGACCAACTTTGGCTGTGTTATTTCCCTCACAGTCACCAGAGAAACATCTGGATGACTTAGAAATCAACAGTACACAAAAAACAAACCCAACTACCAAGTACATCTAAATAAAAGCTCGTTATAGTCAACATACCTGAAAATATAACTCTCTGTCTCGTCTTCTTTGAAAGTCAAATTTGGCTTGTGTGTAAATATATGTACCAAACTTGTCCTCGAGTGTTACTAGAAAGTTGTAAAAAGCTGCGATTTCTTTCAGATACATTGAGAATCTATGGTCGTGTGTGCTTACTTTTGGTTTCTTGGAAAAATACACATTGGGTCAGAGTGGGGGGTCGAGCACTACGATAACTCAAGCTGCAGTAGGCAAGAAAAAAACGGCTATTTCACAAACACGGCAATTAAAATTAGGATACTATAGAAACCCTTTGTCCATGCCAGGGCTACAGCCTACAGAGCCTATGTACAGCTGAGGGTACAGTGAGGGCGACTGCTGTGGGTTCTCACTACGGTTTTCGTTGCTGGAAGAGAACAATCGAGACAAAGCGTTTCATTTATTGCACACAAAAGAAAAGAAAAGAAAAAATCAAAGTCTAGGGTTTTTTATCGTGGTGAAGACATCGTGGAAAGGTGCGTTACCTCCGCCTCCTCTTCCACCAAGATGTCTGTCCTGCCTCTGTCCGTATCTTTTAAATCAAAGACCCCTCCTCATAAAGCGAGAGGGTCCTCCGTGATTCAGACGTGACGTTTCTTTGAGTTAAGGATATGAATTCACTCTTCGATTAAATAAAAAGCTTGGATCACAATAAATTGTACTGTGCTTGGAGAGGAAATGGAAGTTGGTCACATGTGCAGTCAAAGAACGTACAAGGAAAAATCTCCACCACAGGTTGTCCCTTATTCAAAAAAAAAAAAGAAAAAAGAAAAAGAAAAGTTTGGCAATGATATTGTCAATAACTGATCAGGGTCAATCACCTACATGTTTTTTTTTCTCTGTTTACATTTGTACGCTGACATGTGACAAGTCATGGGACCTGTTCAATGGCACATAGGAAATTGCGGATACACACACACACACAAAAAAAACTGTTTTACAATTATCTAGCAAATTACATTTGACTTCTCAACTGCCCACCTTTTTTATTTCAGAGAAAAAAATATATATATATAGAAAATAATACAACATACAATCAAATCCATTTTTTCAGGTCATCCTCTTTTGGTTACACCGAGGTGAAAACAAGTGCAGTGTTTAAGTTCCTTTCGGAGAAAACTACTTCTGACAGCCCAAAAGTTTCCAAGTCATCTTAAATTCTAAGCCAAAGAGCGGCTTAAAAAATGGATGAGTCGAGGCCAGTTGAGGCTGGAGCTCGTCACAAAGTTCTTAGAATGACATTTCTCTCTGAATTTCAACATACAGGCAGAACAATCGTTGTCACCACTGGTATACAGAACGTCTCTTATGCTTCCGTCGAGACTCTTTTTTTTCTCCTTCCTCATCCAACTCTTTACCCCAGTTTTACAAAACACCAATGAAACACCAAATTTCTGTGGCATGCAACCCAGATACGGGCTTTCTTTGCCAAAAAAGTGGCACGTGGTTACAGCTATAGTGGTGCCATAGTAAATCTGATAAGAAGAGACTGATGGGGAGAAAAAACAACAACACAACAAGCCAAATTACTGCACTCCCATGTTTTTTGGGGGGGGGGGGGGCTTAGGGTGGGCACTGGGGCGATGGGGCTTGAGACGAGAGGTTACCGAGTGGTGCGGTGGTTTTTTAAAAAAAACAATCGCCCCCCAAATCTGAGCACTGGAACAGCACTGGAGAGCTGACGAGGGAGCCGCACTATGCCGTCATGGGCACCGACACCTCCAGCAGCCGGTTGTTCTTGCGCTTGCAGGACGCGCCGTTGCCGTTCTTTGGGCTTCCCTGGATGAATTTCACGCACACTTTGTCTTGCTTGAACTGCACCAGAAACCTGTCGCACACAGAAACATCATTAAGAATCAGCCCGGGGTGGGAGACGGCTTACGTCCCTTTGACAGGAATAAATTACATCGACTCTTCTTTTTCGATCTTACTCGTCTGAGATGTCGACGTTGATCTGCTCCTTGTCTGCGGCCTTGGCCCCGGTGCGGTGGAGTTTGGTGATGATCTCAATCAGATGTTCGCTGCTGAGTAAGAAGTCTCCTTTGATGGCTGAGGCCGAACCCTGAAGCAAAATAACAAAGTGAAAATGTGCATATTAAAACAAGGCCAACACAGATACTGCTTTTATATTTACATACAGTTATATTTACATATGTAGATTTTTCTGCCACTTTCGACCTGCTGTATTTATCGTCACCCAATGGACACCCAAAGTTTGCCAACGTGTGCTTGAAGTTACAAAAGTTGCTTGCCGTTGGATACTTGGATACTAAAAAACACTTGAAAAAGATGTACGCAATGCGGCTGGAAAGTAGCAGAGTCCCTTTTCAGGGCTTATTAATTACTAACTACTGGTTGTTGTCTGTAAAATGACAAACTGTCTCTTGTGATGTCACTCAGTGGCCAAGTTGCATTGTAATTTTAAAATAAATCTTAAATGTGACCTGTGACAAGCATTACGAGCAACTATTTTAACTACATAGAAACAGCTGATCTTCTTGCTGATGGTCTTGTTGTCTTCTTGTTTGTCCATGCAGGTCAAACAGGGGCAAAAGTTCCTTGTAGTGCATTTAACAACTTTCTCGTCTCAGTAGGCCTTAAAGGAATAGTTCAACTGGCTGAGCTTGCTTGCTGACTTTTATGTCCATCAAACCAACTCGGACTTGCAACAGGATCATCAGAGCATGAGACCATATTTACAACTATAGGTCCCCCCCCCCCTCACCTCTTTGAGTTTGAGAGCAAAGAAACCGTCACTCTGCGTGCTGACTGACACGCTGGCGAGATCCGGCAGAGGAACGCTGGCCTTCACCTGGCCCGTCTTCGAGTCAGCCAGGACGACGTTCTTCTTGGTCAGCAGGAAGATTCGAGCCGTGCCCTTCGGAAAAAGAGAGCAGAGACCGTTCAGGCCCGCTGTCAACATGACAATACTGTGCCAAAACGGCGAATGCGGAGACCGAGATGTGTTTTTAAGTGCCTCTTCTTTCTCTGTGATCTTTAAAACTTGGACAGAGTTAGGAGTAAAAACACAATACACCTGTCCAGACATGTCTGCTGTCTGCTGGAACAAAAATAATGCCAATTGTTAGGATGTCAGACTGCTGCACAGCTGGGTGAATCACCCATCAAAACAACCTAATAGTTTTGTGCTCCGCTTGGCCTGTGTGGAAAAGTGGAGCGCAACTCTAAACAGCAGGTCACTCTGTAACCACGGCTTATATCTTGGGACTTTTTCGGCTCTTACAAACGAGCTGAATGGATTGGAAATGTCTTAGTGTGAGTCATCTTTTCTTACCTTCCCGTTGGCCCTGTTAATCTTGTTGACCACATCAGCCAGCAGGACCTTTTCCTCCACTGCGCTGTTGAGTTTCTGATATTTGGGGTTCTTGCTGATCTCCAGGTAGTCTCCTTTGAAAGGCTGGTTCACGCTGAGAGAGAGAGAGAGAGGTACAGACATAATAGATGCCGGTTGTTCATTTAATCAATTATTTATTAAACAGTGGGTCATCAAATATTACTCCTTTATGCCGATTCTATGAAATAAAGAGCAGTGGATGTCAGTTACCTGCTCGGGTAGAGAGCCTTTTTATCCTTGAAGAGCTCACTGGCCTCCAGCTTCTCCTCATATACTGCTTTCTTCTCCTCTGTGAACTGGCTCCTGTACTTCTTGCACTGAACATTCACACACACACACACACACACAACAGAAATTAAGCTGAGGGTCATTATTGTTGAATGTTCCATCATTTGATCTGCCTTTCCAACACTTTATCTTCAGGTTTCTAATGTTTTGCGGATCTTATAATTTGTTGCTCATCTCACGCTCTGTATGTATATTTGATCAGTAATTGACAGGCTCACTACCTCAGGTGTTTGTGTTTTGACAGTTGTATTGATTGTCTGTTACAGGCTGCAGCTCGAATATAACGATTTTTTTTAAATATAGTGAAATGCCTGACTTCCATGCCAAGAAGCTGAGGGACTATTCAGATATTTCAAAACAATAAAAAACAGTCATGGAGCAAACCATAGTCACATGGCGGCTATTTTCCTTTTTATTTACCGCTGTGTTCCTGGTTGCAAGTCCTATAAATGTATGGAAGCTGACAAACTGTCTTTTAATTTGCTGTTCATTTGATGAGGAGTCAAATAACAGTTTCTCAAATTCCTACCTTTGAGCATAGCCACATTTCTAAATTTACATAATGTTGCAACATCTGCAAAGTAACTAAGTAAAATGTACAATATTTTCATCCCAGAAGTATAAAAGAAGTGTAAAATGTAATACCACTGAAGTGAAAGTTCCTCAAAATGTACAATACTTTAAAGTAAATGCACCTGGTCACATGTTTACTTCACTCAACCATGTGCCGGAGAGCATTAGACGGGGCGAATCTGATGAAGCTAAATGCAAAACAAGTAGCTCCCACCTTCATGTTTTTAATGTTACTGTTAATAAATGTCAGTCGTATCCTGGTGTGTGCTGTATTACTGATAGTTTGATCTATAGTGCATCAGACGTTTACTATGAACGTATAAATCATGAAATAACAGAAGAATTCAGCATGACTGGTTATTTGTGACCGACCCTCCACAGGTGGAAGATTCTCCGCAGCTCTTTGTGGGCTCCGTCCAGAAAGCGGTAAGGCCTGGTGGGCCAGTTCTTGTCTATGGGTGACATGGGGGGCATGTTGCTCTTCAGGCCCAGGAAGTACTTTTGCATCTAGACACAGGGACATTAATGAAAACTGTGAGGCAGGTTAAAGGACATTGTAGCAAATATTTAATGAAAAACAACAAATGTGCAAGCTGCTGTGTGCAAAACAGTGAAGTTTGTTCTTTTCAGCCTTTTCTTACAATTCTCTGGATGGTGAAGTCGTAGATCTTCTTGCCGGCGTTCGCCCTGAAGAACTTCCTGTACTCTCTGCGAACCTTTTACAGGGAAAGAAAGTAAACAATAAACAAACTGTCAATCAGCTGTGTCCACCCATTAGTGTGATGTGAAGCGGGGAGGGAAGAACGAAAACACACCGATAGGACGGTGACAGTGTACACATACATCACTTCAGTAACAGACGTTTGGTTAGTCACAAACATTGAACACCTGCAACAGACAAAGTCAAATCCAAGCTGCTGGAATTAATTAAAATGACAACAATTATCAAAGTAATTACTGTAAAGTCAATGATGGTTATGACAAACAACCTTCATGCCGACCCCAATTGCACAAATTGAGCCGTGGACCGGTGCGTTGCGAGGTGCAGGACGGGTCAATTAACATGATGAGAAAGATTAACGCGCCGGCAAATGACCAGTGTGACGACAGTCATTCTTCTACAGACCAGACGGACGCGCAACATTTAATCAACAAAAGTGACGACACACACACACACACACACACACACACCAACACGCAGACTTGACACACCTAAAGACAGAGAAATAACAAGCAGAACAAATACTGTTGGATATACAAAAAACAGTGCTGCTTCATACGGGGGTTAGTTGCCACGACACAGAAGAAGCAGACAGAGGAGGATGGATGGAAAAGAATAGACAGACACAGACAGCCTCTGCCATGTCAGTCAGGCTGTGTTGGGTTTAAATCTTCTGCATTAAAAAAAACAAAAAGGAGGAAAACAGCAGCTGTCTCTGAATAATTATCTAAACTTTAAATCTTTATCCTCAGTAATTAAAGGAGGAAATGTAGCCTCACCTGCGCTACCTTTGGATTCCATTGATTTATTGCTTTTAAACCCTCAGCTGAAATCCATTACTTTTGCTGCACTGAAACCTTCAGACAATCTTCTACCACCAAATCTGACTGTTGATTGAAATCGATGCTTGGACGACGTGCAGCTACCTCAGGCCACAGCAGGATAAATCCGAGGCTACCCTCACCGCCTCCCCGGCTGCAGTCTCTCATCCTAACCCTGTTTCTCTTAATCACATCCCCGTGTTGTTAAGGTGTCATTTTGGACTCCACGCTCTGCTTTGATGCACACGTCAGACACATTACCAAACCAGCCTCCCCCCCCCCACCTTCAGAACATCTCCAGACTCTGCCGCTCACTCTCCCACTCTGTTGCTGAGACTAATCCATGCTTCCATTACATCCAGACTTGATAACTGTAATTCCCCTCTTTTTGGCCTCCCTGCTCTGGGGTTAAAACGATTACAGCATGTCCAGAGTACTGGCAGAGCGTCACAGCAACACTTTCAACAACTACACCGGCTCGCGGTTCAATTTCCCGTCATGTTTAAAACTTCTCCCACTTGTCTGCAAGTCTCTTAATGGTTTGGCACCTTCCTACCCGTCCCATCTTTTACATCCTTACTCCTTTACTCCCCGACTCACTCACTACATTCCTCCAATGCCAAACTTCTCTCAGAGCCTTCAGTGTGGCTGGATGTACTCTCTGCTTTGAGTAGTCATTTTCTGATTCTCCCTAATGTGCATACTATGATTGTGTTTCTGATGGACTAGTATTATCATTATTGTCTTCTTTCACATCTGACAAATAAAATGTCCTCTTCTTATTATCAGTCTCAATCAGAACTTCTCCAAATAAGGCTACAGATCGCTTGGGGATAAAACAGGAAATATTTTCTCTTTTGATTTAAGTGAACTTTCCCTTTAAGCTGTGACTTCAGTTATTAGTTTCCAATGTGTTGAAAGCTGCAAGCAGTTAGCAGCATAAAGTGTGATGACAGCACTTGGCAGAGACTGGCTTCCTGTAGAAGCATGCAAAAAAAAAAAAAAAGAAAAAGTGGACGGTTGTGGAGGATGAAGAGGGGTCAGGGGTGATGAGTGGGTGCCAGACTTGGTGATGGCTGCGCCGTGGGGCTGGTAGGTACCTTGAGTCCCTGCCAGTAGGCCCAAATCACAGCGACAGCGTGCTTACGCCTGGCCTCTTCCTTCAGTCGCCTCAGCTCCCTGCGAGCCTGTTCGGGGGGTGGGCGGGAAGAGACAGAGAGCGGGAACAAATGAAGCGAGAGAAGGTGAGAGGAGGAGGAGGAAGAGGAGGAGGAGGAGGAGGGGGGACATTGTTTTTTTTTCTTTTTTTGCCTGAGGTCAGCAAACATCACACACACACACACACAAACACACTGCACACCAGCAATCTGTGACCATCATGAGACTGTAAAAGTACAGCTCTACAGCGCCAGACTCCAGAAAACAAATATGGCACACTGAGGGTCATTTCAACATTTATCAGGGGAGCTTCTGTAACGGAAACAGACTCGAGGCTTTTTTAGTGGAACGGGAGGAGAGCAGAAGTCGTAAGTCAGGCAGCAGAGGTCCCCTCAACCGAGTTCCATCTAAAAAAAAAACAAAAAAAAAAAAACAAGACAAACTGTGCTGCGATGCAGAGAGTAAACATGCATTAACTACACAGGAAGGAAGGAGTCATGCAGACGGCAGGCAACATGCACACTGGTGAGGCACGGACCTTTGGAGGAAGAAGCTGAACTGTCAGTGAGGTGTGTGTCTGACTGTGTCTTCTGTGGAATGGGAGGTTGCCAATGTAACGTAGAGATGAGCGAGTACACCGTTACCCTGTGTGCCTGATATCTGGCTTGTTGTCTTTATTTTTATTTTTAAAAGATCCTCTATTGACGTGATTAGGAAGAGGGCTTACTCCTGGGGGAAAAACTGAACTGATGGAAACATTGCCAGAGAACTTTTATTGATTTGTTTGGGAAGAGGGTTCACTAGGGACATAATATAGAAACACAACTTAATAACAAACTAAATTTCTATCTTCTGATGTTTATGGTTGAATCCTTGAGGGGTGATGTTTTTGTGTTTAGCTCTAAAAATGTAGTTTTAGTGAAATAAACTTTAACCATAAACCTTAATAGTAGATGGTGGTCAGGGCATAAAACCAATGATTTGCTGATTTTTAGAATATCTTTAGGAATCCAGACACCATCATTTTACAATGGCATAGCTGTCAGTGCTGAAAGAAAAACAATGTTTTAATCGAAATCCAAATTAAATTCTGACCTTCAAGTTGAAAAGTCAAATCTTTTATTTGCGGTATAGTGACACCCCTATTTATTGCTATATTTATTATTTATTAGAAAACTATTTACAGAAAAGCCTCAGAATTGAGTTTTAGATGATTAATTTTGATCCAGGAGTAAGAGAAGTACTTACAAAACAAAATAAAAATGGCCCAATTTTCCTTCATCACAAGTATGTATAATAACACGTGCTGCTCGCACTGTACTTGCACAAAGTACATTATCTGTACTTGATTAATAATTTTAAGCCAAGTACTCGCTCAACCCTTGTACTTACATGAGCAAGATTACACTGTCACCTGGCAGGCAGAGCTGGCAGACTTTTCACTTCAGCCTCCAGTAGACGGGTGTTTATATGAGAGGGTGTTTGGTAACCTGCCTTACATCACAAATCACAATGTTGAGCATGGGTTGGACAGAATGATGGTTATGTTGAGGATTTTTTTTTTTTTTTTTTTCTGAGGGGGAGGAATGGGATGGGATGGGAGGAGGAAGGTCGACGAAGGCGGCAAGTCACATAGTCACGGCAAGTCAAGTCAACAGGCTTCCCAAATACCTTGGTGCCCTGCCAGCCGGCCCAAATGACCGACACGGCATGTTTATTCCTCGCCGCCTCCTTCAGCTGACGCAGCTCTCTCCGGGCCTGATGGGAAGCGGTGGCAGTTTGCGGAGGAGGTTAATTTCAGTGACAGTCAAAACTTAATTGTTCCAGGGTAGGAACTGGGTAGGTGTTATGTTAAAAAAAAAAAAAAAAAAAGCATGACGAGCAGACATAGACGAAGGACAACAAAAGATGTCAAGAGGTGGGACGACGGGTGGCTGACATGCGAGCAGCTTTTAGTGTCTGCTGCTGCTCTTTGACTCGGAGCATGCTTTAGAAGAATGAACTAAAACGTGTGGGGGAGTCTGGATTATTACGACATTATCTAGAGCTTTCTAAAAGATGCTGACCAGTGATGTCCGCTACGAACAAAGTACACTGAACGAATAATCTTTAACTGCATCTGTAATGAGTCAGAATCGACATTTATCGGCAGGCTGTGAGACCTTGAAATGAAACAGATGCCAAACAGCCCAGGATATCTCGAATGATAACACAGTGACTGCTGATAAGATAATGATATGATTTACATGCAGGCTACAAAGTCTGCATGGTGACTGATTATACACAGCCACCGTGGTTAAGTAGCAACATATGTGCCATCGTACAGAGATAATTCTGTGCTTATTTATAAGAGCTTCCTGGTGTTTTGCTGTCAGCGTATCAGTATATTAAAAGGGAGGCTTTCTCAGCACGATAGCGCAGTGAAAGTCATCTGTGTGGTGGGCACCGTATGGTTGAACTAATGAGATTATAGAAGAGGAACGTTAAAAACGCCACATTGGATGGAAAGCAAACCAAAGACACACAAATTCAAAACATGTGAGCCACATTAAAAGGATCTGAGTTTGGCTATGTTTTTAGGAGATACGTTTGAAAGGCTAGTTTTGATCGGTGACGCCACAAAATTTTAAGGACTAAAGCGAGACAATTCTACATGTGTGACAGCGACGAAACAGAAGACAGGACGAACAAGGATGAGGGAACGTTAATCAGGCCAGTGCATAACGGAAGGACTTTGGACTGAGGTTTATTCTAAGAGGCCGCTACTTTATTAGGCAGTGTCATAGCGAGAATGAGATGGGACGGGACACGGTGGACAGGGATGACAAGACAGCTGGGACAGAGACACACTACTGGGGCTGAGGGGTTGAAATACCTTGGTTCCCTGCCAGTATGCCCAAATTACTGTCACAGCGTGTTTATTCCGCGCTTCTTGTTTTAGACGTCTCAGCTCCATCCGAGCCTGTCGGGACGCGACAGGCGTTGGGCGAGACGGGTTTGAAGATGTGAGAGAGAAACAGAATCGAGAAAATGAAAGAGGAGAGAAGAGTAGGGGGGAGAAAAAAAAAAAGGAGAGAGAGAGAAGTGGCAGTTGTGTGATCAGCAAAAGAAGCAGGATTAAAAAAGGGAAACAGCAGCAATGACATCAAGGATAGCTTTGTTAAAGAACTGCTGTAATACTGTTGGGCCATTAGGCAGGAACACTGCATGAGATGAAAAAAAGTGTTAAAGAGCTGTGTTTTTTTTCTTAATCATGATCATGAACTCTGTATGAAACCCAGGCTGATTCTCTGCGGAGGTAAACACCACTTTAAATGCGTCAGTACCTGGGTGCCGTGCCAGAAGGCTGAGATGGTGGTCACTGCCTCCTCGCATCGCTTCTGATATTTCAGTTGTCTCAGGAGTTTCCGGGCCTAGCGGAAATATAACAAGCAAACAGTTATTTCTGTCATAATTGCTTCCTGCTACATTTTAATCTGAGCAATTCACATGAAGGTACGCACCTGCCATCCTCTGGTGTAGGACTGCACCAAAGTGGTGGCGCTCTTGATCCTCTGGTATTTCTTTTGTTGCTGTGAGATGGAAAAAAAAATGAAGAAAAGATAGGAACTTAAAAACACTGAATGCATGATTCTGTTTTTCTTTTTTGCTTTATGTGTTTTGAGGGCATTCCTGCAAAAACAGGGGGCCTCACCGCGTATCGGCGGTACCAGGCTGACACCACTATCTGACTCTTCTTCAGCAGCAGGAACTGGGTGCGGCACTTCCAGCCACGGTAGATCTTCTGAATGAGCGTGGCCAGATCTTGCAGGCATTGCCTCCTCCTCTCCTCCAAGAAGAAGAGCTGTGAGGAAGAGGAGAGGAGAGCGTTCATGTACCAATATCTAATTCTCTTTTGGCGAGTACAGTGCTCTTTGACCCTACATAATAAGAGGGGAAAGGAAAGATATAAAAAGGTATAAAAAGGAAGCTAAAAGGGGGAAAATGCTCCACCTGTGAGATCAATAAAAATATATTCTTACTGAGCAAATACTGATTTTATACTGAAGTACAAAGTCCAATCGATCTGCGGGGGGGAAATAACCCTTTCCTGTGTGGGCTTACAGTAAGACAGTAAAAGCGTGACCCGTGTGAATCGACTTATCTTCCTCAGGAGATGTCAGTGCAAGCTTTTTATTGTCCTGCTGTAAACCACTGCAAAGTTCATCTGCAGGCAGAGTATCTTCTGATATCGCTGCATGGCATACACAAATTTCTAAATTACATAATTTTATGTTTATGGGAGTAGCTTATTTATATATCACACTCAGAACTGCGTTCAACACTGATTTCTTGATTCAATTAGGAATATTTCAGTTATGATACCTATTTTGCTCGGATATGGTAGAAATA
Source organism: Acanthopagrus latus (assembly GCF_904848185.1). Lineage (NCBI taxonomy): Eukaryota > Metazoa > Chordata > Actinopteri > Spariformes > Sparidae > Acanthopagrus > Acanthopagrus latus. The sequence continues at coordinate 22,268,485 of NC_051047.1, read as the reverse complement.
CTGAGAGAACGACTCCTGTATAGTGTACAAGGATAATAATATAACCTGGAGCTTTATTGAAAACCTTCCTCGATGATGCTGATACCTTGACTTTGATGCCGGTTCCTGAATGATACAGCTTTTGATACCAATTTTATGAAATCCACTTTAACAAAAGTCTCGAGACAGCCAATCAGCGGCACTATTAGATCTTGGCACAACAAGCGTGCTGCATGCTTATTGGCTCACTGACGCTGATGAGATCAACTCCTCAGGTGTTGATTTTCTCGTATCAAATGACAAGACGTTTTTCGATACCTGAAAGCAGCGAGACTAATCGGCCTGTATCGCAAAAGTATCCAAGTTCGATATGGCAGAGGCAGCACGCCTGTAAGTTACACCATCCACACTTTAAGCTTTACAAAATGCACTATAGCAACAGCAATTTAAACTACAAGGTGTGGCTATTTTAATTAAACGTTAAAAAGACAAATACTGTCTGAAAACGTGGGTCAACATCCACCCAACTACACCCTATGCAGTGATTTGCAGCTGCAGATACATAAGGCAGATAAGTTGATGAGACCGAAAAAAAGCAATTATAGAAGCAAAAAAATTCCCCCGGTATGAGATCATGTTATTCCAAGCTTTGTTTGGTCTTTTTGCTGGGTGGGGAGAGCAGTCCATTCAAACGCTGCAGGCTCGAGCGGTCGAAGAGCCTACGAGCGCCGAGTAAAGAAGCTCATTTCCCATGTTCGACGGCTAAGTGAAACCATGTGTTTTCAGAGTTGCATGCTAATTGCTGAAGCGGGGGCTCCGAGTGCAGCCCACCCCTGCTTTACAAACATCTTACTGTGAGAAAACAGGGCTGCTGAGCACACTGGATCCAAACCTTGAGACGTTCAAACACGGCTTGATCTATCAGAGCGCGCAGCAGATGTCAGAATTGGCTGGAATACATGTTTATCTGTGTTTTCTACCGTTTTTGGGTTCCTGATGAAGATCTTGGAGCGTCCGTAAGCAAACTCGTCCGTCGGGACCTGGAGGTCGGCCATCAGCACCTCCACTCCTTCCCTGTGGGGAGCCAGAAGGGTCACATGGGTCATCCAAAGCATACTTGAGATTTCAAGTGCCCATAATAAACCATAAAATCAAGTCTATAGAAGTAGTTTGAAGATTCTGGACACAAGAGAGATGCTGGATATGAACGGCATTGAGGATGTTTGAGAAACAGACAGAGGAACGTTGATTAAAAGGAGAAGGAGTCTAGAGAAACATGTGGAGAGAGGAAATAAGAAAACCACACAAAGCACCAGGGGACGGCTGAACAACAAGATGCCCATGTGCGGTAGAGCAGATAGGAATCAGTGCTTTTACCAGCACAGAGGATGAAACATGCGAGTCTGGCTGATATGGAACGGAGGAGACAGATAAGGATGAAATGTCTCAACATGTTGTGGTTCGGAGAGGGGACGGTTCATCTCTGCTGGTGTATGCTGCAAGTTTCTGAGAGGAGCATTCAGAGGAGTTTCATGCGGAGTATGCAAATTGCTGAAACTCTGTGTGTGTGTACTGTAAGTAATAATTAGGCTGGATAATAGAGTGCTGCAGGGATGACGTGTTTTTGTGGGCCAACCAGGAAGTTAACATCACTCTGGTTCCCTTCATGTGGATTTTTGGATACTGTAGAAAATAAGCTCACTAAAGTAAATGATATTTGTTGTTGTTCAGCAAGATAATCTTCACAAATTAATTATTCTGCAGTATGACTTTTTGAAATGTAAATGCAATCGCCAGAAAAGCAAACACCAAACAAACACTTTGGTTGCGTGACTTCAGCGTCTCCCTTGCTGAAGTTCTTGCAGTCCTATTCTCTACACACTTTACTGTACATCTGATAAATGTGCGAGTTGTAGAATAGTTTAGAAGAGAGTAGAGAAGCTTTTGTGTTTTGCTTGATGATGTTTAATGTCCTCGACACCCTCTGTAGAACTGACTGTCTTTGATACGAAGGAAATAAATGCTAATTTCCACGTTTCAAGGTTTATTCCTGCTGCAAATCTAGTCACTACATCTGAAGTTAAGGATTATTTTTAAGCATTAATTAATCTGTGGATTGTTTTCATGATTAATCAGTTAACATTTAGTCTAAAATGTCACAAAACTGCATCAACATTAAAGGTCCTTTCCTTGAAAAAGACCATATATGGTTTATATCTGGCCGTATGCCGGGTGAACTGTTGTGAAGTTCAGCAGATTATTTCCCCCCTTTGAACCTTTGCTCACCCAGGGAAAGTCATTTGAGCCCTTTTCCAACAATAACCTGCATCACATTCTCATAGCTCAACACAGCCTCACCTGGGACCTGACCACTACGACTACAGTCTATTAGTGCTGGTCACAGTCGCTCTGCTGGGAGCAGTCTGAGGTTCGGTGCCTTAGTTAAAGACACCTGAGAGCGTTTCTCACTTTCCACTCTCACTTTTTCCTCACAAAAGCCTCAGAGGGACTTGTTTGGCAGGCTTCCAGTAACAAAACAAACCCCTTCTCTACTCCCCCCACCCGCCCTGCAATTAGCCACCGCCTCAGCATAAACACAACCATTACCTGGCAGGTCCTCTCCAGTGGGGCCAGGTCCGTTTGCAGAGCATTTTGTAGCGTTCCAGGCAGGGCTCGTAGGCCTGGCGGAAGGCGTAGCCCGCTCTCCTCACGCGGACGTTCTCCATCAGGCCCAGGTAGCGCACCTGATGGCAGACCAGAGACTCGGTGAAGATGTGGGAGGCCTTCTTGTCATTGGGCTTGATGCAGCTGGGAAGCGAGAAGAGACGACACCGAGGTCAGACTGATGCATGGAGTCCTCTTACAAGTTATGACCGGCTGGGTTTAGCTTGTTAGCCTGCTCACTTTACAGTCAATTTACCAAGCATTTAAAAATATCAGAGGCCAAAAAAAAACCTCACACAAAAACAACAATACTCCTAGTGTCCTGAAATGGCAGGCTATTAACTGATAAACACTCTGTGTGAACTCACCGGATGTAGTTCGGGTTCTTGGTCTGCAGGTTCCTCATCAGCGTACCCACTGAGGCTTTGAACTGGGACCCAGCGGTCGGTGGTCTCTTCAGGTTGACTTTGGCTGGGTTGCCTTCAGGAAACAGCTGTTTGATGAGGCTTTGGGTGGCCTTGTACATGGCCTGCGACAGGTCCCGATACAACAGGTCGTTGTTCTTGTCTACGAAGCCCTCCACGCGGTACAGCACCTTCACGCGAACGGGAGACAAAGAAGAAAAAATTGAGTATAAACTTCTTCTCTTCGTACTTTTGTTTCTCATGCATCTCACGACTCGTGTCCAGCACCTTGCCGGCGTAGTGCTGGATGCGGAAGCAGCTGTGCGGCAGGCTGTGGTCGGTGAGGAACTTTGAATTCTTGCTGAGGCGACTCTCAAAGTGCTGGTGCTCGGCGCAGATGGTGTTCAGTTTGTCCAGGAAGGTCTCGTCGGTGACCGTCCCCGGCCTCAGGCACTCCTCGTCCAACATGGCCAAGATGCCATTTTGATGCTGGACATAAACAGACAGGCAGAAAATGGACAATTACCATCAAGAGCTCAATACTCAAAAATTATATTCATTATTATTGTGTGTCTTTGTGGCTTCCAAAATGCTTTTGAAAAGTGCTGCAAAAGTCACACTTCATCATACTAAACCGGTTCGTGGTGGAGAAACTGGAAGAGTGACTCACATTCTCAATGAGGTCGCAGATAATGGCGTTGTTGAAATATTCAATGTTGGTCCATTCGATGCCCTGTGACAAAATAAATGAAGGTCAAAGGGACAATAGCTTTTCTCTCCTTTCATTAGCGCTAATAAGACGTGTTCTCTACACCAGCTCTGCTCTCACAGAGGAGTGTTTGACGGAGTAACACTCTTGAATGTGCCAGTTTTGCAAAACAACACTGAGCACCTGCTCCAGTACCTGAAAAAAAGACATTCAGCTAATCAGTGCTGCTCTCACAATGACCCTCAAGTACTGTAGACTTTACACTTGAGGCTGTTAGACTGAACTGACAGCAGAATAAATCAGAAGGTGAAGTGTGCCTTGTGTAAGATGTTGTGTGAAGCAGAGCTAAACAAACAGACTTATTCTGTAGTAATTGTCATGCGTATATTCAGCTTTTTATAAGTTTGCAATAATATTTATTTTTGGTTACACATTGACATCGCCTCCTCCGAGCAACAGCATCTCTTCTTCAAGCTTTAAAAATCAAACTGGATGAAGAACGTTTCTTGTATTCATGTTTGTATTTCTACTTCTATTCTTAGTCCATTGGTGATATCTTAATGAGCCTGTCGTGATAGTTACATGATTCCTCCAACATGATGCCAGAACAACTAGGATTTCATTTATTGTTTTGGTTGTGTGGTTTTTTTCTCAACAATCTTTTCTGGTTTTGTTCTTTTAATTTAGGATTTTTTTTTCCAAGTTCTTTACTCTTTGAAAGGGTGTACTTTCATTATTATGCCATCACATTTCATTCGATCAGTGCTGTCTATGTTATACCACATCAAGACATTTAACATGAACATAAAAAAGTCTAATAGAAGGGTCTAATGAGAACAACTGTTACAGTTAAAGTTACAGTTCCTGTTCTTTTACTGAGCTGCATTCATGAACTTGAATTCTTCGAAATTATTAAAATGAAATCTAAAATGTCTGTACATCCACCCTCATCTTCACTGGGCCTTCTCTCCGGCTCCGGCTCCACCTCCAGAGGGAAAACACTCTCCATCTTGCCCTCTTAAAAAACAGCCGTCGTCTATTGAAAAATCCACCAACATATAATTCACAGCTGCTGATGGGTTGGGAGCATAGCTTGGGTTGATGTAAGCGATGTGACAGATATTTTAAGGGGGGGGAGGGCATAGAGAAGGTGTGGCTTAGACTGACGGGTGACTGGCCACATTCCTGATTGGTGGTCCTCCCTCCTTTCTCTGGCGCTGTGGTATTTTCCCATGCAGGATACTGGATAGAGGCCAGGAGTGGAATATCATTGGTGGTGCTGTTAGTATTGAAGGGGTGTGGGGGTCACCGCTGCAGCGCTCACATACATAGAGCTTTGAAAACAAACAGAGCTTAAAGGCCCCACGACAGGGGGGAGTGTTTACTCTCGCTGGAGTGAGGGATCACTTCCGTCCCTGAGACTCCACAGAGGGGAGACGGGAGAATAAACTCAGAGTGTGATGGACGACGGGGACGGGATAGAAGGCATATATGAAGTCGAAATTTGCCTCGGGTCGAAGGCAGGAATGTGGGATTTCGCCGAAAGTCACACAAGAGGTTAAACGGATGAGTGACAAGAGCAGGTTGGGATCACGCAGCAGGGGCCCGGCGATGATGAACTGCCAGCACGGCAAACTGAGTGCCGACATGTTGAATGATGTAGATGTACAGTTGCAGGTGAGAGAGTGTTTCCAGCCCTACAGCCTGGGCATGATGGGTAATCCGTCCACTGCCAGTCTACTCATGAGTACGTGGATTACGTGTGTGGTGCATGTGTTAAAGCACTATGGCTGCGATGAGTGATTATTTTCATTTTCCACTGATTTTTTTGAGTTTATTAAGGGTAAAAAATGCTCGTTACGATTTCAGAGAGCTCAGATTGAGGTCTTTAAATTGCTTCCTTGTCCAAAACCCAACAACTTTTCATTTACCATCATGAGTGACAAAGAGGAGAAGCAAATCATCATATTTAAGAAGCTGGAACCAGCAAATATTTGAGTTTTTTGCTTGAAAAATGACCGAAACGAGCGCTGCAACTCTAGAACATACCTCTCTGACGTACTCCTCCTGCTCCTCGCGCAGGGTCAGCTCGATGAAGATCTGCTGCAGCTTCTCGTTGCAGTAGTTGATGATGAACTGCTCAAAGCTGTTGTCCTGTCAGAGCAGCAACCGGAGGAAATAATTACAGTTAGTCCCAGCCAGCGTCGACGTGTTGAATCATGAAGGTGCCTGTGAACTTGCTCTTTTGTTATTGTCGACGAGAAGCCATAAAAAAAAGGGGGAACACCGTAACTTTTCCATATCTGTTAAATATCACAACATTTCTGAGTCTTGGTTCCTGTCGTTTCTGCTGTTGGTCATTAACGCTGTTCCTCACACTGACATTTCCTGTTTCATTTTCTTATTCCAGAAAGCTCATTTAGACTCTGTCCGCATTCTTTCCTCCGTGCAAAACGTTCATGAGCGCGATCATTGCCTCGCCAACTTTAGCTGCTTCTTTCAATTTCCTGCAGTGTTTTATCAAAAGCTGCATTTCCACAAAAGTACAAAAAAAACTAAATAAAAACACCCAGTAGTTTGGCAAATTCTACATCAGAGCGCAGACAACAAGGCGACTGGCTGTTCTGACTGACCAATCAGTGACCTGCAGTGTTTTTACTCCAGCTTTTAGTGAGGGATCAGTGAGTTGGGTACCACAAGAGAAGTGCAAATGGAAAAACAGGATGGAACAGAACAGTTCTTTTAGCTTCATCCACAACTTGTAATCACAAAAAAGGCAACAATTACCGTGTTTGTACCAATGGGCACTGATGAGGGGAGCTTACATTATATTTTGCTCGACCAACAACTTCTACAGGAGTTAAGACTTCGTGTCAGATACGAAGCAGGGGTGGAACTTGATTTGAGAACTAGATCCACAGTGAAACAGTCAGTCAACAATATTCAATCTCGGCTGTGCATTAGTCTGGTAACGTGCCTGAAAGTTCTATCCAGCAAAGAGAAAAAGTCTCTGTGATCGAACATCTGATACAACACTGGTTATAATCAGCTTGGACAAACTCTGCGCTCAACAAATCCCTCCGTCATCACTTTGACAACCATCGCTGGACAAACATTTAATCAATCTGGAGCGTGAATAACTGATACCAAAAAATCTCCAACTGCGTAACTTATGAACCCTTATCAGAGCAAGCTTGTGTAAATTGTCACAGACTTCATTAAACATTAAACATATTTAAAAGCCTCAACCAGTCGGACCCCCGTAGCGCTCCTCAATTACCATCGCTGTCAATTACGACCACTGGGTGTGAGTCATGCTTCTTGGCAGATGGCCTTATTGTGCGCAGGGTTAGGTTAACAGTCATTTGCTGAGGACACAACAGCGGTTAGGAGCGGCGTGTTTTGTCTCAGAGCTCAGAGTGAAGGACGTGGCGAGGTTTTCTCAGTGACCAGGAAACAGAGAACGTGGCAACAAGGAGATCAGTTATCAAACTTAAGTTTCCATTTCCTTTAACTGAGAAAGCCAAAGGTCGTCTTCACCCCTAACACGGACAAACACACGCACGCACACACACACACACGCTCAATAGCATGTCTAAACCCAAGTGGCAGCAGACACCGGACTGAAATATAGACTTGAACTATGACCCGGAAATATTTCAGTTGTAACTGTGCTGTTTTGTGAGAAGCACAAAACAAGGCAACAAAAACTGGGTTTCAAGTTAATGGTCCCATTTTCTTTTAGAGCTGTTCCTTCTATTTTCTAGCAAATAGAAAAAATTGTAAATTATGGGAAAAGTTCCAGCTCACCAATTTGCAATAAGCCCATCTTGTTATATCAAAATGACACCTGTACTGCTCAATATAATTAGTTTGTTAAATAACTACTAGACTATTAAAAATACACTAAAGCGTTAGCTTAATCTATATTCTCTGACAAAGGAATAGTTCAACATTTTGGGTAATACGCTTATTTGCTTTCTTTTACAGTTAGCTTAGAATAAAAACATAAAGAAAGAAGAAATGGCCAGCCAGAAGTAAAATGAATAAATAAATGAATAATAAAGTGCCAGACTGTTTCTTGGCAGGGTGGAGCAACTTCCTAAGGTTTTCACCATAATGACGAAACTCCAGAAAGTTACAGTTACCAACCAAGAAAGAGCTAGCTAGCTGGCGAGTCCCCAGGTAAGCCGATTCTTCCCAGTCTTAACGCTAAGCTAGGCCGTCTGGCAGCTGGCTGTAGCTAATTTATGGCGCGTATATACACAATTTTCTACACTAACTCAATCTAAGGGAAGCGAGCAAAGGATGCCCGTTAATCTTGCTGGTTTTCAATATGTCAATTGATATTGATTTGCGTTTTTCCACTAAGCCAAGCTAAGCTAACTGGCTGCTGGCTATAGCTTCTTATTTACTTATGCTAACTGGCTGTAGCTTCATATTTGAGAGTCGTGTCAATCTTTAAATATAACCCTTGTAAAGAAAGGAAATAAGCATATGACCTGAAATAAGCAACTATTCCTTAAACTATCATTATTTAACATTCAACACAGCAGCGACACACTCAGTTGCCATTTTATCAGGTACACCTAGCAAAACACTACCGCAGTGTCATACAGGATCCCTGCAAAAATCAAGACTCAAACAGTATCTAGCCTAACCTCATTGATATGAATGGGATGGGGAAAATATTAAAAACATCTTTTAGTATAAAGCCTCCAAAAAAAAAACATCTCTCTTCAAAACATTTCATAGTGATCTTCATGGGGTCAACTGCAGGGCTGCTTCATCAGACTGCTTCAGTTTTTGCTAGGTGTACTTAATAAACAAGCACCCTGGGTGCTATGTTAAGATTCAAAACGATGCAAAGGCCTCTTTAGCATCTTTTCAGCCGTGTGACTATGCTGCACACAGGGAACCCTGAATCGTCTTTAACTAGGAGCTAGATTAAGTGAATCGGAGTGGTTTTTTTAGATCACGGCATGCACACTGGCACAGCAAACAGGCCGGTGGCAGGTGTTACTTACTCCATCCTGGTGACCCAGACACAACACAACAGTCAGAGGAGAGGAAGGACTTGAGAGTGAGTGGAGGGTGAAACAAGCAAGGATATGAAAAAGACATGAACATGTGGGGGTGGGGGGATGTGAAGGCATCAGGCAACAAGGCAAGGGCATTTATTTACACTCCATTTAGTCTATACAGTGCACTCAAACTGTGTCTCACATGTGTTTGCATGCACACTTATCTACATGCAATGGCCAATAACATGACACATATCTAAGCCGGGCTATTTAATGTTGCAGAGGTATCATATACATTCCGTTCACTGTGTAATATCTTTGACAGCTAAGCCATAACATGTATATAATGTGTTTATAATGTGCGTTTTTCCTTAATGTTGCGGCCATCTCTCTACTGTGAAATTCAGATTTTCATACTGAAATCACACGGGCACCAAAAATAATTTCTACCCCTAGGGAGCAATAAAGCTGAACTAATCTGATCTGATTCAGCATTTGGTAACTGTTGATAAGCTCCTCGCAGGTACCGAAAAACACGCACGCAAACAGCCCGGGGGCAAAATCCTTTCTGAATGCAATAAAACGTTTGGTTGGTCAGATTCTGTCCTTGTGGCTTATCAAGCAAGGAGAGCCTGTTTTGGATTGACCATTTGTCTTACCTCAAATATCTCAAACCCATAGATGTCGAGCACGCCCATGACCTTGTGACGAGTTTTAGCCTGTGCCTGCAGGGAGAGAAAATCGTTAAATATTAGAAAAAACACTGTGATCGTGGTGTACCGCCAAGTCTGAAGACAGAATAACTGATTAAAATAGCTACAAGGAAATTTCACTTTCTGGCTTATTGGGTGCATTTATTTTTGAAAGACGTAATGTATTTTTAATAAAATGTTTTTTCTTTTTTAAAACCCAGCTGATAGCAGCATGCATGGCAATGAGGTACTGTATCATTTTGTGGCCACTGAAGATTAATAACTGTAATATGATGAGGGTGAAACAGAGTAAACTTTTGTTTTAGTGCAGCTTCTCTCCTCAGGCGCTGAGAGGAAATTCCGCCATAAAAAAAGTACTTTTAAATTTAATCTGATCCGGTGACAGGCAATAAAGGAGACCATTTAGGCTTTTTAGATCAACAGACGCTCCGTTCTCCCACAGAAAACACTGCTCCTGAAACGCCTCGCCAGTAATCTCGCCTTTAACTTTGTGACATCACACTACATCACCATGTCAGGCATTTGCATTATTTATTGCTGGGGGCTTATTTGACACATAAATAATGATTCAGCACAGCTGCTCTCTTGTTGTTAGCGGTGATGGCTCAGGCGTGTGTGAGCTGACCAATCAGAGAAGAACGGGTATCTGGGAGGACTGGTCTTTAAGAAACAGGGGCTAAAACAGATGGAGAGAGAATACAGAGCTGCTGCACTGGACATACGAGAAAACTGATGTGTTCTTTTAGCACTAGAGCATGTACACTGATCTAAGTAGAAACCAAAATAAGATTATAAATCAGAAACTGAGCGTAATATGTCTTTTATAAAAGTATATATAAGCACTATATAGAAAGAGCTGCTCGCTGATCATCTTGTCTGCTCATGTAGGTCATATACAGGCAGGCATCTGTATTGAAATGTGACCGTCTCAAAACCACATAAAAGCTCCTTTTAGTGCATTTAAATCAGCTGAAATAAAACAGAATATATTCTTCACATTACTTACTTTAATGCTTTCATTGATCCTGGTAACCAGCCAGCTAAACAGACGACTGTAGAGATTTTTGGCGAGGGCGTCTCGGGCATAGTAGGCCTGTAAATAAACACACGTTACTGGACCATTGATTCAATTTCATTAGATCACTGCATACTCAAAAAAATGCTTTATACAAATCCTAAACACTAAAATTTGGGGAAAAGAAAAAACAACCTTACAGCAAGGAAACCACCAACGCATGTTTATATCTCTGAACCACTTACACTTCTCATTTCTGGACTCAGAGGGGCCCATGTGCTTGCAGCATCCATGCTCTATGAACAGTGTGAGTGAACTCACTAACCCCTAAGACTTGACCTACATTCGAATTACCAGGAGGAATACGGCTTATCTATAATGGAGAGGTTTTCATGTAGCATTGAGATGGATGAGAGTCGGCAGGCAGAGGAGCAAGTGAGGGGGAAGAAATGGCCCTTTATCTTCTTATGCGTGTGTGTGTGTGTGTGTGTGTGTGTGTGTGTGTGTGTGTGTGTGTGTGAGAATGTCAACATAAGTAGGACAGACATGCATTGGTTTAACTGGTGCAAGAAACATTACGACAGTAACCCTCCCTCTGACCTGGGCCACATTCAGGGTCGTGGACACTTTCTCCAGCTTAGCCTCCACTGTGCGGTAGCTGAACGCCCTTTCCAGCACCGACTGTTCGATCCCCAGCAGCTCACACATCTCCTTCAAATCTGCAATCACAGATATAAAGATGGTGACGATAAACAACCAGATTTTGCAAGGAAATGGAAAACATTCTCCCCTTGTTATCATTATTCTTATTCTATATTGTTGTTAAGGCCAAACGTGAAGCCTGTAGATTAAATTGTAAAGATACAGTTGTTAACCGTTTTTCCCTCATTTCAGTGGAAAATGTTGTTTTCCTCTAAAAGCCAAATAAATAAACAGTCTTTATATCTTATCTTTTTCATCCCAATACATTTTAAAACATCTGATTTAGTATAGGATAGTTAAAGCATAATATTAACCCATGACTCAGGAAATATGGCTCAGATGCTACAGTAACCACACAGCAAGGTGTGTACACTTTCTCTGGAAAAGTGTCACAAAGATGGATCACAGAGTGAAATATGCAAATGAAATATTTGCCTAAAGAGGACAGCTGTGGGAGTGATAACACAAACAGCTCTTGTCAGGCAAATCACAAAAAACAAACACGCATTTGGTGACGGATGACTGTAGAGGAGGTCACAGCAGCCAAGAGGAGGCAGTGGCTCAACATCACGTTGTCATGTAAGAATTTTTTTTGTAAAAATATTCCAAGAATTTATCAGAATTCAAATACAAGGAACGAATGAACAGCTTGAGCTTGTCTGATATTTACCTAATCATGACTCAACACCCAGATGGCTCAGGTATCAAATACATCAAGCTGGCAAATTATAAAAAATCAGGCAGAAATGACAGGCTGACAGATATTATTTTCATTTTGTTGGCCGTTGAACTAACCATTCTTGTCTTTGATGCGACTCTCGTCGCCGCCGTTGGAGCGCGAATCTGGCTTGAACTCGATGTTGCCGAGCTTCAGCACGGCCGCCACCAGCTCCAGCACCGACTGCACCTCGTCCTCCATGAAGCCCACGATCTGCATGGCATTCTGGGAGGGCAGGAAGCAAATACGACACAGATCAAATCACATAGCTGAATCTTACATTCGAAACGTGGACGCAGGATCGCACAGTGCACCACTTCAGTTGTCGTCATGGAGAATGAGGTAGCACATTCGAGCTGCACCGATTGATAAGCCGACCAGATCACAGAGTCCTTTAACCTTGAATTAAAGAGAACAATCTCTTTGGACTGAGTTCTCTGTTTAGAGGGAATCCAGGCTAAAATAACAGTGCATTTTATTACAGAACACATGAGGGTGCCAAGAAGATACAACAAAAACAACAAACAAAAACACATAAAAATGTTATCTCAACCTGCCAATAAAAAAATGAATCGTGCGACAAAAACATCACAGCTTCATGCTTGTTGTTTGCTGTGATACTGAAATACATTCATATCTGCTCAAATTACACGTAAATGTTAAACTGAACATTTAACTACACACCAAGTGTGGCCTCTCTTGGCTTTGTAACAGACGAGGCCACGTGGGGGGACTCATTGTTTAGAGGGAATGTCCTCTTGTGTTTCCGGTGGTGAAATGCAGCTGTGTGGGGGAATACTGTATGTGAGAGGTGATGAGAAGCAGGATGTGTAATACAAGGACAGAAGTAAAATAGGATGTGACAGAGCAGACTGCAGAGGCGTATACAGTAGCCGAGCAGAGCGCTGCTGCAGCGGGACTGGTAACAACAGAGCGCAGCAGAAATATTCTCTTATACTGTAGACATAACATCGTGTGGAGGAGAAGAAGCAGCGGGCTGCATAATCAGACAAGAACCTGCATGTATGTGGACAAACTTGTTTTAATAAAAAAAAAAAGAAAAAAAAGAAACTGGTTTTCTCTTCGGAGTTTCTGGAGTTTCCCAGGTTTTACCCCGGAGTTAGTTCACTGTCAAGTTCAAAGTTCACCTGATTTCACAACAGGTGGGAGGGAGTCTGGTGTGGAGTGTTTTCACAATCGGAGAGGACTGACTTTTTATAATACACACTCGGTTGGTTTTGTTATGTCGAGGAGATAAGAAGAAATCAGACCGCCTCTACCCTCTGTACAGGGTTTAGATTAACTCGGCATGATGCAACGAAGAAATGTCGTTGCCGATCTCCACTGGAGTGTGTCTGTGTTTTTGATTGAGTGTGTGTTCTCGTTGGTCTGGTTTTTGTGAGGATCCATTTGTGTTTTCAGAAAACTATTAACATTTTTTTTTTCAGAAAAGAGAACAATTCTATCAGACCCCAGTCACTGTTTGGGGTTATTCTTAAAAACATCAGAATAAACGAACAGACGAATAAATGCGTGTGTGCTACTCACTCTCACTGTCCTGAAGTTGGCTGCATCATCCAGCCCGTTGACCGCAGCGGAGTCCAGGCTCAGGTAGTTGTACTTGCTGAAGTCCCGATCCAGCTTCAGCTTCTCTGTGACACACAAACCATGCGGTTGCTGTTTAAACTGCATTTGTTTTAAGCAGCTCGGCTGCAGGCAATTTAAAACTTATTTACATTAATTTTACTTGCACGACTCACAGCTAGAAAGGGCCTGATAAAAAAAGCTAAAAACTACACAGTCTTGTGATGATGTTTATAAGCTGCATTCTTCAAGAACAAACTAAATAAATCACTAAAAGGCTCCATTAAAAAGGTGAAATATGCAAGAATTGGCCAGCAGTTGAATTCCGACTCCAAACAGAAAGGGGGGCAACATCAACAGAGTAACTATAAATTGCCGCTAGCTATAGGTATTAATAAAGTTATTTGAACACAGAGTCTTACGTAATGCACCTTTAAAGTATAAATTCATCCTTCATCATTATCTAATTCTACCTGAAGACAATGGAAAGCTGGGGAAGGTTCATAGCCCACAAAACATTTCTGGAGCTTCACAGCAAAGAAGAGTTGAAGCATTTTGATAAACAATTGTGGTAGATGGAGACTTGACTACAAAGTTACTACAAAGAAGGTTCTGTAAAACTGATCCGGCATAATCTACGTCTCTGAATACCCTGGGATCCAAACATTTAGAAAAAAAAAAAAAATAGGCCCCTTTTAAGCCTCTGAGCTAAAAACATTAGCGTGCAACCCATGTGCATGAGCTCATTTGTGCATCAAAAATGTAAATAAAGCCTTTCAAATCAATTTCTGTTGGCTTCTGGAGTGTTAAATTACACCGGATGAGCTGTATGGAGCCATTTTGTGTATTTTTTAGGATGTTCCCCATCGACTCCAGTTGTTTGGCAGAATGCTGCGAGTCATGAAAAGGTGTTGACAGTGACTGAATTTTCCTTTTGGGGGGAACTTGTCCTTTAATACAAAACGATCAAACCTTCGGGCCATTGTCAGTCCAAACACCATTTCTGCACAGTTAAAGCTCCGACTGCTGTGAACATTATTCCGGGAGATCAAATGGCTCTCTTAAAAGCCCCCCTATCTAGTAGCAAAGAAATCTATTCCTCTCGTGGGTGCATGTGTCAGATTTCATTAGCGGCTGCATTAGCTACAGCTGAATCCAGCCCCTCTGATGTTCGTGCTCTGGAGTCAATGACCATTACATTGTTCTGCTGTGTTCAGGACATAAAACAATGCCCTCTGTCCACAGAAAAGCAAATAGAGGGAACAGGTTTCACGGCTCGTCTTTGTTCTCTGCTGCTGTTTGTTAGGCAGGAAGTTTGGCCCATTAATGCTACAGCCATGTGTTCCTGCCAGCTGCGATCCGGCCTGAAAACATTTATGTAAGACCTTTAGATGAGGAACGGCGTGTCGCTGCTTCGAGATGACAGTTAAGATGAGGTGAATGATAACATGACATTCAAAAGCCCTGAAATAAGGAACCACAAACTCCAGGCTCGTGTCAACCACAGCAGTCTGGTGTAGGACACCTAAATCAAAACAACAGCAGCGGTAGCTACTATGACGTTTGATTTATCACTTCCTGCGAGCAGCGATGTGTATATTTCAGGCAAACAGGCTAAATATATATATACCGAGCACAGTTTGTGGTTTGGGCTGATAAGAAGGTTGGATTTCAGGTCAAATCACCGTTTCTCTCAGCCTCGAGGGCCCCTATAATCTTCGAGTTAGGTTCGTCCCTATCCACGCAATTTAAAAACAAAACAGTGATTCTTCCACTCGGCTCCCATTTCTGCCGTTTTTCTTTTCTTTTTTTTTTTCTTGTTTTCTACGACTTACTGAGTGTGTCATCGGACGCTCCGGACAAGAGCTGATAAAAGATGTGGAAGTTCCTCTCTCCTCGTGGCTGTTTCACCACGCGGGACTTCTCCAGCAGATCTAAAAGTGTAGAGGACGACAAAAAGGAAACAGTGACATATGATGACAAAGAAGTACATTTCCTTACAGTAGTCCTCACAGGAGTCTGTGGTGACTCACTGAGGTGTCCTTGAGCAGTAAATGTGGGCCCGGCCTCCTTCAGTAAGGAAGCCCCATGTCTTTATTGAGCTCAGAGGGTTTCCTGGTGTTCTGTATATTTCTGAGTTTCCAAGGTAACCAAACCAGTGTTGGTAGTTATTTGTGTTTGTATACCGACTGCGAGAAGTGTAGCAGGAAGAAACCACACGGGGATATGTCTAACGTCAGCCCTTTTTGCTTCTGGGCTACCAACCAAGAGCAACAGTACCTGATTAAAAGGGGACCCATCATCTGCTCACCACATTAGACTGAGTATGATTTAATTAAAGACCAACTGCAGAGCTGAGCATCTGAGGCTGCTTGAGATTCCTTTTCAGTGGCCAATCCGGCTGGATAATAGCCCTCAATTCATCTGTTCACAAAGCATCTTATTTTAGGAGACTTAAAGATAGAATAGACTAAACCTGCGTCATGTGTTTCCCTCTGTTGTCATAAAGTTCATAAAAATGCTCAAACCCATCCAAGGTAAGGGTACGTTTCATTCGGTCGTCTGTTGTGTGATTAGAACTGGATACAGAGCCAAAGGCAGGGCCCCGTTTCTTGATGTGTTGAGCGAAATACCTCGAAGTCCGGGGATAAAATCGCCCGGATCTTCCACGTTGCTTCCAAATTGCGCGGCAGCAGAAGTGGCACACTGTGTGTTTAAGAGTTTACATTTCACCGAAGTGGACGCATCGTGAAAAGATCTGCTCCGGGCGCTGTCAGTCCTCTGACTTAACAAACTCTGACTCACCCGTCTGTGGGTGCTGAGAGGACAGAAGTGCCACTTTTGCGCTGTATCTGTGGACACTCTCCAAGCACATAACTCGAGAGCCCTACACAGAGACCTGGGGGCTGTCAGAGTCAGCGGTGGATCAGGCTGAATGGGAAAGCTGTTGCACCGGCTGCCCACGAATCACATAAGTAGGAGCCAGGACATCAATAATAAAAGGACCCCGAGCTGTGCTCAAAGACACAGAGGTATTTAATATCTCTAAAATGTTTGGTCTCATTTCTTTTTTACCTTTGTGTAGAGTCTCTCAGTCTCTCTTCCTGAGGGGACTGAAGTGACCTTTCCCGTCGTCTCCAGCCGAACAGCTCAGTCGTCTTTTATTGCTTTTTAGAGCCGCAGCTTCCCATTTTTGTGCAGAACAGCATGCTGAAGGGCATTTATTACATGCGCCTTTCACAGTATGTTCCTCTCCCAGAGATAAGCAAACACACATTAGAGCGGGGAACAATATCCTGTTATGTTGTGACAAAAGGCCTCGGCTGTTTGGCTGCCAAAAACTTCCTTCCACTCTATCATTACCAAAAGCTACCGCTCTTTAAAAAATTACAGCTATTCAATCTCAGTCGAAGGAAGCTCTGAGGATTTGAAGGATGTATAATCAGGAGACAATAATGAACGGAGAGGTGAGGAAAAAAAAAAAAAAAAATCAGTCCAGCCTTTCCCCACAAGAACATCCTAAACCATCCGTCTAGCCAGCCCTCCAGCCATGTCTGAAGCAGTCACATGTCCAGGCTCTTCTTCACAGACATTCCCTTGTGTCGGACTAACTCTGGTCCAACAGACAGAGGTTCATTTGTGCCTTTGGCCATCAGCTTCTCTCTTTGTTTCTGTGACCTCTGGCAGAGAAGTCAGCGCAGACAAAACAATGTGAACAGAGGCAAGAAAGAAAGAAAAAAAAAAAAAAAACAGAGGAAAGAAGCTGTGTCAGTCAGAGTCAGCGTTTTGTGCTGGCTGGGACCGAAACTGGTTTCCATGAGGCATCCATCAATTGTTTAAGCCTTTAATGAAAAGCCCAACTGCACCTCAACTACTTGAACATTTCAATGGCCTCTTAAACTGCACTTGAAGATGAACAGCAGATGCTTGTTCGCCCTATTCAAGTTTTTTTTTTTTATGCGTGTTGCTAGGAGAGAACACAATGAGTGTCGGGTTGGTGAGGACCAATATTGGAACAATATGATTCAGATTAAAGAAATATGATATTATACAGATTTATTTTATTTCAAGGGCATTTTCATGTTAGTAGCACTCACAGTTGCTGATGACTCCACCCAGAGGATCTCCTTTGAAGTCAAACTCAATGTCCATGTACTTTCCCTGTGGATCAGAGCGCAGCAGTTAGAACTGAACACTGATCATGAGACAGTGCAGATTTATTCAGTGGATAAACAACACAAAAAAACCCAGTTGATTACATTAAAGACGATTGATTTGTGTATGTATTATCGTGTGAAACATGAGATCATTTGCATACATGTCCAGAACGGAAATCTTGACGATCGATAACTCATAAAATAAGACATTTTGCCACGTTTTTAAGAGTGAAATGCGATATAAACCCCTCAAGCCCCTCTGTAAAAACCTTCAGGATACAGATAGGAAGAAAACTAAAATGTCTGGTGTATGTAAATGATGATGAAGGGGAGGTTCAAGTTGCGGAACAGCACCAGTTTCCAAGCTACTCTAGAAATAACTGGCCTCTGTGGAGGGAAAGCCGCCCCCCCCTCTCCCTGCCAGCTTCTTCTACTGGACGACTAAAACAAACCATTTCGGTTGTTCTGTCTGAGTCTTGGAAGTCAGAACAAAAAGTCCTGTGTGTTTGATTTTTTTTTTTTTTTTCCCCTCCTCGCTCTGATGTATTAATAGCAGACGTGTCCTCAGTCAGAGCAGGCCAAGCTCCGCTGGTGAGTGGGCTCCGGCCAAACTCAATAAGCCCGCTGCACTCAGCAAAATGAAGCGAAGGTTTGATTCATAGGTCTCTGATAAACCGATGGAGCTCTGATGAACTGGTTTTGCAGTGGGGGAGGCCAGAGGTCATCCACTTGAGGTTTATGCCAGGGGCACCTAAATATAAACAGATCAGGGGGATAATCCTTTATAATACGCGTTATAATACAGCTGCAGGGCCGAGCACTTGTGTGTTTGTGTACCAATACGCGAGCATGATTCCAAAACATGCTGGGACAACGTGGGTCCTCGCAGTTTCTGTGTTGTAGGCATCAACATGATATTTCAGGTATGACTTTTTGGGTTTGGGTTTACAACACTGCTGCAAGTTCCTCGGAAAAAAACGACCCCTCTTTTGATGAATTCACAGCTAAATAAACATTCATATTGGACATTCACTTGACCACAAGCAGTAAGGTAAGGTAAGTAAGGTTGGGGTTGATCTGATGTAATATCATGTCATAAGGGAGGAAACTAAAGCAGGCAGCTGCTGCTGCTGGATCTTCTGTGGCAATACAGATCCAGAGAGTGTGAAAATGCCCTCTTGGGAAAACACAACACACCCTGTATTCTTATCATACTTCCACTAACTGGGAATAACACGTCGTCTGCCTTTGTGCCCGTCTATAAATCATTCTCATGATGCCATCGCTGAGGACTGCAGCTTCCTCATTTTCAAATCACAAGAGAGTTGCACAGTTAACCAAAAGATCAAACAATCTGAATGAAATTCTTTTGTTAAATTTGGAGATAAGTAGAGATTTGGCAACCAATCATACGAGAGTTTTCTCAGTCTTTGGGCAGAGAAAGGCTGAGTGCTCTTGGCCTGCGCTGGCATTTAGCCACGCTTTGATTTGATGTACAGCAGCGAAGGTCGAAGGTCTCGTCCTCGATGCCGCACTAAAAGAGCATTTACAAAGGCAATTCAACATGTGCGAGCGTAATGTATCAAGCGTGCAAGGCCTGCTGTAACTGAGGCGGAGCGTGGGCGGGTGTAAAGTATATAATATACACACTTGCACTTGTGGTTGGATAGAATCACTGACTGACTGAGAAGTGAGGAACAGAGCTACCGGTTGCAGATCCTTCTCAAAGTTCAATTTAGTTCATGAGTTTAAGAGCCAGACTGACACGAGCACATTAATGAAACTCACCGTGAGAAGAAAATTAAAAGAAATACAGAGAAGGTGACAGAAGTGGGGAGTTAAACACTCAGAGGGTTTATTTTGAGGGAAGAACACAGATGAAAGCGCGGGATTATGTGCTAGCTTGAATGAAGTCTGAATGAAAACATCCAAGCTTTGCATAATAGTTTTCGCCCATGCGCCCTCATTAGAGAAGCAAATCATCTAATTAAACAGCACTAGTTGTTCATCAGCTCTGGGGAGGATACTTACAAATCTGGAGGAGTTGTCGTTCCTCACTGTCTTGGCGTTTCCAAAGGCTGAAAAAGGAGAAAAAAAATAAATCGTAACAGGACACGATGAGACCACACTGATGCATGATTCATGGTAAGCCATCAAAGAGAAAGCTGTAGCTTGTTTGCAAATATTCCAAACGTTATTAATGATCATTAACACCGAGCCTCACTCCTGCGAGCTGTCAGTCACCTAAGATCTGGACATCGAAGCCATTTGTACCGATGAAGCCCCGCAATTCTGCACGGATTAAGCGAAGCAAAGCACCCGGGCTTTCCGAGCTTAGCGAGGACTGAACCTTTCTGTCTCACTCTTTCAAGTCAAAGAGCTTCAGTAAGTGCCGGCGCTCATAAACAAACCGTAACAAACATGGTGATTGAACACGCTTGTTGTGCGGGAGCAAGTTAAATGCACTACATAGCCCCGTTTTATGTGCACACGGAGCGGTATCTTTCAATCCGGAGGCCTCACAATTCCCCTCTAAACCACACTTCTAGATTAAAATGCTATTAATGTGTCATGCATCGCGGCGCTGTTAGCATAAGCGCTCCATCGCTGATAACAGCTGATTAAAGTGTGTTTAACTCTACCGTTAAGAAAGGAAAAGAAATTGAGGGTGACAACGGAGCCAATAAAAGACTCGGAGAGAATCAGAGAGAGGAAGCATCAGACAAACTGTGAGTTGCACGAAAACTGTGCTTTCCTCCCCCCCCCCCTCTTTTTTTTTTAAGCAATTAGACAGGCAGGGCTAAACTCTTGCAGATGTGCAGGGCTCCTGCAGCAACTCAACCCAGGAATACAGCTTCATCATTCATGGGCATTTCCTGTCCACTGCCCCCAATTAAAATACAGCTGTTCCTGTGCCAGCACTGAGCTGTGGGAATGAGACTGTATGTTTGTGGGTGGGTGTGTGTGGTTTAGTACGGAGAGGTTGAGGAAATACAGTAAAGAGAGGGTGTTAAACTGTTTTTCAGGACCCCTCTGCTGATCAGTTTTCTTGTCTGTGACAGTGAAATGTTCATGTTCATGTGTCTGCTCAATCTAAAAGTTATGTACTGTAGTTGGTGTGTAGCACTGCTCATGATTGGTCGATAGAAAAAAATTAGTTTCTATTTCCAGAATCGGTTTATCATTTCAGTCATTCTTTAAGTAATAATGTCAACATGTATACATTACATATAGATTAAATGGATTTCTAACTTTTCTATGTAGTTTATGGCATTCAATCAAATTATTTGGTTTTTGGAATGTTGGTTGAACAAATGAACTAATTTGAAGACGTCACTTTGGGTTCTGGGAATTTTGAGTCTTTGAAACATTTTCCTTCGAGCTCCCCTTCCTTGCCTTTTTTTTAGAGGTTTCCTTGCTCCAACACACTGGATTCACTGGATTCCGCTCATCATCAAGCTCTGCTGAAGCCTGATAACAAGCCGTTCATTTGATTCAGAATGAATGTTAGCAAAGTACGTTTCTCCAAAACCACATCTGAGATAAAACTTGGGGTTTATTTACGTTGCAACTTCTTTTCTTTAGATTCAATTCTGTGCAGATTTAAGTATGGTACATAGCTTAATGACATGGACGTTTGTTGCTGTCAGAAACGTTAACTGCTAACATTTCATCCTGGCAACCTGAGCAGGCGCACATATAAAAAAAATGAAGTGCGGGGGGACTGAGTTCCAGGATGGAAAAACACTGATAGTGAGAATAAATGATCAAAAATGAAACTAATCACTAGATTAACAGATACAGAAAGTAATCTTTAGTTGCAGCCCTCTGTGACTTTTTGTCTTGGAAAGCTTTGTAATGACAAAATATCTTTTTCTGATCCTTCTGAAAACAAAAATATCAAAAAATAATTCAAAACAACTAACTAATGCACCGTGCTTCCATAGCTGTGAGCTGCAAACATATATCATTCATGTCTCCCAGATGTGGGCCTCCCGTCTTGGCTGCGTTTAAGACGGCGCTGTCAACCTCTTAACACAGATTCAGTCTCCGAACGTGAACTTCAGACAAAGTCAGCCTCCGAAGTGGGACACAGCTTGAGTGTGGACGGCGCTCACTCACCCTCCAGCACGGGATTGGACTGCAGCAGCTGTTCCTTGACCTTATTCACCTCCTGGCCCTTCCCACACACCGCTGCCACATATGACATCACCAGCTTACTGGCCTCTGGAACACACACAAACACACACACACACACAGATAAAAATATTAGGGTGAAGCCTTTTGCGAGACATGACTGAGGAACAAGTGCGACGTGCCCTAAAAATTCCCCTTACCTCATCCCCCCTGACACCCATCGAGGCAGGGTGGGGATCACTCATTAGTCTGGGGCACGGAGAACCCATTCAGTTCAGCTAGACGGTGAACAATATTGCATCATGTTATCATCATTCAAATGATTGATTTCGCTTGGAACCGGGAGGACGTACTGAAGAAACATGGCCGAAGGAGACGGTCCACTTCACGCGTCAGGACCGAAGCTGATCTGACAGACTCGGAGAGAGTGCTGCGAGTGAAATGTGTTTTCAGAAGTAATTTTCTGGATGAGAACGTGACACGGGGCTCAGAAGGCATCTTGTGCCCGTCTGAAACAAGTGACATGCCTCGTAGGATGACTGCTGGCATCAGGATCATCTCTCCTGTCCAGCGAAGATGACAGTGACCCAGAAACTGATGATGTGAGTGATGCGCCAAGGAGGGATGGAAGTGAGCTCGGCAGTGGCTGGCTGGTACAGACTGCAGATGAGCCTGTCACACAAACAACTCTCAGACACCCTCGTGCATTAAGCCAAGGTGGAGGATGGCGGAGAGAGATCAAGAGTCGGTGCTTTGCTGAGTAACACGGTGCGCACTGCTTGATCTTTTTTATCTCTCAGGGTAGCAGAATAAACTTCCTGAGTCATCGCTCTCAGACTGCAGGAATATGTTATGTCTCCTCTGCACTATGCTGGCATCTGATGATAAAATAAAGTTGGTCACAGCCACGGCAAGACGGAGCACAAGAAAACCCCCAGCTCAGACACGAATGTCAATGACCCATATCGATGGGGGCAGGCACGTTTTTGATGGCCTTATTTCACTACAAAGCCTCGGGGGCCAATGAGATTAACAAAATCCAAAATTTATCTCCTCGATTTGGCCGGGCAGCTTCTTGGAGTGGGGTTTTTAATATCCATGAGAGGCTGAGAAGACCCAAATGAAGGCTGGCACACCACGTGAAGAGTGATCTGTCAAAACGGTGCTGCGATGATCATTGCTATGTTCTGGATCTATCACTGGCGAGCTTACAGAGTGTGGACAAGGGATGATGATTATTGTCAAATTCAAGCCGTTACCGATGTTCAGCCGATGAATTGGTGCATCCCTTAGTGTTGACAGAGGCTTTTGTCTAAATGATTAAGCCAAATAGCGATAGGGAGAGTTGTGGAGTGAAATCTGGGCTCTAGCCAGAGATCAATGTACTACCAGTTTCAAACCATCAACTGTCAATACTAGCAAATGACGGCATCAGTGCAGTAGCAAACAAATAACTGCTGCATGACAGACTGAGATGTTAAATAAGGAGAGGACAGCCATACACACACAAAAACCTTTACATTCAACTACATTACTTTTGTAGCCGGATGATATCAGGACGTCTGTGATCGCTTACACTGACATAAATCATTTTTTCAGAACTGCCCACACTTTGAATACAGCCACGTGGACGGATGCAATAGGAACCAAATGGACGTTGTGATGACGAATCACTCCCACACTTAAAAGTCTGCTGAACACATGTAATAGCAGCGTGGTAGATGACAGCTCTCTGGATTTGAAGCAGACAGTTTGAACTCCACCACAATTAAGTCTAAGCTGCAGTACAGTCCAATAACTGCTTTTAGAGAGGGTCAAGATGTATAATTCCATGTACGAATGCATGTCTTTACTGTACAGGAAGATATTTTTACAAGAAAAATACGACTTTTTCCTCGCAGACTGTGCTCTGCCAACTCAACATGACCTTTACCTGGGACACAGCGCTGCCAACAGAGACCAGGAAATTCCATTCCTCCTGGGTTTCTGTGAGGTATGTGAAGCTGCACCAGGACATGCCTTCACCATTATAAAAAATGAGGAGAAATTAAAGGCCCGGGGACACCGCTGCCTCCAGCATCAGCAGGAGAGAACAGTCTGACATGAGTTTTTAAGTTTCTGAACTGGCGAGTGAGGAAGGATCCTGCCAAGCGTCAGCACACCAGTAGGTACCGTCATGCGTCGACATGACGCTCTCAAAGAAGTGGCATCAAAAAAAACGATGGAGCTGATCTAAATCTGCACTGTGGCTTCGAACATAACAATCCTTATCTTCAGTCGGCCTTTAGATATACGTTTTGACTACGCCTCAGACAAAACTTTTTTCGGCGCTGCGGTTAAGAAGGCCTGATGACACATTTTAACTCTGCAGGGATTTCTTGGCCCTCTACAGAGTATTCTTTTTTTTCATTTACCCTGTTTTTGATTATTTTTCTCGCTGGCTTCTGATAAATGCAGAACTTTTCATGTTCGCACTGGCAACAGATGCATTACTGATATCCATAGCCTTAAGGCGTGTGTTTATGCCAAGGACAACTGTGGTATGAACAGCAGGGTGATCAACCGTGAGTCAAATTTCCCCGGGTATAAACAAGAGTTGAACAACAGTTGGCATTTTGCCTCTTACCGGTTTTCCCAGCCCCGCTCTCCCCTGTGATGAGGATGCACTGGTCCTTGTCCTGGTCCCTCAGTGAACGGTAGGCCTCATCTGCCAGAGCGTAGCTGGAGGACAGAAAAAGCACAAAGTCATTAGCCTTCATGTTACGAGCACGTGGCGTCAGCTTACACAATATTCTTATTTTCCAGGATGTTTTTGGGGGTTGATTTACAAGATAGTAGTGTAAAAATAAAGTTCCCTAATCAATAACACGTGGGTTTATTGGAAATTAGGTCGCATCTGTGGGACAGCCACAGCGGCTTTATTTAGCTACACTGGCCGGTTTGCATTGGAGGATTTGGCTTCGATGTTTGGAGAACTTCCTACTTCTTTTCCAGAACTTCGTTACTATGTGACTGCTGCATTCGAAACACACACAAACAAAGCTAAATTTAGATGCTTGGAAGCCATTTTTACTTAGATAAACTTATTGTTTTAACCATCCCATAACTTTTACGTATTTTTCATACTAAAAAATACTTGAAAACTGATTACATGCTGGCAGGTGTCACTGAGAATGTAAACCAACCCTCAGCAGATTGGTGAGTGATAAAGGAGGAGTGCCTATTATAAACGAAGCCTATTGTCACACATTCCAGGACAGTGATACAATGGGAAAGTGGGACTGGTTATTGCAGTTTCATCCCCCCCCCGACTGGAATCCAGAACAATATATTAGTTGTTCTCTTTATGGTTTTAGAGAAGGGTGCGGATGGTGTGAGGGCCGCATCGCAATGTCAACTTTTTTATCTTGTGTGGCACAGTGGTCTGTAATTTCTGTGTGATACACCCACAAAGAGGGAACACTGGAGGGTGAGGCTGGACCAATAGTTTTTTGGTTTTTTTTACAGCTTCCATTTGGCAAGAAAACAGTCGTGTACAGTGCTGCAAGAACCGTGTTCTGACTTTCTCCTCCAGCAGGACGCGAGACTGCAAATTAGCTTTTCCTTGACTCCCGTCCCCCACCGGTACTTTGGCATTCATTACTCAGGAATTTTTTCCAAAGCCACGTCTGGTAATAGCTGTGATTTTACCTTATGACACACTTAAAATGTCTTTGCTGTGAGTTAGTTTGAGAAGTGGATTCGGAAGACTGTACTCATCCAAGACCTCCAACATGAGCCACGTCACGTTTAAGGAAAAATCTCCAGGAGTCTGTCTGGATCATCACAGGGGGGGAACTGGGCTTAAATCATCATTTAGAGCAATGTTTCAGATCCATGCCTTTTTTTAGGGTGACTACAAGGAAATGTTCAAGAAACACATTGCCGCAGTATCTCAGTTCCCCCTCTTTTTGAACACTTCATTTACGCTCCTGTCACTTTAAGGCCCCACCTCCCAAAACTACCAGTCTGCTCTGATTGGACGGCTCTCACATCGCAGCATAGCTTCCATACTGTGCGGACCACAGAGTGCACGTACTACCGACTTCCACAAGTCGAGTGGCTAACTTCTGGTTTAGCCGTCTGCTAACTTGAATGAGAATAAAACAACGCAATCATATGGACACGTTATCAGACCAACTGGCTCAAACTGATAGTGAAGAGAGTAATTTCACAGAGGGTTGTAAAGCTATAAAAAAAAAATATATACACAGCATTTTTACAGATGCATGCTTTACAATGTAAGCTTATGGGAAGAAGAATTTTTGAGCCAGTATGCATCACCTGTTGTCATCACAGGGTTTGGCTGCTATGTCAAATTAGTTTCAAAGCCTGACGTGTTTCCAAGGCGCCTGGCTTTAACTCTGCTGGTGTATTTGCCACTACGACCATTCTGGGGGCGTTGCTGATGGACTGACTTACTAACAGAAGTCCTGACAGCTCATTTGAAGGACACGGTTTCTTCAAATACACGTGCTGCTTGCAAAGTATTTACAGTGTACGCTGCCAAGACCAGCTTTATAATAACAGAAGAGATGGATATCTAATTTTCTGCAATACAGGCTCTACAGGTGGACAGTCTTAATCTAACTCACTGCTGCAAGCTTGAAAACCATCAAGGACTTAATCTTTTTAAACATCAAGCTAAGATCAACATCTTCGTGTCCGTATGTTTCGCATTGAGTACAGGGTAAATCTAGCTTGAGGTAATTTTGGAGGAATGCCTCAAAATAGTCTCTCCCCAGTGTCTAATTTAGCCCTAGCCTGGAGGGTAGGGGCACTCCAAGTCTCCCTGGTCTGAGTAATATCATTAATCAAGCATTTATATGCACAAAGTGTACTAGACATGAATGCAGTAAGGAATGTCAGACATCCACAGACACATACAGCACGACTGACAGGCTCTGTAGCCGGGTCTGAAATGGGATATTGAACTCTGAGTGCCGCGGCTGAAGTTACATTTACTTGCACAGGCAACGCTGTCAGATCGGAGCACACGGCACATCGTAATGTAGTGTGGCATCTAGACAAGGTTCAAAGTGATTTCTGAGGGAGATGTTCACATTGCATTTCAAGCCGTGCGCTGAACGGTTAAGCAGAATCATTCTGCTATTTGACCATTATCTAGTTCAACTTCCACAAATACACCAAGACGTGGAAAAAGCAGCTAATGTCTAAATCTAATTTGGGCTACAAAGACGAATGTATTAGTGGCGTCGGCGCGGTAAGGAGCAGGACTGGGAGCATATAATCACACGCTGAACTAACACTGACCTCCGATTCTCAAAAGTAGCTGATTGCTAGTAAGAAGCCATGACTGAGAGGGGGCCAGAGATGGACAGCCAGATGAATGCATTCCAGGCCACAATACGACGTTAAAGCTCAGGCTGGCTAATAGAGCTTAAGGTTCTGCACCACCACACATGGTTTTGGACCAGAGCCCATGCAGCCCTGCAGCCCTTCTCCCTCATCGGCCCCCAGTGTGGGCCCTCCACCGATAAACCATCAGGAAAATGGGTACACTAAAGCAGAGTTTCTCATCATAAAACTTCCTTTGGATCAAGCTGGTGTAGTTGGTCGCTAGAGGAGCTATGATGAACTATTTCTATAGAGGTAGGTCCCAGTTTTTGCTGGTATCTTGAGCTCTCCTAGCGTGACAGAAGGACTCATGTGAAGAGCACTGATTTATTAGCAGAAAAAGTTTCCAAGATGGTAGCCAGTAATATCATTCCTCGCCCCTGCTTGGCCTAGGGACTTTGCGCTGGATTCACATCACACACACAGATGTGCAAAAATAAAACCTTCATGCTTAATGAAATTCATAGGATGAAGAGTATCATTAAAAGTTTGTTTGCAGAGGGAAGTGTCCTGTCAACAGCTTTGCAGATGCTTCTTTTATGACAGGAATCTATGGGAAACCGGGTTTGTGACTGAAGGGCTTTTCTTAGTTGTGAAGTTATTTTTGCAGACTGGGCAGTCATGCATTGTGTACAACAAACAAACTGCATTGACACTGGACAAAAAAAACCCAATTACATCCACCGTCATCTGCCTTTTTGCCTTCAATGGGAAAGGGTAGAATGGGCATTTATTCCTGTGTCAAATAACTGCAGTAGTTCTATATATATTGACTCCAGGTACAGCCGTGATGGAACAAATTATGCCTTTTGTGCAAAGCGATGCCGTGATGCACGTTGAAGTTAAGGACACTGGCCCGTAAACACTTTTCAGTCCTGCTCTGATCAGTCGGCGTTGAGACTGAAAGTGAGATTGAAGTAAAAGATGTCAGAATATAAACTCCTCGACACTGTCAGATGACTCCATGCTGTTCCCTGTTTTCTGATGTGATCATGACATCGAACGTGGCACACCAGAAACAAAATAAGAGGGCAAACACTTTTCTACTAGCAATGGAAAAGGATTTGATTGCTACTTTCAAGTGGGTGATATACTTACACATTTTGGTGTGAAATGGTATTTGTTTCTCATTATTCCACAGATCCATAACTGACATGGATGTCAACAATGCAGAATTCTGATTAACAAATAAACCTGCACCTAACGTGCGTATTGGCCATAATCTTTACTGAGCTTTACAGGAAACCTTACAGTGCTACATTTTTGGTGCCCTCAGCTGCATCAAATCATTCCCTCTGTCCATCAGGGCACAAGCCTCTCACTCAGAAATCCCCACCCCCACAAACTGGGATCACAGCCTAACGCCTGCCCCTCTCCTGTACACCACGTTGCTGGTGTGGATGAGGACTTGCCACGGGACATTACGTCACTGCTGAAAAGGGCAGCACAGCGCAGCAGATGTCTGCTTTGTGAAAACACTCCTGTTGCCTGACCTGATCCTGACAATGACCCAACCATCACACAATTATCTCACCCCCGGAGGAGGCCAGTGTTGGGGTGGGTGGGTGTGGGGTGTGTACCAGAAAAAGAGTTAGGGGTGTAGAATAGGAGTGGGAGGTCCTTTGCCTGACGCCCCCCACACACACACACACACACACACACACACACACACACACACCCACCCATATGAATATGAATGGCCATTAATCACAATATGAATAGAAGTTAGCCGTAGCAAAGGCGCCACACCCTGAAATCCATGTTTAAATATCCAACATTTAAATGAAAAGTCCAAGCCACAGCCGAAGAAACTCATCTGTACTTTTATTCCCACATGCAAAAGCAAGAAAAACACAGCAGAAGTACAATTAATGTGCGCCCCTGTGGCTAGAACATTGTGCTATCATTAGGGCCATGAAAGCAGTTCTGAACGGTAACGGGCTGTACCACTTCACAAATGTGAAAATCTAAATAACGATGAGGCACCAAGGTCACCATCAAAGGCAGAGGAAGCAGCGAGCGAGGCACCAAAATCCCAGCGGTCTCGCTGATTCAGTGTGCAGGGTTAGGCTGGGATAAGGCCTTGGACCAGGAGCGCTTGCTTGGCACCTCCCCATCACATCTGCCTCCAGACTGTAATTTGGGCTTGCACGTGGCAGCGGTGAACACAAAGCCACACTGGCATGAGGTAAGCAGTAGAAAATAGTCTAGTCAGTTCTTTTTACTACCAACCTCTGGTAACTGGGACACAGGAGGAGATGATGGGCCTGCAGTGTGTGACCTGAATCTTAAAACGGGTGGAGTGCTCTGAGGGCTGATTCTGCACACTTTAAAGGTTGTGATTTGTAGACGCTAATGAAGCTGTAATGTATGGTCTGGAGTGCAGCCCACCCAGCTACTGGAAGATGACAGGACTTTCTGCAAACAATAATAATCTTTCTCAGAGGCTGTTAGTCATGCCTTGATACTGACATGCGGCATATTAACATACTGTTTTGTACGACTTTGTTCGGTTTCCAGCCTGAAAATGGATGAGCTCTGTTCATACTTTGATGCTAAATCCGGCTACGTTTCTATTATTTATTTGTATGCATGGGGGGGGGGGGGGGGGGTCAGTACAGTAGCCTGTGATCTCAGCGTGATCCGGCTCCTCCAGAGGCCACCGGAAATCCGCCCGGCTCTGATGGCGCGGCCAAGGAAGCAGCGCTTTCCTGGCACTTTATGACCAGGTGGGAGAGTGGGCGGCTGTAGCGAGAAACGCTCACAGTCAGTACACTGGTGTGCTTTCAGAGGTTGTGGGCGAACCTGCTGGTGTGGGCGGGCAGGGACACACACACACACACACACACACACACACACACACACACAAACACAAACACACAGACAAAAGGTCTTGGTTCTGACAGATGTGGCCCATCTGTGTATCGTGTTATAACCAACCAACATGTCGCTGTGAAACAGGTGGTTAGCAGAGGATCAGCACACAGGGCAGGAGCCTGGCAAATATCTGACACACAAGTCTATATTCAAGAGATCACTCTGAAGGTGCAATAAAGAATAAATTAAAGCTCAGAGTGACGTTCCTCTGCCACACATCTCTAATCTATTCAACGCTCAGTACAGTAGACGTTGCCTGAGACCTGCTAAATTACTCATTGATACTCTGCCACCCACACACATCCAACTTTAAGGGGGTCCAGGGCTTTAATTTTCTTTTTCCTGCACAGCAATTTAGTGTTCCAGAGAACGAGGGGGGGGGGGGGAACACAGGCTGAAGTTGTTTGTCTGATCCTTGAAACGCAGGAAAGCAGCACGCTGAGTGAGGTAGCACAACATCCTCAAAGCAACACTCGCACAAACACTCATCTGAGATGGATTTAAATGAAGCCCGCATGCAGCGAGGAAACTGAATATTCAAATGACTCCCAATTATAAGGTGTTGAAATGGGTTTAAAGAGCTGATGGATTCATCTGAGTCATGAGATTTCACACAATGATAAATGACAGACCTTGCTCCTTTGGCTAGAAGATAAAGAAAAACACACTTAAGGAAAAAAAAAAAAAATACATGACCACATGTGCTCAGCCACAGACAGGATGATGGAAACAGAGGAGCAAGAAGGCTTTTTATAGCCCAGAAAGCACTAGCTCTGTCAGGTCTGAGGACTTCCTCTCTTCATCCTGCTCTTCACTTCACTCATTTCTCAGCCTTCCCACTGTGGCGTTTCTGGTCACTTCGGGCTCTCAGAGGCCTTGACAACGAGCAGTAACATGACTTGACCGTGAAGTAAAGTTCTGCTGACATATACGACCAACCAGCCTTAAGATAAACATTCTGAACTGGACTTGTACAACAATTTCTCCTTGAAAGAGTCTAAAATGATGAGCTTGCTTTTCGATTCTCAGGGCTGACACCAAAAGACCCGTCAGAAAAGTGAATTATGTCTTAAACACTAGATTTTGAGTTTCTCGCCTCACAGTTGGATGCCTCCGCCAACCAGTTAAGTTGAAATTTCCTTCCAAGACTTTCATGGAATTCAAGAAGGGGGTATTATGTCAACGTCTTGGCAAAATGGAAGTTATATTGACATGTTTCATTTTAGCTCCACAGCTTCGTCACATGGTGCGACAACTAATGCTGCATTTCTATTTCCCTGCAAGTCAATTGAGAGAAGTCAAATTCCCTTGTGTGTATCCGCATGCTTGGCATGCAGAACTAATTCTTATACGAGGATACAGGAGCTGTTGCCATGACAGTTGACAATGCTTCAAACATTGTTGTTGCTGCGAAGAAGCTACACGTTGTATAACGTCGATGCTTCCCACGCATCTTAAAACTGACAACACAGAAGATCTGTACAATCATTAACATTGATATCTTGATATCAAGATAAGTGTCACCAATTCAGTATCTGACCACATGTGAAATATGGTCACAATCTCTCTATCAGTTTGTGAGTGGTCCTATAAAATGTTATGCTGTCATGGATAAGTTGACCTTTGGATCAAAGATGTAATCACTTCATTATTTTTTATCCTGGTAGACATCTGCATGAATTTATATCTTCATTGGTGTATGAATTCTTAATTTATGGCCAAAAATATGTTCCGTGAGGTCACAGTGACTTTTGAATACTTTAATTTAATCAGTTAATCCTTGAGTTCAAGTTGACATTTGTGACAAATCCGAAGAAATTCCCTCAAGGAATTCAAGAGATACCGCGTTCATGTGAATGAGACGGACAGATGGACGGACAGTCAACCCAAAAAAAAAACAAAAACAAAAACAAAAAAAACAAACATAATGCCCTCGGCCACAGATGTCGCCTGAATGGAGACATAAAAAAAAAAAACTGTGTGAGCCCGACAGGCATTGCAACCAGCCCTGCACACTTACTCACCCATATACAAAGGCTGCATAGAAATAAACTGTTATGCCTAATTTAGTACAAAATCACTTGGCATGTCTTCAAAGAGGCAGAGGCCTCGGGCTGACCATGTGACCCACTGAGCCCATTCAGACTATAGACGGAGTCATTGTGGGTTTGACCAACACTGTAATGTTGCCCAGATCGGCACCACAGTGGTGGGTGACACCTTCTCCCGTTCCACACCAGCAAAACGAGGCCGCCACAGACTGGGAGGGTTTCAGAGGAAGGGAATAAAGTTGTCAAGGGTTCTTTTTCTTTTTTCCAGAGCAAAAGTAAACAGTTTACAGAGAAACAGAACAGTTGGAAGGTAAAAGAGATGTGGCTTTAGTTCATAAGACGTCGGGAAGCTGAGGCCGTTTCAACTTTTTTGGAGAAGCGAATCAAAGGAACTGACATCCCACAGCAAAGGCTGAGAGTAAGACCTCCTCCAACAAGACATAAATACACCTTCAACACAGCGAAAACAGCCTGACAGTGTTCAATCTGTCCCAACGGCTCATCTCCCATCTGCATCTCATGACTTTCAGCTCCAGAATCTGACAAGACTACGATCAGCTGACAGTGTAAACAATGGACAGCCAAAAAATCCAAGACCAGGGTTTTAACATGATTGAGAATCCAGTTTTTCCTGCATATTTTTCCCTCAGTTGTATTTAACTGAATTGCATCTTCATGTGGTATATTCCTTGTTGCAACCTCAAGTTAGACGGATGCAGGATGCAGGTCTGACCTGATTCAGAATACATGTGCTTCATTCAACTGAAAACGGACAACACACTGATAACTATCGATAGTTTTTGCCTCGATACAGCAGCAGCTTGGCGGAGGAGATTAGCCGACACAAGCTTAACCCCGCAACGATGTCGGGCAAATTAGATTTCCATTAGCTTTTACTGCTTTTTTTTTTTTTTTTGTTGCTGTGTAATGCCAGCCTGACCCTTTTGGGACGTCTTGGCCAAATTTCCACAGCCAGCTGATTCCTCATTCCTCATAAATCGCTTCCAAATCTGTTTGACAGCTTGTTTGATTCCACTTGACCAACCACAAGCTGCCCCTACCAGGACTGCAGACGAGCCGCACAGTGAAAAGGAGAAACTTCAGTAGAGAAGCAGCAGACTCTACATTGTACTGCTTCAACTGCAGCGTTGCTGTGCTCGACCAGATACGCACAAATGTGCATAGACATCTTAAAATGTAGATTAAATTACACCTGAGGCCAAAAAAAGTAGCAGTTAGACCCCAATAGTGTGCCCCAACAAAACAATAATACTTTTTTGTTCTTTTTTAATGCATATAATAGGTACTGACCTGAAAAATAA
This sequence comes from Acanthopagrus latus, assembly GCF_904848185.1. Taxonomy (NCBI): domain Eukaryota; kingdom Metazoa; phylum Chordata; class Actinopteri; order Spariformes; family Sparidae; genus Acanthopagrus; species Acanthopagrus latus. The sequence continues at coordinate 22,235,032 of NC_051047.1, read as the reverse complement.
ATACAAAATATATCTTATAGTCCATGATATAAGGCTCCATTGTGGACCAATATTTTACACTGATATGGGTCTTATCTTTCTGCCTACACTTTGGTATGCCTCTGCTGTATTTTATTCAAGCTGTGTACACAGATAAAAAAAAAAAAAAAGCTCGATGCCAATTGTTCTGGCCATGAATAGAGACGGTATTTAGAGAGTCACTGGCAAAAGAAAAACCTATAAAATCCAATCTTATTCAACTGGAGCAATAAAGGTAATGTTTAACCAGTGTCGTATTAACCTATTGGCGGACGCATTGTCTTTGAAAACAGAGGAATTCATAACCTGTCTCTGTTAATGATTGTCAGCAGGCTGAGCAGGTGCTACCAAACAAGGCTTGGGTCAAACATTATGAGAAATGTGGTTAAATAAAATGCAGTCAACAATAATAATAATAATGTTTCTGGCATTTTGTCTTTTCTAACAGTTCCCACTCCTGGTCAAGACCCGGGCCAGACTTTATCAGCGACATTATGCTTGCACTGGGAAATCTACCAACAACGTAATGGAAGAAACATAATTAGGTGTCAATTGTCAGTATTAGTAAATTTAAACACCCAGCTGTATTCTGGATCTATAAGCTCGAGGGGGGAGAAAGAGACTGGAACTGTGTGTGTGTGTGTGTTAGTGTGTGTCTCGGAGAAGAAGTCAGCGGGAGAGTGCTGCCTCTATGCACAAATGTAGCAATTGATTACAAATGGTTGCATTATCCAATTTAACAGATTTGCATTTCATTCTAGGGATGAAGAGGTGGGTGGGAAAAGGAACACACACACACACACACACACACACACACACACACACACGCGTTCCCAATCATTTCTCTCGAGGTTCACCGAGCTCACCATTACGCCAACACACATGCTGGAAAGGACTCAGTCTGCCCACCTGAGTCAAAATGCCACTCCAACGAGTGCCCACTTAAATCTACCTACGTACAGGTTCTGTTCTCCTTGAAACCAGTCCTCCTTATGTAATGACAAAACAGTGGGCACGTGGCAGCCGGTTACCAAACAACAGCAGCTGTGATGGAGAACAAAATGGGACGAATGTACAAATCCATAAAGATATGTACTATTATATAGAGACTTGAACACTAACATCCATATTCCTTTATAACTAAAAACTATTGTAGGTGAATGTGTTTAAATAGCATCTCAATGCAGAACTTCCAAGGTGAGGATCAAACAGACACATTATCTTACAAAATATATTTCTTTTACTTATTGCCTGGGCTCCAAATGACTAAACAGGAAGTGCAAACACAGGTATGATGCCATAATGCGGCAAATGGCTCCAAAGTCCAGCCTCACTACAGATAGCGCGGTAAGTTACCATGGATCTTTTATCTTAATCCTGCTTGTAAAATGACACCCGGTCTTATATCTAATGATTGGATTTAAGGTGAATCCTAACCCAACTGAACGGGCAGTTGGGAGTTTCATGTTGCATAACACAGCCTCACTGGGAAATACAAGACAACTGCAAAAACCACACGCACGGTTCTTTCCAAAAGCCAAAAAGAAATCCTATAACCTGTTGAGAAGCCACACATGATCATAAATGTACATTTGGGGTCGGCTGATACCCATCAAGGAGACTTATTTGAAACCGATATATGCAATTTGCAGTAAAAATTGTTATCTCAGTGACAAAATTCAGAATAATAAGCACAATATACTCATGTTGTAGTTAAAGGGTTATTCCAAGTGTGTTAACAGGTTTGGGGAGAAACTTCTGCACATGTGAAAAAAGTAGTGTAAAGCGTTTTGTGGCTCCAGAGGAAGCTGCGTGTAATCTGATAAATTGCCTCCTGTGATGTCACTCAGTGGCTACATTGCATTGTGGGTAACGTGGGCGCTGGATTTTGTAAAGGAAGAAGAATGCGTGTTCCTACACTGTCCATTATAAGTTCGACAGTGTTATAGAAATGCAGTGCTACGTGGATTGTTTTTCCAAAACTTGGCAACTACATTTCCCACAATGCAATTTTGCCGCTGAGTGACATCTTTAGCATTACATTCAGCTTTCCTCTGGAGCCACACAACGCTTTATACTACTTTTATCACATATGCATAAGCATAAGCAAGTGCAATTTTGAGGAAATCTACTTGAGTATTTCCATTTTCTGCCACTCTATCCTCCTCTCCACTGCTTTTATTTGATTACTTCACTCATTACTTTGAAGACTATCCATAGGCTGTTACTTGTGACATGTAACCAATCAGACAGTGCCACCAATCGAAAAAAAATACTCAATATCCGCCCAAATAATTTGCAGTGCATTAATCGGTCTATCCCCAGTGTACATAGATATTGTGTAGGATGAGATTGTTGGAGGGAATGCTTCTTGGCGTGGTGCTGATCAGGGAGGCACTCAACACAATTATCTTACCCCCACACCTGACCTCTGATCTTCTTCTGTGCTTTTGACACGGAGGGCACTGCAGTTATAGCAATGATTGATTTAAAGCAATCAGTGCTTCTTGATCTCAGTCCAGAATGCATACTATATACACTGCAGATCCTGCAACACTCCGGAGATTTGACAGATTTTGGTTACAGCAGAGTCATTGTTTAGCTGTGCAAGAGCAAAAAGGTAAAAACTTTACCAAAGCGAATAAAAAAAGACCACAATCCCACATGACATGGAAATCAACATACGCCATGCTGTGATGAGACACAGCATGGCGTAGTATTTTTCACTGTCAAAAGTCTTTAATAAAGCAGATTTCACAGTCAGGCTGTCATGGCTGTGTGCACGACAGCTGAGAACTCCTGACATACGCCTTGCACGGGGGCCTCCCTGCTCCATTAGCCCATTGCGTTGCCCCCCTGTAGCCATTTGCTCCAGTGGCACAAGGTATTGAGCGCTGAGAGCGTCGGGGGTCTCAATACCTCATTAAACATCGGGGAAATGCGATCCCACCCTCGAGACATGGGGCTAGAAGCCTGTCCAGGCGCACACACACACACACACACACATATTCCTCTCAATCTGTGGCTCGGGTGGCACGGGACGTACAAAAGATGACTCCTGGCCATCTGTAAAGCCGCTCTGCACAGAGAAAGACCACTGATTAGTTTGCGTCTAATGACTCGACAGTGTGCGGACGGGAGGGAAACACCTGCCGGTTAATTACAAGGCGCCTCATCTGGGCAGAAAGCAGTTTGCCAAATTGGCCGGCAGAGGAAATGATGGACGAATGAGTTGGTCCTCAGCTGGGTTTATATTTGTTTTTGTTTTTTTTTGTTTTTTTTGGAGAATCAAGATACTCCAAATGGAAACCGTTCAAAAGCCTTCCGAAACGTCACAAAAATGTGACTTAGGGTACAATCTCCAGATACAATTTGGGGTGATCATCTACAATTCGACCACACTTCCTGTAACCTGTAGCTGGGACACGAAATCTCATCTATACATTTCTTCCCTTTTTTTCAGTTGCGTGGATGAAAATGTAACCAAATCATGTTATACGTTGTGACATTTTTTTTTTTTTAAAACGTCACTAGAAAACTGAAAGAAAACATCTGCCGCCTCGTTTTCCTAAGTAATCAATGTGTACAGTACCGGTCTCTGGCCTGGGACAGAGCCAGCGTTTATCTACAATAACTCTAATTAAGATGGAACTTAACAGGCAATTAGTCGACAAACAACTTCAGAGATAGGGGACCAGCTGCAGTTCTCCCACCAGCTGATGCACACACACACAAACACACTCACACACACACATTCCTCTATTTGTCTTCAACGTACAAGAGCAGGTGTGATGAACACCTGCACACACTCACTGCGCCTTCGCACAAAAACACACAAAAGCATCCTTGATGACTCAGGCACAAACACGCACACGCGCACATACAGGCTGAACCAATGATGATGATGTGACAGCATTAATCAAAAGCAACAAAACTAATCCCTCTCAGGCACCTTTTCCTGACTTTAATCAATAACCTTAAGCTACGCTAATCCTTCATCTCATCCAAACAGACTGTTTCCAGGATGCTCAGACAATTCCCACCACAGCAACTTTGACAGTGACTGAGTGTTCATGCACAGACTGCGCTGTGTGTTCTGAGGAAGAGAGAGGACCACTGATTGTTTTAGGGACAGCATGCGTTTGACGCGTCAGCTGACGTTTTGTCACTGTCCAAGGCTTCTTTCTCTTGTTTTTTCCCCCACAGTGGGTCCGACTATATCAGCACACTGCTCTGCCAGGAAGTCAGACTAAACAGACTTGTGGCATTCAGACACAGTGTCGTCCGTGACAAGGTTAGTCAAAAGTCTTTAAACTGCAGTCTGCAGGTGGGTGCTGTTGATCGAAGCGTCGGTGTTGTTTACACTGCGTGTGTGCATGTATGCTGGGCTTGAAGGGGGTCGAGCAGTTATCCATTGCTTGTTAATTGTTGTGTAAAATATCTCTGCAGTAACGGTGATGCGAGAAATCCAATGAAGCTACAAAAAGAAGAGTGACATTTAGTAGAGCTGCAAAAGAAAAAAAAGGACAAAATTCTCCGATTCCAGCTTCTTAAATATATATTTCTTCTTTTCTCTCTCTCTCTTTTGTTTTTACTCCTCTGTCACTAAACTGAACATCTTTGTGTTGTGGACAAAAAAAATGACATTTGAGGGCTTGAGAGCTTTGGGAAACACTGATAAACATTTTTTCCATTTCCCATCAGACTGGTAGTTTATGATCTACACAAACAATCCCATATTCTTTTTTTTTTCCATACACTTTTGCCAACTGTTAGAAAGATAACCATCATTACATGTTTTAAAGGTTCATGCCCAAAGAAATATTCTTTCAGCTGACCATTGGAGGGTTATTTAGTTTAACTGTAGTTAGAATTTTGTCATTCTTAATTCATCTGATGTGAAATCATCCTGATAGATTATTTTTTACCATAATGCCAAACCCCTACATTTGAATATTTGCTTTTAATGGATGTTGATGTCTTGAGTTATCCAACACAGTGTTCACAGTTTTCCCACACAGCCTGACATCTTTTAGGAGCTATGACCTAATCGAAGCACCCTGGTGAACTACTTTGGCCTTGACTGATGCAACCTGTTCTGAGCCGCTTATTTTATACCATTCAAGTGTCTAATGAGGATCAAAGACAGGAAGAGGAAGATTCCTGGGGACCCCCCGTTGTTCCTTTAATTAAAGGCCAACACTGATCCCCTTCGGTCGCTGTGGTGATAATGCCCCTCGGCCAGTTGAAGCTCAGCCATGCAAAAAACCGGGTCATGAAAAACAGAACCTTTTCTGGTTTGGAAGCATCACGAGGAAAGGGAAGTCACATTTTATTTAGAAATACAGGACAGGACACATGAATCCTTTGCATTGCAGTGGCCAAATAAAGTAGTTCACACACTTAAAGCTACGACTTAACATTCGGCGCAAATCAAATCTCCCGTATTGCCCAGTAAATCTATTACTGTTTACATTTTCTGTGGGCTTAAATTCATGTTCGGATCAGTGAGAGATCTGAAAAAAAAGGGGGTAAAGTGAATGAAATGATTTGCTTCATGTTTTATAAGCATGACAAACATGGAAGCATGCAAACATGGAGCGGCAAGCAGCATCACTTGCAGCGGTGCGTATTTGCTGCTTTGATTTGAATACCAGTCAAGTCAAATGTATTCAAATCGAATTATGTTTTTCCAAACTACAACAATCCAGCTGCTTCCAGGTTTAATTATTCAAAAAAGTTTCTGTTTCTGCATGGGACTATACATGGGGATACTTAGCTTATCACAAACTGTGGAAGCAGGTGGACAAAGATGGCCTAGCTTCATCATGTGCCCTCTCATATGTAGTATCTATTTAGTATCTGTGCATTCGATCTTGTTAGCTCATAGATTAGCAATAAATGCCTACATCTGAGATTGAGCTTTGTAAATGTTGAGCTAGCAGGGTCTAGGGGACAAGACCTCCAGGTAGGCCACTGTGTTAAGCTAGCTGTACCTTGAAGCTACAATGTCAGTTTTTATTTCCAAGCTAAATGCACACATAACTCTCAATAAGAAGTAAGTGGGGCTGTAAGAGGGGGCACACAACAAAGCTAGGTTAGTTGTGTCCACCTACTTCCACCATTTGCAATAAGCTAACGCTAGGCTGTCAGAGGGAAAAGCCCTGGAACTGCTAATTGCTAAGACATAGGCCTAAACATAACAGAGTAACCGCTGAGAAACATGTTTCTAGCTATCTGTTTCTTCTTGCTTTTGTGCTAACCAAAGCTAAGTCACGGTAGCGATCTGCATATGAAATTGCTGTCACTCTTCTCGCCTTTTAAATTACACAGCTATGATTTCTATAGACAAAATGGTACAGCAATGCCAGAGTGACCATAGTTCAAGTGGAGCAGCGGTTTAATCGTGGTAATGCTGCAACCATTTTGTTTGCTAAATATCATGGAGTCAAGACTAAGTGATGCTTTTGACAGGACTGAGGGGTTTAACATTGCTTGAGGGGCGATCAATGCAAAGCCACAAATCTCGGTCCAGATGGCCTGACCGGAGATTAAGATCAATTCATGTAGCATGTTGAAACAATCTGCCTTTGACTGGCAGTTTAGGTCTCGTACAAGAGCTCGTCCTATTAAACGGGGCTTAATCTTCCTTACTTAAAGACTAATGGTAAGATGACTTTTAACATGTTTACGGGATGTACATTTCAGTCAAAGGAAAGAGTTGAGAAGAGTGAGCGACATGGCAGGACTCATTTAGGGATATTTAAATCTATTTGTAGTCATTTATACCATTATCTGGCTATGTGGTTTATTGCGGTTAGTCTCTGGTAAAAGGTCAACTATCCGAGCCACCCTGGTTTAGCATGGCTCCAACATTTGTCTAGGTTTTTTCAGTTTCAGGAATAGCTCATGTGAACAGGAGAGAAGAAACCAAGTCTGTAATTTCTTATTTAATAGCTTAAAGTTAGCTGCTTTAAAAAGAAAAATGACCATATTTGTGTTTTTGCTTGTTTAACTTATGCAAATTGCAACTTTGCTCCATTGCCTTTTTAAGGCTGCCTCTGGTTTCAGTTCATGTCAGTGCGGTATGAAAATGATCTTTGTAAAGACGTAGACAAATTGTCGGTCGTTTAGCCTTTAGCCTTCTGTAACTATCCAAATGATCTCGTGGTAATGCAGTTCAGTTCAGAGGCCACTTTTGAAAATGCTTTCCCACTGCCAAATAGCCGTACCTGCCAACATAATGCTGTGAAATAGAGGGAGATTTTCCTGGGTATCGGTAAGTGGCCTACCATCATAATGCTGGACTGCAGTCTGCAGGGTGGAGGCATGAGGGCGAGCAAGTGAGGAAAGGGAAGTCTCACACCAAGGTGAGTGAAATGTCGAAGCGTATTTCTTCTTCTAAGGACCCATTTTATCCATTTTTCAGCCGAAAACTGAGCTGCAGCCTCTGGGTTGCCAGGTAAATCAAGACACCTCCTTAAGAGTCTTAATGCATTCTTTTAAAAACAGCACACTGGGAAGCTGACCGTGACAAAACCTCCTTGGACACACCAGCACTCCCCACCAGCATACAAAAGGAAAGAGAAGCAAGAGAGGCACTGAAAAACAAAAAAAGGGGTGAAACAGCCCGAAACTGTGTCACGTCAACTCTGTCGCTGGCTATAAATTAAAGCCAAAGAACTCGCATTTGTCTGCAGGGAGCGCGTCTGTTCTGGGACACGGCCACTCTGGCTCTTTCAGCCGGTCCCCTCAGAGGGGCTCTGCTGCAGCCTAGAGACACAGCAGGCTAATTGACGAGTGCTGGGCTTTGTTTTATCTTGGCATTCGAACAGTAATGCTGACTTAATGTTGCCAGTGGACAGATGGCATGCCACGGTGCTGAATGGCCCGGCAGAGGCAGCGGACCTGGCTCGCCGCGCAGGGAGCTGGTGTCCCTCCTCTTCATACCCCCACCTCATTAGCAACTGGGCCCAGATTGATAATCCTCACAGAGGTGTTGCAATCTTCGACAGACAGATGACAGCAGTTTCTGCTCAAAAAAAAAATCAGTCTGAAAAACGAACCCCCTGAAAAACCCTCTTCTAAAGTGCCAACCCAGTTTTTTAAAAATCTCGCTGTCAAAACTCTGAGAGCCGGAGCCTTGAGCAAGACACAAAATTTACATGTAGGTGGTTTTGGTGAGGATGTGGGTTGTGGACTCACATGTGCGGACTAAGCTCATAGAAGTTCCTGTTGCGATACTCCTCCACTTTCTCTGGCGTGAAGATGGGCAGGGACCTGTAGGGGTTCATGGAGATCACCACACTGCCAATGTACGTCTGCCGGGGGAGAAGAAAAGAAAAACAGTGAATCCGTGTGGCATTTTAAGTATTTTACACACTGACTGACAGGAGCGCTGGTTTCAACAACTCATCTTCCCATCTGTCCATTTCGGTGTTAATTGTTAAGTCTAGGTGGGAGGAATTCTGCCTCCGTCGGCTTTTCACAGCTGGGCATTCTCAGTACACTGTTGGGGCATGCAGTGCCTGAAGTGAAACTTAGGAGACCTCCAAAAAAACTTTGGAAAGTTTGGAATCTGTGGGCTGTGCAGTAAACACAGACCTGCAAAGTGGTCAAGGTGCTGAGGAGGTTTTCAGGAAGCGCACACGTTTACATACAGATGCCCGACAAGCTGAGCTGGCGTGACAAAAACACCTTTAAACTCCAAATATAATGAGAAGCTTTCAAAAGCATCTCTTTAGTTAACTGTGTGCAACTCTAATGAACGACATCTAACATATCAGCAGTGGGGGTTTTAATCAAAAACAAACTTTTCTGTGTTTCACATTCGTGGATAAAAAGAACACCTTTATGTAACATTCACACAGAGCGCACTTGTCAGATATTTCTGAAAGCGAACCGAGCGGCCATCATCTTCATCATCCCTCCCACGCTCAAAACAAAGCCCAGATAGCACTTTCCAAACATCAACCTGAAACATTTTTCTTTGCCTTTTTTTTTTCTCTCTCTCTCCGTGGTAATGGCTGTTGCATAACCCACTCTGACATGAGTGGAGCACGGCCTTCCCCGTGGCAAAACTGCAACCCTCCCACAGCCTCTCGTTCAATAGCCCACCGGAGGCATAAGCGAGGCCTTTTCAAGTGCAGAGGACGGGCACAAAAGGGAGCAATGGGCGTAATGTAAACAAAGCGTCACGTGTTAATGAGTGGCTCTGTCGACCGAGCGCAGAGCAGAGAGCACAGAACACATGTTTTGGTCTCTACAGATAGTTAAAATAAAAAAAAAAGATCTCATGTTTATTTCAACAATCTTCTGACGGATCGTAAAATTGGTATCAAAGACGCTCGTTATCGGCGCCATTAAAAAAGCAGCAGTGAACTCGGGGCTTTCAATGCTTTTCACACCAAATCCAAAACATGTTTAGAGTCTATAAACAAATCACCATAAAAAAGGACAAAAGGTGAGGTTCTCAAGCATATTATCTTTTCCACACACGTTCGGTGCCATTAGTTTCAGGAAAACAGTGAATCAAACTGAGCTTTTTTTTTGTTTTCTCGTGAAGGTTTCTCAACCAGGTTTGACCTTCTCCACTGCAGAAAAGGTTGGATAGGATTTTCGTCAAAACTCAGAGAGTACCATGTCTATCAGCAGACATCAATCTGTATGCAGACACTGTCCACACTGCCCAGGTATTTCTGTCTTCATGTCTTCTTCTTCTTCTTTACTATGCCTGCTGCTGTCTAAGTTCTAAAACTCCATCTGTTCAGTCGCTATAATTGTATAATTGTGGTGGCATGGATGATGCGCCACATCCCCAAAAACTGCATCGATGAAACTGTTTTTTTTTCTTCTCTCTGCCATTTTTAACCGCAATTCTTCAAATCCATAATTTTAAGCATGACAGTTTTTGCAGTGTGTGTACAGGACTGCATAAATATGACTTCTGTTAATCTGGAAATGGGCAGCTGTTGTGGTCCAGGACTATGGTTGATTTAAAACAAAATAAATAAAAATGGGTGGAGCTGAAACCTCAAAACGTAGGGTGAGCGGGTATCTTGATCTCTTTATGTGTCATGTCAAAACCTTTTAAATAGACTTGTTTAGATGCTGGTCACAGATTGAGATTGATCATCCTGCTACAGTTTTGGTGTGAAAAGGGAAATTCCGACGATACGCCTAATCGTCCAGCTCACAATGTGGAGCCAGTGTTTAAAAAAGGAGGAGTTAAATACACATGTGAGAAACACTCAGTGTAAAAAAAAAAAAAAAAAAAGGAGTCATGCATAAGAAGCAGGGCAAGTTTCAGCCTCTTTGATTTTTCCACAGAGTTATTGGATACATGATGCGCCGTCCCGCTGGAAAACAAAGCCATGTTTCTTCTGCTCCGTGCTGTCATATGATAGTTTAGGGTGGGGGTTGGGGGCCATTTGTAAGGAATGATGCCACATGAGGGGAAAATACATTCACATGCGAGGATTGTTCACCACAGATTTATTGGATAAGTACAGGCTCCAGCGCTTTCCCTGGTCATCACTCTTTAGGTGCAGCTTATGCTACAAAAAAAAAAAAAGCTTCCATTATAGACTTCAAACCAAGTGATTTACCATCCCATGAATATGCCATTTTTACTTTCACTTCACACTCACCTAAAAATGTAACACCATAAATATTTAGACTCTGTGCCAGCGCATAATAACATAAAAAAAAAAAAAAAAAAAAGACCGAGTGTGTTTAACCGGCTCTGCAACATTTAGGTCAGTGCCACACAGGAAATAAAAAAGCTCTGAGCTTATAGTTTTGGACAGAAGATTGAGGGCATCTGAAATGTGAAAACACCATTCCCATTCCTCAGCAGGATGTGGGCTGCATCTCGGCAAAATATCCAGCGCGGCACTAAGGCAATCATCGCTATATGAGGTGACATCATCCCTTTGGGCCCTGAGCCCTGTGAGCCAACAGCAACCAGAGTGGAGCTGTAATCATCTAGGCTTACGTCTAGAGCAGCCAACCTGCGGAAAAGAAAAATCGCGGCGTGCCACCGCACAAAGCCCAGAACCAATTCACCGATGCAGGCGTGATAGTTCAACAGCCCTCTTCTTCTGCAGATAAGACAGCCAGTGGGCCATCCTGCCAGTCCCTTCTTGTCCCCTGAGCTCTGGATTTCATGCCTCATTTAAAAAGGCATCATCTACATTCTTTGGTGGAGTGATTTATTGATTGGTTGCTTGCTGTGGTCTCTGTATGTGTGCCACCTCTGTAGCCAAAAAAAAAACTAAAAACAAGTGAGTGAGTGGAGGAACAATGGAGTTCCTTAGGGAAGCCGTTTATATCTGACTGGGAGGCAGGGACAGGCAGAGGAGTGTTATACAACAAAATATGCACCACTCAAATGAGGTTCAGTCACATTAATGCAGTCGTTACTTTAACATTAAGTTGTGGACTTACGTAGATCTCATTGTGGTCAAAGCGGTTCTTCAGATTCGCGATGAACGATTCCTCAGACAGGGGTTCTAGGAGGACCATGTCCCCGACCCCGATCATGTTGTCTAGAAGTGACGTCTTCACCTCCATTTTGGCTGCCGGTGTCCCCCCCTGGTTAGAAATGCAGAGGAAAAGAGAGATACATCACACATACTGTAAAAGCTGTGTCCTGAGAAGTTTGAACCACTAGTTGCGCTATGAAACGGCATCAATTTGGCACTACAGCCAATGCCATCCTGGTTTTTGGAGCAGGAAGTGACAATATTTGGAACAGACTGTGAGCTGGGAAGGATATCTTGAGAACTTGAGAACCCTACTATGCCGACTGACAGTTGGTGGCGGGGACACTCCAAAAAACGGCCAACAAAGGGCCAGGAGAAAAAACTGCTATGAAAAGTTCTTGCATATTTAAGCAAACACAGATGTAAACAATGCCAATTTGAAATATCTTAACCTTTGCACATGTTTCATGATGAAAAAAAAGCACTTCTATATAATGTGTTTTGGTGAGAAACACTTGCTTGATACCAGTATCACTCTATTCGGCCATTTTATATTGGTTGTCCATTATTTGTGAGGTCTCCGGCAATGTTTTTAAGAGGCATTCTCTGATCAGAAAATAAACAGCCCTATATATAGCCAATACAAATAAACCCCCGGGGTGGACATGTTTGTACAGCAGCGGTTAGACTCCAAGGGAGGAGTGGGGGCCTTTTTGATTGGCTGTTCCATTCTTGTTCTCCAGTGGCATGTGAGAACATCCCATAGGCAATTACATAACTAAAAGGACTTTGGCCTTGACCTCTGGGTATCTGCACAGCTGGACTCTGCTCCCGTTTCAGGACTTCTTGTAAGTCAAAAGAAAATCATCCCCCCAAACCAGTCAAACTGCTTCATAGCTTTTTTTTTCTTCCTGTCCTTCTTGCTTGTTGCAGCAATCTAATATTTGTGGCTGGTAAAGGATCTGGGCTGGAGTGCACCATGACAAAGACACTGCTGGGGGTGGCAGTTTTCAGTCCAGTGTTGCCTCCCCATCTCCTTTGGGGACAGTAATCCCAATGCTATGGAGATAAAAGAGGGGCCTAGAATACATTCAGAGCCTTGATACAGGGCTTTGCTGAACTCAAAACCCAATGTCTGCTGTTGCGACAGACAGATGAGGCACATGTAGTCATCTATTGTTCATTGCTTCTTAGACCAGATGTCTTTTTTTAATGCATACCCAGTAGCAGACACTGGCTGGTACAGAATGAAAGCAACAAATGTGTCGTGAACTCTGATGTTTTAGATATGCTTTTCAATAAATAAAAGCAGCGACGTGAGTGGGAATTAGAAAAAAAAGCCCTGAAATTAAAGAACATCTGACAGTCTGAAAAAACCCTGCCTGGGGGGGAGGGCAGTAGAATTTTCTGCATAGATTAATATCACAGATATAGCTCATGCAGACACAGAATTCTTTGGCAAGTTCATGTTTGGGGATTAAACAACTGAATCCGAGTGTAATACAGTACGTGACCTAAACTGTTGGTGGACGGCCAAAACACAAAAACTCATAGCTTCCAACACACACACACAAAAAAAAAAACCTCTATTAGCAGTCAATCAACTTTTAGCAGCAACTTCGGAGCAGCATGACATTCCTGAGAAATGGATCTCCTGTGTCGACTTCCACTTTACTTCTTCCCCCGGCTCCTGTTCCCCTGCAGGGCACGGTGTTATTGGCCCATAAAGAAGTTGCCCGGCTCTTGGTAGGAGGTAAAACTCCAAGCTCCAAAAACCACTCACTCTCACTCTCAGCGTGAAAACAAATCTTTTTAAAAAAAAGGTGAGATGAGACAGATGGGGAAGAATGTTCAAGATGACTGATGTTCTATCACAATTAAAAGATTTCGAGAAAGGGGGCCGCCAAAGACACCCACAGCTCGATCTTGAGTCTGAGGGAGGGGGGGATGGGGGGGCTTGTCAACCCACCGTCCAGGTAGGTGTGTTACTTTGTTCCTGCCAGCTACTGCAGGGTCCTGAGCTGATGGCATTGTGCCCAAACATTCCCTGTGATGGCTCATGTCTACCAGCTGCTTTGGTTGTCTGCAACACAGTTTTAAATCAAGTTATTTCCTTTCAACGTAGTCGCTGATTCTCTCGAGGGATAGGACTGCAATCGCCTGCTCTGTGATCTCCTACCATATGTTGTCTTCTTTCAGCAGGGATTCATGATGCTGCTGCTTTGCTACAGCAATCCAATTGTCTTTTGTTATTCTCAACAGAGGCAAGTATTCCATTAGTTCGACTAGGCTACAATAGTAAGAAATATTTCAAAAGGAGACATATTTCATTCCTCATTTTATTTTGGGTTACTACTGGAATACGTTTACATGTTTTAGTGCTCAAAAAACACATTGGTTTTCTCATGTGGTCCGGTTCTGCAGCACCGTATCCCTCCTCTGTGTGAAACACTGTTTCAGCCCCTGTCTCCTCTGATTGGTCAGCTCAGACATGCCTGACCAGGCACTGCAAACAACAAGTACAGAGCAGCTAAATCATTTCTTAGATGCCAAACTAGCCGCAGGGCATACATTATGCAAATTTGTGACATGGTGATGCAGTGTGATGATGTCACAAAGTCACAGAATTAAAAGGCGGACTACTGACGAGATGTGGTCGCCATTAAATGTCCTTGTCTGAATTGATTTTATAAAGACTGTATGAATGCTGTACATTTTGTAAAGCCCCTAAAATTGACATGACTTAATATAACTTCTGTATATGGTACATGTAAATACACTCAAATGCACAACAACAATCGATGACCCGGGCTGACCCCTACCTCTAACCCAGGCTATATTGATCACCCACAGCATCAGATAATATATGCATTAGCCTGGCACAATCAATACTGGGCAATCCAATTAAAAAACAATCTAGTTAACTACAAGGCTACTCGGAACTGACAGCCTGACAGTAGGTGCAAAGGCATGCCACAGCGAGTATGGAAGGACGCATTCCTCCTCGGTGAAAACAGATGCCAAAGCCTGTCGGTGACATGGGGGAGAGCGCAGTGTGTCCGCATCGCCCGGGTGCTCGCGCCACTCTGACCGACAACATATTGCATCTGTCTGCAGCCTGGGTGCTGGGTGCCCTCAGCTCCTTTGCTGATAACCCACTACCCCAGATTTGGAGCCGGCTTCAAGGCAGCCAGTGACACAATCCCATTAATAAGAGTTGCTTCCTGCTGCTAACTGTTGTATGGGATCCAAAGAGGGAGAATGGGAGACAAACCTGACAGCCTTGATTAATTCCCAGGGGATTATCTCCACTGCTGAGTGGTGGAGAGATGAGGGACACAACCAGTCTGTGTTGGTTAAAAACACATTTTTTGCTGTTTGCCTCAGTGTACACATGGGGAACAAAACTCCCACTGTTGGGTTGTGATTTGATTTATTTTTAAACACACTTATTTTATCAGTCTAAATGAAAAAAAAAACCACAGCGTGACCCTTTGGCATATTACTCTTGAAACTGGATTAGAAGTGTCCCTCTGTATCAATCTCTCTGATGCAAAAATGCATCAGAGAGATTGATTAAATCTCTTTGATGCATGTTTAGTAGGTAAGCATCACATGTCATGTGCGTGCATGGTTTAGCCGTTATTAATCGCAAACCTAAATCTCATGAATCAGATATGTAGCGAAAACTTACAGTCAAATACCCCGCGGCTGGATGTGTGTCACCTTAACCGAGCGCGCTCTCCAAAAAAAAAACCTGACTGGCGCGGTGCCGATGTGCGGCAGATGGGAGGGGTTTACACATCATTTAAGTTAAAGGCATGACCTGATGTCATCAAAGACACACAAAACCATTAGATTCTGTTTAAAACTACATATTTATAAAATATGTATTTTTTTTTCATTTTTTTTTATTTAAAAGAACGGTGCAATGCTGCTTTGCTGTGAAGCTCCAGAACTACAAACTTCACTCAGCTGTACTGGCAGAGGGATGAGCAGATAATGACTGGATTTACATTTTTGGGGGAAGACATTCTTTAATCAATAATGAAAATAATCTTTGGCTGCAGCCCTACCTGTGATGGCACATTGGCATTTCTGTAGTCCCTTATGGACATTTTCCTCTCTCACTTCCTGGTACAACAATCTCCCATTATTCATTATCAGCTGCCAGCACTATATATGTACAGCATCACCTGCCACTGGCTCAACACACTCCCCTCCCCCCTTGGGGTCACACAGTATGGCACACCTTGAATGTCATGTGTTGATCCTACACGCGGCATAGAGAGTACGGCATACAAGTGAAATAATGCAGTTTGAAAGTTTGATCTATAATTCCCGCTGATTAAATTGCTGTTTTGTTTTTTTTTAGAAGAGCCAAGTTGCTTGATGGAAACGCGAGCGATGGGCGGGCTTGACCTGGGATTTCAATGCATGTAACCACCGATGATGTTATGAGACGTGCTGACCTAGATTTCCCTGCGAGATGAAGCCATGAGCAAAACATGAAAAACACCATTACATGTGCATATATTATTTACAGACTCCGGGCTACGGCCACGTGTTCCTTTCTGTTCTTCAGCAAGGGGACGAGTCACCCGACCAAAAGTCATTAACCGCTCGGGCGGCGGTGGTGTAGTAGTCAAAACAGAAAGAGAGGAGCCAGTAAACCAGCTGTTGACTTGTTAGGATGTGTGTTCGTGATTAAAAATAAAAAAGGCAGCTCAAAGTGGCTATCAATGTTGAAATCAATACTTGCATCACAGTCAACAGAGCAACCTTAAATCTACAATGACATGTGGTTTGAGAGAAAAAAAAAAAAAAAGCGAATGGGGTTATTGTCTGAGCTGCACTGAGAGATGATTGGCGTCACTCTACCTTGGGAGCGGTTGTTTGAGAACACAGCGGTCGAGGCTTATGTGTAAACAAATGATAATACAAATCTATTATGCGGCGTAATAGAGTGTAAGTTCCCTGCAGATCGGGGCGGCCTTGTCACGGGACCGGAGAGTCGCAACATTGTGGGCTGCATGCAATGATGCCGATTAAAGCGCTTCCTAATGGGGCGGCGGCGGCGGGGGGGCGCGGGCCTGTGCCAGAGGGCAGGCCATGGACGGGACAAATGGCGAGCTGCTGCCTGAGAAAGTGACCCGGAGGTCCAAAGTCCTCAGCACTACTCCAGGTTGGACATCTGTGAGTGGAGGCGCAACCAAAAACCTGCAGCCACTCTTCCACCCACTGGAACATCGGAAAAGACTAAACAGAACGTCTGCGAACAACTCGCTTAATGACCACCGTGGAATGACTCCTGTCTTCTTGTTTGCGAGTGGAACAGAGTTTTCATGCCACACACACAACCATCCAGCCCGGTTAAACATAAACCTGTAACCCAAACAAACACTGGGCTTTATTTACAATACAGCTCACACAGCAGGGAGACATCAAGACAGGGAGATTTGCAAAACATGAGCCTACAGCTGGCAATCAAAATGACAAAAGGATCCAACGAGCGCACCGTAATTAATCCACGAAGCATACAAAGCGTTGATTGAAAAAGGAGACCAGGCGACTGATAAGGAACAACTGTCTGATGTGTTTGCCTTGAAGGGGTTAGGGTTAGCGATGTCACATAACACGGGCAATCTGGTGATTTCAAAATGATCACACCAACCACCTCGACAATCTACTTTTCGGGTGAACTGTAGAGATCGCGGTATTTAACGTCCTTTGACCTCTACTTCCAGACTTCGCACAGCATCACTGAGGAGCAGATCTGTGCTGCATGGACACACCAAAAGAGCAATGAAGCCAGATAGATGGCTGTGCTAATTGAATTTTCCTCTCGCCACGTGTTGTACACAACGCAAGTTCAAGCGAGTGCCAGAAAAAGAACGATCGCTGCAGTGTTATGTAGGAATGGTGGAAATTCATGGGCTATTTCAAGTCCGTCCATAGTCCACAGCACATTTAAGAATTGAGTCTGGGGATCTTGATTGCGATTACAAAAAGATCGCGAGACTATATGAGACTACTGAATGTGAAAATTCATTCTCACAGAGTGCAACATGTAGCTGCCACGGTTTTTGCCTCAATCCATTTCAAGTAAACGTTGATCGCAACGTGTAGTGTCCATAGAATAATGGACACCACCTGCGTTTCAATTGGTTCCCTATGAGCCTCGCTTTCACCACGCAACCATGTCTGCAACCATGCGAGCCGACAGCATGACACGTCTTCTATCTGCTTCACGCCTCCATTACAGACAACATGAATGAAGAAAGAACACATTTTCCTGTGTCATTAGCAGTTGCCACTCTGAGGAAGAGGTTAAAAAAAAATGAAGCGGTCGGGTTTTATCTTCGTGACAGCAGCACTCTGGGAGGGAAAGTAGTCTGTTTCCACTTTAAGTTTCCAGGCACCCAGTTTTCTGACAGTTAAACTCTTAATAAAAACTCAAGGATGTTGTTTTTTTGACTTTAACTTTGACGGTTTGCTGCCTCATGAATATCTAATGCCATCGCGGTAACGTTCGGTGGCTCTAAAAGAATGTGTCACCGTGTTATGAGACTAAATTTAGTCTCAATTTTATTCGCCGCTCATCTATTTTCACAAAAAGGGGGGCAGATTGATGTTTTTCATTTTCTTCCTCCCCATTATCCGAGAGTGATTTGTGCACAATGTAATGGATCATGTGAAAGCTGTGAGCCTTTTACCACTGATTTTAACTTTGTGCATGATGAAACAGGTGGCGGTTGACTCTGCACCAGGCACTTTTTCTCCGATTGTCAGTGTGAGGCGACTGTTTGGTACAGGGCAATGTTTTACATACAAAAACCTCGGCCAATGAAATGTTTATTTTCTACAACTAATGCGACCAACACTCCTCTTAAAAGCACCCTGCAAGGTCACCATTTTTTCCTTTTTACTTGTGTTATAGAACTCGAGCACACTCCAGTTTTAAATGGTTCCCCAGACGGTTCCGCATTAGCAGTTTTCAGCATCGTCTGCACAACGGGCACTCGAACACTTGGTCTGGCTTGGGTTCCCATAAGTGAATGGAGAAAGCAGCTGCACTCGACTTAACAAATCAACAGTGGGCCGAGTTTTTTAAAAAACGTACAGCCTTATTACCGGAGCGCCGCCGGGGGAGACGGGAGGGCGTAGAGTTTAAGCAGTTTAAGTTCAACGGGTGGAAAGCGTTCCGAGTCGAGCGGCACCAGGGAAAAAAAGTTCTTTGTCTTCGGGTTCGCCATCCCAGCAGTTCTGCCCTTTTGACCTCAACGCATTGTTAAGTAAGAGACTGATAAACAATCACAAATGAGATGTAGTTCATCACACTTAATGAGGAAATGGAAATATAACAACATATTCGGCTTTGGCGCTTCCTGCTTTAAAGAGGACCTCTCTTTCGCTGAAGGCCTTTCAGGGTCCAGCCAGTTGAGCTGCACATGTGTGTTCCTGTCTATCTATCTCTGACACGAGACGCACGCCTCACTACACTAAACTGCACAGGCAGACAAGTGCAAACACCATTCATCACCATGGCACTGGCATGGGGGGGGGGGGGGGGTGTCCTCAGTGCGCGCCACATTAAACCACAGCGTCTCAAAGCGACCGTGTTTCACGAAGGGGGCACATTTAAAGGAAAACAATGATGCAAGTTAAAGCGAGGCGGCCAACCTAAGCTCGCACCGACGAGAGAGCCAGCAGTCCCACACACACCGCTCGTCTTCCAAGTCTGAGCTAAACGGTTGTTACTTTTTCCAGGAGTCCATCGAGCAGCTCTGACGGCTCACCAAACACTACCTTTTCACAGCCCTCTTACATCACTGTTTGTTTGATCAGCACGGGTAATAAAGTTCCCATCTGGTTTCCCGACTGAGACTCTGGCCAACAAGGGGCGGGACATATTTGCAGAAAACCACAAAGAGAGAAAAAAAAAAAAAAAAAGACACAAACCTTTAGAAAAAAAAAAAGGGAGTCTTATCTGATCCGCTCGGGATTTCCAAAGTTCACAAATGGAATTAGGAGCTGAAAAAGCGCAGGAGGGAGAAAAAGCAGAGCCAAGCACAGACACATTTACAGCTTAACGAGAGTGGGAGTTTGTAACATTTCCAATGAATTCATGTTTTGAACGGAATACTTTAGAAGCATGAATATTTACCGGAGTTTTCCCTGAGTCTGTGGAAGACTAGGTGCGTGCAAGTTTCTCAGTTTATAAAAATGTGCAGCTTGACATAATTCGGGAACATTTGAACTCCACCAAGGAGGTTATGTCTGCACCCACGTCCACTTGTTTGTTGGTTTGTAGGCAGGATAACACAAAAACTACTTGACGGATGTCCACAAAACTTGGATGGAGGATGGGACTTGGCCCAGAATAGACCCCTTTAACTTTTGGCGGGGATCTGGAAAACCTCTCGACTCACTCGCCTTCTTTGACATCGAATTACGCATGAATCATGTTAAAAAATGAGCTTATTTAAGTGACTTGTATCTTTGAGTGAGTACAACTGGACACTGATCCAAATAAGAATCTGATCTAGTAGATTTTAAACACTTTATATTCGATATTGGTATGTTCTTGATTGAATTAAAGGGGACTGTTGGGCTTTGGTGGAGGTATGCACTCTACCATTCTAAGAGAACAGAAAAAGCCAGAGCAAATAACGGTTAGAAAAGACTCAAAAAGCATCATGATAAAAGTTGTTAAAGACGTCAAATGACACCTACAACCATTAGATCTGGCAAAGGTTGAGAAAACTGTGCGTCCGACCCTGTGAATGAATAAAAACACTCATACTCTCGGCTAAACTGATTCATGCCACAGAGTTGAAGTTGGGATAAAAAAAAAGAAGTATAACATGCTTTAAAACTCACTTCTAAAAGCACATGCACAGTGCTGCTTCTGTGGCAGCGTACTGTACCCATTCTGAGTCAGTTTTCAATATAATGCAACAGCGGTGTGTTTTAACATTGCAGCGTGATGCAACTTTTCCCCTCCATCTATGTCTCTCATCTCCTTGTTTGATTTTATAACTCGGGGGCTAGATGCCTCTGGGAAGAGAAGGAGGAGGAGGAGGAGGAGGAGTGGAGATCCCAGCAGAGAGGAAGCAGGTCAACTCTGACAAGCACTTTTTTTGGTTGCTCATAGAGGTGAATAGTTTTTATTCATGCAGCCCAACGCTGAGCAAGTAATTTATTCCAGTCAGCAGCATCGAGATCTCTTAAAAAGAAAAAAAACCTGGGGGCACGCTGGAGGGTAAACCCACCTTTCGGTCTGCTCGTCCGCCTTCAAAAAGCCTGACACTGATCTTTTCTTCTGTTTGCCACAGATCCATAGATTACAGCCGACATAATGTAAAAGGATGTGATATTTTAAACGGAATAAAAGATGCTCTGAGTGATCCCCAAAGTGGAGGTCAGAGGTGGAGGTTTTTTTCATTCAGCCCTCCATTTCACAGGCAGCTTTGTGCGTGTGTGTGTGTATGTGTGTGTATGTGTGTGGTGATGGGGATACTTCTCTTATAAAACTTTGAATGGGTGCTGGGATTTGACACATCTGCCCGTTTGTTTGCTTGCTTGTTTGCTTGCTGTCCTCCCTGCGTTTGAATTACAAAAGGATGGTGCTCTAACCGGCAGATGTTGGCAATTAGCGACCGCACTTTTCATTAACATCTCTAACTGATGAGCCTCGGTTTGGACTGAAGACTGTGGAAACGCTCGGACAAACTCGGTCTTTAGGAGTTTTATCCTCCGATCGGTTTCCAATTCGTTCACAAAAAGACAAAAGAAAAGATAAACACACAGCAAAAGTGTTTAAATCCCAACCCCCTTCTGTTCTGCAGGAAGAGAGGAGGAATGAATGAGCCGGGGAGCAGACGACACTACATGACTATCCACAGAGTGAACTTCTTCAGAGAAGTTGCAGCAACAGTGGAACACAAGACGAACACAAAGGGACTCGCAAGTTGTTCTGCAGCACCGAAGCCAAAGTAACACAAGACGCACAGAACTTGCCTCTTTTATCTCCGCAGAAGTTGCTCCCTCTCGTCCTTAACAAAAAAAAAAATCCCCTCTGCGGACAAAAAAAAAACAAAAAAAAAAGTAGGATCCCAGAGGCGCTTCTCCCAAAAGTGTGGAGTGGACTCCTGAAGCCCCTTGCCCGCTTCCTGGGAGTTGAGTTCTGCTGCGCTGGATGAGGCTGAACGCGGCTCTCATCCGGATCTCGGCACTTTTTTGAATGGAGCTGCTGCTGGATGGGCTGAGAGAGTGCAGGGTCCGCCGGGCGCAGGGAGTGGCTGGAGCGGCGTCTCTGGGCGAGTCCAGCGTCCTAATCACCTCCAGCGCCAGGGGGAGGAGGTGGGGCTGTGATGCCTTCACGAGTTGTCGGAATTTTTTCATCTTTTTTTTTTTTTTTTTTTTTTTTGCTGTTGTCCACATGGAGCACCAGCACTTACACAACATTCATCAAATGTAATAATAATCCAGGAGTTCAAGCAGGACCGACTAAATATTTCAAATTGTATGCCTAACCCCAGTGTTGTAAAAAACAAAACAAAAAAAAAACAAACATAGTTCTGGGGACCTTATTCTCCTCTGAAAATATAGAAATACCCAAGTCATTTTAGTGTGTATAAAAATTATTTAAGTACAAAACTTGAGTAAATGTACCCAGTTACATTCCATCACTGCCTAAACACCATCTTCCACAGGCAAAAGGGTGTTTTACTCTAATAAACGAGAAAGATTTTGTGCCAAATGGATGTATTAATTAATTAATATGGACATATAACTTATAGTACAGCCATGATTTTTAAAAAGGTGTTGGGACATGTGACTACATTTACTGTTTTTTTGGCTCGTACAAATGATTTGATTTGGCTTAAAGACGTTCCGGGAATGAGATCTAAGATTTCCGAGGTTAATATTAACGCAACATTAAAGTTTTCCCTTCATCCCATGGCCGGATACTGCAGCCACCCGACAGCACAACACCCCCCTCCTGTGTCTTAATGCTAGATAGCACCGACATGTTGGCCCGTTGTGTAATTACACTAACCCTGGATCAGTTTGGGGTGTTTAAAGAGAAGTTTAGAAGAAAAAAGCTGCTGTTCCAGATTTTGGGGGGGTTGAGGAACATTTCTACCGTTCGTTTACCCGTTAACTAAAGAAAATGACTTCTAACTGTCCAAAGGGGGTTCATGTACAAACGCTGTCGTTATATTACTCCATTTTGCTTCCTAAGCAGAAAGTAACCACTACTATGTTGCACGTACGTGTTCATTTGCTGGTAATGTTACCAAAGTTATTTCACTCGGGACACGTTTTTCTCCATTTTGTTAGAGTTAGTGAAACTGACTCTCCCCGCATAAATGTAATGACCCAGATAAATCTGGCTTTACTGCGCATGCGCGTTAACAATTTCCTTTTCCCTGGAACTGATAGTGTTGTTATCCAGTGATATTAGTTTTTATCTTTTCGGACTGTTTTTGCTCATAAAGAGGATTTCGGTGAGTTGCTTTTTTGTTGTTTTTACAGTAGTTGTAATGTGATCGAGCTATGGTCACATATTTAACGTATTGATGCACTGCGTCAGGAAAAAGGGATGCCGAAGCTAGCTGTAGTAAGCTAACACGACCGTTAGCCGGTGTAGTCAGACGTGCAGGTTATCTCTCGTCTGGCTTTAAAATTAAAATAAAATTAACAATCATTGTTCATGTCATGATTTGCTATTTAGTTAAGAAAATATGTCTAGTCAGAGTCTACAAATGTCATGTTGTGTGATAAGTTTATATCGTGAGAGTGTACACCGGAAGATGAACGAATCATAGCAGAGAAGTAGGGGATGTGGCTAATGTCTGGCATGTTGTACCTTGCACTGCATGAGCGTGTTCTACACCGTTACATAGCATTATATCCATTGTGCCATCTACACTGCTGCTCCCGTGTCTATTTCCATTACATTTGATACATGCCAATTTTAAAATGGCCCTTATCTTATAATGTGTCGCACTTTGTCTTCAGGTGAATAAACTTGCAATAGGTGATGGCTGGAATTGGAGTTTCCAGCCATTTGTTTAGTCCAACAGTGTCCCTTTTGCAATGTATCATAGATGAATAGGTGTAGAAATGTATTTGTATGATATACATGTCCTAATGCTGATCTTATTTCTCTTTCCCCGTTTCTTCCAGAGTGTCTTTTATGAGTAATCAAAGGCAGCAGAAGCCTACGCTAACAGGCCAGCGTTTCAAAACCCGAAAAAGAGGTGACAAACTTGAAGGCACCAGTGTTTGTTGGTTATTTTTCTCCATCAGGTTTCCGTGAAGAACACCTGCTTGATTGTCTTCCGGCTTTTCAGTGTACCTTTCTATCCAGCCACTTACCTGCTTACAATCATGGACACAGGAACACGGTTGTAAGGTTTGATCAGTGGTGGTCACTCCTGTTTGTTCACTGACAAGATATTCAGCATTAAAAACACTAAAAAGATGTGTCTGGGGTCCAAACTGTGATTAAGTGTTATTAAGGGATGTCAGTGATCATAACCCAAATGCCTTTTCAAGGAAGAGAATATGACAACCTACAAATGATCTTGACCTGCGTATGGGTTTCGATGTGTCCTAAAAGAAGGTCCTAAGTTATTGGCATTGATAAACTCTGTCTTCTCAACAGATGAAAAGGAGAGGTTTGACCCTTCCCAGTTTCAGGAAAGCATCATACAAGGTCTGAATCAAACTGGCACTGATCTGGAAGCTGTTGCAAAATTCCTTGATGCCTCTGGTGCCAAGCTTGACTACCGCCGCTATGCTGAGACACTATTCGACATCCTGGTGGCCGGTGGAATGTTGGGTAAGAGGCGGGCTCTTCATATGTGTTTTACCTTTTACATTAAAAGGGTCATATAATACAAATTTTCAGGTTCATTCTTTTATTTTGGGGTCCTAGTAGAAGCTGTTTACATACTTTAATTTAAAAAAAAAATCCATACTTTTTTCTTATACGGGGCATTGCTTCAGCATCCGTTTTCACATGTCTTTATGCTCCCTTGTAGCTACAGAGTGAACATCACGCCTCTGTTCAATATTTGATGAGAGTTGCACATGCTCATTACTTAGCGGGCAGGATGTAGCTAATCAGAGGCAGAGTAGGGCAGATCATGCCGTGCAAGGTAGTGTGATTGATAATAACACAGCTACAGCTGCTCACCATGGCTGCAGTACAGCTGTACATATTTTATTAAAAAAAAAAATCTATATTGATATAATGCATCTTACGTAGTGACTCATCTAATTTACAGAAATGAAGGCTAGACTCGAAACCAGACGTTTCAAGTAGTGCAGGGGCAGAGAGAGAATAGTGCCCTGGAAAATGTTTATTCTTTGTTAGTTCAATGCAACTATTTACATTTAACCATATAAAGTATAACTCACTGGATGTATGAAGCATAAGGCAACAAAATGAAGGAATTGTGTTTTTTATTTTTTTATTTTTTTTTATTTTCAGCCCCAGGAGGGACACTGTCAGAGGACGTGACACCCACCGAGTTCTGTCTCTTCAAAGCGCAAGAGGACATGGAGACCATGCAGGCATATGCACAGGTGAATACCATTAAATTCTGCTTCGTTATCCCATGGAAGTCACAAATCCATTTTTTTTTAGGATGGTACAACATATTCTGTGTTTTCTTTTTAGGTCTTTAACAAGCTCATCAGGCGCTACAAATACTTGGAGAAAGGGTTTGAGGAGGAGATTAAAAAGGTTTGTCTTTTGCCAGTTGTGTCTTTTCAGGAACACACAGTACCACAATAGTAAAGCTTCTAAGTTCATGTCCATTCTGTTCCAAATCAGATGTTGTATAATTTCAGCATATGGAACTGACTCAGTTCAATTCAGCCTACATGATTGAGTTTCTGTGTTTGCTCTTTGGCAGCTGCTGCTGTTCCTCAAGGGCTTCACAGAGTCTGAACGCAACAAGCTGGCCATGCTAACGGGGATTCTGCTGGCCAACGGCAATCTCTCTGCATCCATTCTCAGCAGCCTCTTCAATGAGAACCTAGTCAAAGAAGGTGCGTTCCTCTGTGCCTCGTGGGCTTGCCTAGTTGTGTTTTTTTTGTTGTTTTTCAGATCCGCAGGTAGAAGCAGTTGGACTGACAAGAAATAATTAGCCTCTTAAGTACCTGTGGTTGGTTTTTTTTTTTTTTTTTTGTTAAGTGGCGTATCCTTTCTTGCCTCCTTCTAAAATCTTTCTTTTTAAAATGTGTAGCTCATTTTTTTCTTTATGATTTTCTAATAATCGTCCCAACAACTAATAATCAATCCTTAAATATGTAAAATACGTGTTTACTCTATTGTGTAAAAAGCAGCCAACTGGAGAGCCCACAATTTCCCATCCCAAAACTAACACAGACTTTGCAATGAAACAAACCAATTTCTGTCTCTGCTCTGTATATAATGGAACAGCAGATTTCTACAGCCATGTTTGATATTAGAAGCATCTGAAAATGATGCATCAAATGCTGTCTAACACTCAGAATATTTTAATCATTCAATTAAGTGTCTTTTTCTTCCATGTGAGTTGATAAATGGTAAATGTGAGCGTTGACTAATGATGCCACTTGCAGACTAAATTAGCCATGCTGTGCATCCAGAATGGCTTTTGTGTTTTGTTTGTTTGTCTTGTGGCTGTTTGTTTTGCTCTTGTTAATTGCTCTCCTCAAAATCAGAACAAGTGCTGGCATTATTGTAGCTTTTCTGAAACAATGGCATCGTAAGCATTACCATTCGCACTTCCAGTGACTAGAGCATTTGGAGTTACTGACTACGCTAACTAAACTTTTGGGGAAATATTTTAGAAACCATTGTTGGTAATGTTGGCAGTCACACATGCACACAACTCTATTCCATAGACAGCAAGCTACACTCAGAGAAGTGGTGCGAACAGAATGTAACTGATCAAACCAGTGCTGAATTTTTGCAGCCAATTTTCATATGAATACTTGAGAGTTCTAAAAAAAATCTGCTATCAATCTGCTAACCTACATAATACTTATTAAGTTGATGTAATGAACTAAAATATAACTGAAGAACTGTTTGATCGCTGAAAATGGTGAACTAAGAATTATGAGATAAATGTACATAGAGCTATAGGTAAATATATACACTGAATGGGACCTTTTAGAGTTAAAAAAAAATAAACTTGTTACTTCTAAACATCTTAGTAGAGCAAGTAACGAAGTAGAGAGCATAACTCAACCACACCACAACAGTCCCTTTTTGTATTCACTCATTAAAACCAGCCAACTAAATCTGCCTAATTTTCTCATAAGCACTGTATTTTGATCCCTGAGAAAATCTCGAAAAAAACACCTTATCTTGAAATGTGAAAGAATGTGCGCGAAAATCCATCCGCTTTATCCGGATTCTCACCAAAAGTTAATCTGGGCCGAGACCCATCGTCCATCCAAGTTTCATGGAATTCTCTTATTAGTTTTTGTGTAATCCTGCTGATAAATCAACCGCCCACCATCAGTCAATCAAACAAACACACATGAGTGAACACATAACCTCTGTGGCAAAGGTAACACTCTTTCATGCTTTGCCAAATATCACTTTAAGACAAAAGTTGCATTTGAACCCAGCACAAAGAGTTACATATACAATTTCCATGAGTCAGTATTGTGGAGAGACAAAGACCTTTGTGTGAATGTGTTTTCAATGTGTACTTGCTGTACTTGGGAATTGAGAATGTCTAAAGAAAAGATGCAGATGACAGTTTTGGCTTCAACCTGGTGCTGTCAGCCAGAAATGGGACACAAAAACTGGGACTGATGGGCCGCTTCAGCCCAATGGTGCCATTTGACTTAATCTAACATTAGCCATAAACCTCCCAATAGATGGAGGACATCTGCTCTTTATTTCAGATCTGCAAACCATGTCACTAAACTGAGGTTCACTTAAATCATTTATGTATTTCTTTTCTTTTTTTAAGGTACAGATGCAAATTTAATACACCTGCGGTCCAAACTAATTTTGACGGCTGCATCATTGTTTTCTTAGGCATTGTCCTCTTTCAAACCTGTCTAATTGCATCCTAAGGAGTTGTTTACAGATGTATTACTCAGGCCTAGCTTTATCCTGGCAGGTCTGCTAGCAGCAGCTGACACGTCTCTATGCATTTGTTCAGGTGTTTCGGCATGCTTTGCGGTAAAACTCTTCAAATCCTGGCTTTCTGAAAAGGACATCGGCTCTGTTGCCACCAGTCTCCGAAAGGTTGGCATGGACAACAGGCTCATGGTGAGAATGACAGCTCAAATCCAAAGTCTTTACAAGGCTAAGATGCACAAAGGGTCAACAGCCTCGCTGTGCTCTCTAAATGACATTGTTTGATGAAAATAAGTCCAGAGGGTTCCATGCCTTAATTTAGCTCCAAATTATAGTGGCATCTGATCTGCAGGCAGCTTATGAACAGAGGCTTCTTAATGGCCGATGAAAGCTTGTTTGGCCAAAAGAGTCTGCTTCAATATTTCACTGTGTGCTTTTTCAGGAACTGTTCCCTGCCAACAAGCGCAGTTGTGAGCACTTCTCGAAGTACTTCACAGACGCCGGGCTCAAGGAGATTTCGGACTTTGCCAGAAACCAGCAGTCCATCGGTGCTCGCAAAGAACTGCAGAAAGAGCTTCAGGAGCAGATGGCACGTGGGGACCCTCTCAAAGATGTAAGCGTTGTCAGTTTGTCGCCCCCTTTTACATAAATCGAAACCCATTTTGTGTGAGGGTCACACTTCATTGTGCCCCCAGTTTCGGCTTGAGGGCTGGATACAAGGATGCTGTAAATTATTGGGAAGTTGCAGACAATTCAATAAAATTAAACAATTGGTTAATTAATCGTTATCGTTTCTGATAATGAATCTTGTGGAGTAATTGTTTAAAGATAGAACGTCAATTATCTGGTTTCATCTTCATAAATGTTTATATTTTCTGGTTTCTTTACTCCTCTGAGACAGTTAACTGAATATCTTTATGTTTGCAGAATAAAACAAGATATTTGAGGGCGTGAGCTTTGGGAAACGCTGAACATTTTCACTATTTTTTGACATTGTAGACCCAACCACTAATCAGTTAATCAAAATAATACCAACAGATTAGTTGACAATGAAAGCAGTCCTAGTATCCATTCAGCCTGAACATAATCCCAGCTCCTGCCAGCATTCCTGTACCTCGATCTTCGGCCGGATTTGATAAGCAATGAGCTTCTGCGTCTGCTGGCCATGGTTCTGCTTGTTTTGCCAATAACATGCGTTACATCTCTGTGCCTCGTGTCTAACAGATCATTGCCTACGTCCGTGAGGAAATGAAGAAGAACAACATCTCCGAGCAAACGATGATTGGACTAATCTGGTTGAGTGTAATGAGCTCTGTGGAGTGGAACAAGAAGGAGGAGCTGGTCACAGAACAAGCCATCAAACTTTTAAAGGTGACTCCTCTGTTATTATGGCTCCGTTGTTCATTGATTCTGCGGCAACCATGGCAACACGCGCGGAAATGAGAGATCTAAAGACACTTACGGATGTCACTCTTAAATTGTGCCTTAAAGATTTTTGTTTTTTTCAAATCCAGGCTGCTCTGGGCTTTGAAGATAATTGATTTACCAACCCAGAGCCTTTCAAAGTAGAAGTAATGTTAGCCAAAAAATACCCTGAATCTTTTTTTCTATCTCCTGTGAGGTCCAGAAACTTCCCACCAAGCCTTTGTTTGAATATTAATGATTTTTTTTTTTTTTTACAGCTCATAACTTTTAATGTTCCCTGTTTTACATTCTCAGCAATACAGCCCACTGTTGAAGGCTTTTACCTCCCAGGGCCTCTCTGAACTCACTCTCCTGCTGAAGATCCAAGAGTACTGCTACGACAACATACACTTCATGAAGGCCTTCCAGAAAATTGTTGTTCTTCTCTACAAAGGTAGGTTATTTGTGCTTCTTCTTTTTATTTATTTTTTTCATGTGGAAAAAGTGTTCGCTTTATAGTGGGAGGCTTTTTTTTTTTTTTTGGTGAATGATGCCAGATGGCCAGAGATTATAGCCAAAAGTTTGTCTTGCTTGATGTCGCCAACCTGCTTGAAGACATCTGTTTTTTGAGCACCCGCAGACTCATTTGTGCAGTTGGTGGCATGTTGAGTTGTATTTGTCATTTATTAATTTATAAATTTACTCCCTTTTTTTTTTTAGCGGATGTCTTGAGTGAGGAGGCAATTCTGAAGTGGTACAACGAAGGACACGTCGCCAAGGGAAAGAGCGTTTTCCTTGAGCAGATGAAAAAGTTTGTTGAATGGCTCAAGAATGCAGAGGAAGGTAAACACCTCACGGTCTCTTTTTGTTCCGTCTTTGTCAGTCGATGATCTTGGTTCTCCTTTCCACAGAAGTTTCAAATGTCCTGGAAGATTCAATGTCATGCTGATGAAAATTTGCATTTGTATTATGTAGTCCACAAAACAGTTCTGTAGTGTCACAGCAAAACAGAGTTGCAGTATTCTCCTAAACAACTGAAATAGAGTGGGACTTGTTTTGGAACTCGAATGAAAAGGAACAAACAAAATAAAGAAGGCTCCATACATCTGTTCGATGTAATTCAAGTCTCCTGAAGCCCTGAGATCCCAAAGTGATTTCAAGAGACATTATTTATACCTTTTTTTTTTTTAAAGCCAACATCTTACCAGAATTTGCTAAACTGAAAGCATCACTGCACACCCCATCTGTAATCGGTGCGGTAGCTTCACCACACATGACTTCAGGAATGTCGAGTGGACTACATTATATCACCCAGCTGTCCTTCTGAATGTTGGTGAACAGATAATAACTGAATCTGTAGTGCTTTTCAGACATCTTGATTGTCTTGGAGTGAGTTGCCAAGTGTCGGCATGTTGGCTCTAACGATGTCTGCCTTCTCTCTAATGTAATGGAACTCTGCTTAGGTGCTCAAAGCGGCAAAAGAATATTCAAAAGAACTCAACAGGCATGGCTCTTTCCTGAAACCATGACCCGGTTTTCTCAAGATAACCCACAGACCTTCAGATATATTTTGCTGCCACTTTGAGCACGACAAGCTGAAAAACATCTAGTTCCATTATTTGAGAGGCAAGGTAGACATCTCTATGGCCAATCCCTCCAGAGCAGTGCAACTCACAACAAAGCTAAAAATATTTCTTTGCTTTTTGGGTGAAGTGTCCCATTAGAAATGGAAAAAAAAAAATCACAGAGACCAGGAACGGAGTGCACGACTGACCCAAAGTGTCAGTATTTGACATCCTGTTGATGAAACTCAACAATCAGTTCATTTGATCTAAATTCACTCACTTTACCTTTTTAATGTGAGTCAAATTGTGCCTGGAGCGAACGATGTTCACCCGACCTGATGGCCGGAGAAATAAAAATGTCGGCCCTTAACCTGTTTTTTAAAGAATAAAAGTTACTTGTCAGATAACAGAAACCTTGTACACAGATTGCTGTAAAAATCCATGGGATGGTTTTGTGCTGTATCTCTGTGCTGAGTAACTGTGTTTGGCTTCTCTTTTGTCCCACTTCTAAGTTTAGATGACATTGGTGGTGATGCATAGTGCATCGATGTTTGAGCACAGCTCTGACTGTTGTTCTCTTTTTTGTGTTTTTTTTTTTTTTTTTCTTTCCAGAGTCTGAGTCCGAGGAAGAGGAGGCAGACTGAGGACCTCAAGCTGAACTACCATGTTGATTTGTATTTTTACATTAACATAGCACCAGATGCAGTAGAGAGATTTGTTACAGAAGTCTGTCTATAATTAGTTTTTTTTTTTTTTCCTTTTTTCTATTCCCTACCTCCTCATATCTAGTTCAACTGTAATGTAAGGGCTTTAATATTGCTTTTCTTTTCAACCCGTTTTCTGTCTGTCTGAATTGAATCTGAATGAAGTACTTGTTAGTCTTCTTCACACTCCTTCTGGAAGCGGTCACAGTGCCACATATAGCTAAATGAATTGACAACCCCCTTTTCCTGTAACAAAAGGGGGGCTGTTTGTTTGGATAGATGGGTCCCTTTTAAGAATTAGCCAGTTTGGAGGCATATTTCACAGCTGTTGTATTAGTCATGGAACTCTTTCTTCACCAGAGGTCCATCTGTGTAGCCATGATATCTTGGTCAACTGAAAGGCAAACTGTTTTTTTTTTAAACTCGTTTCACATCTCTGCCAATTACGTGACAACTTTATTTTTTTTTTCCTTCTTTTTTTTTCTGCCAGTATTTAGATCTCCGTAACCAGATGGAGATGTGCCATTTTCAGACACTGAATTGTGATGGTTTCAAAAGCCCCTTATAACAAACTTCAGTTGTTCTACACATCTTATGTAACAGAACCATGTTAGCCTTTTTTTCCTTTACCATACAGATTGACTTTTTAAAATAAATGGAAATTAATGGTTTTCATTGCTGCTCCGCTTACTTTCGCATACAGTCACATCATTTCTATTATTCTGTGAACATGCTAATGAGAAATAATACGAGCAGTTAGAGCACATTAGCAGGACGTTTCAGTCATACATACACACACGCAGACAATCATATGCCAAAAGCTCTTGTGGAAATTGAGCCAAATCCATCTGTTGTGTCACAGAGCACCCCGCGTTCCCTCGCAGTTTTTTTTCCCATCGTTTGATCTCCTCAAGCCTCACCTAATCAAGTA
The DNA here is from genome assembly GCF_904848185.1 of Acanthopagrus latus. Taxonomy (NCBI): domain Eukaryota; kingdom Metazoa; phylum Chordata; class Actinopteri; order Spariformes; family Sparidae; genus Acanthopagrus; species Acanthopagrus latus. Next base: position 22,202,816 of record NC_051047.1, on the reverse strand, counting down.
ATCAAGGAAGGCGGCGTGACCTGAGGTGCAAACAACCATCTCATTCAACTCACTTCTATCCCACTTTAAATGGTAATTATGGCTCAGTCAAGCATGCAAAAATGAGGGAGAGATGGTGATTCAAGATGTTATGAAAACGGAGGTCCACGTCGCACATTCATTATGACAAGTCATTTTACAAAGTGCGCGACCAACTCAGAATTTTGAGTGCGTGTTTAACCTCGCCTCTGGCTGGTGACGTTCAAGTGTCAGGAAACTAAGTTGTGATTTCCCCAAGTGGCCAAAGTTTACTGCACTTGATACTTTTCACTCATTTTACTCAAGTGTTAAAGCAAAACCATTATCTCTGTCTGGGAAAATGATGATGGGCATTTCTGTATATCTTCCATAGTCAAAGTTTAGTTCAGCTCCAGCTATTCAGTTATTATGCAGTTAGTTATTTCCTGTGGTTGAAGGAGTACAGTTACATGACTGTACTTAAATATTATTTTAATACCAGTAGTTTAACGTGTAACTGAGTAACATTTCAAAGTATTCCTCTTAAACTCAGCTCAGAGTATTAGTTCCTTTCTAACCGTCGATGTTAATGCATTATCAGTATATGTATTCAATCAATACTCCCATCTCCTCTGCAGCTCTGCTCCAGTGGTCGTGGTCACCTCTCTAAACCTTCAGTGCATACTTAAGTACGAGTGAAATGACAGATTTGAAAAAATACTCACAAAAGTACGAGCACCCTCCCAGAAAAGTCTTAATTACAGTAATTTGAGTAGTTGTAATCAGTTGCTTTCACCCCTGCCCTCCGCCTCAAGAGCACCAGAGTGGTTATTGGTTAGAATTACAATACCTGCGTCTGTATTGTATTCATACAATGACCTTCAGGCACTCAGTAGGTAACACAGTCAGCCGGGGCAGTTCGCATGACACAAAGGGATTCACTGTACAGTACAGCAGAGCACCAGGAACGTTATCGATTGACAATCAGTTTCACTCGGCGCCAACAGATGGCAGTAAATCCCTGAGAGATGCTTCCTCCCACTATTGAGGCCTTCCACAGCTCCAGCGTGGAGCTCAAATAGAAAATGCCAATTTTTGAAGAAGGCAGACTAGAAAGTATTAGACACAGCCAGAACTACAAAGTATCCGACGAGTATTTTCTCTGCCTCTCTGTCCCGGGAGGATTTGTTTGCCTTTTGGTTTTATTTAGTCGCTCTAAAGAACATGAAACAATTTGGGAGAGTGACATGCCAGCAGGGGGAAACACGGCCGCTCTTGAGATTTGTGTGTGTGTGTGTGTGTGTGAGAGAGAGGGAGAGCGTGCACAAGTGCGCCTTGTGTGCGGCGCTGAATGGCAATGATGCCGCCCCTTCCTACCCCCTTCCTGTTGCAAAGCCTTGAGCATTACCATCTTGGTGGGACTGTTATCTGCTTGTTACCAGCGCTGCCTCACTTCACACCGCACACTGTGCTCCTCCCTGCATGTACAGGCGCCGAGCGGAGCTGCGTACAGAGGGAGGCCTGTGGTATCACGAGCTGTGCACACTGTGACCTGACACATCTGTTTGTTTTGCTCATTTGCCTTTCTTTTTTTTTTTTTTTTTTGGCCGATTGCATACGCTACTGCTGCTGCTGCATATACAGTAGGTTTCCCAAGGCCTACCTGTTTTGCTTGCACAGGTATATCTCGATGGCATGGTGTCGATGAACATACTGCACCAGGCAGACTTAACTCTTGTCCCTCAGTGACAGAGAGGACGGAGGTGTGACTGGTTTCATCTTGTCCTTCTCCAGCGTTCACATGCCAAAAGTTACATGAATATTTTGTGGGAAATTCTGTTTTGTTTTGTTTTTTGGGGGGTTTTTTTTCCCCTCTTCACTGACGTGGAAAAAATATGAAGAGGAACAGAACCGCGACTTAATTTATTTTTGGAAAATCCTGTCTCAGTTAGACTTCCATGCTTGAAGAGAGAGCAGACCAGCACAATGTGCCAGGGAATGCCAGGGGAGTCGAGGGGAGCAATTATTCTGGATTTCACACTGCGGCTTTGGTCAGTAAACACAACTCCAGACTGCAATGCAGAAGCTCATCTGAATAATGTCAGAAAAAAACAGAGGGAGACAGAAGAATGACAAGAGGAGAGACTCGAGCTCAGTTCATTTCTCGAAAGGAAAAAAAAAATCCCACAATCTCTCCATGATTTACTGAGCACCAGTGATGTTTTTTTTGGTAAATCGAGCAGCATTGTGTCTCAGGCCAGTATTTTCTGCTCAGCTGCCATCTTTTTTTTTTTTTTTTGTATGTGCAGAAGACCATTCTAATGCTGGGCTTAGCACCCAGGTGAAATATGGAAATGAGGATCAACGTGTTGACTCACTAAATGCTGCCAATTCGTCCCCGGATCAACTCTCGCCAAACAACCCAAATCGGCGCAGCCTCTCCAACCTCAATGCAGTCACATTATGGACAACTGAGCACCTCTGTGACTGGAAATAGCGACTAAGCTCTTAAAACCTAAAGGGCTGAAAAGTTTTTTTTTGTTTTTTTGGGTTACAGGCTTGAGAGCCACTGTTGTCTGTCAGCTGTCCCCCTCCCGCTCGGCTCAGGCTGGGGCTCCGTCCCTGGAGGTAACGCTGCCATCCTCCACCAGCCTTGTCTGGTGGAGGCAGCCGGCACATAGCTGCCTCTTTAATGCCGTGGCCTGGAGCTATTATTCTGAAGGTTATTCATCATGTATAACACTCCCGTTACAGAGGCAGATTAATTAAAGATGAGAACTATAGGTGTGAACCTTTTAGACCCCAGCTGCCGCCTGACTGAGAGAGCTGCACTGTATGTAGGGCTTCGTCTCTGTTTATACGATTGTTGTCATACGATATAACTGTAGGTAATAATAACGATATTCACCGCTAATGAGCCGCTTATTAGCAACATTACAGTCTGTTCGCATTTCATTTAATTTTAACCTCTATTTAGGATTCTCTGTTAGGATTACACAGTAGAAAATGCAAAAGGACTTGATAGACATACAGGTCAGAGAGGACCAACCAGCCTTGTTAGGAATTCGTAAGAAAAGAAATAACTACAGGTCTCAATAGTTTCCACTTCCACTCCAGTTTTAGTCACTAGTGTAGTCTGAAACTAATTAACCCCTCTCTGTAGTCTACCTTAACAAATAGCTGTGGAGTACGGTCATACAGAAGAGGGCATTAATGAGTGATTTATAATAACTTCTACATTGCCAATATGCTATAAATATGCAAGCCAGTGAGCAGGTAGATAATATACAGCCTACAAACAATCACAATATTTTAAGGTTATATCGCAATACACAAAACCAAATACCTCAATGTTGATATTGTGACAATATTGTATGTCCTTTCACCAGATATTGACACAATATTTAAAAAATAAAATCATCAGTAATGTGGATATAATGAGGAAGGGGGTAAATATAAGCAAGTATAAGGACACGTTTAGAAAATGACATCACTTGACTGCAATGCAAAACAACAATAATCATATAGCACTGATGTACTGCCCAACCATAAGTGTAACGCTGCTCCTTCTGCTACTACTGATGATAATAATAATCATAAAAATATCCAAATGAATCTGATCTGATGTAAAGGCGATAATAGTGACAAATGTGACACGAGCGAATCAGTTTGAGACTCTCACTGTTTGAGTCGAACTGGATGCAGCATTTAGCGGGTAGAGACGGCATTTTGCTGCAATGTTAAGGGTGCGACTGCAAAGGCTACTACACCACTGCCGAGACAGTCCTGACTTTTATTTGCACTTCACTTTTCTGCCCTTCCCCCCCCTCCCCAAATAAACGGTCTGTCGGTGCCAGTAATCTCAGAGACATAAAAGGGGAGCTATCACTCTGAATCTTTTACCACTGACTTTTTTTTATTTTTTTTTATAGGAAATCAACAGCAATCTCAACAGTGAGCGAAGAATCACTTCAAATGACCCAACTGCAGCTATTGTGCTCCTCATGCGCGTGCTATCCAACACCGAGGGATGAAAGGCAGAGATGCTGCGAGAGAAAAATGGGTTGGCCATCCTCATCCTTAATATATCGAACAAGACAGCTAAGCAAACAGTCGAATCATAAAGGTGAGCGCTGCGAAATTGGATGAAAGGTTTTTTTTTTTTATAAACGTGGAGGTTGTGGAAGCGGCGGTTGCAGCGATCAGGTGGTCACCACAGCCTCAAATAAGAGCATCTTCCACTCCTTAAAAGCCCCTCTGCCAGGCTTACGGGGACCACACCGAGTGTGTGTAATGGCCTGGCTGTGAGAGTCCGGGGATTTAACAGCTAGACTTGAGTCAACACCGAGGCTCATCACAAACATCATTACTTTCCCTTGGCTTGTCCTTTTCCCTCCTTCAGTGGCCCAGGTCTGATAGCTGTGTACAAACGACTGGGAGCAAAGGGATGGATGGCCTAGTTTGATAAAGAATGATCGACTCAAGGGCTGTTATTTACTGGGTATGTGCTCGTCTCTGGCTCCATATCCACAGGAAAAAAAAAAAAGGGTCTTCAGACATCTTGAATAGCAGACCTTATTACCATCTCTCCTGCTGCCCCTCTTGTTGCTCATTCAAGAGTTTCCACGAATTATTAATACACAAGTGTTGGTGGTAACAGGTCACTTGTACCCAGGATTATGTAATCAGAAACAAAAAAAAAATCATTATTTTAAAATATGCCAATTTTGGAAATTAAAAAAAAAAAAAAAAGATCCCACATGTTGCAGCATGCACACAGTTCACCTACAGAATAGCTTTTGTAATTTGATTGGCCCAACTGCAAATGCTGAATACAAATGAAAATGAACCGAATTTGCACTGAAAATGTTTTGGACTGCGTTGGAATTTTTAGTTCTAAATGTTCAAAAAATAAACTAAAACAATCAATAGAATGGGAGTAAATATCAGTTTTGATGATATGTGTTGTGTTGCTGATATTTGCTACTGAAGTTAGCGTGCTAAGAAGCTAGTCCCAGTCAGCCCCGTCTCCTAACATGACTCCAGGCTTTCAGTCCGTCTTGCTAGCTGCACGGCTAATTGAGCTAACTAGCTAATGGCAGCTTCAGTTTAGTGGTGAAATGCTGCTCCCTGTGTGCTTGCAGCATGAATTCAAGAGGTGGCCAAGAGAACATCTCTCATAATCACAAAACTTGAACTGTAGATTAAGGAACAGACCACATCATTTCAAAGCCTTCTGACCCAACCCTGTTCATACATTTAATCATTGTAATCATACGGGCTGCTGTACCGGGCACAGCTGGAGCTGTGACAGAAGCGGGGAAAGGGACGGGGCGGGCACTTTGACAAAGCCCTCATGGGAACACCAAAGCTACATCACAACACTTTGGCTGCGACAAACCGCACTGATAACTTGCAAATGGAATGAAAGTTTGCATCTCCAGAATGTTTTTAACGAGTCTCCCTGGAGTATGGCATAATGACTGTGGAGCCGGAGTGGAGAGAGAGTCGGGAGTGTTTCGGTCTGCATGCAGCTCTCAGCTTTTTCTTTTTGCCCGTTTATGCACCAGCGGCTCTGGGGACTAAGACAGGCAGTGAAAAGACATGAAAAAGCCTCTACAAAACTGTTTGTTTTTGTAAGGAATGGCAAAGTAGGGAGGAGGAATCCGCTTAATATTAAATAACTAAGTTTTTTTTTCTCCCCACAATTACACAGCAAATATTAAGTAGAAGCCCAGCAAATATATATATATATATATATATATATATATATATATATATATATAATATATGTAAAAATGAAAATGTTGTGTGTAAAACTTTGTCAAGGAGAGATGACTTGACAAAGGTGAATGAGATGGGCTTTTGAAAGGAGTACTTTCAAGGTTCTGAGTCTTTTGCACCTCAGGTGTAGAGGATGACCCTCGTGTCATCTCAGTTGCATACATTCAACATTCCGGCGGTACATTTTTTCCCACTATACAAAATGTGGAATGAGATTAATGGTCTCTGCAATGGAAGAAAAGCTCATGCTGAAGCAATGACAATGAATCTCACATTACTTAATAATTGCTACTTTTCCAGACGGCCATTTTCTAAAGTATAAAGGACTTTCTTTTTTCCGTAATCACAAAGTGAGGAAGAATCAATGCTGGACGGAAGAGAGCTTAAAAAAGCAGATTTTGAATACAGTCTGGGTTTTTTAACACATGCGGAGAGAACAGCCGACCCCTTGTGAGGATTTGATTTCTCTTTTGAGGACGAACTGATTATAATAATTAAAATATGGACAGTGGAAGCACAAGAACAAACGTTTACTACTTTGATAAATACATCCATTACAATTGGGTCAGAACATGGACATCAGAAGGATGTGTTTAAATGAACGGCAGTCAAATCGATTCAAGGGTTTGTTTCAATGACCTTTCATCAGGATCCACAAATAGGAAGTCACAATTAGCTGATTCTTGAGTATACGGACATGTTGATACAAAACCAGGACAGTCTGTTGACAATGCTATACCTACGTTCTCAAAACTATACAATACATAATGCAATATTATACCACATCACATAAAAATTACTGTTACACGACTAAGCTAGTCACCGGGTATGCTATTTTCTTTTCCACTTTTGCTAAGGCTAGCCATGGTTGTTATCTTTGGCCAGCTAGCTTTCACTTGATCTAGCTAGTGTTAGCTCTGGCTGTCAACGGTTCCTTGGTTGGTTAAACAGACACTAAGCGTAAATGTGACGGTGTAACACAGATTACCAATCCTATTTTAGCTAAGCTTGGTATTCAGCTCAGTTTTGCAGTGAACATATAAATCTTTATTCACAGTCTTTAGCCCAGAATACTCAAATTTAACCGAACAGGATGGTGTTTTATAGCATATACATAGCTATATTAGGCAGAGAGCAGATGGTTAGAACATCACTGTGACTTGTTTGGCTAACGCAGACGGATCAGCTCCTTCATTTGTATTTTAGTGAAGTATAGCTCGACTACCTAGTCCTGAATTAGCTCACCAACTAAACAAAGGCTCTGTCTCATGATGTCTCCAAAGATTTGTGTGTAGGAACTAAATTAAGAAATAAATAAATACGTGAGATCACATAATCAATTAACACCACACCTTAGCGACTGGATTTTTCTGCGATCTCCGACATGCGAGGCTTGATAGTTCCGCGGATGCGAGGAATTATCCAGCACTTAAACCTCTGTGGCTGAGTCACACCCTTGTGAGAGTGTTGCTTGAGTTATGTAAGAGTATGAATTGCTGTGAAATCCGAGGGCAAGGATATTATTACGAAGCTTTAAAAAAAAGAAAAAAAGAAAGACTAAACGGTGAGGTGAAGTCGCAGCCTTCTACTGAGGGATGGTTATTGCAGCCTGACTGTAATGGATTCCTTCACACCTCTTTTGCACCGTCAGTCTCCTCCAGCCAAAGTGGCAACCGTGATGCTTTTTAATCAATACATTGTAAATATTATACAAATGTGCGAGATGTAAGATGTGCAAGTCTGAGAAATAATCCACTTTCAGGCTTCATTGGCCTGTTTGACATCAGCAAAGGGGAAACAAAAAAACATTTTTACATTTTGTTTAAAGGGACATGCTTGTAAAAACTCAAAAGGAGGGAGGAGGCCCAATAAAAAGATCCACTCAGAACCATTCACTCACAACAGGCATACAAGGTATATGCAAACCTGAAGCATATACCTTATTCAGTAAGATACTTGTAAATTGACAGTGGTTGCGTTTCATTTTTAAGGACAACCTGCCGGCTGCGGTTCATGTTAGCTTGTATGTGTGTGCTAACCACTTCACATCAGACTGCTTCAGTAACGAGGGTCAATACAAAGCTGGCTTTGCCTCGACACTGATGCTCGTAAAAAGGATCACTCCCAACCATACCGGACCCAGCAACTGCACCTGCGCCACAGGTAAGTGTCGTCATGTTTTGATAGTATTAACAGTTACCTATGAGTCTGGTGAAGTCAGCTGGAAATTGGCTAACTAGTTAGCTCTGCTTCGGTCACAGTCAAAAGTCTGGAAACGTGCAGACTGGAGACAGAGACGATGCGAACAGTGTCCAAGAGTCTGGAGAATGTGTTGGAGACAAACACAGCTTTCGCTAGCTGTTAGCCATTAGCTACATGGCAGCAACTGTAACAACGCATACAAACAAACTAACATTATTCAGACACACTAACCATTCTAAAACATCCTCCTGCAGACAACTCGTATCAGGCGAGTAGATGTTGACAGACGGAGCTCATTAGCATTTAAAGATGCAGGCACAGAGACAGACTGCTCTCAGTAGAGCGACTTTTAGATAGCTGAAATTCAGGACCACCGATGGGTTTGGGGCAATGCACATCGAAGACAGTGTTGTTGGACCTCTGACAGCTGTGTGAAATTGATAAATAACAGTATAATAAGGGACCTTTAAGGATATATTGTGGACTGAGGGCATTAAGTGCATTACAGACTGTTTTAATAGTCCCTGTTAAAATGCCGGCTCTAGCTGCAGCCGCTTCATAATTTTACTAAGGTGGACCACACTGAAGGAGCAGCACAGTCTCCTCCATGTTCAAAAACATTCTGCATGCTGTCATTGAACATCTCAGCTTCCGTACAGAGATTATTTTTTAATGTTTTGTTACCCGACATCTTTACTCTATCTGAAGAGACGGAAACACTCAATTCACTCTCATCATTTTATGGCCACGCTTGCCGCGATCCACACCACTTTCATAATCCAAGTAATTCTAAAGCCTAAAAGGCATGGCAGAAGAAAACACATGTTTCGAATTATAACCCAAAAACCACTTCACTTAGAGGCAGAGTAGTGTATTAAACTGATTGCTGAATCAACTCTTATGTTGCACACACTGTGCACGGAGAGATGTCAGTTTTCATCCATCTGCTAAGATCTGGGCTAATCAGCTGATTCTCGTTGATTGTATTATTGTCAGACAGTGCACCCAACACAAACAATAAGGACATTTTGTCTTTGTCACCGGTGAGATGAAAGAGGCGGAGGCCATCATGACTTATTGATTTCGCTTTTCAAAGCAGGAGATGAAGAGGAATAAACTAGGCACAGAGAGATTTTTAAGAGAAGAGCCAGATTGCGGGGCAGCGGCTCAATAGCAGGAGCCTCGCCCACAATGTCTCGTGCATGCGGTGTGTTTGAGCACTGTGTGCAGCGCATAATGTGATTGTAGCATGTTTGCATGGGCATTTTCATGCACTACACGTGATGTACACCATACATACTTATACATGCGCCACTGCACACCAGTGGGCAATGGGTCAAAAGCATCCCAATTAAACCAGCGTCATGCTGACATCTCGTATGTCTGGCATGTTTTTATAACTAAGAAACGTAATTAATCATGAGGAATAGTGCAGCAGAACACACTGCAACGTGGAACAATGCTTTCTGTTTTTGCAGATTTTAATAGAGTGCTGCAGGGAGGATGTATATTTGTAGGCTAAACTGGAAGTTGGCATCACCCTGGTTCACTTGACAAAAAGCTTGTAGGGTTTTTCAATTGGATTTTGGGATTGTTGTAGAAAATAAGCTCTTTGGCAAACACGCGTTTGTGAAACTTAAAATAATCACAGAAGAAAATGTAATGGTTTTTGAAGTGTGAATGTAATTAGCAGAAGAAGTAAGCTAATGTTAGGCTACAAACAGGACTAACACCACTACCACTCAGTGTCTTAAATGACTGGACTATTATACTTCACTATAAACCATAAGTTGAAAAGTTAGAGTTAGAATAGTTTGCATCTAAATTCAGACTGTAAACATGGACTAGGGAGTATCTGAGTCTTAATGTCCCCGACACCCTCTGTCGTCTCATTCAGCCAACTGTTAGTGTCATGGTTTCAGTTGTGGTTTTATTTGTGATTTCCTGTTTTATTTTGAAGTTCTGCCCTTTTATGTCATGTTTAGTTTTTTCCTTTCCTTCCCTTGTGTGGTTTCCTGCCCTTTCTCAGTTTCGTGTCCACCCACATTTTGCAAAACATGACACAAGGAGGGCAGAATTTCAAAATAAAATAGGAAATGACAGGATCACACGACCAGTAGTGACCACCAATTTTAGGACACAAGGACGCTTTATGAATCAAACATGTGGTATTTACATCCTGAAATGTTTTATGTTGTAGAACAAAACATGAAAATATCTTAAGCTTGTGTTAAACTAAATAAGGCTCTCTCTTTTGAATACATACAAAACCTTTATGGTCTGCTTAGTATTGAGAACTGAATGTTTTTGTCGACCTTCTACACAACATACATTATATGACACTTCTTGAACTGAACCTCAGCACCAACAGGACTCAATACAGAGATTTTATTTGATTGGCAAATTATTCGACATTTACACTTTCAACAAAACTCAATTTATTTGCTATTTCAAATTGTGCCACTCTGAAGCGCTGTTGTTGTCAAACGTTTGCTGAGCCATTGTTGGATTTAACAAGAGCCCTCATTGGCCTCTAAAATCTGTAAGACGGCAAAGACAAATCGTCTCTGAGGGGCCAAGGCAAAGATAATGATGTGAGCATCCACAGTGATGAAGGACAACTTTCTGTAGACGGAAAGTAGTGCCAAGCATGCGCTGCTCGCTCCAGCTGTGTCTGCAGCATAAGAAATAGATATTGATGACTTGTTACTGCTGTGCATTGTGCAGCGCAAACCCACAGAAGGATACGGTTTTTATGAAACTTTTCACAGATGAGGAGTGAGGAGAATCCGGCACTCTGTTAGGAGAGTTGTCATCTCTTGAAGATAAATTTAACTGATACTTTTGGCTGAGAAAACATCACTTATCCTGCCTGATGACGTAAGAGACACAACACAAACTTCAGAGACCAAATCAGCAACAAAGATTGTTTAGCATTAGTTGGATAATTATCCAAGACCATGTTATTAGAGTAGACCATCTAAACATAGTCTCCTTAATGCCACTGAGTTGGAAACTATAAGGCTATTGTAAGCACTCTGAAAACGTGCCATTTTCCATTCTGAAAATCAGATTTTCAAAGCATTATTTTTATTGTGTTTTTTAGTTGGTTTAAGTAGACCATTACCTGTCAGAAAAATATGTGGTGCCATCTCAGGCTATCCTATATATTTATTTATTTTACCAAAATAATCAACATGCACGTGTGTTTTGTCAATTGCCTTACCAACACCAATAATACTAATATAATACTATTATTAGCATAATATAATTATATTAATAATGATGTATAATTATTTCTGGTTTTGGACACACTAACTAACTAACAATTAAAGTTTTCTTCAGATAATTTGGTTTTATCCTCTTTAAAAGCCTGATGGCCCAGTAATTTGTGTAGAGGAGTCACAATCTTCAAAACCAATGTATATATAGTTATTGTTCTCGATGTGAACGGCTCTTAACGGATACCGAAAAGCTCTTCTTAGAGCACAAGTGGCTGTTTATTAGTAAGATAGGCCTCAAATTTAAAAATGCATTCATCATTTAGCAACACAACATCAACTTAACCAGGAACAAAATATTATATATTGATATTCATTTATTATCTCCTCCTAGATTACTGCAAACGTGCAAGGCGAGATGCTTAATTGTAATGTGAATTGATGCTAAATTCAGCTGCATTCGCACCAAGAACACTCACCAGATCATGAAGCTGATATACGGATGTAAATATGGGAATCAATAGGAGGGTGCAGAGATTACAGCGACACAATCTTCCGCATATTGAGCGTCTCAGAAACTTCTCGGAGCTCGTTATCCAGTCTCCACCACGCTCTGGGTTTGCGACCAAAACAAAGCCGCGTGGACCAGACTGCTTATTTCAGCCTTTACATCTCAGCAGTCGCTGAGGTAACAGTGACTTGCATGATTAATAACACCTGCAAACCCCTGCTGATGAATTATTGTCCTTCCCGTGTAATTAGGCAGTAAAATATGACTGATTGTATTGTGTGTATGAAAGCATTGATTGTATGAAAAACAGTAGCCAAGCTTTATCACGGTGGATGGTGTTTATTTGTATATATATATATATATATATTTTTTTTTTTTTTTTTGCTTTTTAAAGTCATTTTTGACAACATGGAGCTTGAAAGTAATGTTTTTCTCAAAATCCTCCTTTATTCACTGGAGCATTTTAGCAAAACACAGTACCCCAACAGCTATATTTCCATATCAGCTGCACCACAGAGGGCTTGACTCAGCCAAACAAAGATGTCTCAAAAATCTTGCGTGTCTCTTCATCCGCAGGACTGGGGATTTGAATTAGAATAACTGTTGCGGCTTGTACGCTGCATGGGCAAATGTATTGAGAATCAGAATAAGCAGCACGGTTAGTGCCTCAGCGAGCACCCAACAAGCCCTGATTTATCTCTGCTGGCTGATAGGAGACAGTGGGACTAAGTCATCCAGACGGTGTGTATTAAAACAGCAGCGCTATAACTCCATAAACCACAAGAAAAGCAGCCGCGGAGCTGCAACACACACTGACGCGGGCGCTGATGTGCAGGCAGCAGCACACTCGACAGCAAAAGCCGTTCATTTACAGGATCAGTTTACCGGCATTTAACCGTTGAAAGTTTGCTGTAAAACACAAATTTGTCATCTTTATTCTCTTGAATTACACCGGAACGCCACTGTTGTGAATGTGTAATGTTCAGTTGAAACACGCTCTCTGAAAGCCGCTGAGGATTATGGACATTTTTTTTTTTTTTTATTGAAATGCTTTCAAAAGCGTGGAGTATTTTCTTTGCCTTACATTTGTAAGGCTATGAAAGTATGAGGTGCATACTTTGTGTAGCCTGTAGGCGCAACATAATATCACAATTTGAGGGGAGACGAAGGGGAATGGCAACTTCTTTGATAGCAAAAAGACTAAATTACATATAAGACGCTGGTGTTGAAATATTGCAGACATTGGCCAAACGAGAATGGAATTCGGAAGAGGCGAAAGGTCTGCATTTGGTCAACGCCTCACCATCGTCTTCCCATTTACACAAAACGTATGTGTTTAATCTGGATTTATGAACAGAGCTGGAGTTGTGGGGTGGTCAGGGTGGGTGGCAGGTGTACAGGTCCATGACCGGTGTCACACCACAATCCAGTCTTTGCATTCAGTAAATAGTTTGATTTAGGCAACAAAACTTTGGGGGAGATTAGGAAAAAAGATCTTTATGATTTGTGAAACACACACATTTTAATGTATAGGATGCACTTTAACCTGATGTGCCAGGTGGTTTGTTAGACGTACCTTTCTACAAAGTCGTCCCCCGAAACTCTTTTCAAAAAAAGGGCAAGAAAAAATACTTGGCAAATGATTGGACGAACCATCCTTCCGTCTCTGTCTATCGAGGAAAAACTTCAACAGATTGGATAAACAATACCAGCGGAGACACTGGTAAATCAAACCCTTATCGAAGCCAGTCCAGAGAAGAGCAAAAGCAAATTCTTTTAGCAAAGAAAAAGACCCTCCAGCACTGATTTACCTCATGCTCTAGCATCATCCACGCTATCCTCTTGAGGAGCTAACATTGTTGGTTTCAGTCACAGCTGCCGTCTCTAACTGCCAGTAGGTCCTCGAAGGACTTGTTCAGCACTTGTGGGTTTAGCTGAGCCTATAGCTAGAAGCCTGGAAAAATGATTACGTGATCTTGAACTTAAACTTTGAATAAGTTTAGAGAAAGATCCTTATTTTAGTTATATATCAATAACTTAAATATCAAGTTTGTGAAATACTGACTTAATGTAATCTTTATGATTCACAAACACAGACACACATTTTCCATTTTAAACTCTCCCGACTGAGCGTTACAACAAATGTATGCCCACGTACACAAGTTAAAATATGTTTTATTTCACAAACTGCACATTGGGTTGAACAGTTAATATCAGCTGTAGATATGTATTTCATTTCATACTACATATCAGCTTACCTGTCATTGTACAACCCTGTATAGGTCTTTTGGATACAACGTTGGCGGCTAAGGTAGAAACACCTCATCAAAATGCGTGAAAGCGCAGCAGTATTTGTCCATGTGAATGGTGTAATGAATGAAAAAAAATGAACTCCGTTCCATATTCACGACTGTACCCAGGGAACGTAGAGAAAGCAAATTGTGGAACCTTTCTAAAGACACACAATATGAATGTATGGAAACGGCAGCCTTCTTGAGAGGCTTCTTGAGAGCATGGCTGCTGGACAGTATGAATAGAAGAGGAAATATCTTGCCTTCTATGAAGAATGAGATGGAAATATAAAAGATGTAGTGCATGGCCTCATCAGCCAGTCTCCATGACTATAAAGGTGAAACTTCCATCTCTTTGAATAAAACATACTCTTTCCAAAGAGTGTACTTGGACCAGCATCAATGAATACATTAGGCTTGGCCAAAAGTTTTAAAATGTATACACCCCTGCAGTCCGCTGTGAGATTCTGATCTGAGGGAAAAAGGAAATACATTTTTACCCCGCAGATGAAATAATTAAGACGCCGACTGGAGCAGCCGTGGCGAAGGAGTCAAGCTGCGACAACAGAGAGAAGGGGGCACGTTGGAGCGAATGCACAAGCTGACCTTGTTGTGTAGCTTGGTGTAAAGTCCTTCATGTGGAAGGAGAGTCTTCAGTTTGAATGATAATCGTTGGCATCTGACCTTTAACTACTGTCCGTTTCTGCGGTTCAAGTTTTTTGAGTAAATCTCCAGCTGGAGGGAAATACTGGATTTTAAACTGAGAGATTGTAGCAGCACTGACAGCTCCTCTATCCAGACATGCAGTGATCGGTCTTAATAATTAAAAGATGGTCTACAACAGGAGAGTGAGCATGTACAGATGTTACTGCTCAGTGATTTTAAGCTTGTGAGAAAAGCTTTCTAGTGAGACAAAAGGACTGACATCAGTCTTTGGTCTGCACATTAATGATGCAATATGTAGGAATTGTAGTTGAAAACATTCAAGTATAACCAAAATAATCAGCAGACGTTATCTACTGAAGTTAGCATGCTATGCAGAAAGCAACAGTCTGTTCCAGTCCAACAGTCCTGTGCTAGCTATGTGAACTCCAAGCACAGCTAAATGAGCTAAGCTAAGCTAAGCTGCATTATACACAGAGACAATAACAACACAATGAAATAAAAGGAACAACATAGACATATTAAAATAGCAATAGAAAATGCAATATACAAAAATGTACAAAGATGTATAAAAAATGTATAAATAAGCAGAGTAACTGTGGTGCAAGATAATGACAACTCGTCTGGGTTTTAAAAAAAAAAATGAAGAACTGCCTCCGGATAGGCACATGTTGATGGCCGTGTCAATTCTTAAAATGACTAATGTCTAGATTCCATTAAGCGGCTTGAGTTTCAGAGTCTTGGCATTGTACACGCTGGCTGACTCACACAATGAGGTACAACAGAAAGGATGTGTTAGTTTAAGCATGTGTTTTTTCCCTACAGTGACAAGTCAAACTATATAATGTACTTTTCTTAGAGAGAACTTGCAGAGTGATGGCTGACTGCTGAAAAGCTGCTGCTGAGACTGCAGAGGAGTACCGCTGAAGTGTCTTAGTAGGAATAAGAGTAGACCATTAGCTGCAGTCTGAGCAGTACTTATGACTACTTACATCTGTTTTCCCTGATATTTCTGGTCGGTCAACTTCGGAGTCAGTGGGGAAGTTGGATGGCACTCCTGTCACTGTAAGGCCCATTTTCATCTGACATCACCACCAGGGTCCTACAACCAAAGGAAATCAGAATAATTGTTACCATTTCACATCCTTCTGATTGCAGAGTGAAAAGACAGCGGTTAGTGAAAATCCTTGAGGACATGGGGCTATATTTCTCAGTAACGCAGCATATTTGATAACCCTCTGCAAGCCAACAGCTAACATTAGCATTCATCCACCTCCTAGCTAACTTTACTGTTTGATACACATTACATCATGCAATGGGCAAGGCATGAATTAATTCTAAATATCAACAGACATTTTGGGCACATTTATTTAAACCTGGACACAAAACAGACAGGATGTAATCACATGTTTTAGCTTGAATAACATTTGCAAATTGTTAGCTAATATGTTGTTTTGCCTTGAAGTGTGGCACATATTCCTCCATATTTTCAGTATCTATTGACTTTTCAGTTGTTGAAAGCTGTAAAATGTCGTATGTTTTTGCAACTTGCACCTTGCACGCGGCAGCCCGACATTCTCTCAGCATTCGAGCAACCCGAGCGTGACGTCGGGCGAAAATGGACGTCATGTGAATATGATCTATTTAAGAATGTGTAAGTGTGTTTGCTTGGATCAGTTACGGTATTTGAAAGAGGGGTACATATTTTGTAAATGTTCTGATAAAAAAAAAAAATGATGATGACCATAACAATTTGACTGCATTCTGGGTGTTTTGTCACCAAACTAACTCTGGACACTTCCTCCATTGATTTGAATGGGGAAAACAATTAAAAAAGGGCGGCTGTGGCTCAGAGGTAGAGCCAGCGTCTTGTCATCGGAAGGATCGCTGTTTTCACTTCCCCTGGTCTGCATGTCGAGGCGTCCTTGGGCAAGATACTGAACCACAAACTGCTTCTGATGTGCTGGTCGGCACCTTGCATGGCAGCCACCACCATCACTGTATGAACGTGTGAATTACTGTTTGCTAAATGCCCTAAAATGTAAATGTAAAATACTGAATATTTGGAAAACCACTGAAACATGGGATTTTAACATGGATTATCAGCGTATGTGTTTAAGACAACTGACAGAGCTTTTTAGGAAAAAAAGAAAGGGGTCACATGTATAAACTGGTCACAGTGGGCAAAAAACTGCAGACATCACTTAGGTATTCCAATATGTTTCCTTTTCTATTAAGTTGTCATTTTGTCCACATCCCCGTAGGTGACAGCATTGTGGTTTGATTTTATTATATGTGTAAACCACTTAGTGCAAAGTTCCCCAATAGTGCGAGCAGCAGGGCATCTCCAAGCCCCCCGCTGCTAAAAGCTCTGGCTTATAAATTCAGGCGGGCTGTCACAAGTCCTGTTTAGATTTTTTCCCCGACTATTGCTCTGTCACTACTTTCAGGACACATTCTGGCGCTCCGGCCGGGAAGCCACAGTGCACCGAGCAGCCAAACATTTGATTGTTTATAACAGCAGCCAGTGACATCAAGCCCACAAGCTGACCACCATCAAGTTAGCCAATGTTATTTTTCTCTGAGGTTGGACTGTGAAAAGCACAGAGTAGAAAAATAGTTTAAGTGTAAAAATAGAGGTGATGAAAATGCTACTGCACAGTCGGTGAAACTCATTCACCTGGAGTTTTCATGGATGACTTCAGCTTTTTCTGCGCAAGGCAACTTTGTACCTCAGTGACCTCAAGACAGAAAACTGGTTTAGTTGTTTAAATCTCGAGGAAGAATTACTGCCCTCAATCAAAATAATGAAAACAAATGAGATTGTTTGATGAACATTGTGAAGCAGAGTGGGATCATGGGAGTTGTTGTCTTCTAGTGAAAGTTCAGTCAAGAGGACGACTCTTTTGCATGCTCAGTTTTTAGTACATTTTTCATGCCGGCCTGTCAGTCAGTCCTCTCCCTCGTGCTGACTCATAGTTGCCTGTCGTTATCTGGGGCTGTCAGTTGATATCAGCTGCTCACATTATCCAGAGGCACATCTATCCATTAGCACAGTGGCGCTCTTTCACTCTTAGCCTAATCATCCTGCTGCTGTGGTTTTAAATATGACTGTCTCCTGCCTTCATTTCATTCATGCTGCCATTTTGTTTCCACCTCCTCCTCCAGTCTTTGCAGATTCACCAACCTAGGAGCACCTTGAGTGAAACTGCAGATTTCTCTGCGTTTGAACATTGTTGGAAGCTGGTTGATTCCCCTGGTCTGCATGCAGAAGTGCCCTTGGGCAAGGTACTGTACCCTGAACTGCTCCTAATGTACCGGTGAGCACCTTGCATGGCAGCCACCGCCATCAGTGTATTAATATATGTAATAATTAATGCAAGTCACTTTGGACGAAAGCTTTTGCTAAATGCCCTAAAATGTAAATGAAATGTGACATATTATCATTAATTACCATCTCAATATCAAAGTATTTTAAGTTGGTGAAACGGAAACAACAACTAGAATGGCGCTCAGTATTATGCATACCTCAAGGCCAAGTAGTTGCTTTTACCTAAGACCCTTAGAAACCACCCACCTTAATATGCTTGATTTTTTTCAGCAAGATCCACACATCATTCCTTCATAAGATGAGACAAAGTTGTTCCTTTATTGATCCCCCTTGGGAGAAATTTGCAGGTAACAGAGCAGTACAGACAGAAATATGGAGCAGCGCAAGAGTAGTACATAAAAATAGAAACAACAATAAAGAGATATTGGAAAGAATAAAATAACAATTTGAAAAGAAGATATAATAGAACCATTAGAATAAAGATAAACATACCATATACATTCACTGTTCTAGTGTGTCCATAACTTGTGCAATATATATAATAAATGTCGAAATTAATGAAACAAACCTTGCATTGTTCAGCAGAGTAAGAAAAGTTCCTGAATCTGTTCCTTTATCTGGATCAGCACCAGAAGCCAATGGGTTCTATTCCGGGCCGAGACCCATCCTGCATCCAAGATTTAAGGAAACCTGTCTGGTAGTTTTTGTGTTATACAGCTGAGAAACCAACAAACCAAACAGTCAACTAACAAACGGACATGGCCAAACGCACAACTACCGTACCACTACTAATACAACTACTCCCACTACTAATACTGATAATAATTCATAGCCGGCTTATTCAAACTGACACTTTTACCTGAATCCAACTGATGCTGCCTGTGAGTCATTTTTCATTAAGTATATTGTGAAGGAAAAGAGCGATACAACAACAGAACATCCCCAGCTGCCGCATGGAAATCAAAGCATCATCTAAATTCACTGCGATCCCTTCCATCTTGACTGACAGCAGGCTTGCGAGACCTCCTCTGCGACTGCAGCCCATTGTTTTGAAGACATATAGGAACTGTCTGGCTTGTCAAATAATTACCTGTAATGATCTTGTGATGTCCGCGTGTATCTACGCGCACCCATGTTAAAAACAGCTGTCGCTGACAGTTTAAGGTAGTGCTTTGGTTGTCACATTCAGTCTTCATCACTTTAATAGCACTCAGAAGACGCATGAATAATTGATATATACCTGGCTGCATTTTTTGGGGGGTTTGCAGTCCAGTGGACCCTGCTGTATGTCCAGTTCAGAATCAAAAGCATTTAAAGAACCCGCGAATAAACCCGACTGAAACCAACGGCTGAGCGAAACTATGTGATATACATTTTAATGTTAAGGTGATTAAGGGGCCTTAAAATGCAACTTTTAATATCGTACAATTCTAAATGATTGCACCGAGAACAAGATTTAAAGATACAGGAGAGGGAAACATAAAGAAGAGCTGATATACTGTGTCCACTATACATGCATACATAGCTCAAAGGCACTCTGGAATGAGGTTCTCACCTGCAAATTCCCTGCAGACACGGAAAGGAAAATAGACCACGTATAAACGTTATGAAGCATGACAGCGGGGTCGCGGTCGTACACTTATTTATAGTCTAGATTTAGATGGACTGAAGCCGCCCGAGGTAAGAGTCTCACAAACATGTATTACAAAGAATGTGTTGCCCGTGCAACTGTTGGTGATGATGATAATGGTGCGGGTCCTTCAGAGAATACATTGAAAACTTAAAGCAGTAAAAATGTTCTTGTGCATGTAAACTTCTCTTTAAGTTAAAAAAGTCAAAAGTTCGAGAGAAGCTCGTCTCTCCCAAAGAAAACACTGCTCCTGAAACGCCTCGTCAGTGGACATCACCCTACATCGCCGTGTCACGGATTTGCATAATTAAAGCCTTGAGGCTCGTTTGGCACAGAAGTATTGATTTAGCACAGCTGCTCCGTTGTTGCTAGCGGGGCAGGCTCAGGTATGTGTGAGCTGACCAATCATAGCTGACTTGGTATTTGTGAGGGAGGGGGGGCTTTTCCTGCGTCTCCTCCAGTGTTCTGATTTTGGTTCCTTGAGTTCTCATTTGATTTGCACTTTTGTTGCACCGTGTTTAAGCCTTTAGTTGCTACTTCCTCGCCTTGTTTCAACCTGAACATATTGCTGTTGGGTTTCTATTTTAATCCTTCCCAATAAAGCATGGAACACCAGGAATGAGTCAGTATGTATCAAACTATTCATTGCAGTTTGCTCAATTTATCAAACTGCTCATTGAGTTCACTTATTGACTACCCTGTCATAACTGAAGTTTTACAATCCTCAGTGCGGTCTTTCACTGATTTTTCATCCAATAATAATGGAATAAAATGCAGTGGGGGATTCTTTGGTCTTTGATTGCAGCCGTAGTTATCGCCCACCGAGCTTCCGCACTGTGTGTCCAGTGTGCCAGAATGTACAATTCAAGCGGCAGGGTTTTACATCCGGTGTGTGATATGTCGCTCTGAGATGTTAGGAGCTGAGCAACGGCCTCGAATAATGACTGAGCTTTCATTCTTCTTTAGGTTTTTTTTCTGGTAATGACTGGCTAGCTCAGAATAATCACCGCTTTGGAAAAAAAACCTCAATCTTCTATTCTGATGTGCCGCCGTGTGCCTCCGGGGGCCCAACAGCTCGGAGGAATCACAGAGACTTCTGCAGAGCCGAGTTGAAAGGGTTTTTTTATTTTATTTTTTATTTTACATGATTTCGAACCTGACTTTCAACCCTTCCCACTGCTGGCTGTGCGAGGGGAGAAACACAGCAGCGGTTCATTAATCATACGTCTTGACTGCAGTACCTCACGAGCGATCTGGAGTTCTCATATAAATGATCCTTTTTTTTTTTTTCCCTTTTTTTTGATCAGTTCACACTGTAATAGTAAAGCAGTGTTGAAGAGAACAAGCTGGCTTCTCACACCGGTATAACAAAATGTTCCCATGAGAACATGCATCGACGGCACAGCACATGGTCTAACAAAGAGTGACATCACTGGGCAATGACACGATAATCCTCTGAATATGGCGATGGTGAAAGCTTAAAACCACCTGAATTATTATTATTAGCTATTATTTTTTCCTCGACACAAAAACAGAGCGGGGTTTTTAATGAATGCGTGGAGCGAGATGTGCCAGAAACATGTTCACCGAGAATGATGGAGGCCCCCGAGGGCGACGCGGCAGCGGTGGACAGAATGTGCTCGCGAAATAGAAAAAGCACAAGAAGAGAGACAACTTTTATTTTTTTTTATTATCTTAGAAAACACAGTTCCAGCTCAGAAAACATCTCAGGGAAAAAAAAAATACACAAGGCACACTCAAAAAACAAAACAACACGATGTAAAACACATTCAGACAACAAGGAAGCAAAACATTTCCTGTCTTGTGATTGGACAGGAGCAGAGTCGATTAACAATTGCAAAATCAAGGCGTGGTCAGCCACAGATGTGCTGATGAGGCTTGGGTATGATTTGAGCTTTCTTCCGAGAATGGTTCTCGAACAATAACTTAGTAAAATCAATAAGGAACAATCAGACGTAATCAATCTAATACAGAAAACATTTATTTATTTATTTGCAGCCTTGTACTCGGGCTACAGCAGCAGTAAATTACTGCACCAGGGCGGCTACTGTACATCTGAGTCATGCAATTCAAGTAAGACATCCGCCACGGCTCCTGCTACGTTGCACAGTGTTGCACAACCTGCAAGAAAAACACGGAGACAAAGCAGCCGGCGTTACACCAAAATAAATCATCCAATTAATTTCCAGTGTTGGGAGTCCACGTCTTACTGCGGAGATAAGGTGCAGCGATGCCCCACCGCTGACTATCTCCAATCTCTCTGTCACACGCTCACAGACCGCTGATCTCCTCTGTTGATATCCAACAGTATTTCTGGAGAGACCGGAGCAATTTGGAGTGTTGAGTTCTGTGTTGTCATTTAGCTCTAGCAAAAAAAAAATTTTTTAAAAAACTCCTCTCGTGTTTCACCCTGTATCTGTCGGTGAACCTCTGACTGTTTCTCTCTCCAGCTGCATGAGATTCATTCACAGGTGTGTGATTTCCAACTCCTCACACTGTCAAATCACAAAAAAAAAAAACTCATCACCTCATTTAAATGTTCTTGAGTGTTCTTCAGTGTTCAATGATCTTTTAAATGTCACGGCTCACTTCTTGCGTTCAAATTCAGCATTCCCCCGACGCCGTCTCCCTCACCACGCTGATCTTTTCTCTGTGTTCCCAGTCGGGAGAACCACATCCCTTCCAAATCATTTTCTTCACCTACATCGGCGCCTCTTCTCCCGAGGTAGATCCCGAAGCCTGTGAAGAAGCATCTGTTTGACAGTTGTTTTTTTTTTAAACTCACAATAAATATCGTCATTCATCTCAAGCTTGATCTCTCGAGATGTAAAGGTCTCAAACTCGTCCACCGCATAACGGTGCCGGAGCACTTGGGTTCATGATGGTGCACGCTGGAGCTTTTCAAGCCCGAGTTATTAGGAATCACTAATGAAATTACAAACTAGAGAGCGACGGGACTGCCTTCTGCACAAATTACAAATGCACTGACCTGTAAACATCATGCTTCATTGTGTCGTGTGTCAAGAACCGAGAGACATGTGTCTTAACAGTGTCATCACATTTGATCGTCCTACAAACACTGCCAGGTCTGTTCACTTGTTTATATCTCCTGAACGTAACTTCGACAGCTCTCCGGTGACTTTAAGATTGAATTGGATGGATGTTAAGCGGCGGGCAGACAATCTTCCGTACAGATTTCAATTTGCTGCAGTCCTCAGTCTGCAAAGCCGTCGCCCGCTGGTTCATCTGAATGGATTTCCATGTTAAATAAATACGTTTTCCTCAGTGGCATTATAAATGGGAGTCAAAATAACCTCAGAGCCACCATTTATTTCAGTTTGTTCCCATTTTCTGAATATCGCAGTAACCAAAGGGTACAAACACGTGGACCTACATGAGGCAGAAAATAGATTGAAATGAAAAAGCAAATGAATGCGCTGCTGATTGTCCTCTCGTGCACCCCGGTGCGCCTCCTGTATTTCTGTCCTGTACTAAACTTATTATCATATCCGCACTGGACTTGATGAGGAATTTGAATTATCTGAGCCCATAGTCTGCAATTTTCTAAAGGTTACATGCGGTGCAGATGCATTTGGGTGCAGAGTTGTGACAAAGCCGGCATCATTTTAAAGGTTAGAAAATATATAAGTAAGGCATTAACTCCAGGACCCCTGGAAATAAAAGCTTCTCCTCACAGTGCCTTTTCGCTGCTGCAGGGGGCAATTTTTTGACTCATTATCAGGCCGTGTAGACAGGCTCTAGTTTTTATATAAGTGGCTTGTGATGAAACACAGGTAGCCCAATTGGCGGCACGTCGCTGGAGTTGAAGTCTTTTTATTGCATTCTGCACATGTTAAGGAGATATTATGGAGTGGTGGTAATGTGCAATAAATTGACACTTAATGTGAGAAATGAAATGCAATCGGTGGCTGTTTGAGGGCGTATTGATTTACACCTCTTGGTAACTGCTCGGTGACAAATTGTATCACCGACAAATCGTCTCGCTTGACTACACTCGGGCTCCGTCTGTGTACAGTGCATGAGACCTGTTAAGTGGTACTTTTTGAACCAGCTGCCTATTAGCGCAACGCTGACGACAGCAAAAAGTCGCGCGAGCACCATTTATTGGAGGGTTGGGACACAGCGAGGGCTGCGTGATTAGTCAAGACTAAGAGCCTGAAGTTTAATTAAAGTCATCAGGCAATTAGGAGCCGGCACGATAGTGCTTTACAATGCATTTCTGTCTTGTCCATTACCCAGGCTTAATCAAAGAAGTCCCTTCACTGATGTTATGAGCTATAAATGTTACCACAGTATATGGGTCAGCCACATGGAGACTACAGCTGGTAAAAAAAAAAAAAAAAAGCATCTGTGGATTAATTGAAAACACACCATTTATTATTCTATTATAAATGGTACGCATCCCCCGAAATATAGGCTGGAAGTAATTATAGGCTGTCCTGATGTATAGATTTACCTTGATGAAAAAGGTCACATTAGATAAACTAGGCCTTTAGAAAAAAAATTCAAAAAAATAAAAAATACTTTCGAGGGATCCCGTTATTGAAATGATTCCAAAACAACGTCGAGATGGCTGCAGTGCGTGTGTGTTTAGTCGCCATATGTCAATAGTATTGTTCTTCACATTGTTTCCCTGTAAGTGCCTTCTAAACTTTTTAATCGCGGCATATTTATTGATGGCTAACTCGTATCCATGGCTGATTGATTGCAGTGGGTGTGAAGGATGAGGAACAGCGGTGGGGATTGCAGACACAGTATCCTCATTGATCCGCAATTGCCTGTGTGCCAGACACAGACACGCAGTAATGGAGTGTGAAAGTGGAGAGGATGAAAAGTAACAGATGAGGAAAAATGAACTTGACCAAGTACACGGCCGCTGCGAGACCCCGGGATTCATTGTAATGATGCAGATAGTGTCAATATTTATTACCGTGGCTCCATTAGTGATGACTGTAGCTCATTAATATGTACACGGCGGCTGCGGGTGACCTTCACAATCACTGATGTTTTTTTGTTCCAGTTGGATCAGATTGAATAGGACGGATGGGGAAAAAAAAAAAAAAAAAGAAAAAAACATCTTTGCTTACGGGCAAATGCAATTAGTCTTTTAGCATCTGATAAGGTCTCGACATTAAATTCCAACACTGTAACTGGGAAAAAACAAAACATGTCTGAGGTGATGTTATTGAGCTGAACCATGGTATGTAGCTTTTTTTTTTTTTTTTTGCTTGTTTGTTTTTTGGCCTTTACTGATTTATTTTTTTTGTCGGTCAAGGTAGTTACTGAGTGGCAGCACAATAGACCCTGGAGATGGAAAAATAAGGCACTTAAAAAAAAAAGACAGACAGAATGAAAGCAACCCTTGGCCAATCCTAAAATAACCTTTAAAATAAATGTGGTATGTGTTACTTGGATTTAATTTGAAGCCATTAAGTACAAAAATGGCATTTTGTGCGATCGTTTCTACCCGTGGCACCACTGTTGTAAAGACAAATCTAAGGTTTGCAGTACAATACTGTCATATGTGATGTACATAAACTATAAATCAAACTCGGCAGTGTTATAACAATGTCACGTCTTGAAACGTGTGTCTTGAATACGTAAGCTCGGTCAGTCTTTGGCAAGCAGCTGTCAAAGATCGCATGTTTCAACGTTAAGCCTTAAACAGCATATATAACGTATATATCCAATGCTGCTGACACCTGGTTATGAGATTTTATCAGCTAGGCTTTGTTGAAATCTGCATGTCTTGGATTTGATATCATGATGACATATTGTAGTAGTCCAACAGCATGAAGTCCAGCTTGCCGTCTGTCTTGTAGCCGGACTAAAAGCCAGTCCCAAGTTTGACTCTTGTTTGGCCTCAGTCTTGCCCGGTTACTCTCTGTTTTTCTCTTCTTAGTTCCTTCCGTCACCGTCATCATCAGTCTAGTCATCTCCGTCATGTCTGTTTGCTCGCATGTCTCTGGTTCCCTGGCGCTCAGGGTGAAGTCGGCTCGCTGCATGGTTGGGCTGAGGAATATTGGATATGGATGAAGAAAAACATATATGTATTTTCAGGCTTAATGGTGGTACACAAAATATGTACTTTCTGTGAAATGGGCTGAATTTACAGTTGTAAATTAAAGCCAGGTTTGAGATGTAAGAACAGACGATATGTAGAAAAATATGCATCTGGAAAACATGGAAATTAAAATGTATATAAAGCAAACTCTTTTTTTCACATAGCACAGTTGTTGCAGAGGTTGAAAGTTTTGCAGCACAGGCCACAAAACTGAAGCTGAGTTGAACGGTATCAAGTAGGTTCAACGTGTGTGTTGCTCGTATGAGAGAGGAGAGATGTATTCTGGCAGTGCTTTACAGACGATGCTTGTAACGTAGCACGCTGCTTCGATGTAAAGGGTGTTCAGACTTTCGTTATAGTTCCTGTTCTTACACACTTGAAAGAAAGAATAATACTAAGTGAACCATTGATTTATTGATAAAAGTTGATACCACTCAGCACTTTTGCATAGCTAACTTAACTGACTTGCAGCTACAGTTGTTAGCAGTTAGCGGTTACTTTAGCTGACAGCGCACTCACACAATTCAGAATCCGGCTCTTCTCATTGGTCGAGGTACTGTTGCTTGTGAGAAGATACCGGAAGACAAGAGACTGGGGCATCTGGGAAAACAAACCAGCATGAATAACACGGATAACACTGATTCACAGGACGCTGCAGACGGTACGCCTTCCACCACAAGCAGTAACGTTACTCCTCTGAGGAAAAAAAAAGAAAGGCTGCAAAAATACAGCCTCGAATGGGAAAAAGAAAACATGTGGCTGGAAAAAGTGCAGATAATGTCTACCAGCGCACTTTTTCTGTAGCCCACGGTGGACTGTTTGACGTGAAACAGCGTGCTTCTAGTGGTCGACACATTAAAAACGTGAGGGACAACCAGGTGGACCGTTGACCGGTTTGTTGTCCACCAGGCAACACCAGGGGCGGATGTGGTATGTAGAAAAAATAAGAATGTTTTTAAAGTCCAATAAATGTCAGTATTTTATGGCCAAAATAATTGTTTAGTGTAATAAACACATACAATTGATAGATGAATACATAAAATAGATCAATAATCCATAAAAGTAATACATAGATTAATAATAGATAAAGAATACACACTATGCTGTTTACATACATATATACAACCTTACACATGTCAATAGGGGCAATCAGGTCAGCCGGCTCTGCCAACTAGGTGTCCCTTATTTATTTTTTAGGGAGCTGGCAACCCTATCTTCAGCTCTGGATTATTAATCAATGACTGGGACGTGTAAAATGTACAGCAGTTGTCTGTATGTATGGGATATTTATGGGTTGCCCTGACATTAATATTCTATATGTACAGCTTGCTTTGGATTTGTGCAGGCCACACATCTAACTCGGAATATGTTCTATGTAAATTCTTGACAAAACAATGAAAATGCGCCACGCAGCTGCTTTTCGGTTTAAGATCACACGCTGTGTGTATCAGAAAGAAAGAACACTGTATAGAAAAATACAATGAACGTGGTCATCTTGACTGTGAACGGTGGATTAGATTAGTAGCCGATTACACAATATTAACATTAAGCTGTTTATGCTCTCGTGCATCGTCGGTGACGCCTTTGATTTAGCTTCCTTGGTGTCAGTGCGCTAACGCTGAGGCTGCTGTTGCTGCCGGCTGTTTGCTCAGTTTGAGTTTTTATATGCTGCGCTTGTTGCTGGCACCGCTCGGGATTCGATTAAGGCATGAATTGTTGCGGTTTTATTGCTGTCAGGCACGGTGCCTACTGTCCAGCGCCGCCCCGGTTGCAAAGTTTTGTTTTTTTTTTGCTCCATAATGGTGCTGGATTTATGTGTATTCATTTGCATGGTATTGATTGCAAATGACTTTCGTGTGGGCCTCGGGCTGAAAATGTTGGTTGTGTATATAAAAAATATTTTTAATGATCTTGAGAGTAAAGAAATATGAATACTTATAATTATGGGCAGAATAATTATGTGTGTGTTTTGTTGTTCTCTAGCAACTCATTGGAAAAGAATAAAATACAGTCCCTTGTGTATTATAATTATCTGGCTCTCATATAAATTACAGCAACACATGTGGACGGAAGTACTGTATGTCAGTGCTTGAATTGAAACAGCAAGCTGCCAGTACCTATATAGTACGAAGGCATTAATCATCCACAAGAACTATTAATAAAAGCGTATATATTAGTAATTTCTGTAATAAACTTGCACAATTTATAAGTATAGTGATGAAAACCCCTGCGGGGCTCTGTGTAGAACACCAGCAGACAGATAACTCTGGATGTCTGCAGCAGAAATAGACCACGTGTCGTACCCAACGCTGCCGCGCACCGAGTGCCTCCTCTCGTCCAAATTCAGTGTTCCAGTCTTTCCCATTGAGTTTTCTGTGAGAGCGCCACTTATCTTTATATACGATCAAACGTAACAGCTGCACTTAACGCTCATTGTTGATTCAGCTTTGCTCTCGGGGAGGCGAGAGGACTCGTGCTTGCTCACACAGCAAATGGCGTTGCATACACAAGCGGCACCGGTGTCAAACTGGCACATGTTGGGGGTTAATCAGGACTCTGTTAAAAAAAAAAAGAAATTGCGCAGATGATTTATTTGTGACGGTGGGTGGGTTGAGGGGTTGGGGGTGGGGGCTTGCAGATTGATGAGATTCATCGCACGTGTCCTTCAAGTTAGCGGATGTCAGTGAGAGTGGGGAAACCACACTAATCCACTCGTGTCTTCTGTCCCCCCCTCCTCAAAAAGTTCACCATCACAAACTCTGCCCATTTAAATGGAAATGACCTGGAGATGAGCGGTGCAAGCGAATCTGCAGGTGAAGGATTGGATGCACATAAGCCATATTTCCACCGGGATCACCTCTCTGCTTATGTGCTGTACTCCGCTCTCTTTGTCTGATCCTTATTCAGCTGTGGCTGCACAACAGAAAAAGGGTAGAGTCACCCGTGGCACGTGGGCGATATCTTAAGTTGCATAAATAAAACAAAACCCTGGTGGCATTGTTGTCTCGGCCTCGAGACGTGTTGGAGTGCATTCTGAATAGTTCATGCCAGAGGCCCGAGGCCAGGAGTCAATCAGCGTCTTGCAGCTCATATGGCGGCAGCCAGCTCTGACATGTTAATTAGCGACGACTTTCCCTCCCGGCTGCAGCGCGAGGCAGCTACAGCAGAGGTGAGATACTGCGGGGAAGTGTGCAGGACACTTCCTAGAGCTCAGCCCTGTTTTTGATGTGCCGGGGATCGCTGTTATCGCTGTTCAGTTCCATTTACGGTGATGAAAGCGGAGCTCCTCTGACATCTGAAGCGCTGACAGCATCTTAAAAAGGCACAATTCTATCTGGAATCATTTCCTTTCTTTTATTTTTCTGTATGCAGTAGACTGTATTTTGTACTTTTCAGTGAACAGCTACAACAATCTTAGCTTTTTCTGAAATGGCCACACTACTGCAACAACAATTTTGTGAGCATTTCAAACATTTAAATTCAGCCTGTTATCAATTTGATACTGATACCTCTATATGACCCACATAAACAAACAAGACCATCAGCAGAAAGACCTGCCATTCCTATATTTCTATTACATTCTTGTATATAGATGTATTTTTTTAGATGGGCCTTGTTGTTGGTATCATTTAGCAGTACAATGGTCTGCTTCCCCCTCTCCTCTCTGTAATGTTACGTTCACGACATACATTGCCCAATGGAGCGCTGTGGATGACTTCCGCAGTCAGGCCGATAAACAGGAGTGAAGATAAATCCGCATTTTGAATCCCAAAAGGTTTAAAAGTGATCTCTGAGCTCTCCTTCACTCGCTTCCAGAACAAATGCACGAGGCTAGCCAGATCGAGAATGAGGCGGCTACCACAGCAGGCGGTGGTGCTTGTACTGCTTTCGTCCACAGGAGCCGCCAGAGTCAACACAAAAGGAACGTTCCTTACGGCTGCTTTACATTAAAAAGGACCGAGAATGGTTCTGGGGCACAGAGATGGAAGGTGATAACATCTGGTGAGCAAAATTCATCTGAATGAATGAGCTGCCATGTTTAGACACCTTATCCTGCCCCAATGTTATACTTTCCTCAGTCTGTGAATTCAAACATGAATTCCGTTATGCCTTGACATAGGGGGGATTTCTCCACTGGGTGAGTGCTCTGTTGCCAGGACTGCGCTGTGCAAACCCGTATAATTTTAATAAGGGGCCTCAAGCCACGCACGAACAAAACCGGGAAGCCTCAAACATGCTGACCTTTTATCATGCAGTCATTTTCTGTGCTCTTAAAAGGGGGGGCAGCCCTTGAGACCAACAGAAATTAACTCATAATTAAAGCAAGCAGCATATTACACCGCGTGGTCCCCGTGGCAGTCAATTTTGTCGGCTGCACAGGTAGGTTGATGCCCTCAGATGAAGGAGAGTCCATCATTTGCTGACGACTGGGTTCAGAAAGAGGGATTATGCTCTCACGGACGCTGAACGAAGGTCAAATATTGCCTGTATTTCTGTTATTACTTTTACAAAGTAATAACTTTACATTGATTACGCCTGTCAGTTATATCCACGTCGGCCATGTCATTATTATGCCAGTAGCCTTGGCACATGAGAAATGATTTTCCACTGGAGGGTGAGACTTTCTGATGGATCTGCTTTGTGGCTTATGGGCGCAAATTATGTTCAAGCATGTCAACTATTTCAACCCAATGTCGGCGCTCTGTATTCGCGAAGGACCTCGCTCGAGTAATTAACATGTTAACTCACCAAGGCAGCGACTATCTCGCTGAACCGCCACATGATCAGACATCCTCGACCCGACTCCAACGCCAAGAAGTCTTGTTTGTCGTCATGCCCCTGCGTCTTCGGCGCTCCACTCGCGACCGTGAATGAATAGATTTTCCTCCCCGCCATGTGGCTCCCTGCCGCTCCCGAAACTGCAGACCAAGGGCATAACTGAATAATGCAGTCAAATGTAGCCAAGCAGATTACCGAGGCACCAAATATGATTGTGAATGCACGATGCCACGTGGGGAAAGATCCGCAAGAGACGTCATTATAAAACACAAAGTCCTTTTCCAACTGTGATTCACGCGCCGTCGTGACTGTCATAAATGGAAAGCAATTTGAGCTCGCAAATGGAGGATCAGTCAATCAAAGGCACGGTATATTTTAACCTGGAGGTCGAAGAGAGTAGTTTAAATTTTTTGAAGGGAGTTGGGTTGTTGAGATGTGGGGCAGTCACTGCACGGGGCGTTTTTTTTTTTTGTTGTTGTTTTGTTTTTTAAAGGTCTTGCAGATGATTTGAATTTCATACAGCATAATGAGGTGGTCCAAAAGTAGTCCACGCATTGCATATCAGGAGGTGTTACATCAGTTGGATCTGTGCGAAGGGAAAGAAAGCGCTAATAAACAAAAGACGCGTCCTCGTTTTCATTTACCAGCAAAAACGGAGGCGAAACCAAATTGTGAAGATGTATTTTGCTCCGTTTGAACCTCCATCTACTGTAAACGTTTGTTTGCAATCACTTTAACTCGTGACGTTTGTTTGCTTAAGGCAGCAGCTCTTTCTTTTCTCAGGCATCCTGCTGTTTATTCAGAGAATGGAGCTTGTCACCACATACCTCGAGGACTGGACATCTAAAGCAAGCGCTGAGATACGCTTGTAATTTTTTTAGAAATCCTTGTTTGTGGTGCAAATGTTGAGTTGAGAATACTTCACAGGTGTTGCCAAGGTCAAGAATGACCGTGCATGCTCAGATGTTGTGTTATTGCCATGGTTACAGTCTCTGAGGGGTCCCAGTGTGTTTTTTTTTTTTTTGGCCGCCACCGAGCCAGTCAGGAAACTCTGAAGCTCGTGGCAATGCTGTGGATCAAACGTCACCACACTTTCAGATAACACCTATGTTATCGTTCCAAAAGCAAGCTTTAATCTGCTGCTATAACATCCGCGACTTTTAGACGAAATATCATTAAAGAAATATCAAAGTATTCACATTTTTCTTAATCAAAAA
Source organism: Acanthopagrus latus (assembly GCF_904848185.1). Lineage (NCBI taxonomy): Eukaryota > Metazoa > Chordata > Actinopteri > Spariformes > Sparidae > Acanthopagrus > Acanthopagrus latus. The sequence goes on along the minus strand of NC_051047.1, from coordinate 22,171,084 downwards.
TGAGGAGTCTTACCCAAACTATCAAAAAAAGCCTGAGGCCAGTCCAAAAAAAGACAGTGTCTATGTCTGAGGTCTGTCTGTAAGATTACGTTTCAGATGAAACTATCCTTGAGTGCCTTTTTTTATATCAGCATTCAATTGCAGTTGCATTGAAAGTTACAATAATGATAATATTAATGATAATAATAATAATAAAATTGGTATGCAGAAAGCATCTTCAGTGTTGTTGTGCTTTGTAACTGATGAGTCACGACTGAAAAATCTCACCAAAACCTCCTTGTTATTTCATCTTGCTGACAGGAGCGTGTGTCAGATGCAGATTTTAAAAGCAGACGTGCATCGTTCAGTTTTGTTTCCGTTTTGTTTGCATTAACAGTGATTTAAATGGCAATTACATTTTTTTTTTCAATAATCTGTGTAATCTAGCACATTAAGTATTCATATCTGCTCCGTTGCATCTGTTTGCAGAAAGAGTTGATAGAGAAGGAGCACAAGTTTTGCTTCGCCGTGTGTTGGTGCTCGGCTCACAACACGAGTGCAAAAGATCAGCACGGAACACAGAACGTTTTCATTTTCACTCGCTGCTTAGAAAATATGTGCCTTGCAGCATTCTCCCCCCAAACAATTCCAGATGGCATAACAGGCGAGTGAGAGGCATACTGCATTCAGAATTATGTGCATACCAGCCTTTGACAATCCCTCTGTTCCCATTTTACTTTGTAAGTCATCTGGATCACTTGCTCATTTAATTCAAAATGGGTGGCATATGCTGGCACAAAAGCCACTGTAATGTATGCAAAACACCGCCGCGACATATCCGCTACACTGACACACTCATGCATTCTGCTGCATCGTAAGCTCCGGCTTCATACGCTGGTCAAAGTTATCGTCGGAGGTTATCTGAGAAACGGGAAGTACAACAATTGCAGTTTTATGGCGGATGGGGAAAAGATGTTGGCAAGTGTTTCGCCGAGCGCTGCGGCGGTGGCACGTCTGAGAAATGGGGATAAAATCGTTGAGTTGTCAGATTGCCACCTGGTGTAACATACGAGGGAGGAGATGAGCATGAAATCCTCATAAACCAAAATGCGGCAGTCTATCATCAAAGCGAGATGAGAAGGAAATGTTTCATGCAAGGTCACAGCGAAGCAAGTGTGACATTAAAAACAGCTCAAGACGTTAATTCACTCTAAATGTGCCATTTATATGCCGCGGAAAGCTTACCTGACAATATATTCCTTGTAAAGCTTTGAGCAAAGGTCATTTGGAAGTTTCCCGACACCGTTAGAAACTTTGGGCGGCGTCACTTTGTTAGAGTTTCGACGGCAGACATCAGACAGCACAGCATGGGGGGAGGCGGGTTGGGGGGCTGCAGTGTCATTTTTGGGGAAAAGAACCCATTTTAATATTTGATGGGAGACATGATGGAGTCTGATTGCGACACACTGCGAACTGATGGCTTCATTTATGCCGCTACCTCTTTTATGTCGTCAGAACAATAAAACGTCTGAGTTTATTGTTATTTATGTGGGCAAGCTCCATTCCACATTCCCGCAGACACCCGCTCCTGTAATTTGCCGGCGTCTCACAGAGGTTTGTGTCACGAGCGGGCTGCGGAAATTAGACCAAAATTGATGTTTTCTCTCGTCCTCGGCATGGCGACTCCGACTCCGCTCTTCCTCTCGCGCTGATAAGGTTTGAGTCCCACCCGAGACTTGTTGATCTGTCATGGCTGACGCACCGGCTGTTGTTCAAAGACTTTTCGGCCGTGGGGGCGGTCGGGCGTGAGGGGTTGGACCCGGGAAGTCTGACGCGTGTGAGCAAGACAAACCTGACCTTGGCCCTCGCCGTGTGAGCTGCTCGGCTCGCTCTCCGCTGTGAATGCAAATGAAAGAAGGGGGGAACGAGTGCAGAACAGAACAAGCTACCTGGATGACAGTCACTGTACTCTGTTGGTCGCCTCTTTAGTATGCAGCTCACTCCTGAGCCGCGCTGTAACATCGCCGCTGTGTTCTAATACAAGGATTTCGGTCCATCAAAGGATGTGAACAAGTGAACTGGGCGGGGGGAAAAAAAAAAAGGGACGGCAGAGGAACTGAATGAATGATGCACCCTGGGTATCTGCTCTCTGTGGAGGCCGGTGCAGACGCTCCGGGGGCCTTCAGCTAAATTTTTGCCAATGAGGCCCCAGCATGCAGTGCAAACCATTTGTCAACAGCCACAATCCCAGCCCCAGTGCTGATCTGAGACCCATGATTCAATACAGACTGCATAATGCTTCATTTATGAACAAAATCCAAAACATACATTTTCTCCCTCCTCACCTGTAGTGCTTTTTATCCTTCAAGATCTTTTTGGAGTTCAGTGAGTCGACAGTTTTTTGAGATCATGACAAGCAAGATGTCTGATTTCTCTGAAATAAAATGGAAAATATTACATTTAAAAACAACTCAACATCATTTTCTCTTTTATGAAACAATCCCCAGGTTACTCAAGATAATCCACAGAGTCTGTTCCAAGCAGTTCTACGTAGGAGCGATTTTCTTTCTACCAGACGACGCTGCCCTCCACTTGTATTTGAGAGAAGGCAGACATCTTATAAAGCGATACCTCCATAACTAGACAGCTCACGCCAAAACAATTTGCTGTGAGCAACAGCGAGGCGTACGCCAAGGCTCCTCCTATTCAAGTATTTATCCGTCGAGGAACAGCGTCTGTTAGACTACGTTCAGACACTTTCAGCTCCTCTGTTGTCTTTTGTTTGCACTTTGGCGGAGTCGACTGTTTGGTGCCGTGTGGCAGCACTCAGCGGGTTTTTGGACGCCTTTTCACCTGACTGAAAACAGATGATGTTTGCAGTTCCCATCAGCGTTTTCTTCCAGCTCATTGTTTCGGTTTTGCAGCCGGAGCAGTGCGATGTATGAAAAACAGGCTCAATAGGTATCAGACAGATAGAAAAACCTTGAAGTCGACACGGCGCAAATATCTACTGATGAAATAAAACCACTGAATATGACACAACTCCCAGATACATTTCAGATGTTATTGAGCTAGATTAATACTACATAGAATCAAGAAGTCATTGCAAGAAAATTAAAACTCGTTGAGATATGAATTTGTGAAAATGACGTCCAGTTATTCATGTGATTACTGTAACCATTCAACAACTACCGTATTTACATGAATACATGTTCACATGTTTTTCTCAAATAGTCGGGGAAAGTTTTGACCCAGTCCGGTGAGAAAGGATCGGTTAGTGAGGCCGAGAATACACAGTCACAGAAAATGCTGAAACGTAGCCTTGAGGGCAAAACTTTAAAAAACAGAGACCCAGAGAAACCCACAAGTTTACTCAAGGTAACGTTTCATGTGATCACCTGTCGTTACTCCCACGACAGGGAGGTCGTCAAACGAGACAAAACTTACCACAAACAACGATTTAAACATAAACTCGTCCTTAAACTTTTGTACCACATTGTGACTTTTAATGGCGTATACATCGAAAGTAGTTCTTCATTATTGTACACTAGCTGTGCACCGGCACAACACCAGATCTGGCGATCTGACTCTATCTGTGTCTACAGAAAAAAAGACAGGATGTGGAGAAATGGGCTTTTGGTTGGCATTCATTGATACGTGACCTTGCCTGCGGAGGAAGCTTGATTCATTAAATAGAAGTTCTGCCATTCGCCAGGGAGAGAGATGACTGAAAAACACAATGGCATCCTGTGTAGACACCCCGTAAGGTTTTTTGTGGAGTAGAGTAGTTATGTCCACTTCTGTTACTGAATGTAAACATTTTGAACCGCTGGATGTTCTTGACTATCATTATTATTATTATTATTATTATTATTATTATTATTATTATTATTATTATTATTATTATTATTATTATTATTATTATTATTATTATTATTATTATCATCATTTTTTGCTTTCTAGACAACCATGAACCTGGATCATTTTACATGTTTGACCAATACTGTTATTTTGGTGGGGGATGAATGCAGGATGCACATAAATAAACAGCGGCTTATATGAGAAGCTGTTACTACAGAGTAAAAACTGTTTGTGCAAATAGATTCATTTAAATTTATCTGTAAGCCTAACGCAGTAAAAACAGGAGGAAAAAAGTGTCTAAATATAATTTAATGACTCTTCACAGCCACTGCAAGAGGCCCTGAGAGGCATGTGAGGAAAAATTAGTCAGTATCAATTTTCATTAAGTTTCACACTTTGAAAAAGAAATCTCTCGAAAAAATAATTTCTTTTCACAGATACACAGAAAAATAAATAAATAAATAAATAATGAACTTAGACAAAATATCCTGGCATCACCAGTGCTCAAGTCATCAACACACGAGAGAGAAAACAGTTTGGATCACACACAGAAGATGGATCACCGGATTTTTTATTTTTTTCATTCCTCATTTGTCCCTCAGGGCTTCCGTACAGAAGCCGAGTGATTAGACCGCTGCTCAGGCTGACGCTGGGTGGAGCTCAGATGAGAATTACGTGTGATCGCTGGAAAGATCACAATCACTCTTTACAAAGTCTAAACAGCCAAAAGAGTTAAATCACCCGTCTGCACAGCCTTTCAAACACAGCTCTCTGTAACCCGAGTCCATTTTTAACTTCTTGAAATAAACAGCCTGACCTGCTTGCTACTAATTCCCTCCCCCGCCCCCTTTTGTTTTCTGTTTATAGCTGAGGGAATTTGCTGGCGGGTTCTGTGCTGTCATGCTGTGTCACTTTTTCTAGGGGGACCGTGGAGCCCTGCGCACCACGTGAATCCTCTTTACAGGGCCGACCAGACACTCGTGTCCTCGGAGGGACCGTTTCCCTCTCAGTTTTTTAAGGCTATTCATCACAATTGTGCTCTGAGTTTTATTCATGTGCGTTTCCTGTCAGCACCTGTGAGTTGTTGTTTTTTTTTTTTTAAATTTGACAACTGTGGAACAGATTAAAGCCTACCTTTTTTTTTTCTTTTCACAGGATGTGATTAGAATAAGCTTGAGACTTATTTCTTTAGCTTCGAGTGGTTATCGGAAGCGCTGTTTAAAGCTGTGAATGTGGAAAAAAAAATGTGAAAGTTTGTGACTCACTTTGTCAACACGGGAGAGGAGAAGAAGGAGGTACACTGGTGAGATACTAAAAACCGCATTAAAAGATTATCTTACAATGGGGGCGGATTTGCATGGAAACAAACCGGTTGCAAACTATTGATTATAATGTGGAATTAAGTTGGATTAGCGGCAGGCTTTAGAGTTATACTTCCACATTAAAGGAACACCCCCCCCACACACACACACCTCCTCTAGTCTTCGGGGATGAGATGTGGCATTTATTTTTCACTACAAAAAACACAAGTGTCCTGAATCCAAAGTGCAACAACTACTAAACGGATGACATTTCTGCACGTATAAACGAGTTCCCTGGAGCTTTACATCTAAAGTAGAAGCGAAGACGTGGTGATTATCACCAGGGGAAAAGAGGTCTCGTTCATTTCAGCTCCGAACGCACCACCAAACAATGCAGCGAGACGGAGACACACTTGGGGGGGGGTTTGCAGAGTTTGCAGGCAGCGCTGCTCCGGTGCTTTATCAGAGAGTGAAGATCATTATTGGTCCGTCTGATGATGATTCAGGAGAATAAACTTTTTATTACGCGGGATCTCACTGAGCACACCCAGCCGTCTATAAAGAGCCGGGTTCATCTCGCGTTTATGTCCCATTAACAGTTTTAACTTTACGCGAACGTTGGTGTGAGACTAGAGGAGCTCCGACTTCACTGTGGAGGTGCTTCTGACGACGCAATTTTCGTATTTTTATATTGAACCTAGAGCTTGACTAGAGTTTGACTGCATCGCTCTCGCTCCCAGTTTGTAGGACAGGAAGAGAATATTTAACAGCTGACCGCCTCTGGAAAATGTTTTGTGTGTTTTGTGCTCATCAGCTGACGCTCATTACCCTTGTCCAAGCTGAGAAATTGCAGTTATCTGTCTGCTGGACGCACGAGACATAACACAGCACACGCAGTATTTATCGATACGCAGTAAGAGCTGTAATTAATATTGATTGTTCTCGTAGGATTGTGTCATTAGTCTTGTTTTGAGCTCGGGGTGTACTTGTGAGGATGGTTAGAAAAAACCTAAACATGAGCTGTCAGTAAAAATTACAATATTGTAAAACTCACAAGCAGACGGTGAAAGAGTATGGATGTGATGTGTTCTTGTGTCTGAGCCAAACATGTGACACAAGTCGTTTGGTCCAAGTCCAAAGTCATTTTTCCTGAGGAAAGACATGTAGAGACGCCACTGGGTGGTGTGACGCCAAGTCAGGTCTCAAATCAGGTCACTTTGTCCCCCACCCAGGAAAACTGCAGTCTTAGCAGCAGCATGTGGTCTTTATACTGAGAGGAGTCAAGGAGACAAGGTATCAGTGCCTGTCAAATACTGTTTCTCAATTTATTTAAAATGGTCAAAAAGTATTATAATTATTGGCATTCATTGAACTAAACTGGATCACAATATAACCCAATGGAATAAATGTTAGTTAGAGTACATTTCCGCAAAACCACAGATAAGTTAAAGCTGAACAAATCTTTATGTTGCAACTTGAACTTGAAGCCACTTGGATAGGGTTAGGAAAACATCATGGTTTGGCCTAAATTACTTGCTCTGTCCGACCACGAACATGGATGGAGACAGTCGGACTTCCTGTGACAAACAGTCGTTTTTGGTTGCCATTGAAAATAGCTTGAAATGTCTGCAGATGCGGTGTTAAAGTCAGCTGATAAGGATATCTGTGGTTCGCAGAAATGTAAACCGATTATTTATATCTTGATTTCTTGAGAAATACTGACAGGTTGAGAGTCATCAGGTCTCGAGTCAAATCAAGTCACAAGTCTTTAACGGACAAGTCAAAGTCGAGTGTCGAGTTATGTGTTTTCTGTCAAAATGAACCGGGTCCACATCTCTCATGCTCCATGAAATTCTGTCTGATTCCATTTCGCCTGTAAAATCTAGAAGATGTGAAAACATTTACTGCTTTTTTTATTATTTAAGATTAAAACTGACTTATTTTTGACTGTTTTCTCTCCCTTGTTGTGGACACAGAAACACGTTCTGCAAAAACACAGTCAGTGAAGACCACAGACCTCTGCTGAGAGGTCAGGGATTTTAGTGCAATCGTCAAGAGAACAAGCGCCTTCATACCTTAATGATTTTTTCAATATGTCAAATATAAAGAACGTAAAAACTAAGTATATGTATGTGCACATCCTTTACAAAATAAAGCAGTGACGGGAAAGATGTAGTTTCTAGTTCCTGCCTAAAAAATGACTTTGACCTTCAGCGTCTTATCTGAATTTGCTGCAGGCTTCAAGTAGATAAAGCAGAGTGACCACAGAGAGGAATGTCAGTGGAGTAATATAAAAAAGAAAAAGAGGCACTGAGTTCCCATAATGGCTGGCTAACTTTGCAATAATGACAAGACGACATATTGCAGTTAATTCACTGTGGAGAGGCCGCAAAATTAAAAGGATCGATCATTTGAGGAATTTAAAATTTTTCTGAGATCCTGAACAAACCTTGAATAAAGCAGCTCATGGCATGTGAAGGCAGTATGTGGACATGATTTAGGTTCACAGCACAATGAAACATACATCATAAACCCTCTGCAGGCAAAAAAAGAAGAAGAAATAATGGCTGCTTGTCTATAAACTCTCAGACAGGGAAAATCTAATATACCGTAAATGCTTTGATTTTGAAAAACCATGATACGAGGCACAGGCAGACCCTTTTGAATTACTTGTGAGTGATATTAGTTTTTTGGATAAGGATGAGATTCATGGGCTCGCGCCGCTCCGGTGGTACCTAACTCAGAGAAACCTAACTCGGAGAAACCCACACCGTAAAGTATTTGGCAATTTAAGCACTTTTGCTGAGAAATCTGTCCAGCAGATCCTGTGGAAGCGGTTATATGTTGAAAGTATTGTCATTATATGCCATTTAAATCCAGCTTTTAATCTACAAAACTTTTTGCCTTATCTGGGCTGCCTCAGCAATAAAACTTCAGGAAAATGGACGGTATGAGGTCAGAAAGTTTCAGCTTTTGGGAAATTAACTTAACTTGCTCAAAACTTAAACTTGAAGGCTTTTTTTTTAATGAGGGATGAGGGCCAATGGTGAGCTGCCACCTTTGTTACGTTTCCTTCCAGTTTTAATATGTGTGTTTCTTTTAGATACGAAGCAAAGGGATGACATGGCTCGATGATACAAATACATCGTTTATCTGCTCTCAGGTCGCACAGAAGCGGCGCCTGAGTGTTATTTTTCTTCTCAAGGTCTGTGTCATAAGTACTTATAGTGTTTTGAGACTGAAGAACTTGAATCTGTCAAGAGGGGCTGAGTGCTGACTGTGATACACAAACACAAACATCTCTGCTTTCACTGTCGGTGTAAATACATTCACTTCTGCTCGGAGAAACTCTGTTGACAAAACGTTAATCAGCCCTAGGATTTGTCTGTTTTTAAGGTGACAGGCAGTGACCTGAAACCCTCACAACCTTCGTCAGGCGGGTCATCTACGAGAGTCACTGAATCACCGTGTTAACATACAGCCATGTCAGAAATTCTTCTTGCAGATTCTTGTTCTGAGCTGATGGCCTGACAGCTGTTCTTCAACGGCAGCCAGAACAACATTGAATTCATCACTGCTCAGCAAACTTGAATTAGCAAATTGCCAAAGGTCAAGTGTGCAGGATTTAGTGGCATCTAATAACTTCTGTATTTTGTGTCTCCTCCGTCCTCCTGCCTGTGACCCGGAAACTGATCTCAGCCCGCCATCTTGAAGGGTTCCCAAAATCCTCCTCAATCAGGGGGTAGCAAGACGGCAGAGGCCTGCTGGAGGTGTGTCCTTTTTGGCAGCTCTTTCTGGTGCCTGTGACACGACATAGGGCTCGATGCTCAGCTGGAAAATACAAAACCTTGATAGGAGTGGAGCTCTACAAATGTCCCTCTGTACACTGTTTCCAAGTCCTCAGTAAGGAAAGTCGCTATTTGCTGTCCCAAAAGCTGCTCGAAGTTGCTACGTCATCGCCTGTGTCCGTGGCCATTCATCGGACTGGGTCGCCTCTGAGTGCTTTGGGACGGGGGAGGGGCCCACGGCAGCACCTGCTGCTCGTTGAGAAGAGCAAGAATGATACCTGCTTCCACGTCAGAGTCGCTAGAGGGGTCTGAGAACTCGCTAAATATAGCGACAAAGTCACCAAGTTGGCATCAACAGCGATCAAACTTTCCGTCCTTCACTGTTTTTGTAGCGCCTCCTCCAGAAGTCGTTCTGATGTGTTCCTTTGTGACATTTCACCTCCATTGTATTTATAATCACATCTTTCTACATCTGTGAAGTGAATTTAAAGTACATGTGTAAGGTATCATGGATGAGAACATGATGGAAACAGTGGACGGATGGTGCAGCAGCGCCACACGTTAATTAACGTTGCTTTAGAAACACGCCTCTGAAGCGTGGACGTCTCATTATGTTGAATGTCTGTTGCCTCGTCTCCTCTCTCTCCTCGCTTCTCTTCCACATCTCCTACGCTCCGCATCTCATATAGGAGGGACTCGGACGCGAGAGGAGGTGAAGATAAAGGAGGAGAGTGACGGGAAAGACTGCAGAGGACGTGCAAACTGAGGAAACGACTGGAGGGGCCTTCTCTAGAGTCGGTGTTCAGTTTGTCCATCGTGGTCTGCCATAGAAACATGGCAGACTCTGTCGATATACAAGGAGGGTGGCCATTTATCCGGCTTTAGGCCGGACAGTCTGAATTTTAAATGCCGCAGCAGCTGGACAGGAAATACTGATACCTGAGATACCAGATCTTTATGCTCTAAAATCGATTCTCCAATCAAAGTATGGATACTTTTGATACTTCAGTCATTTGAGGTGATGTATATCATTAACAGGAACACAGTGGAAAGTAACTAAACTATTGAAATTTTGTCAAAATGATACGTGGTTGGTGGGAACTATTAAAGCCTAGATCTATTCAGGTACAGTTTCCTAAAGTATTGATTATTTAAAGTGGATTACATAGACTAGGTGTCATTAAAATATACAGAGCAACTGCAATAAAACAGCCATGGTGAACTTAGAAGAATATATACTAGAAAAGATGGATGAAAAAAATAACATTTTATCTATGAAATATATCTATTATTGTTCACAATCAGTCTAATTAACTTTAATTGTTAAATGTATATTTTATCATTTTTGCAATTATGGTGGCATTTATTTATTTAATTAAATATTTTACCACAATATCAATTTGAGTCACCCAGTATTATAAAAGAGCAAGTGTTTGTATCCCCTTATTGTTGGCTATTTGGAGAGACTACATACATAGTTGAATCTAAATAAGATGAAGCATTCAGTGCAGAGTGGCCCCATCATTTGTTTTGCCCTGTGATTTTAAAATGATTAAATAAATAAATTACTCTGATGTCTTGTATTCTTCATAAACCTATGATTTGAAATACACTACTTTTTTTTAAAATTAAATTAAATTAATTTATTTTTTTAGATTTACCAGACACATTAGGTGTATCCCTCATTTTGAGACAACAACAAAAAAGGTCCGCCTTTTGACACATTTCCTTGTTAAAATTTGTGTCAAATTAGGAATTTCATTGGTTACATTTTCGTTTCGCGACCTATCAACACATGGCTAATTTGAATATTAAAATGAGCCATGCGTTGATTCGCTACTACACCCGCTCACGCGCAGTTGCTACCACCGGGCTGTCAATCAAGCTCTTAGCAACAGTGGACATAACGTTAGCTAACGTCGGTTGTTGGACTGAAATTCTGAAAATGCCGAAGCGAAAGACCTCCTTTAACCCTGACTGGGCAAAAGAACACGGGCTTGTGACAAAAAGTAGAAGGGATGAGTTTCATCATTTTTATTTTATTTTTTTTGTACATTGTGTCAAGTGACACAGCAAAGTGAAAGCAGCTATCGACAGACATGCTAGCACTAACGAGCATCGAGCTAACAATCGGAGTGCAGCAGGTGCCTCTTCTCTCTAGTTAAGTTTTTTCCACTAATGTTCATCACTTAGGATGACAAAATCACTGCTGCAGAACTTACTAAAGTTTATCGTGCTGTTAAACACCAGTACCACCTCTACCCAGCCTGTGTCCAGCTGCCTGAACTCCAGGTGAGAATGTCATACAACTCTGTCCTGTTCATGTTAATTACAAGTATGGATAAGGAGAGGCTGTGTGTCTCAGCTTGATTAATCAGTGTGATTTCTCTTGTGTTTCATTGTTGATGCTACAGGTCCACCATGCTGAGGCCTTCTGTGGCCTGCCTCAACCACCCTCTGTCCAGCCTCTATGAAGCAACCTTGAGGACTCACGGTCACAGATGGACTCAGACACTCATATGTATAGGCAAAGACTACACATCTGAAACAGAAGGTGCTGTATTTTTCCTTTTTACCCTTTATTTATCCAGATAAAATCATTAAGAACAGTTTCTGTATGATGTTTATTAGACCTGTGTGATCTGAATTGGAAGGGCACGTTGTCATGAGCAGTATCTTGTATATTTATTATTAGCTATGTGGGATGTGTGTGCACCTTTATGTAATCCATCCATCCATCCATCCATCATCTGTACACATTATATGTACGCCGCTTAATCCTCTGCAGGGTCGCGGGGGGGCTGGAGCCTATCCCAGCTGACTTAGGGCGAAGGCAGACGACACCCTGGACAGGTCGCCAGTCTATCGCAGGGCTCTTTATGTAATCTGGTGGAAAAACATATTAGAATTTAAAAGCGGCTCATACCAACTGCTTGTGTTTCCCTGTGTATGTAAAGTGTCCTCCTTTTTGATGTGAAGCAAATGGCCACCCTATATGCAAAACTCATTCTAAGGTTAATGAAAACCAAAAAGATTCTTATTTAAGGTGTTTAAGCTCTGAGAAAAAGATTATTTTGGCTGTTCAATTACGGCCTTAAATCCTTCACAGTGGATCATTTTTTTTCTGACGGCACCTTATTGCACTATAGCCTTCTTTCGGTTTCAAAGTTTTCCTCATGTGCTGAGGCAGTGTCTCAAACGGTCTGATCAATGAAAATGTCTATTTCAGGGCAGAGGCAATGAAAAAAAAAAACTAGGACCGGTCTATGAAAGAAATTCATTTAAATGGCTGTGGTTTGCTTTGAAAAACGTCAATAAGGTAAAATACTGTATGGATGACTGTAGAAAACGAGCCTAAAGGGGTTGACAGAAGACCCTATTCACTGACGCTTATACAGAAAAAAAAAAAATAACTGCATTCCGTTAAAGCGATTCACTCTCACAGAACTGAGGTTGTTCATGCGAGAGGTCTGTTAGGCTTCTTGACTGCAGACTGAAAGGATCACACTCGGGGGAGTGTTTCCTTATTTTTTTTGCATCGGTTGTAATATCTCGGATGAAACTTCTATATTCACGAAACGATTTGCGTGATGGTTTGAGGTGCACTAGTTCACATAACTCGCAATATGTGCGATGAAAAGCGATTTCTGACTCAGAATTGTAAAACAAGCATTTAAAAAAAAAAAAACGTCTTCTCAGGACTCCATCTGAGTCTCTCGCTCTCACTTCACCAGTGACTCTGCCATCAAGGACAAAACAGAAACTTGGAGAAAAAGCTTTGAAACATTGAAAAAATGAAAGTGTATTGTTGTGATAAGGTCGAGAAAGGAATGTGAGGGAACAGTTGACTGATAAATGAATGGGTGACTTATTTTTCTGTTCTCTGCAGTGGAGTTTGGTCAAAGACCAGGCTTTACCTTCAGTTTTTTTTTAAATTCCTGCTGCAAGGAAGGTATGTGTGATTGACCTCCAGTTTGTGGATTGCTGAACCACCATTACGATGTTTTTTTTTTTTTCCAACCTTCTGCCAGTGTGTGATGGACACGACACATTTCCGGGGCTCATCGCGGCCTCCTTTTCTTGTTAAAGTGATGTTTCGTGTTCTGTTCTTGAATTGAGTCATGATGGATTCTGATGAATACACATTCAGATGATTTTCGCAATTGCACAAAACTTTCAGGTGGCCTTGCAGATGGACACAAAGTCCTGCCAATATGTTTTTGCTGCATTAAGATATCCCTCATGTTTCTTTCTGAACTCCACCTTGCAAAAAAAAAAAAAAAGAGTGCGTATGAAAGAGAAGTTGTCAGAGTTTAAGTTAAGTGCTTGTCTGTGGTGCCGCTGGGTGCGTGATGCAACTTTAAGTGGAATTTAATTTAAACATTCGTGACAACCTGGAGGACTGTGTGCCGTTCAGGGTTCAGGCACAAGGAAGTCCCACAATGAACAAATTCATACGTCGATGCAAACAGTGCCGTCAAAGCATCGTGGAAAAAAAAAAAATACAAATGGCGCGCTCTTATTATTTTCAGTGAGACCTCTGTGTTGATGCCCATCCTGTCCTTCAGAGATGAGAAAAGACTGGGAAAATACTTGTGAAAAAATTTTAAGGCACCAAAATGCCAATTTTCCATCAAGGTGAATGGGCTTTTGAGACTGGTTTGCTTTCTTCTGACGGTGAGTTTGAATAGTTTTGCCATACAGACTGTAAAAAGTGCTCACCCAGTGCTGGAATCAAGGAGGAGTTATCAGGGACTAACAGGCAGTAGAGGTAATTAACAATCCAAAGAGCTCGATATTGAGTAGCGATTTTGATTTCATGAAACAGTTGCAGCGCAAACAATTTATGCTGATTTGTTAGGTGATGAACAAATGGACATAAAGCTGACTGCTGTTGTTTGATGTACTTTATGCGAGGCTTCATTTTGGTCACCATTAGGCAGCCAACCCTTTCAAAATAAAACACTTTTTTTTTGCCTGCCTGATAGCCTGAAAAGCAGGCTTAAATGATCTGTCAGACCACAAGAAACCAAAACAACAAGCTAAGGGCAGACCTGAGTCTATGGTGTTAATCTCTGGCTTCATCAATTCCAGCTTCAACTTTACACAGTACACATAAAAGCTTGCCTCTCCAGTGCCGTCCAGCCTGGTAGAGCTGCCCCATGTGTCGTCCTGACCAGGGGAACCCACTGGTTGTTACTGGTTGTACTGATAATGCTTTGGAGCAATTGTAAATATAAAAAAAAATGTTGTTTTGTGCAGCTTTAAGCTTTTTGCGATTTGTAAAAAGTGAAGTGACAGGAAGTTCTGCAGTCAGAACAGTTGGTGTGAAAGTACAAGTATGTAAATCGTTGCATGTTAATATTTTCCACACAATGTAGCTGCAGTCTGCAATCATAGGTACACAAGAGCACAGCCTACAATGTTTACAGGGCAATTAAAGTGAACGTTATAGAAACTACACTCTTTGAACTCAGGAGTGACAACTTTTTGTAAAAGTTCGACTGTTGACGGATCTGCTTTGTTTTGATTAGAGCGCCTTGCGTCTGCTATATCATCACCTGTTCACATGCAGAGGCAGAGCGCTTAATGAAGCTTGAGCAGAGCAGACAGATCAAACGTCAACACTTAAATAACTTTTCAAAGTAATTATTCTGCCTTAATTAGGTGGGAACCTGCATTTCCACATGTAGAAACAATCCGAGGTGAGAATTAATAATCTGTTGTTGTGCATCACACTTCTAAAATAATTATATTTTTTTTCAGAGAAACATCCGGTAATGTAATTAGTGAAGGGAAGAGTTTGAAATCCACTTTCAGAGTGAAAAGGATGTTGGCAGCTGATACGGGCGTTCAGGGCAGCAGGGTGAGATAAGCGGGCCATAGAGAGCCAGTGATAGATGTGCTTCTTACCTCTAAGGGCCACTGGATTTCAGGTACGCACATTTGTTTCTGTGACCCACTGACCTTTTTTTTGAGTAAAAAGCAGAAAAACTGGTCATAGTTACGTCAAACATTTCAGCATCAGTGACTCATTTTAAAACTGTGAAACAGATGATACACCGGAGCTAATTGGAATATGGTAATTCAAGTGCTGTTTGTTGGCCGAGACACAGTTAAGCCAAGGTGATGCAAAAGCCTGCCTTTGTCACTGCATGTCTGTCCGTCCTGGGAGAGGGATCGCTCTGTGGCTCTTCCTGGGGTTTCTTCCATTGTCTTTTTCCCCCACTAAATTTTTTTTTCCTCGACATGGCAAGTTTTTCCTCGCTTGAGTCGAGGGTCACACATGATGTCGTTCCCTGTACAGATCGTAAAGCCCATTGAGGCATTGTGATTGTGATTTTGGGCTACATAAAAGATTTGATTTTGATTTGTAAGCGTGAAACCAGTGGCTCATTTTCAGGAGAGTTGGGACATGTTTGTGGCAACAAAACTGGATGTTGGTTTTGTTTCCAGCTGTTTTCATGCCGGCTGAATCAGATAAGCCGAAACATGATTGTTTCCGAACCCCTAACCAAGTATTTTTTTGTGCGTAAGCACGGCATTTTCACAATATCAAATTGAAGCTAAAGGAGTCAAAATTTGCAACTCAAAGAAAGATACAGTTTCAGATATCCACAGTCTGCATTGACATAAACACTGCCAAATTTATTCTAACGACTGTATGATCAGCTTTTCTTTTTAGCTATTTCTTTGATTTCATTTCAGTAACAATTCCATTTAAATTCAAATGAAATGAAAAATCCAACCTTGATAAATTAGCAACAAACAAAAAAAAAAAACAACCGCCTGAGCACACAAGGAGACAGTCCAGTTTATAGAGCATTCACCAAATCAGCGAGTCGACACTCTGCCACCTCTACGTGTTATTAACCCCCTAACAGCAGTTGGGAGACGGGTGGCCATACATGAAATTGAATAATTAGGCTTAAGAACTGAAGAAATCAATGCCAACCCCCCTCCCTTCCGATAGGGTAAACATCACCTCTGAGTATTTATCAAACATCTCATCTGCATTCTTTATTATCTGCTCCAAGTCGTTGAGGCAACACAAACAATCACAGCAGGCAATTAGATTCTGTTGGACAAACGACCAAAGGACTTGCTGGTTTTGACGGAATAATATCTATAATAATGGCATCGGAGAGTAATGTGCTCTCCTGTCTTTGCCGTTATTCATGACAGCTGTAGTCAATGCCTGTCTGCCCTGAATTAAATACTGGATATCATTAGGGTTTTTTTTTTTTTTTTTTGTGGTACGAGAGCAGAATAGAAAATGATGTCATTTTCAACACGTCAAGTAGTTGCTGAAGCAGTAAGAAGCATCGGCTTCATGCTTCAGCAGAACTTGAATAATATCTGTAACCTCTCTTATACACCTGGGCAAGCTTTGGAACATCAGACGTTGCCTAGCGACGATGTGTTCAGCACTCACGCAAAAAGAGAGAGAGAGAGAGAGAGAGAGGAAAAAAAAAAAAAACCTTCCATCATCGTTTTCAGAAAGGTTTGGACTTGGATTTCTTAATCTGTATTATTCACCATTATAAATTTAGGCTAAGAGAGTGAGTGAGTGCCGCACACATGTGGTTTCACGCTGTGCTCACTTAAACTCCCCTGTCAGGAAGAGCCACATGCACACATGTACCAGTGGAAACCTTAAAGACGCTTTTGCACCTACATGTAGCCTGAAATGCTGTGTTGTTATTAGCAACTCTTTCCCATTGTTTGCGGTGCCGTCCAACCAAGACCCATTAAAGGGATATTCCGGTGTAAGTTTAGTTCATGTTCTGACACATCGTGACACAGGACACTGCTCCAACTAGAAACTGCCATCAAAAAGCCACAAATAATGCTCAGAACAGCACCAAACTTCAGCAACAGTACAAATAGGGTCCCAGCACATAGTTTGAGGCATCAAACCTTCGCTAGCTTAGCCAGATTGCCATTGTAATGTGAACACATCTCACCACTCTCCTGCAGCAGCTTCCTGTTGTGGGGAAGTCCCTGCGAATCGATTACCGAGCCCGGTTAGAAATGCTCAATTCCATTCTTTCCTTCCTGTCTGCTCTAGATAATACTGCAATGTATTGTTATCGTGCAGTCATTTCTTAGGTTGCTAAAACTAAGTAAACTAGCGGTCTGCAAACTTGATCTCTCGAGGGGGGGTCTTACTCTGTGTCACTGTGTGTTAGACCATGGATTAAACTTACACCGGAATATCCTTTTAAGGTGTGCTTGAAGGTTGAGTAGTCAAGTTATAAAGAATACTTAGCATTTGGCCTTCATTTCACACGCAACCCCAGTGATAGGTATGTGTTATAAAACCGACAAGAAGAAGAATCCCGACCGAAGGATTAGAAGTGCTTGGATTTGGAGCTGCAACGGAGCAGATATGGAGCACAGTGGAGCCAGTGGAAGTAAACTCATTGACTAGAGTGAAACATATAAGCTCTCCTGCCATGGCGGAACCGGACTGAACATGGATCTGGTGGAATTTCGGGCTGACTCTGACTTGTCTTCATTTTTATAGAAGTGTATCTGGGAGGTGCTTCAAGAAAGGATGCTTAAGAGGTGCCAAAATTAGACGGATGGGCCAAATCTCAGGCATGTTTTATTATGTCTTTTACGAGATTGGATGTTGAACCAATTGCAGTGGGATTATGCAAGCTGAAATTTCTTTTGCCTTGATGAAAAACACTTGGCGGGCCACAGTTCTGGCAGCACTACACCTATTGTCAGCTAACTACATGATGTGGAACAGCACAGGGAAATTGTTGTTAGCTCTTATTCAGTTGAAGTGGCTCACCCACCAGGCGCTGCTCAGCAGGAGAACCAGCTCCTGTAGACACTGTGAGGCAGATAGGACGTATTTCATGCCACAGACATGCCTACTGATTCATTCAGTCGCTTTCTCAACACAAACATACACTAGCGAGGACAAGATCTTTGAGACACTTGATGATGGGGGTGCTTGTAGTGGACGTTATTGTATTTCCTTGCAAAGAACCAAGCAAATAAAAGGTGGATCAACAAGAAGGATGATGAATCAGAAAAAATATAGCATAACATTGTTGAGCTTTCAGCTGAAAGGCCAGAGGTCTGTACACCAGAGTGCACTCGGTTAGTCTAATCAAGGAGTGCAGGTACGTTAAGTTCCATGAGGATGGAAAACCAAAAGTTCATCTATCGAAAGCAAGTTTCCCACATACAATTGAAACATATCAAGGACACCAGCTCACTTCAGGTCAGATCAAAACGTACACAAGTTCATATAAAGTAATGATATGTAAGGTAATTAATGACATTTTGTTGCTATGGTGCTCATACTGCCGTCGTCCACAGGGGCCGCCAGAATAAAACAAAATCAAAGCTCCTTGCAGCTACTTTTAAATGTTTTATCTTATAATTAAGTCTGAGCCACAGCTTTTCTTTATTTGATCAAAAATGTGTTTGAATTAATTTATTTGATGGTTAAATTTGCCCCTTAATTAGCTGATAGCTGAAGCATGAATCCATGTGTGAGTACAGTGTCTGCTCTGAACAGATTTATGTTCCCCGAAAACACACAAAACTCAGTGCACTTCTTGAAAAGACTGGACAGTTAATTTGGGGGAAAAAAAAGTTTGATTCAGTGACTAAGAAGAAAGAAGTTACTCGACCGTAATCGGAGGAGTGATTAGGTCTTGAGTAGTGTCTCACTGTGTAATCACTTTCCCCGTCTTGTATTTGAGCCTCATTAGTCAGCCATTGTGCACTTTGGCCTTAACTTAAAACTCACACAAGGATCCACAACTTTAAATTCAAATGGGACAAAAACAAAACGGCATCTTCACACAACTTACAAGAAAATGTTTGTTAGAAAAAAAAAAATCTCGGAGGTGATTATGTAGCCTGCGGTATGGTTTTGTTGTTTTGCTTAGCTTCGTGTTTGTTGTTTATCATTCGGGTTGATGTCTTCCTCACCGTGGCGCAGCGGCCCACAAGGTGAACGGGAAAAACAAGCAGCGTTCTGGGGAAGACAGTAAACATTAACGTGATATGCCACATTACCGGACTTGAATAATGCTCCTTATTTTAATGCTCTGGACGTTTGTGTAATTCATTTGATCTGTGTTTGCTGCTCCTCTCTCCAGGCTATTAGAGAGGATTACAGATTACCTTTTACAGCTGTAAGGTATGGTGTCATTCAGCATCCAATGCATTTAAATCAAGACATTCTGCCGCGGCCAGCCTGTTGAAAATAGTACCTGTTTATAGTGGAGAAGATATTCTCTATTCATGAAGTTGCTCTTTATTGATTGTCGTAGCCTGCAGTGCTCCGGCAGTGGAGCTTGTGCAGGAGCCCGATATGAGGCTGAGAGAGGACCTGAGGAGGCTCTATTACGTCCCAGAAGTCACGCTCACTGTTCAGAAGGGGGAGAGTTCACTTTAATTAGGGAAGCTTAATGCTGCTTTTTATGAGGCCTGGAGGGGCTGCTCACCTCCTCCTCTCTCTCCGCGTGTGATTCCTGTTTTGTTCGAACGGCCAAAAAAAGGAACGTCGGGGTCTCGGAGGTTTGCAGAAATGAGTTCCCTGCATCGAGGTACATCTCTGAATAGTCTCAGCATCTATGAGGAAAACACAAGCGAACAATATGAAGAGACCGAAACCATTTCTGCTTATTTTACTACCTATATATATTGTTCACCCCCTTTTTTTTTTTTTTTTTAGCAATACCCCTATTCATGAGCTCATTTTTGATAGAGTAATAAAAAGAGCTGAGTACTGTACTGTACCTGAAATGGAAAGTCGTCGTTGGATGATGTCATGAGGTACCGTGGGATCATGGGAATTGTCTTCCTTGTTAAACTTATCTGACATTGGCCCTGGATCCTAGTACACTTGACCCCCAAGTCCAGCTCGTTTGATTTGCGTGAACACAAGGGTTCAAATTATTAAATCACTTACGCACCCTTAGTTACCAATGTAAATACATCACATATGCAACTGCAGCTATGCTGTCTACATGACATGACTTCAGTAGGTTAGCAAGTTGAAATAATCTGTTTACTTTTGGTTTACCACTGCACACCAAAGTATGTCTTGGTTTGCTCTTCCTCTAATCATTACCACGGCCACTAGAGGTCGCCACTGGAAATGTTGTTGGGAACATTTGGGACAGTGTAAGTACTAGTAAGTAAGTCAGTAAGTGACAAAATACGAACAAGAAAATTGTGACCTGCTCCATCTTTATTTAGAACTTTGAGTTACTTGAGTTTTACCTTTTTTATGCCATACTTTGTATCGCTACTCCAAACTTTTACTTTCAGTACATTCATAATACCTTCCTGTAGACTTCTGCTTCTAACAGGTTATTTTTACACTGTCAAACTGCTACTTTTTCTAAGTATATCTTTCAACAGCATTTAGGCGTTGTTTGTGTCAAATAAGAGCAGTATCTCAACTACTCTAATGCGTCGTCCCCTGTTCCGACATCTCCCTGAGACATGTCAAGCACAAACACAAATAAGCGCGTCCACAGGGGCAGCTATCACCAGCCATGCTTTAAAAAAAGACAACTGAACATTGTTGTTTTCCAAACCAATTAATGCCATCGTTACAGACTGATGGCAGAGTCACACGCGGAGCTACTGTCACAACCTCATCCCAAAAATAGACAGTTTTATTACCATAAGAGAGACCAGTAGTTGTGGAGCTGAAGCCAGAGGGGGCTGCCACATGTCAGGCAGATGACAGCCTGGACGTGATTCTAATTGTTTTCAATGATTCTGTTGGATTTTAATCGCCGCAGAAGTGACTGCGCGAAGGTGGAAAACAGGCGTGTGCTTCCTCGCTGGAGTTGCTACTTTTGGAAAAGTCGGGGGCCTTCTGCTTGTGGGACAAAAGCTCAGACTAGAGGAAATATTTGCACATCCAAAGTGGTTATCTAAGTGCACAGGAGTCGAGGCCACATATCATAAATTGAGGAAAACTTCAACGCACCGCTCTTTCATAAACTCCACTTCAGCAGGCATGCAATGTTTTAGTGTTCCCCACAGAGTGCAAGGCCTGCAGCACTGAAACATCAGTTTTAGAATGAAATGGTTCTGCAGAGAGGAACTTTAAGCACAGCCTCATCCAACAGATGCACACGCATCTGCTTTAAATCATTGATATTGCCTTTATATCTTCTAGCTTGTTGTCTATAAACACAAAGTTTATTAATTGATGTCATATTTATAGCTTGATATACAGCTAGACATATACATTTACATTTAGGGCATTTTAGCAGACGCTTTTGTCCAAAGGGATTGTAATTGTAATTCATACATATGTTCATACACTGATGGTGGTGGCTGCCATGCAAGGTGCCGACCAGCACATCAGGAGCAGTTGGGGGTTCAGTATCTTGCCTAAGGACACTGCAGACCAGGGAAATCGAACCAGTGACCTTCCGATAACAAGACACTGGCTCTACACCGGAGATATAAACATCGATTCATTTCCTATATATTCCGTGAAATAATGCCTCTAGCTGCAACATTTGGAAACAGATTCCTTTATTTGCATAAATTCAGTCAATGACAGAATCATTAAAGGAGCACTACGTAGTTTTGGATGTTTCACTGACTGATTTTTATCCGTAAACAAACTGTCTGTTTTCATGACTTAATTATCCAAATAAACAACTAAATTCCATACTGTTTTACTTTGTTTGTACAGTATGTGGTGAACCCTGCCACCTTTTCTAGCTTCAAACATTGTTGTGGGGACCTTATTTGCCCCTGAGAACAGCTTGTTTACTCAGTCATGGAATAAAACAAATATTCCTGAGTTTGTGTTATTACCTTCTAATATTGTAAACATTCAAATTCTGAGTTTGCATTTCTTCTCCAAAACTATGAAGTGCCCCTTTAACTGGATACTAAACTTACCCTTATTGACACTTCCAAGCATGAATCTTAGCTTCCTCCACTTTCTCACGACTTGCCTCACATTTCTGTCCCGAGGAAATACATTTCACCGGCCAACATGAGGAGCTGTCAAAGACAGTTCGCTATCAAAGAGACTTTTTGTTCCCCATCCCACCCCATCATCGCACCAAGAGAGAGGGCTTCACCCCGCAACTTACTGTCCTTTTCATCTCATCGTGAAGGTTTTTTTCTCCACGCAACTCTGCCACCGGAGCTTTTTAAAAAAAAAAAAGAGGAGGACAGTCGGCACCACGCTCTGTCACCGCTCTTTATTGTTTCACACGAAGTGGCGAAGTCCTTCACCAAACAGTCGGAGCATTGCAGACAGCGCCTCCAGGTCCCCGAGGAGGTCATTACGATAGGGATGAGCAGCTCGAAAAGCACTGTAAGACGGACAGCGGAGTGACAGCGGGGGGAGGACAGGACACGCTGTGAGGGAGAAATATAAATTGGAATGTGCTGAGTTGAAATGGATCAGCTTTCTGTTTTATAGGGAACTTTTGACAGTTGGGGATCCTGCTTGTATCAGCAGTCCTCCAGTCGAACACGAGCACAATATGTCTCCCAAACCTAAAACCTGTAAATATGTAAATCACTGTAAGGCAGGTTATCTCTATTTAAAGCATCAGTGTTGACTTTATTTGACATGATTACATAATCCTGAATAATACTACTAAAGAATAATATATATACTCTTGTTGGTATTCCCACTTATAGTCATGTCGTTATTAGAATAATTATTATGTGTGTATCAGCTCTTTATGTAAGCTACAAGAGAAGTATTCAGACCAAAGTCTCCTTGTTTTTTTAAGGGATAGTTCAGATTTTTTAGGGTCATATGAGGGTATGGTGGTTATCATGCCCGCAGTTAGGTGAAGCAGGAGGAGGCACCACTGTAGGAAAGCAATAAGTGTGCTGCTATGGACGGGGGAGGCAGCAAAATACATTTTATACACCTTAAAAAAAAATCTATTTCAATTGAATTTTACATTATATTAAGAATATTTGTCAAAGCCGTGCCTTGGCATTGAACGGCCCTGTCACTGGCATCACATTTTCTCAAGTGTAAACTTGATTTCATGGAAGAGACAACAAATAACAATGAGTCACCAGGTTTTTAATATTCTTCAAACCACGGATACGTCCCAGGGTGACATTTATACCAAACACGGCACGTCACGTTCACATTACATTCTTATTATTAGCCACCTGTCGCAGCAGGAGGTGGTGGAGGGGATGGTGGATGTGTTATCAAAAGCTAACAAGGCTGCCAAACAGCTGACCATAGTTCAGATTACACTACTGAATATTTTGAAGGACACCTGGGGATATTTCCAGCCATTTTTTATGGTGGCCAAAAGAAGTATTTGAGCCAAATCATGGTTTAACCAAAGAGTTTTTTTTTGTGCAAAAACCTAAGCAGAGCATAAGCACAGCAATTTGACGGAGGAGAAATGGCAAATCAACCGAAACAAACACAAAATTGCAACATAAAGAAGATGTTCAGATTTGATTCATCTGTGGTTTTGCAGAAACAGACCTAGTTAACATTTATTCTGGCAATTAGGTTGTTGTCATACCAATGACCAAATTAGATTTACTGTTGTTCTTTTAAGTATAAAGAAATTAACTTTTGGCGATGGAGACTGACTGGGCTGAAAGAGACAGAGGGGAAAGATTTGTGGAGACCGAAAGGCCAAGAAAAAGTCAGAGCTACCTGGAGGTGCAGATGCTGGCAAGTGTTGCACAGAATCCTAGTTTTGGGGGGAGCAATCAGGGTTCTGCAACCTTCAAACACTCTTGAGAAATCATGTGCAGTTTTTGCCACAATTCAACCCTATATACGATATCTTTGTAAACTTTAGGACAACACTTGGCAGCACAGCACAAGTCTCCGCTGACTGAATCCATCGCTGGCCTGCTGCTTCTTAAAGGTTGTAGAACAGTTCTGTCTGTCTGTAGTTCCGTGCGGGTCAAACTATAATTCATGAAGGATCGACAGTCGGATACACTCCCGCGGTTATGTTGTAACAGCCCCAGATTCCAGCGGAATTGAGCGGTGTTGAATTTCAAATAATCAACAATGAGCTGGGAGGATGTGATTTGAGAGCACTCTTATGTGCTTTAGGGAATATGTTTCGGCAGCATTCCGGATGATTCTGCCAAACCCACTATTTCTGAGAATAAGTCCAACAGTGTCCAGAAAAGTAAACTCAATGAAGTACTGATTCATTTGGTTCTGAAACGTAAACTACTTAGTTAACTTGAACAAAGCATTGTGAAAAAGCAACATTATAGAAGTGATGCTCTCATTGTTAAGGTTACTGTTTTCATGTTTGGGTGACTCTGTAGAAAACCCTCTGAGATATACCAGTCGATGGTGTATTTTCATTCGCCATGATAGAGGTGTGACTTTAAGGATGGCAGTGTTGATCTGTCAGTCAATCAGCTGTCGACTGGGTGCAGATATCGATCGTCTCCTTGATGATGGCCCGTTGGTGATCCCCTGACATTTTGCATCATTTAGTGAAGTGCCTTGGTACGACATGCTGAGATGAAGAACATTGTCAAAGATGATAAGCAAAGTCAGCCCGTTTTGACAGAGGTTTAGCCGTTGGCACATAGCCAGGTGACCGTAGCGTATTCTCTCTGCTTGAGTTGTGTGCGAACTTTGACTGCCACACAGCAAAACATGATTTACTTTTGGATGTCCGTTTCCAAGAAAAAAACATGATGCCACATGGTGTGTTTGTAGTTAGCATGCACAAAATATCTAGTGATCTTCTTACAGACACCTGGGATTTGTATTTACGACACATGGTGACACATCCGCCAAGTGGCTATCATCTGGTTTTGCCCCCTTCTAACTTGAATTGGAGTGAAACAATTGAACTGTTCAGATCTTCTAGACTTTCCAAGTGTTATTGGACTGAATGTCTCAAATTGTTAAACTAGCCATTTCACAGGGGGCATGCTGAGAAAGATGTTACCCGCTGTTTTACAACCACGTCTCAAGTTTATGGGAAGAAGGTATTTTTGGGCGAGTGTGCGTCACGTGACATTATTATAACACGCTTTGACCGTTCGGCCTCAAAGCCGGGAGCTGTTCCTGGCGGAGCCTGATCATGACATCGTAGAGAATGTGAGGTCGGACGGGAATTTAAAGTTTGAAGGCACTTTAGATGTTAAATATTCATTCTTTAATCTCAGACTCGCTCCTTGTCTTATTAGGGCTTTCGGCAGCTTCCTCAGGGGAAGCCTCCGGTTGGGCAGCGGTACGGGGGATACGTTAATGCTCGAAATAGTCCTGATTTTCACAAAAACTCACCACATATTTTAGCCACTGTGGGAGTGGGGGGGCAGATATAACCACATGCTTGCAGACTGTAAAGAAAGCAATTTCCTTTCGGGGGGTTATATTTTAATTTAGACCATTTATTAGCATGATTTGCAATTATTTGGAGACTCCCAGGTGAACTATGTAGGGGTTTCATGAATATACCGACTACATGCAGTGTATGTGATCACTAATTAAAACTGTGTATGCTACTTATTATCTTTTTTTTTTTTTTTTTTTTTGCATTGTGAGTACAATTGATATGTATTAATTCCGTGACATCAGGGATTAAGTGGAGGGTAAAACTCGTATAACATAATTTACCCATTTAAAATGAATCTTATTAAAATAATTATTCATAAATACAATCTCAAAAGCTGTGCATACACCATAAGCATGTCACATAACAATATCTTTTCTTATCAGTGGCTGTTTGTTCATAAACACATGAGAGTTAACATGTAACAGCAGTGTGCAGGATTGTTTTCTGCAGCTGTGATCAATTTTTAAGCAGATTAAGGTTTATTGTGCGAATTTGTCTCTGAAATATTGCAAAAAAATAAAAACATCCTGTTTTGTTGTTGTCAATTTTTTGCTTAAATCCTTGCACCTTAATTTCAGACTTTCATTTAAACATTTCAAGTCAAGGTGTGCCGGTGCTTTCATTACTGCAGTTGAGAACAGAGAAAGCGCCCTTCAGACGCATTACAGCTCATCACTGTGTTTATCACTCAGCTATGAATGACCCTATCTCCTCTTATTAAGGTTACTCCCTCTCCTCCGCTCTCTCAAGCAAAGCTCTCTTTCCAAATGCTTCAATGCAACTTTTATTTATTATTTAACTATTTTGAGATCGAGTTTGGCTGAACTTCTGCAAACTTTAATTAAACATTAACAAACGTGTTTTGAACACTCACACCCCCGCTGGATGTCTTTGCATTTTCTATTTGATTTCGAAGAAGGATTGTAAGGTTTTAAGGCCGTGCATGTTGCGGCTCACACTGGACTGCACGCAGGCTGGCGTCCTCAGGGTGGCTCGTGGCGAGGACAGTCCAGAGGAAACACCAGAGGTGACTGAGCCGTTAAGAGTCAGAGCATCTGGGAAAGTCCTGCCTGAGGACATCCGGCTAGAGACGTCCGTGTTATCTCACTGCTCATAAATCACTTTCAGGGTTACCTTTTTTAAAATATATATATACTGCTACTAATACTGCTGCTTTTAACTTTGCTTTATTCGCCACTTTAAGACACAATTTATTTTATTTGCTTTGGACATGTGAAAAAAAGCCTAATATGTGAATCTTTAAATATCTTATGTGGGAATTATTGTACTTGTTTAATGGTATAGATGACATGTGATGTTTTTTTTTTTTTTGATTAAATGTTCACAGTGCTGCTTTTGCACACCTTAAGAGCGACAGGTGCGTAAGAGAAGACTGAGAGATGCACGCTGTCCACTTCACTTGCAATTGAGTTTAATGATGACAGTGTTTCGGTACTTAGACCTCCATCAGGTTATCTTGAGATAGATCCTGATTTTTTTTAACGTTTCAAAATTTTAGTTTGTGTGTGGATTTAGCCAACTGCATTTAAAATGTGGAATTCATGCCATTTTCTATACGTGGAGATTGTTATCCACATGAGGATTTTCTGATTGGATGAAGTGGATAGGGATGCCAGAACATTTCTCACATAAGCAGGAGGAGGCGATACTTTACTGACTCTATAACAGTGATCACTGTGTGTTTTAATAAGACAATTAAGAACTATAAATTGACTTTTATTAATTATTGTTATTATACAGTATTACCCATGTGTGATGTTGTATTATTTTCACATGAAACATTTTAGTTCACATGTAAAAATAGCCAAATGCATGTGAAAATGTGTAAAGAAGCGATTTTCACTTGATTTTATGCACCATGTTTGGTACAAATTTAATCGTATGAGAGACAGAATTACTATGACTTAAACCTGCGATCTCACATCGGGAGATCAAAAATATACATGTGAAAAATGTAGTCCACATGTGAATATGGCCAATCACGTGCAAAAATACTCAATTAACATTATCACCAATCAATCAGTCATCATTACGAGTGCAAAATATCAGTCTACATGCAAGGGGTGGCCTTTATTTCATGGACCTGAACGAGTGTCCTCACGCTCGCCGCCCTGCCAACCTTTTATGGCTGTCAGATTACGTGCTGGGTGCCCTGGCCTGCAGTGATATGGAATTGAATTGTGCTGCAGGGATTTGGTGGAGGGGAGATTGCTGTGCGAGTCTGCAGCCACAGTCAGGCTGGCTTGATACCGTTATGCCTCCATTTTGCCATTTCCAAACTGCTCAGGGATGCTGACTGTTTTTTTTTTCCTGCGTACGAGCGCTTAGATTCTGTGGATAGAGGTTAGATTAGACAGACAGAAGGACATACGCAGATATGCAACCTCGTTTTTAACAGGAAATTACTGAGTCGGGGGACTGTTGTTTATGGATGTTTTTTTTGAAAACAGCCCTTAGTTGAAGATAGGCGGCAGCATTAATTAAATATTGAAAGTGTCTGTGGATGGGTTGGGTGTTGGATGAGCGTACTTTTGGGGGCTGACGTGTTTCAATTTACCCAAACTAATGAAATTCTTTCTTTAGGAGCCATGTAAAACAGCAGCTAACCTTTTAGTACTGGTGATAACCGCCTTTGTTCAAGGAATCCATTTATAAGTCATAATTGATTTGTGTCAACGGCGAATTTGTTCATCCGCCTTCATTTTAACGTAACATTTGTTTTGCCAGTATTTCTTTCCCGTCTCTGTTGAGCACCATATTGTTACTACGCTGTTTTTGGAATTTGGGGATATTTAGGGCTAATAAGATTAACAAGCATTTTGAAATAAATACTATGACTTCACACTGGTTGGTTGGTGCAGTTTTGCGAGTAAAAACTAGAATTTGCAAAAAATTAAACATCACACTTGCGAAAGTCCATTTTTGTGCGCAGTTCTATGCAAGTGACTGAATTCCTTCATATCTGTGTTCTTTTTTTCAAAGGAAGGGCATTCTGCACGTTACCAGTATGGAAGGAAGCCCCCGTAGTTTATTCAGATAACCCGCGGAGTTGGCCTCAGGGGCTATGAGAATAAAGATAAAAGTGCCTGATGTTCTTAGATTTCTGGTGTGAGAACAGAGGAGGCTCTTTGACAAGCTATTCCCCTGTTGATGTGCACTTAGCACAAGCCTCTGCTTTTAGTCATATTTTGTATCTTCTCACCATGCGGTGGAGACTCATAATGAATTTTGTCTGTCATCTGCTCGTCACATCATGCAGAAACACGCGTGGATCGAACTGCATCACATCCGTCATTAAAGACATCGACCACACGATGGATTCGTCTCAGATCTCTCATGAAAAGATAAAACCAGCTGCGCAATACATCATACCTGATGTGCCGCTTTGTATCCCTGCTGTATGCCTGATATCGACAGATCCCAAGTCCTCAGGCAAATGACTTTGAGAATATCTCCTCTGTGATGTAAACACATAACAGCACGAGACACCCGAGTGGAGAATATGACATGACTGTCATGTGATCGCATTATTTGGATTACAGACAACTGACATTCAACATGTCATCTATTGTGAGCACAACATTGTCACATACGTCAGTTTTAAATATTGTTATCATTCGTGAAGTAAGCATTTTTGATCCAGACGATCAGCAGTACTTTCGGATCTCTTGGTCCTTATCGTGTTGACAGAGGTAATACAGCTGAGCACCTGGAGGTAGATTGAAAATAATTCATCGAGACCACCTAAAACATTATCACTCAAAGTGTTTCTCAACGCTGACTGAGACGCTGTAGCATCCCATGTGTCACATTTCTGTCGAAGTTTATCAAAAGAGAAAAAAAAAAAATCCCACACTGATGGCACACCTGCTGCTGCCAGCGAGCACGCTGTTCAAGGTGACATTCTATCTGTAGAGTTTTGCCTTTTTAAATTCTACTGTGTATTTCAACACAACATGGCTATGGTG
Organism: Acanthopagrus latus; assembly: GCF_904848185.1. Lineage (NCBI taxonomy): Eukaryota > Metazoa > Chordata > Actinopteri > Spariformes > Sparidae > Acanthopagrus > Acanthopagrus latus. Next base: position 22,141,832 of record NC_051047.1, on the reverse strand, counting down.
GCTGCAATGTGTTCTCACCCCAAGCTCTGTGACAGTTTGTCAGATGTAACGTAGGTGCTGACTGCAAACAAAACTCGTCGTAACGATGCTAGGTCTTGAAAACTCATATGTTGAAGTAAACATGTATCTAACACTTTTTTTTTTACTAGACACTGTACCATCAAAATGATTCTGAAGCTGTTACTTTAAAGTTACATAATGTTGCTTTACGCTTCAAAATCTGAGGCCTCACCTATCCCAGTAACACCAGCTGTGCATGTGAATGGCTCTGTGGTCTAGTTAGCAATCCTGAGTAACACCCAATGTCTGGTAAGACTTTCAAAATAAAGCTTGCAGAAAAACAGTTAACATTTTATGACACTGTATGACGGTGTGGTTTGGTCAGGTTTTGGAAAAGATCATACCTTGGCCACACAAGCGGTACGAACTCCAGTCACTGGGGGGGAAGTCCAGTGTATGACCCGTAAAACCACTCTAGCCATCACCATACTGGACTTTTCCTGCCTTTATACTGCCATACATGTTTGAGCAGCTGTAGCTCAGTACGTAAAGCGGGTTGTCTAGCAATCGTAAGGTTGCTGGTTCCTTCCTGTACCTTTGAGCAAGATACTGAACATCAAATGGTGCCTGTTGAGCAGTTGGCACCTTGTGTGGCAGCCTATGCCATGTGTGAACAGGTAAATGTGACAAGTGTTGTAAAGCGCTTCAGAAATACAAGTCAATTTACCCTTTATACTACGGGGTGATACAAGAAGTGATGCTATAGGGTGACAACTGTGTCAAACTTGGAAGCCTGGGCCACTGACCGCTGTTGTATTTGATGTCTGGGAGTGTGAACAGGCTGCTGGGTATGGTTCAGGCTTGTCATCTTAAATGTGTTTTTCTTTTTTTTGTGTGCAGAAGACGTTAAACATAAATATAGCATCGTTGAGTATAAAACTGGATTAGGAGGAGAAACTTTTATGCAAATGATGCTAAATGTTCACGAGTGCCATTTCCAAGGTAGTAAATGGTCATAGTTGGGATGTCAGTCTATCAGCAACCCTGTAATTATATTTCAAGGCATGTCTGTCTGCGGCGGTCAGCACTGATGACAACTTAAATCATTTAGATTAACACATTAGGTTCCCGTGAGACTTCCTGGCTTTGTCAGACTTAGATTGACATGTCATAAAACCCCATTAGGATGGGTTTTCACTTACAGTCGTGTCGGAGCAAATGGACAGAAATAAGCCAATATTGTAGGTATAAATGTGTTGGCGTACCAGTTCAGCGGCGCACCGAACTCCCCAGGGTTGTGGAGTGAAGTCATCTGTGTCACATGATGTCATCTGTTAGAGAAATATGCTTGAACTGTCAGAGCCAATGATGTTAGAGATGGAAACGTGAGACCGTCTGAATGTCAATGAGGGATGATTGCTGCAGTGTTGCATCAAATTGATGTGCACTGAATGAGACTGTTTGAATAAATTTCATTCTCAATCGTACAGGATGAGGAACTGGAATCATTCGCAATAAAGTATGACTCTATTAAGAACTTATTTTCCAGTTTACAGACGGTTTAGTTTCTAAACTTGAACCCTCGAAAACCGACTGAGCTGAGCCTGCAAACATTCATTGTCACCAAAATCTACCTTAATACACCTTTGAAAATACTTCCCAAGCTGCACTGCATACTTTAGTTGGGTGACTCCTTGGAAGAAATGCAACGCGTCAGAGTGTTTGAGAAGTCTACTGTGTCACTCAAGGTCTGACGCAACATTGTGCAAATATGAATTATTAGAAGGCGCCTTTAAATCTATTTTCCTCTGAACTTCTTGTGGTTCTGGATGAGTAACTTACTTTAAATAACTGTCGGGCCTCATTATTGTACCCGGTTTGCATAAGAATGCCTTAAGAGTTCTTGAGGTTATATAAATCTGATTTAATTATGAGGTTTTCAGGTGGTGTTACTCCCCCATTTACATGTTCTTCAACATGGGAAGAGTCAGTCCTCAGTTTGCACTTTAGTCCTGACTTTTTGAGAAAATGGATTGTTTTGATCACCTTACCTCAGTTTTTAGTCGTCTGTGCAACAGAAACTGCATACCTTGTAATTTACTGCGGATTCCTCTAGTCTGACAATGTTTTCCACTGTCGGCATTTATTTTCCAGGTACGCCAGAGATGTTTTTATAGCCACAGCTGATTCATTCACTGAGATGCTGCTACTGTACATAAAAGGACAGATTTCAAGACTCTATAAAGTATTGATTGATGGGATAAAGCCAGTGGTTCAATGTTTATGACCCTACCTTAAAATAGAAACAGTGCATCAAAGTGTGGAACATTGATTTATGCTCTGTTGATGTTTGGCCTCGTTGTTTGCGGATCTCACACACCTCACTACTGTTGGTATAAATGATAATAATATTCAACCATTTTCTTCTTTGAGTATGTTTCTTTTCTTTCTTTAAACCTTAAATACTTTGTCACAAACTGGACTTAAACATTTACTGAGTACACAATTGCTTTCACGCCAGCAAGGAAAACATTTAATGTTTTATATTTCATGTTCTCGTGAAAAATACATACAAATATTCTTGCTGTTTGACAAAAACAGTACTTCATTGTGAAACCAGAGAGGCATAATTCCCTGTTGACCTCAGATATAAAGCTGCTGGAAAACTCATGCTAGGTAACACTTAACTGACATTTGTTTGCAAAAACGTGACATATACTGGACATATATTGGAGAAAGATCATGTTTTTGCTAAGAATACCCGTTTTGGTTGCCACAGACATGGCTGAAGAAGTCTCGAGGTCGATCTCGTAAAAGAAAAAAACATGCGGTTACGTCGAACACCGCTTGACACGTCCCAGTTTCCCATCAAAAATGTAATTTTTTTGTTGACAAAAACACAGCTTCAAATTGTTGGGAGGCCTCCTTAAAATTATCCAGCAGTGTCACGCTTACAAATGTTGAAACGCCAAGACACCTTGTCAAAACTATGCAATGGTTCTGTAACTCCATCTCCATCCCCTCTAGCACCCGATATGAAGGTCAGATCTTACACATGTTATGTAAAGTGATACATTTTGTAGGGATCTCAATATGGTATGTCAGCCAGTGACACACATTAATAAATGCTGAGTGGTCTGACGAATGCATGAGCAGGGGGAGGAGAGACATGGGTTACTGAACAAACCCTCTAACACTGACTCCTACTGGAATTTAGAGCCAATTCATGATTGCTTTATTAAAAACAGCAGCTTTAACTTTTATTTAGTGACAAAATATGAGTTATTTTACCAGATGTCACAAAAACACTCAAATGCACATCGTAACTGTCGATACAAAAGAAAGCTAAGGTAGGCAATTCTCGTTGACAGGCTTAGAGAAACTGATATCACATTCAGAATAATTAAGTTAGACACTAAGAATAATTTAATGTCTTTACTCAGAAAGGTTACCTTGACTGGATGGCATTGATTAGAAGGGCTGTGTGAAGGTCACAAATGGAAGCTGTCCCTCGTTTTCACACTTTTTGACTATCAACACCCCCTCAGCATATGTGTCAGAAATCTAATTGAAAAAGCACCTCTTCTTCCCTTGTCTCTGGCAGGACCTACTCACAGGCCACAGAGGAAATCAGAAATCGGAATCAGAAATCAGAAGAGCACAAATGAAGTGCACAATGGAAAAAAATCAGGGAGGCCACGGTGAGAGCAGGAAACTGAACAAAGTCGGCTGGTCACACCTCTCATTTGTTAGTTAAAAAAAAAAAAACGAAACAAAACGCACTGCGTCTCTGCCCTGTGGACGCTCATTCGCCATCTTGTGTGTCGTCTGTGGCGCTGTAGCCTTGAGGGGACTCTCCCCCCGCGGTTCAGATTGGATCTCTGTCTGGGAAGAAATGTTCCCTCACAGCCAGGCATGACGACAACATGGTGAAGACTCGACCCCCCCGGAGCGACACAGTGAGGCAGCCTGCTGGCTCAGCTCTGATGTAACAGAGGAGACAAGTGTATTTCCTTTTGTTAGTCATGTCTCTTGGCTTTGGCTGGAGATGTGTCCCTGAGAAGCAGGCGAAGTCATGGTCGGGTCAGGATTTTAAAGGCTCAATTTGTTTGGTGTAATACAGTGTGCCAGTCCGGATCCCTGCTCTGCAAACATTGCAGTTTATTATGTAGAAATAGACAAAATACTCACCGACTGACTCATGCTCTGCATTTAATTTCCCTTTTATCTTTTCACCTACAACAGCAGTGCTGCTATTGTACACAGTCGTGACAGGCATCATAGCTGCAGGTTCCTTTCGGATCCAACCATCGACGTCCAAGGCATCATACAAGACATGTCAAAAGAAACTAATAATAAACTCTGGCATCTCTCAGGGTTGGGTGGCCATGAAGGAAAGACAGACTGAAACCAATAAAAGATACCGCCTCGAGGGAGTTTGCAACGTGTTGGCAATGTGCGCCTCTGCAAAAGAACGGATATTTTGCAAGTTTTCCCATCTTTAGGTTCAATTTTAGATTTTGTTTTGTGACAACACTGTCGTGCTATGCGGGGTCGAGGTGAAGTCTGAACACTTCTAAGTGCTGTATCATAGACAACTGGACAACTTGTTTCTTGAAGACGTTTCAACTCTCATCCAAGAGGCTTCTTCAGATCTGGTTCTTCCTTAGAGGGTTTAAAAGCCTGCAGTTGCCCTCCAGGTAGTTAGAACTCAATTTGCCTCTTAGATGAGCAGTGAAACATCTTCAAGAAACTGAAACAAGTCCAGTTATAGCACTTACAATTACCGTGACCTGGATGGCTGAGAACCTTCATGAACAAACAGTCACTGCTGGTAATTGTCCCAAGGTCTCGTTATAAAAAACTGTTTTTGTTGCCACACATCTGGCTAGAGATGTCCCGACTACTCTTCAAAGTTACCGATTTTTGTCACCACAAACACTGCTGGTAACTGTCCAGAAGCCAAGTCATTAAAAACACCTGCTTTTGTAGTCAAAAATAAAGCAGAAAATCTCCAGATTTTCAGTCACACACAATCTTTGAATATGGTCACTGGCGAGACATAAACGTGAGATCGTGAATGTGACATAACATGTCAAGATGGTATGCAGCCTGACATGTACAGATGTGATCTATCAGTAGTTTTCATAAACGTTACATCTGAAAGATTACAATGAGTTTATAATGCTCACTTTGCGATGAAATTCCACTCACCACAGTCTGTGAATAAGTTATTTCAGAAAGAATGTTATTACAAGGTATTTCTTTATGGTGTCAAATGCCTGCATGTTTCAGTACTGCAACCAAATACTACTGCAGGAAGTTAAAGAAATGTGGTATTTTAAAGATCATAAAACTCGCCAATGGACTTTTACATCTTTGAAGTAAAGCCAAAAGTAGTTCACTCCGAGCCAGACATTTATACTATATCCTGCAATCTGTAAACGCTCCAAAGCCAAAGAAAGAAAAGAAATCTTTGTGCAAGTGCCATTGTTTAGGGATAATTGTGTCTAGAAACAAAGACCTTAGACCACAATGATGAATGTGGATGCTCTTATTTCACTGAGCAAAGGAGAGTATGAGGCTGACCCACTTTAGACCCATATGCGATTGTGATGTATGGAGGATGTACGGGAGGGAGGAAAGGAAGGAGGCGGTGTGGCAAGGGTGTGAAAAATGGTGAAAGCTGTCAGGAGTTTCTATATCTTTCCTACATCTATTATTTAAAAAAAATAAAAAATAAAAAAAAATAAAGTTTATTGCCCGCAGATAATCATCACGTTGGTCACATCATCTTCTCCGCTTCTTCATCAGCAGCGGCTCAATAAACAGATGGTTGCCCTTCTCAGGATTACAAGCACATCAAGGAAGAGTGAATGATGGGGTTTAATGATAGTGATAAAATATTAAAAATGTAATGAATAAAGAGCAATGAATTATTGACCAAATACTGAGCCCTGTGGGTCCAAATAACAAAGACTCAATATTATACTCTCTGACAATCCCCTGTTAGGGGTTTGCTGCTTAATACACTCTCTTCAGTCTGGCGTCCTCATCATTTTTCCATTCAGAGAGCGAGCGAGCGAGAGAAAGAAAAACCTCTTCATATTTGAGGTCAAATTCTAATTTGGTGGCTATGTTTGGCCTGTTTGGATCAGCTGGGATTCGTGAGGTCCACAGATAGTTGCCGAGAGTCAATGATACATGATGCCTATAAGGATTCAGGGTAATTGCCGGTTACATTGCGAACATGACAAATTGCCTCCACCACGGTGAGGTCCCTCAAGTGAAACAAGCCGCCACGAGGTCACCATCGGGTTAAGAGTGTTATCAGCTATTGACCTTGACTGTTCACTCTCACTTGCGCGCGGCAAGGGGTGGCAGGGGATTGAGGCAGGAAACATTGAATGCCCATTAAAAAGTCTGATCAAGATGTGAGATATGTGTTTCGGTAAGCAGCATCCGTAGATTTTAACTATGTTTCTGCAATATCGAAGCAAGTGTTTGACTTGATGGACAATACTCAGTATGACAGCAACCATGAAGATATGTCAGATATGTATGCATGTATGAAGCTAGGTTAACATGTCCTAGGTTAGCTTTTACACTTTGGTTCCTACAAATTAAATAACACCTTGATCGGTGACCTTTATAGATGCTGGCAGGTAGATTTTTGTCACCATTACACAGGGCCAAAGATAGGTGTTCTCTCTGTTTCCAGACTTCACGCTCAGCTTAGCTAAACAGTTTCTGTCAGTAGCTTGATATTTACCCAGCCCAGTTGCTTCAGTCTGAGTATTATTAACACAAGTTTACACTTTTTCAAATAGCATGCGGTATACACTCAAAAGTAGAACATTGTGTTGTGTGGAAAACAGATGTGTCTAATGCATGCAAAATTGCATTGGGACCCAAACCAGTTCTCCAGAGGGAAAGTGCTGTGGATGAACACCCAACCACATCCTAACTCAGACCTTTCTTGCTCCTCACACCATAGGGTTGTACCAACAGTGCCTGACGTAGAAGCATACGGCCACTGACCAGGCTGCTGTATTTGACACGCCGGGAGTGAGAATGGGCAGGAAGTTGTGCTATTTATAATCAGCTTAATAAGACATGGTTGACTTACAGACAGACAGAAATCATGTCTTAACTGTCACCAAGAAAATGGGAAAAAAAAAATGTTTCCCAAATATCTTACTATTCCTTTAAGGCCTGCTTCAAGAGCCCGCCTGTGTCTGGCAGCAAAGTGTGATCTCTTTTCTTAGATATGTGTTCCTCCGAAGATGCAGATCCTGAATCATTCACACTGTTTTTTTTTTTGTTTTTTTTTCAAATCCCTTCACATTCATGAAGCTCCCCATCAAAAAAATAAATACATTATTTATCGCTTCGTGTGTCCCATCATTCGTGCAGAAATCACACCCTGAGACATTAAACTTAGAAATTTGAAAGCAAAGCTTTTTCAATGACCCATCAATATTTAATTTGTCCACATCAAATTTGCCGCTGGAGCTCATATTTTTAGATCAAATTTGTTATGCCATATTTCAGTGGGTGGTGCCCCATGTGTATCCAAATGGAGAATGCGGCGCAAGGATGATAACTCGCTAACTCCCTTGATCTTTGCTTGGCTTGGCTTTACAGCTGCGTCCTGCGTGGTAATGGCTGCAGCTATTTTAAACAAACCGTGGGGGATGCATCTATTTTGCATTAAACCATTTCAGTCTGACAACTCTCCCTGGGCTGCTGACGGATACAAGTTTTCTGAGTTGCGTACAGGAACATTTCGGACAAGGCAGCCCCCGAGATATTTCATCCATGGTACTTTTCAACAACGCAATAAAGTGTATGGAATAGTATGTGTGTGTGTGTGTATATGTATATATGATGAGGACATCCAGCGCTCTCATTTCCATAATGTTCACTATTTAAAGAAAAGCCACTCGGAGAAGGAAGATTTACCCACTGTAGTACTTTCTCGCCTTTTTTTTCTACAAGGTGGTTAAATACAGCCGAGTCTTTGAAATCAAATCCCAGTCTAAATATAACGCACTCAGTCTTACCTCACTGTGTGTAAACAGGCAAACACAGGACCACCGAGGCCTCCGGTGGGTGCGGGAGGCAATTATTGGGAGAGAGTTGCAAATGTTACAGGTTGAGGGAGGCATGTTAATTACCTTGGTGGATTCACAAGATGCTGCCTCTTCCTTTTCCTTTGTTCAGTCTCTTTATGGGCTAATTAATTATGAAACAATGCACAGGTGATTCATCTGAGAGCAGGAAATGTTTAAACCTTTCTTCTTCCTTTCACATGTACACAGCAGCAAGGGGGAAAGGCTCTTTATCATATGTCAGGGAGGTGCGCATATAATTCAATACATAATGCACAGGGAGATTTTTAACGGAGCAATCGGAAAAGGCAGAGGGCTCAGCTCGTGGAAAGGAGAGCAATTTTAAGTAAAGACGTTGAAGGAGCAGTGGATTTCCAAGAAGTCGGCAATAAGGACCTGCGACTCAAATTTTTTTTTCATTTTAACTGAATACGAGTGCTTCAGCGGGCTGTACCTATATAGAAATACGAACAAAGCCTGTGTGATGCCTTTTGGCGGCTTGTGGACGTTTTTGAAGTGTTTCCCACACTTGCAACTTGAAGCACCGCAGGGTTTTAAATATTCGCTTCAACGGCGGCTTCTTACATTCACCACCCGGTCTTCCACGTGGAAAAGAAATTCCATATCGTGACCGTTCACTCACTATGTGACCATTCTGGATAGATTGTTATTCCTCCACTCATCAAGCCAGCAGCCCTGCAGGAGAGCAGCTGCGGGTTGGAGAAATCATGACACCACTGAAGAAGAGCGCTCCTGGATCTCAGTCGTGCTGCCTAAGCGGTGGAATTTTAAACTTATTTTGCAGTTGAATGGCTGTGTTATCCCCACAGCAGACCTGTCACCTTAACTGTAATGAAACAGGGAGAAGGGTGATGAAAAATGTATAGAAATCAGTGTAACCCCTGACATTCCTTTCAGGCCCGGTGTAAACCCGAAAGCAGCACCCACTTATAAATGAAAATGCCCCTGTATTTATACAATGGTAACTTGTTCTGACAGCGCTGTCAGGCACATTAACCAAAGGCCAAGAAAGGTGCCGAGGGACGCATCAACATTTTATGACTCAACATGAAATACAATGCAGACTTTTAATCTTCATTAATTATGAAACGATACACAGGTGATTCACCTGAGACCGAGATATGTTTAGCTCCGCGGTTAAAATCAGTTTGTGTGTGAGAGACAAGTTTGATGCTGTAAACTTGTGCTTTCAGTTTCCATTAACAGCGCTGAACTTTTCACACCTGATCTATATAACCTCCTGGGTGAGAAAGAATTGACAGAAGAGAGAGAGAGAGAGAAAACATTTGTAGTTTCCGCTCGTGATGCCAACATATAAAAATGAAAGCGCTTACAACTCAAAGTGCATATGTGTGGGTTAATATAAAAGTGTCTGGTGTTTTGGGAGGTAGTTCTTGCTTCAGTGCTTCGTTGAGTTAAGGGGATTCTTCACTGTACTGTGGGAGGCAGAGTTAGGTGGAAGCAGATTACATGTCATCCAGATTACAAAATCAATTATAAAAGTAAGTATACTGTATTATATACTGTAGCTATAATCAGCCCAGATTAAATTAAAAAAAAAAAATCAGGTTATAATTACATCACTAAAACTAACCTTATATTTTGGTTCCCTAAACATAACCAAGTGTTTTGATGCTGTAAACGAAACCAAATATTTTAGCTTTACAAACCTAATCATGTTTTTTTACTTCCCTAAACCTAACCACAGGTTTTACTTCCCTAATCCTGACCAAATATTTTTTTCCTTGACCCTAATTATTTCAATTCCACAAACTTAACCATACATTTTAGTTGTCTGAACCTAACCAAGTATTTTAGTTCCCTGAACCTAACAATGTACTTAGTTCCCTAACTGTTATCAAGAATTTCAGTTTCCAAAACCTAATCCACGTTTTTTTTTTTTAGTTCCCTAGACCTAACCAAATATTTTAGCTCCATAATTGAGTACGGTTTGGTTAAATTTAACCAAACAGTGAACAATTGACAGTAAGAAAACTGAAAAAAAATTTAAAAAATAAATGAACTTCCAAATGGGATACAGGTGACAGTCGCCTGAATAAAAGTCCTGTATACAACTCACTAAAACCATGACAGCTTGCTGCAGTTTGGTTTCCAGTGCTGTTTCATGAGTTGAGATAATGGTTCTGGGGCAACATTAATTGTGTTGTCCCAGGAGGAAAACCAACACGAGATGCAAAACTATGACATCAGAACACCAGGCTTTCAATGTTTTAATGATGGTCCTGGAACAACATTAATTATAATGTTCTTGGAACAATACCAACGTGGCAATACAAGATGAACTTTTCTTATACAAGTGCTCCACTCTGTATTGGACCGGGCAGGACAATACAACAATGATGAGTCAAGCTTGAAGGTTTAAGCTGCAGTCACCCCCCCCCCAGAACAGCCATCCATTCCTGGCCATGTTACCATCACACTGAAAAATGTGCTACACAATAACATCTATCCAGTGCAGTTTGTGGCATCAAAAAAACAAGTTGCCGTCATCAACCTCAAGTGTGCTGAGATAAAACATTTACAATTTTGTAGCTGTGTCCATTTCATTTTAAAGAATAAGGTGCAGTAACATCAATGTTGGCTTTGAAGTGATCCAAAAGTAATTACTAATTACAAAAATCATCATGTAATCCACATTAAATCACTGAATACATTGGAATAATCTAACCCACCCCTGGTAGTGGGCTTCTGTAATCAATATTGTGGTTAATCTTCACTTGTCTACTGGCAGCCTGGTAATAATCAGTTCCCCGTGAGGCAGGCTGAGGCCCTCCCCCACCCTGTGCTGTAAGGTTTGATAAACTAGTTGGAAGGGATTATTCAGAAAAATATAGCCTTTTGGAATTGTTTTTACTGTGGTGGCAGGGGTTGGCAGCGATAAGTTCTTAGAGAGGCACATTTGAATGTTTTGGCCAGGATGTCAATGTCAAGCTGGTTAAGCCTCGCCTCACTCACTTCTTCTTCCCAGTTGGACGTCTCACAATGGTCCCCTCCTCCCCTTTTTCAGTTGCTCCATCTCTGCGGAGCTCCTGGCTCAGGAAAGCAGTCGAGCAAAGTGATTCATCTCTCTCCTTTTGGAGTGATGCGCATGGAGGTTGTACACATTTAACAAAAAATTTTGAAGGGTAAAAATCCAGAGTTTTGAAGGCTCTTCATAGTTTTGACAGTAATTGCCAGTGTTGCTCTCGCTCTTTGACATGAAGGACATTGATGGCTACACGTACTCGCCCGATTCTTTATTTCTGCAGTTTTGTTTTGTGCTCTCTGATACATCTCACATGCTTTCAGATGCATCCTTTTATGGAGGTTTATTGCCACACTCTTTCATAAAACACATTAGCAGTGTTGGCCAGCGATAAATTACCAACTTAATCATGCGATAATATGACTGCTTTCTCCATAACAAGTACTGTAAGGATTTCTATTTTAAATGTAATTGTTTATCCCAGTAATGCTTCCTTACATCAGCGTGCCTCCCCGATGTGTCGTCAACAACATCATCTTGGTATCTCTGTCTCCAGTGGTTTCACAAATTAGCTTGACAACATGGTGTCAATGACCTGCAAACGTGATATTGCTTACGACTGCCCACCAAACAGAGGGGCAAATGAGCCCTCCTGGATAACCGCTGAAACACATCCACGTCTGTAAAAGCAGTAGAGACAAATTAATTCATCCATGCAGTACGTTAAGATAAACAAAACACATCAATCCATCTAAGTAACAAAGGCAGACAATGGGAGGAGGGGAGTTTCTCTCTGAGAGGCTCAGCCAACAAATCGGGACACTGATGTGTCTCCAGAGACAACGACTCCTCTGGAGAGAGACTCATGAGGGACCCACTTTTCTGTCATTTCCCTCATTGTTGCATGCTCACCTCTGTGTGTGTGGGGCTCACCTATCTTATGCACGGCGGACATGACATTTAAGGCCAATTTTAGTGACAGATGTTGTTGTGTAACCACTCGCATGACAACATTTGTTGCACAGTTATACGAAGAATAAAACATGGCTCCAGGAGGGGGGCTTGGCATGTGTGGATTATGTGCTGTGCGGCACAAAACAGAAATCTGACGCTCAGCCTAGCTGGGGGGATATGATATTGGCAGTTAATGTTCTTCAAAACCGCTGATTTGTTCACATTTGTTCATGTCATAGGGTACAAACCATGTTGACCTTTCTAGTAAACGTGTCACAGCATGTTCACTTTACATGATTACGACCTGACTTTCTGATCGGGAAGAGGAGGGCATGATGGTGGAGTTACAGACCAGAAGCGTGCCATGGCTGTTATGTGGTTTTAAACGTCTGTGGATGACAGGTATGGGTGACAGAAAATACTTAAAAACTGTTCAGCATATTAAGAGGAATTAATTACGCAAAATTTGCATTGTGGTTTGAAAATCAGATGAACAATACTGGCAGGACATAATTAAACCAAATGAAAATAAAGATGAAATAACAGCAGGCATCTGTTCCACTGAGAGTGATTCACTTAAAGATATATCTCTGTGCAACCCACAAGTACTGTACAAGTACAGGCTGTACCGTCTCCGGAAATCGCTCTATTAAATTCTTTCAGTGAATTTGCAATAGTAATTTTGCCTTGAGAAATGTTTTCCATTCAAATTGTACAGGAGAGAGAAAAGCTCAGCCTATTTTTGTTATTTACAGCTGCAGTAGATTTCCTTACTAACCAATTACTGAGTTACAGAATAACTTCTTTAAAGTCAGCTTCTCACAGGAACACTGTTTGCTCCAAAGCAGCGTACCCTCAAGTTATTTAGGAGCCGTGCGGTTTGCCTGTTCTCATTTTGTTTTGTCTGTAACCCCAATGGTGTTGGTATTATATGATATTAAGAAAGAATTCATGACCACAAACTTCCTCAGTAATGATCGTACTGGACTCAGATTCCCACATTGTTACCCCATAATTACATTACGTAATTGCATCTTGTCCCATTGTACCTACATATACGTACTTATACTTGTAATTAAGAGGGATTACACTGTACGATGCAGGGCATAATCTGAAGTGTTACCTAGGCTGATATTGGAGCAGTAAGCCAGCCACTGTGGGCTTTTTTGGCCGGCTGCAGAGTGCACTTTGTCAACAGTTTTTCTGACACGACTGATAATTTAGACTGAAAAGCAGGAGATGAGTACGGTGCAGAGATGGGGAGGCTAAAAGGCAAGAGAGAGCGAAAGAAATTATCCGGGTGAGGTCACACAAGATCATTTTTAGACCACTTCAAAGTCCAACAGCGTGTTATCAAAAAAAAGGGTGTGTCTGGTCCGGCAGGGCATTAAAGTCTGACAATCAGTCAGAATATTTTATAGTGTGAGATTGCAGATGTCAGGCCAGACCTTTCAGTAAGCCACTCACTTTTTTACTGAGGTTGCCATCTCTGTGTCTGCAAAGCTTTACATTCTTCTACTTCACTTCAAAATTTATAGACAGTTCTGAAACAGGAAGTTCACGATTTCAGACAGAAGTAGAGAAGAGCGTTGTAATTGCATACCCAGTGACCGCTGACTGTCGACTAATATGACCACTATCCTGACAGATTTTATTGGCTGTAGCTGGCAAGCTTTTTAAGATGAAATTAGCTTCATGAGATACATGGAAAAAAAAACATCTCCAGCTGACTTTTTAATGTATCCAGCTGACTTATAGTAGCACTGAACAGCGATGTATTTCCTGGCACAGCCTATACATTAGCATCCGAGTGGACTACAGCTGCTCTCCTCCATGAATGAACAAGACAGAAACTTCCAAGCTTGCAGGAGCACATCATAAGACAGCATGCCCGCCAGCCTGGACCCTCACTGGCCTGCTTTCGAAACCAGCAGATCCACAGAGGATGCCATGTCTACTGCCCCCCGCTCAGTCTTCAGAACAGCTATGTTACGATGCTGTTTGTTGACTTCAGCTCTGCGTTCAACTCAGTCTCATCCATGGAGCCGGTAACCCCGACTTAACAGGGACTCGACTACCACACTCCTCAACTGGATATTGGACGTGCTCACAAGCAGACCCCGGGCGGCACGGATGAGCTGTCAAATGTGTTTAGTTCTCTTTCCTTAACAGAACAGCCCAGCTGCTACTGAAACAACTGTGAAAAACAAGAGAGGACTGCGCTCCATTTCAAGCCGGAGGCAAGAAAAGTTTCTCATAAAAGACAGAAAATGGAAACACCTGTACAATGTAATGCAATTTGCAGTTCTGTTATATTAGACAAAGATACACTGACAGTCACTTCGGATGTTTTGTTGACATCACGGTGATTACAGCCTCAAGAATAAGCACACCTGAGAAAACCTGCATCGTGACTTGTAATTTCCTTATGAAGACGGCAGTCTTGACTTGGACCAACTTTGTTTTAGGCTACTTAAAACATAGACTTGGGGCACACTGAGGTTGAACTAATGCAATGATACAACAGCCCTGTAATGAATAAAACAGAAAAATGCTCAGTTGATTATATTTAATATACTTAAAATTACTTCATGGGAAGGGGCAAACATTGATCCGGTGATGACTTGTTCATGTCTCTTGTTTTGCCTGAGCAATTTCATGAAACGGAGAAAAAGCAGTAAATTCTATAGGGCTTGGCATCTTTGCTCGGTAAGCGTCTTAAATGTTACATCATTTACTGAAACTGATGGGTCATTTTGTTGACAAAACAATTAGCTGATTAATCATGTCAGCCCTGCCCTGCTGCAACACGCTGTACTCACTGTAGAGAGTGATTCATCATTTCAAACAATCCCCTTTAATGAAGTCTGATTTATTCCAAACATGAGAGTCCCTGTCTCACCTGCTGCCAAGACCTCAGCAGAAAGCCCATACCGGGAGGACTCCTTGGCGGCACGGACTGTTTGGTTGACCCGTGGTGTATTTCTCAGGAAGTGCCACCGCCTCGAATTTCAATTTACATATGCTTGACGTGGTTTATGCTTATGTTTGTTTTTACTCTGCAGAGACAAGATGCGAGCCCAGAAAAACCGGTGGAAAGTGAAAATGAAATTGGCTCCTTCAGCCCCTACGAACAGTGTCGATGCAAGCAGCCTCATTGTGAGTCAAAGTCTCTGTGCGCCTGATAACTCGGTGTTGCTCGCGGTGGATTCATTGCTTCAGGTCATTTATCCAAAGCTAAGTTCACAGCAGAATAATCAGCAGACGCGAAGAAAAACTGAAGAATCTTTGCTGCACTTTCACACAAAGTTTCGCATTAACCACATATTTTTGTAAGTAATAATAATAATAATAATAATAATAATAATAATAATAATAATAATAATTTAATGAAAACACCATGTCAGTGTGTTGCAGTATTGAGCCTTGAGAGTTGCTTCCATTGTTAACGAAGAGGGACAGCACAAACACCCCCTCGCCGACGGTGTTTAACAAGAGGAGAGTCATTCTACCAAAAACAAAATCAGCAAAAGAATAGCTGGGCTCACCACGCTGGAGCCCTGTCAAAGCTACAGATGGGAGTGCAGATGAGGTCAATAAAGAGGTGGAGTTCAAAGCTCCTGCTGACGAAGAGGAGGCAGCAGCGAAGAAGACAGCAGAGGAGAAGAAGGACGAGCTGCCCATTCATAGCTCCTTAGTGGTCCAGGCAGAGTGCCAGACGCTGTCCAAATAGCACTCGTCCTCAAAAAGAGGTCAGTCCACAACTGCTCTTTTAAAAAAAAAAAAAATACACACACAAAAAAAGAACTGTTGTGGGTATTGAAATTCCTTATTTTACCGTCAGTAATGTTGCCTCTGCAGCATTAACGTTGGGACGATTCTGAGGGTCCATGATTGACAGGGGGCCACAAAAAACAGGTATAAAAAATATCAAATTACTAACCCATCATAATTAAAGGTACAGTGTGTAATATGTAGGGGCATCTAGCAGGACAGACTTGGCATAAAATGTAATATAATATTCATAAGTGTGTTTTAATTATTTTATAATCCCCCGAAAATAGGAGTAGTTGTGTTTTCATTACCTTGGAATGAGCCGTATATCCAGACAGATCGGGTCCCCGATCCACGGAGGTCACCCTGTCGCACCGCCATGTCTACGGTAGACCAGAATGGACAAACTTGGCACTAGTGAGGGCCTTTTTGTGTTGCCGCCAGAAATGTACCGAGTTGGAACAAGAAGAAAAGCGAGTGGCTGCCGTTTCCTGCCAAACAATATGTATTGAGAGAAGTGGAGGATGGCGGATCGTACTCAGTTTGTACAACAAAAATCACAGGAGCTTGAACCATTGTCGAAGAAATGAAAAACTCCAAGATGCTAAATGAGATCGCTTTGGAGAATGTTTGCAGATCGAGTGTGTCCTGCTTTCTGCTGGACAGGTATTGGTAACATTAAAGATTACAACTGACCATGATATATATTTCCCCTGCTGCTAATGGTACAAGACCTTGTTAATGTACGGTATTTTTAAGCAGTACACTTGTTTCACTGAAAAGAAAGGCTCCATAAATTCTTTCTGTGATCCCAACTTTTATTGAATTCTTTTTATCGACTAAATAACTACGACTCTTTAAGAGGAGCATCGTTGATATGCTCCCCAAAGGAAAGGAAAAAAGTTAGAACAGGAGAGAGAAAAGAAAGGGCGACACCATGTCACCAAGTTATCTTCTCTGTCCAAGATGTTTAGATTGTTGTCAAAGGAATATATATATATTTTTCTCCTTCAGAAGAAAGTGACCTGCGGAGTTGGCCCTCCTGTGTTGTGCTATTCATTCATGGAAAAGTTGTTCGTACAAATCAGTGCAATCCTGGCTGCATTGTGTTGTGGAATCACTTGACTGTTCAGGAGAGATGAAGAAAACTCAAAAGACACCGATGGCTCACGCTGAGATAGTTTCTAAAACAAGATCTTGGAGCAACATAACATCATGTCTGTCTTCACAGAGTGCTGCCATGACAGTCCTAACCTGTCCTCCCCAAGTGTCCAAATTATGTCTAACAGCTTCAGGAGGAAGTGCTTCCATACATGGTCATTTGTTTAATGACAAAGCAAGGAGGGGTGATGCAGAATCTCTCCCCCACAAGAACGACCTCCTGTTGTTTTGAGACATATTGTCCTGGGAGAGTCATATTCCTTCCCCAACACATTGAACAGCATAAACTACAGTACTCTTCTTAAGCCTGGATGTTTCGTCCTTAGGATGGACAATGTAAACATCTTTGCAAGAGAAGACAGATCGTTTGAAAGAGGAGTAAAAGAATCCATCTACGTCAAACTGGAACGAGGAGTTGGCCTACGCCGTTACTTATAACCCATCTAGAATGTATTTCCTTCCCAAGACAGCTTAACAGCCATTCACACCTGTGCTCACCTAGCCTTAACAACCCACACGTGGCCCTGGCGACTCTGAAAGGACATTCCCAGAATTTAAAAAGCTGCAACTCCCCTCCAGTTAGTTAGAACTGAGGCAGCCTCTTGTCTGAGAGGTGAAACTTCTTCAAGACGCTGAAACAAGTCCTGCTGCCTACGAGACAGCACTTAGAATTTCCATGACCTGGATGACTGAGAAGCGTCCTCAGCAGAAGCGAGTTAACCTTCATAAACTCCACATGTAATGACACCCGATCTAACTCTCCTGTTAGGACACTACATGAGTGACGGGTTGTATCTTCATGCGGAGCCGGATGACCCTGCCGACTGCTGGCTCACTTTTAATGACTCAGAAGTCACTGAGACATTCAGGGTCTCTGTCAGCGAATATCCTCTTCTGCCGAAAAAAGGGTGTGATGACAAGGGCTGTCACATTCTGAAGAACAGAACTAAGTATAGGAGGAACAAAAAAAGAAACTGAACTGTATATCTCCTCCTATCAATTGGAAACAGCCAATGTGTTCTAGTAAAATAATCTCATGTATAAATAAAACTAGTGGCTGGATATCTCATTCAACGTGTACTGAATGTGTAGCTATGGAATGTGCAGATGAATGTACTTTGATGCTAATTAAAAGCAGTGTGTCTTTTTTGTTAGGATTTCTGAACAGGTTCATGGACGGGTCTTTTCAATCTGAGATAATGATCATCCAGAGAAATCTAAAGTAACCCTGAATCACTCAGAGAGGAGGCTTCGTTATGTAAATTCCCTTTGTGAGTCGTGTGTCTCGGATGGTTGTAATGATCTTGAGCCAACAAACAGTTGTGGGCAACAAACAGGACATCTGTACCAATTGTCCAGACACATAACAGACTGCAAAGAGAAAGAGGCTGAACTCATATAAAAAGGTCTTTTGGAGAGGTCTTTCTTCATGTGGGTACACACCTCTGCCCACTCAAAGCCATGCAACTAAAGTCGTGGCTGTCTGTAATGTCAATAGACCCACATTGGAGCTAGCATGTGGAATGAAAAGGAGGAAGCTTGCAAACCTACACAGCTACTTTATATTTTCTATTAGAAGTGAGCGGCTTTGTGGCTTCCTCTTATTTGATGTGTATAATGATATTCAAGTGAGATTACTGTTCGAGGGAGGGTTTTTGTTCTCGCTCGAACTGCTGTGTGACTGGAAAAAAAAGGCACTTGATGGCGACCTTCTGTCCTCTTCTTTGCCTTCTTTCCTTGTTTGCTTTCGGGTGCAGCTTCGCCACAGCATGACAAGCATTTTCTCAGGAGCAGTTGTTTAGTCTCAACGGCCCTTGTCGAAACTGATTCATCTGACCTGAGTCCAAAAGAGGAAAAAGGGAATAAAAAAGGAAAGACACGTGTAAATGCCGGCTATACTTTTTCTCAGGTCACGTCACGAACTTGCGGCGAGCACAATGAGGGCTCGTTTGATCTGCGCATAACAGCGCCGCACTGTGCTGTGAAATCACGTCCTCAAACACTTTTTCCAAATTGTTTGATTTCAATTATTCATCCAATACTGTTTTTGACTGATCAACCTTGTTCAGAGTAAATGTCGCATAAAGGGTGAACATGAAGACAAGAGACAGGCCGGGGAGAGGAAACTCCAGACGTGGTCGACCTTCTCTCCGGCTGTCCATCAGTCAGATGGTTGTAGGCCATTACGTGAGGCGGCAAGCCACAACCGCAAACTGCCATCTTCCATAAAATGCTATCAACACAACTCATGCAAGATAAACAACAGAGAGAGCTAAAAGGGAGATGACAGAGCGAAGACAGCCAGGGAGGGTCTTAACGGCCAAGCTGGATGTGACAGCGCGAGTGGTCATCCAGAGATAAAATGTCAAAGAACTATCAGCAGTGTACGCCGCTGCCGATGCAACACAGAGATCATGTTCGTTATCTCGAGGGTTCTTTCTACCTGGCGTTTAAGCTTGGCACGGATTTCAAGGAACAGATGGTGCCTGTCTTGAGATGCATCCTGGCTGATATAGCGACTGTGCAATCCAACTGATGATTGTAGTTTAGTTTTGACAGGCATTTCCAGGAGGCAGAACTTCTGTAGAGGTTGAAACGATCTATGAAGAAACTGAATGTCGAACGTGAGGCAATCCAGCAAACCTAAGTGATTAACCGTCTAACGGGTGGCAGAAGTCCAAAGCAGATTTAGTTGCATTCAAATTTCACTGATGCAATTTATCAACATTAACTCAGAAAGTGTTCTTACAAGTTTTACCTTGTTCTAGTCAGTAACCACAGAAATTATGACAACACTGGACGTTACTGTATTCTTTCTTTGGTCATCTTTTCTGCGTTCACTTGCTCCACCACTGGTCCCATTTCCTGTGTTGGGATGTGGTTCTTCTGACTTAGGTTTGGTGTTCACGAGCATTCAAGTCATAATGTGATGTTCCTCAGATCATTTAGACGCCATGTTGCTAGTGAAGCTCAGCAAGGTCTACCAACATTTTCACTGACTGTCAGAGTCGTTGAGGGGGTGTTCACGTCAAACTTCCCTATCAGCAACTCTTTATTCAGATCATTCTGATGCCATATGAATGCCCATGTAAAATAAATCCTTTCGGGGCAACTTCAGTAAACTGCTTTCACCTTCATACCAGCCCGTGGCACCTCGAAGGACTTGCACAGCCTTGGCTACACCCACACAGGTGTTCACTCTTATTCCGCTTGATTTGACTCGAGTTGTCAGAACTGGGTGGGCGTGTACAGACGTGACTGACATGTTTATCGTGTTCTTTCTATGACTTTAACCTTTATTAATCGTATTTTTGGTGAGTGCAGTTTGGTAACCTTAGCCAACCCCCATAACAATTCTGACTCGAGGCAGATAGAAAAGTGAAAACACCTGTGTGGGGAAGACATTTTGACATTTCCCAGATGAAAATAATACATTGATATAGTGGCTGAAATTTCATTTGGTGTTTCAGGGACGCGGTATTACGCATGCTGGCTCACTGTCACTTTCATGGCTTTCTGGGGAGACCTGAATAGAACAGATCCATCACTGTGACAGAGCTAATGTTTTAAGTAAAACCTGTGCCTTTTTTTCTTCTACTTCTTTTTTTACTGTGGCAAGTCAAAATGTCTACTATGAAAAAAAAAAAAAGTGACATTTCAGTCTAATCAGTTGCCTACATTTCAAACTCGGTCAGGCAATTTCACATACAGTTTAGATCCTCCGGGCTTGAGCGTTCAAATCAGGTTACCATAAGTCTAGTTGTAAAGTTAAGACCTGCATGCATAACCTTGTTTTGCAAGTTCTGATAAAGTTCTAATAACCGTTAAGGCTTTAAGACTCATCAGAACCCTAATTGTTGTTTCATTTTGGAAAAACTGATCAGAAGCTACCGTTACTGTCCAGTTCAGTAGCAGATACTCCTGATTGATTTACATGCCAATGTCTTCAGTCATCATCATTTAACGTGATCAGTTTGAAGTCTTCATAGCGACATTTTGCCCACGAGTGCTATGGAGGGAAAAAAATGCCAGGTGATGTAGTATGAAGAGCGCTAACGTTCAAGTAGGGAGGTGGATGAGGTGGATGGGTGAAAATGAGACTGAACAACAACAATCTTTGCTTTCACTGAGCAAGTCTGTTTTTGACAACCTGGGAATGAGACTCAACAATATATCCTTGTACAGAATCGCTGACCCCGCTTTTAACCCTATTGAACTTACGCCAAATACTTACCTTTACTGAAACCATTATCTTGTCTTAAATTGTGTGATTTTGCCGCCTAAACCCAACCAAATGTGACTGTTTCACAGCGTTTAGTACTGTAACTATGACAGCAAAGGTCATCTTATTATTATTATTACAACTACCTGACGAAGTCCAGACATCAGTTTACACCAAACAGTGCTAACAATGATCAAAAACTCAACCGTAATAACTCCATGTTCTCACAATCATGTTTAAAATGGACGGATAAATACATTTTGGAGCACTATCATGTGTTGTACTGGGTTTATATGCCGTGTGGGAGAGAACTGAAAACAGTCCGCTGGTCTGGCGTTACACTCCTTTAACACTGTTGGTGTCATTACGGACAGTCAAAATCGATACGGCAGAAGCAGAGATATCGCCTCTTTTATTACACACACTTTTTTCCATCCTGGTGCAACTGAGCCACTGAGTGACTTCACTGGAGGTAATTTGTCCGATTACACGCAGCTTCCTCTGGAGCCGCGAAAGGCTTTTCCAGTACATTTTTCACACATGCAGTCGTACACCTGTGAACACGCCGTATACATCAAAACAGAGCTACTCTAGGAACGGGTACGTCCAGCGGTCACACACGACTATAATTAACGAAACCTTTATTCCATTAATTACTGTATTCATGCCTGTCACAATAATGTCTGTGACTCCGTCTAAATTAACCACATTCAAAAAAAATCCCCAAACTTGCACCAGACATGAGACTAAACATGACCTAGAGCAGCCCGCGTCTGATATTACAGTATGTTGGGACCTGTCAGGCTTCAGCTCTGCCCACACATTATTTCTGTTGCCGGAGCCATTGTGGCTTCACTGTGCGTGTAACAATGACAACCCCAAACTGCACAGCCACGGTACGTGATAAGTTAACACGCTTGTTGGGAAAAAAAAAGGCAGCATTCTTTTGCTTTTCACCTTCTCCCTCGTCCCTGTCTATTGTAGCTTTTCTCTCTCTCTCTCTCTTTTTTTCTTCTTTTAATTCTGATAAGGCTTGCACACACATGACATCATTGAGTTTTGATAGCAAATTACAGAATTGATCTGGAGCTCAGCAGGCAATTATCAGGGTGGAACCACGGTGCATATCAATGAGCCCAGGCGAGTGAAGGGAAAAAAAAAGCACAAATCTGGTCCTGCAGCACGTTGCTAATATTCGACACTGCGAGGCTGTTTTGATGTCAGTACCTGGGAGCTCTGTGGGAGGACGTTTCCAGATCACTGCTGTATTTGATTTCCTCTGCTGATCAGAGGGAAACCGAATTCTGACCCTTCACACCGGCATGATAAAAACCTGCAGTAGAATGGATTATTTCCTCTCCTATCGCCCTCTGAAAACCTGCAACTCCTCTCTGTCTTTCTCTCTCTCTCTCTCTCTCTCTTTCCATTCAGTTGCTGAACAAATACCCCCCCCATCCTTACAGGTACCGACGGACATGAAAGCAATACCGAGGCAGACATAACCGCCGACATTATTGGCGCGCTGTTCCCTCCAACAAGGAGACGACAACAATTACGCCATTCAGTAACCTTGCTGGGAAGTTGGTTGCCGCTGCTTGTTGATAGGCAAGTCTCTCTCTCTCCCTCTTTCCCCCTCGCAGCCTGTCGACTTGGAAAAAGGCAATTAATATTCCTTTGCTGAGTAGAGGCTTTAGTTTTAGGCTGATCACGTGGAGAGCACTAGCTGCCACCTCCCCTCTCTTACAAGTCAGATAATTACCTATTTAGATGTTGCTGAGGAGATGTGTGTGTTTGTGTGTGTGCACGTGCGCGTGCGTGTGTGTGTACCCTTGCGTGTGTGTTGGCCTGCTGCCACGGCTTGTGAAAAGAAGCACCATGAAGTGGATCTGTCACTATAAGTTAAGAGACGCAGGATGGCTGCCCACCAAGGAAAAAAAAAAAAAAGGGCACAGGACAGTAAACGGAACCATCAAAGCCGCGGAAACGCACTCCGTACATTCAAAGGTTTTTGCTCTGTTGCTCTGATGTTCTTTTTTTCTTTACATCGCAGAGTTTCTCCACACGGCGGCCCACAAATTTCATCAGTGTCTCTGGTAATTACGGCAGATCTAATCGAAAGCTGTCATATTTCTGCGGTTAATGGCCTCCTCGTGGAGGCTGCCGAGGTGAAGGGCTTCCTGAAAGGTCAGCTGACTCACCACTGCTGCTTTACCCCCTTCAGCTCCAGCCACCCACACCTCTTAAATCTCAATCACGGATGGGAAGTGTGGCCATTCATTAGCTCGGTATCCAGCGGCTGTCTCTTTCATCTCATTCCTCATGTGACCGCCGCCGTGCAGCTCGACGGCCCTTCTTTTCCGATTCCTTCTCCCCTCCTTCCACTTTCCTTGGACCCCCCCCCACCTCCCCAAAGGTACGTGGGGGTCGAACTGCTGGGAAACTGCATTTGAACCCCTCCAGCATACACACACACACACACACACACACACACACACACACACACACACACACACACACACACACACACACACACACACACACACACACCAACCTCCCCGCCTCGCTCCCTCGCTGCCTACACATCCACCTCCTCCACGCTGAAACCATCACGATCCTTCGATGTCTCCCAGCTCTGCTGCTCTATCTCTTTCTCCTCCGCTGCCAATCAGCGGCACATTTCTCCCACAACTACTTGTGGCAGGAAGGAGTGACAGCGTCGTGGCGATGTGTGCGTGCGTGCGCCCGGCGAGCACGTGCATACGGGCAACAAAGCATTGCACTAAGCTGAGGGCGGCTCCAAGGTCCCCCCCTGAGGCAGAGTCGAGATTGAGTTCATTATTCAGTAGGAGCACCGTTCCAGCTGTGAGAGGAGAGAGATGGCGAGCCACTCTGTCTGTGTTGTGGCTCCTTCAGCCCCGGCGTCCACTGGGGAACGAGCACAAGATATTGCAGAGGACAAAGACTTGAACTGTCACACACACGTATGGACGGACGGCATTTTTTTTTCCCCGTCTAATAGTGAACGATGGCTCTCCTTCTGTGTCTTTTGAACACAAAAACACACAGTGCACTTTTTTATGTGTCCGTCTTGCTTTGTAATTTAATAGTTCCACAGTAATGAAGAGTGTGCAGTGCCCCTGATGTGACTGTGATGTACACACGGAGCAGCACTTAAAAATCCTATGTGTCCCTAGATGGCAGTAGTAAGTCAGTGCATCGCCCGCCACAGAGAGTGTGTGTTTGAATGTGTGCATGAGCTCATTGTGTGCTTGTTTGCTCTCCCTCGAGATTGATAAAGTGTCTCAGCGTAATTTCCAAAAAAAAATACATTTAAACAACAAGTAACAACAAAAGAAGGCAAAAATGAGATACCGTGTTTTCAGAGTAGTTTCGGTGCCTCGCTGCTCTTCGTGTACAGAATCGGGGTATCTTCCTCGCAAAAGTAGATAAATACAGATTGCAGAAGCTTCTTTTTTTTCCTCCAGTTTCAACACAAAGGCAAATTAACTTGAAATTGCTTGTTGAAATTGCTGCTCAAACAGCTTACTACAAGCACAGGAAATGGCATCGGAGCTGCGCCGTATTTGTGAGAATTAAATGCATGACGCCCATCTCCTCTGAGATGCGCGTGAAAGTGCATCGAGGAACAATTAACTCATACAATGACATGTGTTTGTTGACAGTGACAGCATCAAGTCATGTGGCTATAAGTCATAGCTGGAAAAAAAAACAAAAAAACATCCACACATGGTGCTGTTGTTTCAGTTACGGCCAACTGGCGTGAGTGAAAGCTCTTAAATCAATTTGATGGCTGTATATCGCGCCGGAACACACACGCACAGACAGGAGACAGCTCTGCCCTCACATTACCCTGAAAACACTGCAACAGAGGTGCAGTTTGCATTCACCTTTTCCCAAATCGCATGTCATTTTCGGCATGATGAGAGTGTGGTGATTTATGCAGCAAATGGCTTGTCATACGACCACTTGATTAACAAGCACTGAGGCCCCGGGGAACACCCGTGGATCCTCATCACTTCATGGCCCGGGCAGAAGAAAACCAAGACAGGACTAACCTCCATTCGGTGCATTTTCCAACCAATAACTGTCAAAAGGAACAAAACGCACATCAGACCAGAGGAGCTTATTACGAGCACAGGAAATGGCATCGGAGCTGCTCTGTCTTTGTGAGAATTAAATGCAAGATGCTCATCCCCTCAGAGATGCGCATGAAATTGCATCGAGGAACAATTAACTCATACATACATACATTCGCTGACACTGGCTGTTGATGACTTCCGTACCAAGACATATGAGTCATATCCAGCCCAAAAAACATCATTTTTTGGTAGAATTGTCCCAGTTATGGCCAACTGATGTGGGTGAAAACACCTAAATCAATTTGATGGCTGCATATCCCGCTGAAACGCACACACACACACACACACACACACAACACAGCTTCGCCCTCACATTACCCTGACACAATGCAACAGAGGTGCCGTTTGCATTCACCTCTTCAAAAATTGCAAGTCATTTTCAGCATGATGAGAGTGCAGTGACTCACGCAGCAAATGGCTTGTCATACGACTGCTTGATTAACAAGCACCGGGACCCACGGGAACACCCATGGATCCTCATCACTTCACAACTCCGAGACGGAACCGACCTCCATTCAGTGCATTTCCTCCCTTTCTGACTAATAACTGTCAAAAGCAACAAAACGCACGTCGGACAAGATTTGCCGGCCGATCCCCGCTCATTCCTCGTTTTATGAAATTGCTTTTGACTTCTGAGGGGGATATCTTGTGGTATCCCAGCCGGGAAGAATGCTGAGCCTATAAGCTGAGGGGAAGAAAAAAAAAAACACACAGCAGCAGAAGTTATTAGCCTGATAATGAGCCCGCAACTATGACAGGGTCAAGCAGGGTCAATCGCTGCTGCTAATTTTGGACCACGCCATCGCCATCCAAAGAAGGAGTCGTGCAAAAAAAGTCAATACAGTGCGGGAGCTGGTGTGGTATCTAAGCCACCATCACTCACGTCAGTCAACGAGAGGGGCTCCAAGGGCATGGTGCTCGCAAACGACCCACGGAGCGTCACCTCAAACAGATGTTTGACACTGAGGTCTGGTGGGGTGCGTGTATAACTGCGTTTCAGTCTGTAACTCGTGACAAGCCCCATCCAGTCCCGTATGTCAGGACCTGTACCACAAGTGAGTGATACACAATGCATGAGTGGCTATTAGGCTGCCCTACCATTGCCATTCTGTAGTGGGGCTGCCACTAGCTCTCGAATCGCTCTCTGACACGTGTGCACCGAAGCCGACCGGGCATTACTCTTATTGACAGGCGCGTGCCCTCTTTGTGCACGGCAACACTCAAACTGGCCAAAAGGGCGTTAAATCTAAGTTGATGCGATCGTGTATACGTGGATGACTCTCTCTAATTAAGGCGAAAGGTGAAAAGAAGAGGCAGGTGAGTGCAAAATATTAACATTGACATGGCTCTAGTGCTAGCACATGTGAATCGTTCAGAACACAAGTAGGGCACTTAAAACGGTCAGAAAAAGCTGAGGCGGTTCAATCAAAATGTAGCCACTGTGATTGCGAGGCGGAGAGAAAAAAAATGCAGTCAGCTCTCAGCATTCAAGGAAAGAGAAAAAAAAATATGAAAGCCTCGTGAAATTATTCATCTGTTTTTTTTTTTTTTTGTTTTTTTTTTCCTCTCTCACAAGCAGAGAAACAGTTGCAATCCTACCAACGAGAAACAGCAGAGATTCGATGTTGATGTGTCCTTGAAGAGTTGGACTTCCTCGTTCTTTCTGACAACTCAATAATAAAACATGACAGATCGTTCCGCATGAAAGTTCAGCATGGCGCAATCTCATCTAAGATACATTTCTTTGTCACCTTAAACAGTGTTTCGCTTAATGAATTTATAACGCCATGACAGGACACGGCTGCTTATATGCGAGCGGCACTAACAGCTCGGTTCATCAGAGACGTAGCTCTTAGTTTCTTCTTGCCATTATCAGGTCAAGGGATAGTTATTAACAGAGACTGTGCGTTGTAACTTCATTAGCATCCATCCTCACCTATTAGCATTAGATCTGTTTTTTTTTGCAAACACTCTGTTTCTCTGGCTAAAACCACTACACAACATATAGTAAACTAGTAAAGAGACTGCCTGTTGAAGGATTTTTGTTGAACTGTAGTATCCTGTGGCCCCTAGCCGTGGGCAGTCTTTTGTGTGGGTAGTCTTCACAAGCCTGCACTCTGTGATTTACTTACCTTTTACCGCTGAGATGCTACTTGACCAGTCCAGGCGAGAGAGCACAAAAATATGTTTTTTCTTCTTGTCTTTGCTGCTGATTGATGGTGTAAACACTGAGGTTGAAAACATCACCACACTGATGGGCCGTGCAGGTCTTATTTCTGATGAAATAAAAGCTAGAATCAGATAGATGTGAACACCACACCGCAGAACTGTCATGTTGAACAATGACACTCCCCGAAGCTTTAATGAACAAGCTAAACTGTTTCATCTCAAGGCCCCTGTTTAATAGCTCCTCTGGAAATTTCTATCATAACACTATGACCTTCGCGGGGAGGGGAGGTTTGGTTAGTGCTCAAAATTGCAGAAGGTCAAAATTATATTTTTTATTACAAAAGCTTCAATAGTGGGGTGAGAGATTCTGATGGGGAGAGGTCAGCTGATTGAGTCCGATGCGGCCACTTGTGGGTTGGCAGCTCGGTCAGAGCTACTTTTGTTTGTGGCCAAGTCTCATTCAAAGGTTCCTGCCTTTAACGTTGAGATTCATTGTTAAAAACAGCAGTCAACAAAAGAATCTAGCCTCAAGGTCTCTTTATCAGACATCCAGAGCTCCTATACTTAAGCTAACTCCATCAGCTGATCCTGTGATATGATGAAAACCTTCAGACTTGCTACTAAACGGATCTTGAGGTGAGATTGTCAGGCCAGCTGGTGTTTTTTGTGTTAAAGGGCCAATTTGTAAGAAACTGACCTGACCTACAATCCCAAGGCGTCAGTATTTGATGAGTTGGTGAACCCAAAATGTCAGTATTTGATGCGTTTGGAATGAGACTTAAAAATCTACTTTCATACAAACTGGACCTTTTAAAGATAGGGAAAGCAAATCTATGAACAAGTTAATCATTGAGTCACATTCCCAGGTCGTCAAATACCAACGCATTGGGTAAGAATTTCTGGCCGAATACCAGCCCAAAGTTATTTGACAACCTGGGAATGGAATTGCCTTCCCTGACTTTCAGGCTAACTACCTGCAAACTACTGAAGTATACAAAAACATACAAAGGAGCAAACAAATTGATATACTCCTCTAATAAAGACAGTACCACCTTTGCGCCACACTTCTGTTTTGCCAAGAAAGATCCTCACGAATGATTCAATCATGCTCTCACTTTCTTGCTCCACATCTGTGCCGTGCTATTGCCTCCCATATAACACGACTGTAGACTTCGATAAACACTCATTCCCAACTCGTCAAATGCTGATGCTTTGGGTTTGTCCGAATCGTCAGATACTGATGCTTTTGGATGGTGGCCAACTCGACCTAAAATCCCAAAGCATTAGCATTTGGCGACTTGGGAAACTCAAAGCAATTCATCCCCAGATATTTGACTCGGCAATCAACCATCTTTCTCCAGGTACTTTTTGTAGCTTGCAGTCCTGTTGCAGAACAGATGTATCCAGTGTTTGCAAGTTGGAAATGAGGCTAAAAAAAAACCAAACTGATTACAAACTGGACCTTAAACATGATGATGATGGTCACCTGACTTTAGATCTGCTCTCAAGAGAATTGACAGGGAAGGACTGGCGTCACTCCTGCACGCAATATTGGACTTTGACGTACCCACTGCACGCAACTGTACGATTATGTTATTTGCATGCAGATTTATTGGACTGAATTGAACATCCTGTTCGTCCCAAGTTCTCCGACACTCAGCTCCAATGTAGATTCCACACCAAACAACAGAAAACATCCTGCTACCTCTTCCTCATATGCTGGGCACAGTGTGCCAGCAGAGCTTAGCATTGTCAGTACCATCCTGACTGTATCCACCCAGAGCAATCTCTGGTATGCAGCTACATCTTAACCCTTAAATAAAACAGCATTGTGACAGTGAAGGAGATTTTCATTTCATGGCCTTGGAAATTTCACAAAAGACCCCCGAGGAGTGAATCACACAGGTGAAATGAGAGACATGTACGCAACGCAGTGCAATGCAGGAAAGTCAATGTTCCTGCTGGCATAATAGACACTTTGGTGACCTCCAATGGCAACTGTGGTCAAGAACTCTCCAGAAAACCTTTTAATGTGATGAGGTACTGCAAGGAAACACACATTCTAGGTAGGACCATGTCTTTTTAAAATACCTCTTGGATGTTTGTTGCTGAAGAAAAGGAAAAGTTTCGAGTTCAACAGCCCTGAAATAGAGGAGCTCTTTCTTCAAATGTGTAATCTTTGTTCCTCCGAGTCTCCGGTGAGGACACTTGAACTTGAAGGCAATCAAGCAGCGTTATGTAACTTGCTAACCTCAAAAACAACCAGCTTCCAAGTCATTCCGACGGCACAGTGTGTTGTAACAAGGGTGGAGGGAGTGTTTCTATCACTTGTTTCTGCATCATGGTGTCACAAACACTTCGAGAGATAAGTCTTCAACGTATAACACATTTGTAATAAAAGTTGTATTAAGCATCGACATTACCAAGCCGTGGTGGTGGTGATTGGGGGGCTAAATCACACAAAATGCCAATTTCTGTGTAATGTTGCTTTAATATAGTCTGACTGTCGGGATCTCTAAATCCATATCTGCCATCATTGCTCCTTTGAGACTCCGGAGAGCCATTGGAACTTTACGATAGATTAGAACAGTTTTGTTTTTTCCCATTATCTTGTTTCTTCTCTTTCTCAGAGAGCAGCGTGGAAGTGGTTGACGGGGGGGTGGGGGGTGTTTTTATCCCAGCGGCACACGTTTCATTGTGCCAGAAGGATTTCGGCTGACTTCTTCTCGCTGTTGCTTCCATCCATTTTTTATTTGACTCCTGTCAGACCCGGTCGCACTTGCTAGGACGGCGACGTAAAGCGAGTGACGGCGGCCTGCAACATGTTCCTCGGACGGCGGAAGCTTTACTCGAAAGGGTCCGACAAGTTCACCTCGACCTGATTAAGGGGGACAAATCGGGGACCCCTGGTGAACTTCCGGTGCAAAATAAAACACAAGAACAGCACAGAGATGACTCACAGGACAATGTTTTGGGAGAACTGTCTTGAATTTCACTCATGTAGCTGTTCCAGACTGCAGTGCTCTCTGTGTGGTCCGGTTGGTTTACAGTTTTGTTGTGTTTTTTTTTTTGGGGGGGGGGGTGCGGTGTCCTTGGCTGTGACTGTTAACAAGTCCATCAGCTCAGCAGTCATGGCTGTACACTGATCTCTTCTATGAGGTGATACACTGCAGGCTCATTCTGTGGGATGTAGGCTTCTGTAGGAGACACAGACTATTGAACTCTGCTGGTGAGAGAGAGAGAGAGAGCTGACATTACATCCTCTGACTTTTTCCTCCCTTTTCTTCCCCCCCTCTCTCTCTCTCTCTCTCTCTTTTTTTTTTCCGGAGGACCCCCCTCTGACACCTCACTCCGCCGACCGCGCAGCCAACCAACATGATGAATTTCAGGCGAGCTGCGCCACCTTGACGGCATTTAATCATTGAGGGGGGAAAAAAAGAACAAGAAGAAAAAGAAGAAGAAGCCAGGAAACGTACTCATTCTTTATCCTCCTACACTCCCCTACCCCGCCTTTCCTCTCCCCTCCGTCCCTCTGACTCTCGTCTCTCCTGCGGTCTCTCCGGTGCGTCTGTTTGCTGCACGGAGCGGAGCGGTGTGCATGTGTCGCGGAGCGGAGGGGGAGCGCTGCACTGTTCTGCGCACTGGTTCACCGAATAACGGCGCTCGGCAACCGGGGTGGTGGTGGTAGCAGCGGTGGTGGAGGGGGGGAAGAGTGGACCCGGACCAGGAGCAGGACCGGGAGAAGCACCGCGGCTCTCTGCAAGCCCGCTCTCCGGAAACATGTCCGAGTTGTTTCTGCTCGCCGTCCTAGCCCTGCTGTCGGGATTATTTCCGTGCGCCGAGCCCTCGAGAGTGTCGGACGAGGAGAAAGGTAAGGAAGGAAAGAGAGACCCGGGGCCGATGTCGGAGGGGGGGTGGGGGGGTGTAGATGCGCAGTCCGTGTGAAACTTGGCACCACAGGCCGTCGTAGTGCAGTCTGGTGCTGGGCACCGGGTTGCCAAATGTTGTGCAGATGCTGGATCTAACAAAAAAAAGAAAAAAGAAAAGAAAATTTTTTGCGTTCAGTTGATGAACGATGGAGAGTTGATCATTAAAAAAATAAATAATAAAATAAAATAAAAAATGCTCGTCATTCATTCTTTTCGCCCCTCCAGTGTATTGGAGTGCCACGCTTGGAAGTCTGCATCTTTTTTTTTTTTTTTTTTTGTCTCTCTTGTTGCAAAAAAAAATGTTGCATTGTGCCGCGTCCCGGCTTGGTCACACACGCACACGACGGTGCCACCTTTATACCAACACGTTGAACTTGCCCCCCTTGCGCATTTAGCGGAGCTCTTATTATTCTGATTTTTTGCGGCGCTATCCGACAGTGCAGCAGGTGAACACATCCCCGTGCCGAAGTGTGAGCTGTCTCTCCCCCCCGAGCTGGAGCCTGGTGCCTCAAGCCGGGAGGAGGTGGGGAGGCAGGTCGGATGGAGATGGAGATGGAGGCGCGATTGATAGGACTAGTTCAGATCGGTCAGCCGTGGAGTGCAATCCACGGTGATCTATGTGTGTGTGTGTGTGTGTGTGTGTGTGTGTTGGGAGAACTCGCGTCAAGCAGCATTTTGACTGCTGCCCGTCTGATTGTGACGGACGTCTTGTCACGAAATTACAGCATGTCTGCGTCCACACTGAGCGCTGTCCTCACGATCAGCCGGTGGTCCCCCCCTTTCGGATGGAGAGATGAGGCTTTAGACTCACCTCTCCATCAGGCTGGAACGTCTTTCAGCCTGTGTGTCCTGTGTCTTCGGCAGCTGCATTCATTGGAGGGCTTCTCATTGAGTTGTAAGATCCAAGCTGCAGGAGAATATCAGTATTACCCATGCTGAAAATCTGAACGTTTTGCTAAATAAGTTAGTTAGAGCTCAACTTTTTTTTTCTGTCCTGCCTTTCAATTATTCAGGGCTCCCTTCTGACTAGATGGATTCTGAGTAATGGGCATGGGATATGTGCATAGTTTCAAAAAAAAAAAGAAAAAGCACAGAAGAGGGTGTTTACTGCTGCCCTGGAGGTCACATTTTCCATCGCATCTTCATTCTCCTGCATAGCAATCAGGGTTGAGACTTGGCTCGCCGCGAGACCGTCCCAAATTTCACCAAATCGCCCCCCAACGTCGCGTGGAGAAGCACCGGCTTAGACTTTCCTCGGCGATCACAGTAGGCGAGAGAGAACACTGTTTACCTCTCTGTGTGCATGAAATGAAAAGATGAGTTTGGCTCCTGAACAGCCACCCCCCTCCACCCCGAGGACGCTCCAAGCGAGGGGTGAAAGACGAGAACACTACCCACCTGAACACTTTCAAAAAAAAAAAAAAAAGGGGGCTGTTGGAGTTTTGTTTTTGTGTTCGTCAGCATTGCAGCAGCAGTGAGCTCTATCGGTGTGGCATGAATCAAAGCGAAGAACAACGCGCCTTTTGGATCGCCTCGCCTGGGCTGCTCCAACAATACAGCTGAGCTGAGACACATTCAGAGTCACACACACACACACACACAGATCCTGTGTTGGGACCTGTGTCTTTGTCCGCGAGCAGACTCCATCCTTCTCTTCCGCGTTCACATCCAGAATAAATGAAAAAGCTCTTGTAGCTGTGTCTTAATGGACGGTAATGATAATAGTATTTCTTATTTCTTCCAACACCAAAGCTGGTTGTTAGCCTAATTAGTCAGAAATGAATTTGCTTTGTGGCGGCGTTGTTGTATCGAATGCCAAGTAGTGAGCCCGCGGTTTTCTCTCTACATGAATTTGAAGCCTTTCCAGGGCTCATTCATTCAAGTGCCTCCACTGTTGTTCCACTTCCTTATCATTTGTGTCCATCTAACATTGAGCGGGGGGTGGTGGGGGGCCAACCTGGCCGGCAGCACACTTGCTGATGTGACAGAACGACGTGGCTTGAGCGGTTTTGTTTTGTTTGTTTTTTTTTTCCAGACACGCCGGGACGCTGCCCTCTTGTTATAATTTAAAAAAAATAAAAAAAGAAGAATCCCAAACACTCTTGATCTCGGCCGGTGACCTCAGCGGCCAGATAAGCATCATCTGGCACAAACAGCTCAAGGTTGTTTGAAACTTATATCCAGTTAAAGAAAAGATGATAGTATGGAGGAAGACATAGATAGGTCCACGCACTAATGCAGGGGAGGCTTCCTTTTAGGAGCTAATTAGGTGAGATAGCGAGATGGTATCGCGGGCGTGCATGCGATTGGCCGTGTTCGTTAAGTGTGTGCATGTGTGCATGTGGCCTGCACAGAGTGCCGGCGGTGGAGGAGTCGGTCGGTGTCTGTGTGCGGTTTGTTGACCGGTGATTTGCATGACAGCAGTCTAGAGGTTTCTTCTTAAATGTGGCTCCCTTCATGTTGACAGAATACAGTCACCAGCTGGTGAGGACAGTGTGGTACGTATAGAGATCAGCTGACAGAACTACTAATGAGTAGGACTGCAAATAGCAGTTATTTTACTAATCAGTTAATCTGCTGATTGTTTTTTGTTTTTTTTTTTCTCAACAATAAGTTCATTGCTGGCTCTAAAATGTCAAATGCATTTGGAAAAAAAGCTCTCCCAGAACCCAGAGTGACATCTTCAAATTGCTTCTTTTGTCCAACTAATTGTCTAAAATCCATAGACTCTTCATTTTAATATCAGAACTGACAATGAGAGGCAGCAAATGTTTGACATCTGAGCTTGAAAATTAAATGAAACTATCCATCTCTTCTCAGAGTATTGGCAATTTATTTTCTTCTGATCGAATTACTGATTAATTCACTAAAAGTTGCAGCTCTACATGTGAACTGAAGCGAGACTGAATATGTTCTGGATCAAATAACAGGAGTAATACGGAGAATAGTGTTGTGATAACCGATACCACAGGGAAAACTTGCTCCAACATTGAAGGTTAAAAAGTTGATATATATATATAAGAAGGCTTGTGTACTGTTTGTTCAGCACAACAACATCTAAGTTCATTTATTTGTGGAGGAGGTGGGACTCCGTAGGCACTGTAGAGGTGCATGTGTCAACTCGCTGTCGGAGGAGAGAGCGAAATAAACCCAGCCGGCACTGGAGTCGATACTGCAAGAAAAGGAGTAAAGCATTTTAAATCTTCAGCATCGATGCCTGTCGTTATTTTGATACTTTTGACTTCACCGGTATGTAATTAATCCAAGAAGCATAGATCTAGTTGCGCCCTGTTGAAATCAGAAACCAAGCAATATTTTATTAAGTATGATAAAACACAAACATACAATGATCATTTTATAAATCCCACGAAGAGGGCTGAGTTGGCTTTTACAACCCGATCTGAAGTCAGATCGTAGTCATGTCATGTTGAACAGAGCGGTTTGCAGAAAGGTAAACTGCTAACGTTTCACTCTGGTGACTAAGTTGGCTTCTCCACATCCACCAGATATAAAAGACGGGGCGCTCCAGTAATGTAGTGTAATAGAACCTATAAAGAGCAGATGTGTAATGCCTTCAGTGTCTCTCTATAAAGTCTGGAAAAAAAAAGGAGCCTCCTAATATCACCATCTCTGCTGGAGCCCGAGTCTAAACATTTCTCAGAGAGCCTGCATTGTCAGATTTGGCGCTCTTGGAAACTTGCACTTGATCCATAACGGGGACTAGAAGTCAAGATATAAGTCTATGTGCTGCTTCGATTTTGACCAGTCCTTTTGAAAGATATGTCTCTTGTGAGTCCTCTTAACTTTTTATGGAAGTGCAACACTACTAGAGTACCACTTACAGTCAGCCCATTACTTGGGGGGGAAAAAAAAATCGCCTGGGAGAGGAAGAAGAAAGCCTCGGGACAAACTTTAGGCTGTAGCATTTATTGTCTTCGGTGTACAACTTTGGCAGATAAATATGTGTTATTTGGAAGTATGTACGCGTAATGTGATAAGTGTTGTCTTTCTTTGGATTTTGTACATTTCTTAGCAGAAGATGTTAAAGTCAAAGTAAACATCTGGCACGTCATGAGAAGGCAAAATACAAATACAAACACAACTAATTCTCACCTCATTTGGACGGCTGCAGTGGCAATTTCTTTCCGCCATAGCTCTTTGTCGTGTGTCATGATCACATCAAATATTCACTCCTTAACTTTGAGAGTTTAAAATTGGCCTAATTCCATTGAATCACTTTTTAATCAAACCCAGACTCCTGGCACGGGGCAGCGTGCAACAATTCAGGGATTTGGGCATTAATAATCTCTGACATGTGCACAATGACCATCTATAACTCTGCTTCCTTAGTGCTGCTGAGTTAAATAAATGTTCACTCTACTTAATGTCACCATTGTATCCTTACTGATTTAATAGATGGCTTGCAAGCAGGAAATTGGTTAGTAAATTGCAGTTGGACATGATAAATTGCAACAAAATGGAGATTATGCAAATCAACCCGCCTTTAGCTACATGAAACCAAAAAAAATCATACTGTTTGTGACAGCCCTGAGGCCTCTCTGCAACACTCGGTTGGTGTTATATGATCAGTGTGGCGTTTTTACACGAGAACAGCAGGGCAATGACTAAAGGTTGACCTTCAAAGGCCGGACCGGTTTTCTGTTTTCATAGCTGCTTTGCGTCTTTTTTCTGGAAGGCATTAACACAAAATGAGCCCGCCGGCTGCGAGGCCTCCTTCGAGGCTCGATTTTCGGTCCGCATCCTGTTTGAAAGTGTTCACCTCAGCAATAAGTGATCCTCAGGATGGAACGTGGCCGGCTATTCTGTCTTCACCTCAGTGATGGGAGAAAAAACCACATGTGGTTTCCAGTCGAAGCCGGTTTGGAGCGAGTAAATAAAGTGGAGGCAGAGGAGGGGGTGAAGGGACGGGGTGGTCTGAACGGAGGAGCTGATGTGTTTCTCCTTGCACAAGTGGAAGTCAGCGAATGGAAATTCGTGGAGCGGCCGCTGGCCGGTGTTGTTATTGGCATCCAAGTGCCCGTGCGCTGCACTTCAGGTGCTTTTTACTGACTATTGCTTCACAAGTTTGTTTTGGCTGGAGATCCAGACGAGTCGTCAGAACAGCATGTCAGCTGGTAACGTTGGTAGTGTTGAGAAGGTCAGCCTCGGTTTGTACATTAGCAGATTAAGCACTTCTACGGAACATCAATGTTTAGTTTTCTTCCCCCCAAAAGTACTTCAAACATCATTACTGGTTTTTCTAGGGTTTGTCTGAGCGAAGTGCTTAGGCAGCATTTTTTAGCGGGATTGCATTCAGCCTTTTTACGAGCTATGAAAAGACATTAAAACAGCTGACACATCTATCCGGTGATGTCAGCTAAGTGTTGCTGTCATTGAGCTCTTACATCTATCTCAGGGCGGAGGTGAAGTATGGCCCCAAGCTACGAGAGGCAGCAGTGCACCAGCCCACACAAGTCTCATTACGCCGTACAGTATGATGGCAGGGCCGGAGCCGACTCCTGGAGAACAAAGTTATTGAATGAAGCCATCGGATTTTGATTGTGTCACCTTTAATATCACCTCTCACAGCCTTAATGGGTTACAATTGAATCAGTAATGGATTGGCCCGCCTTGCAAAAGCCATCGGCTGTAAATTGACTTGTGGAATTGATTACCGATGGATGGAGGAGCTACATGTTTGACCCACATGATATGTTTGTGTTGCTTTTCTGGGATGACTTAATTATGTGGTGCGATCGACGTTTCATATTAGATTTTCCTGAAATGTAGCATAATCAAAAAATGTGAGCAACGAATCGATAAGCCTTTCGTTCGGAGGAGCCCCATCTTGCAGGAGTATAATCCAAAAAGCCGGGGCTCCGCCGTGTACTGAAATGGCTGCTTGATAAAGAAGTGTGGATAAATTAATAATGGAGGAAAGCATAACTGTTTTATTGCCAAATATGCTAATGAAAATGGGGCTCGTAAGGGCAGCGGTGGGATAAACCGCTCTCTCTCGCTCCAGTCAAGTTGGGTATGAGGTCATTAGGGGGTGATGGATAAGATAGAAGGCGTCATAAAATGAAATGTAAGGGTGATGTAATGTGCCTTGTCAAAAGGGAAAAAAAAACCCATGCACATGCACATGCAGGACCATCTGCTCAAACACAAATTCAGCAGAACAACTTGTGAAGTAGTCTTGCACTCATGGGCCGAAATCAGATGTCATCTTTGGACGGGGCGTGCATTTTCTCAAGAGCAACGCTGAAAGTAGTGCTGTGACAACAACCAAGGACAGATCCAGATTCTCACAACCATACTGTACTTGCATCATGCACCACTGTAAAAGCTCAGGGGGCACAAGAGCTGTTGTTGCATGTCATTAAAATGATTTAAGTAGTTGTGTTTTCATTGATAGATGCTATATATTTATATATTGTGGGGTGAGGTTGTGTCCCCCCTGGTCTACACAGTCCAGACACCAGGATTAAGTATTAGCAGGCTACATTTATGCAGACCATCGCTGAGTTCAATTTTGTATGTTTCATAGGCTAGGTACTATGCTAACGTGGCTAAAAATCGTGTCATATCACATTCACATTATGTCTGATGGTGGAGGGAACAATGGTGGAGTTAGAAGAGACAAGGCTGCCATGATAGTGACCAAGGGTCAAGTCTGGGTTTAAACATTTAGAAGTGTGACACCACTGGATATCTTTTAATATCGAGGCATCTCCAGCTGTGTTTGTCTTTAAGCCAAGACATTGTTTTTTCCTAACCATAACCAAGTGGTTCTGTGCCTAAACCCTTCATTCTTACAAGAGAGAAACTGAAAATTGAAGCTGAAGTTGCAGGACAAAGAAGCGTAAAGTTTGAACTTACCAGTGGGCTTACAGAAACATACTGTTTTCGATATTTTTTATTGGCTTAAATTTGAGCCCGCACATCTTGTATGTACAGTGGTGTAGTGAGAATTACTACAGACTGCCTGGATGGTAAAGGTTAAAGTTGGTATGCTGCTGGGTTCTGGGAAGTAAGACGTGAGCTGGGGAGAAAAACCTTTCTGGAAGGGTCTCAAAAGGGGGAAAGTGTCTCCGTCTTGGGCTAAAAGTCTGGCTGCCAGTTTGAAAGGGTGACCTGTAAGGTGGATGGAGGTGGCACCCCGAGGAGATGCCTCCTGCATAACGTTGTGTGCTCAGCATGTGTCAAAGTCAATGCAGCAGCAGCTGCCTTGTGGATTGGCGCTGCTCTCATGTAGAATTGTGACTATTCAATGAATTGCCAACCACTTTGAGGATCAATCGATTGGTCTGAATTGAGAAATTAAAGAAAAAGTTAAATGTTCTGATTCCAGCATCTTTAATGTGAACAATGTCCAATTTCTTTTACTCCTAAGTGGCAGTAAACTGATTTTCTTTCAACTTTGTGGACAAAACATGACCTTTGACGACATCATCTTGGACTTTGAGAGACACTGATTGACATCTCTCACCATTTTCTGACATTTTATCAAATAAGTAGCTATTCTTTATTAGTTCCTCCATCTGTCTAGGTGGGCCCAGAGGAACTTCAGCCTTGGACTGTGATGTGTTTATTAGCTTTTGACCAGTTAGTAATGTATCCACAGTGGAGTCTGCCTCAAACAGTCACTGGAATTCAATTGCAAGGTAGCAGGGACCTCT
This sequence comes from Acanthopagrus latus, assembly GCF_904848185.1. Taxonomy (NCBI): domain Eukaryota; kingdom Metazoa; phylum Chordata; class Actinopteri; order Spariformes; family Sparidae; genus Acanthopagrus; species Acanthopagrus latus. The sequence goes on along the minus strand of NC_051047.1, from coordinate 22,102,660 downwards.
CCTGCAGAGGTTGTGTTACCATGGGAATAGTTGCTGTATAGCGCTGTTCAAATTCATATATAGAGAACTTAAGTATTTTATAGGTTAACCTCATGCAAGTCTGTTTTAAATCACTGGCATCTGTTGTCTATCTTTTGCAAGAAGGACGGAGCGCCTTTGATTGATTAGCTGAGTGGTTGGCACGGACTTGGCTGACCTAAATCGTTTTTTGCGGAGGTGTTTTCCTATTGTTCTCTACTTCATCGGCGTTCCCAGACTGACAGGATGACACAGACGCAGACACAGCAGCTATATTAGCGTTATAAGCTGTCAGAGTTACCACGATGAATCACGCTGTTCAATTAAAAAAGCGTTCGTTTGCTTTTTTCCTCCACATGCGAGGTGGTGAAGAGGCAGCCGTCTTCAGTGGGAGTGCTTCACCCCACACGGAGAGTTTGCTCGTTGTTGTTTGAAGTAGAAAAGCCGTTACGGTTCTTGGCACACTCGAGTCCAAATATTAAACTGGCAATATGGAGATTCTCTGGTTAATGTACGAGCATGTGCGAGCCGAGTCTGTGGCCCAGCCCCAACAACAAGCATCTCGCTGATTAATACTTTTAAGATTTGATTCATCACTTTGTGTGGGCAGAGAGCATTTCCTGCTTGTGTCGGGACCAGACATAGCAGGATTTAATTTAGGTGAAAAATATCAGTGAAGGATGCTCTGCTGAGGCACAATTTTTTTTTTTTCTTTTTTGATTTACAGTGTTTCGCTCATTGAAGTTGGGCAGAAATAAAGGAATCTTGCTTCATAAGGTTGTAACGATAAAATAGTTTAAAACCCTGACAGTGGATCGACTGATGTGTCTTTTTAGGGCTGATACTGATACCAGCCGGGAGAAATAAAGGCGACTGATAACAGATATTTGGAACTGATATACATTTGCAATAAAAACGTCAAACTTAGTTTTCAACTTGATGAACCTGATAACAATTTAAATGTAATTTATTCAAAGTAATGTTCTTACTGGTGCGCCATGCAGTTTTGGGGAAGACATCCTAAATATCTTAAATAAACAAACTATCTCTCTCTAACACAATTTTTATAAGGTTTTACTTTGTTTATAGGTGGCGGACCCTGCCACCTTTCTAACCTCAAACAGAGTTCTGGCGACCTTACTTTCCTATCAGAACAGCTTGTTTGTTCATATGGAGAAAAATTATATTATTGAGTTTATATTATTATCTCATTAATGTTGTAAATATTAAAATGTTAATCCAAAACTACATTGTGCCCCTTTAAGTCCAATTTTGAGGTGCTTGATTATTTCCATTTTTGGAGACTTTATACGACCGTATGATAAATGAAGCTGCAACTCACCCAGTTCACATTATTCAGTGTTTACAGGTGATTCATTATGACATATAACCCATCAGATACTGTTGCTGATGCTGTATCAGAGCCAAATTAGCGCATTTGTTAATTCATTTTATCAGCGATCTAACATAAAAAATCTGGATAAAAGACTGCTATCGTAAAGATGCTAGATATTGGCCTTGATAATTGGCCTGGCGGATAATTGGTTGATCAGTAATTTTGATATAATACTAGTGTAAAAAACCTGATACTGGATACCTCTTTCAGTGCCAAAGAAAAAAAAAATCCTGGGCACACAAAATAGGATATTTGTTTTCCTTTTTTAATTAAAAACCTGCACACAGCACTGCCCCAGAAAAAGTCAGTGAACACACTTTTGTGCAGCCTTCAGATTAAAATCTGACCTGTTTGTTTTCACAGCTTCAGTACTTTCACTACCATTAAATGCGGATATTGTTGCGTTTTAAACACATGGCTAACACCACATACATTTCTGACACCCTTACTGTCTACAATGGTTTAGAAATTTGGAATTGTTGGGTGACCAAACTGTGGACAAAGACAAACTGGTTATGCAGGCGGACCATGACCAACGTGTAGGTCAGAAGTGCTGGTGTCGAGCCCCGAGTGACAACGGCGGTGGCCAGAGGACCAGAGTGAGGGCTGCTGAAGCCTGGCTGGGGACTCTCTCTCCCAGCTGCCACCTGGCACAGACTGAGGGCTCAGGGCCCCATCATGCAGACTTGGCCCAGAAAACCAGAACAGGGGAGGGATTCATCCATCCCCCAACAAGCTTCATTCAGCAGACAAACCTAAGGCCCGTTGGTGATGCCGCGCCGTGTCCCCTTTTTTTAAAAAAAGAAACATTGGTGCACTTAAGCAATTAAGAAATATCGAGCCATCGAGGTGTGTCATTTTAATGCACAACTCTGCAATAATCCATAATTCTTACTTTATGGATTTAAACATTAAAACGCTATGCAGTAACAGCTCAACACAGGAGTGAAGATATTTTTCTTTTTTTTTTTTTTGCCTGATTTGTTTTTCAGTCATTCTCACAAGCCATTGCCTTTTAAAGAGCTGCAGTATATTTTCAGCCATTAGCCAGAAGATGAATAGGAGGACTGAGATGGTCTTTAGTGGAGATGCAGAGCTGTTTATAGTATTTACATAAGGCACACAGCTGTAAGGGTCTCTCAGTTAGCAAGATACCAAGTCAAAAACTTCTGTCTCACAACAGGCTGCGAGCGTGCAGACACGGAGAACAACACGTGCACATGGGCAAAATAAGCTGCTCTGAAATGAACGTCTGCGCCCTGTCTGTGTTGTGGCTGTTGTCCCTGGCAGAGCCTCCCCACAGTCCGGTCCAGTTAGATGAGAAGATAGAAAGGGGAAATTACTGGCATCGCTTTCATAGCTGTGTGCAAAGCAACGAGTGGCTATCCTCAAATGTGCAGACGCTTTTTTTTTTTTTTTTGTCAACTGCTCTGAATTTTCTGGGCTGCGCCGAGAATTTCAACCAGTCTGATTCTTTCAGTGTCAGTTTGGAAGAGCTGATCTGTGTCCGGGCCCGGCAAGAGCACTAAAAGATTTTTTTTTGGGGCCTGAAATATTTGTGAGATGGCTACTAAAGATGAATAATTTAATATGCTTTCGTGCCATAGTGCACGAATTGAAAACCGTAGATATAACCGCACTGCTGCCCCTACTTACACCTGCAAGCTCACAATTCACTCTCAACAGCTGTGATACTGGTGGCCCACGAGGATTGAGTTCAGTCTTGTGGCGGCACCATCACTGAGTTACTTTGTGTTAAAATTAGATTGCCAAGTACATCACCACCAGCTGTCATCAATCTGATTCAGTATGATTCCCTAACATGCTTCCGAGCTGCTATTGATCTCTGCCCCCATCCCCCCCCCACACACACACACACTGTGTTGGATTGGGAGTCCTATTAACTGCGTTGCCATCAATCACAGTTCACCCATGTTTGTTTGTAGAAGTCTTTGATACGATTAGAGCGGCGCTCTCGCAGTCGTACGCTACGTGGTTCCCTCTCTCTGCCGTTATATTTCGTTTCTCATGTCGGCTGATTTGGAATGCATGCAGTCGCTCCCATCTTGCTTTAGTGATGTGCCTCAGTGCTCCGTAGCCGAGACCAGAGATTAAGCACTTGGGCCTCAAACATGTCCGCTGTCACAGGTATCTCTCACCACTCAATGCCTGATAAGGGCCAGTTGTTCCTGAAACAGCCCTCGCAGAGAAGAAAACCCTGGAGAAATAAAACCCCCTCTGGACACTGAGGGATTTAATATGTTTCTCGTAGAGAGAACATTCCTATGATTGCTTTTGTGGCCTTAGACACACCAACAATTGGAGTGTATTGGCCACATTCCTTTCTTTCTTTATTTGAAGAATGATTTGATTTATTATTATTTTTTTTTAAAATTAGATTTTGCCTACTTTTACATACACCTACGTATGATTGCCCATACTTTTAATTTAACGGCGCCATACCTGATTTATTCCTGTCAAATTCCGGTTGCAAAACTTTTCCCGCGACACTCATTTAGGGCCAAAGAAGAAGGCACGGGAAAAATAAGTATTTCAAGTTCTCAAGGTCTGGTTTGTAGGAAAGTGGAATTTCGAATTTCATTTCAAACTCATCAGACGCTGAGGCTTTGTAGGTCGTGTCGAGCTCCAGCATAATCAGCAGATATCTTAACCCAAGTTTCAACATATTCGCGGTTTGCAGAAACGTACGCTGCCAACATCTATTTTGGCTCTTGGGTTGGAAGATTCAAGATGGTGTTGCGGGGAGTGTGGCTGCTTTTAACTCGTTTCTGTTTGCCTGCGTTGTCGATACTCTCCACCGTTTCCCTGACATTGCGTATGCATCTTAATACAAGTACTGATGTCAGTGCATAAGTTCATAAGTGCAAATAATAGACATTCTGCCTCTAGAACCACATAGCAACACCATAGCTGTTGCTTCATGATCATATCAATATATTGAGCTATACAATCGTGTGTCAGAAACAGAAACTAATTGTTTCATCATTTCAGTGTTCATAAAACAGCTTTGCAGACAGCCCAGCGTTCATTTTTTTTCCCTTTTAGTAAAACAGACTGTACCAGCATGCACTGAGCAGAAGACAGGGAAACACATGGAGATAGTTCCGGTCTGTCTCAGGCTAACACGCAGACAATCACATTCACACACTCATTCACACCTAGGGGCAAATTTGGGTCCCCACTTCGCCAGGCTCGATGATATTTCGATTTGGCAGGAAACCCGAAACCCATTGAAAAAAAAAAAATATGAAAAGCATTCAAAATGCACACAAAACAGACTGGAGCCCTCCCTCTCTGCGAGATGACAGTGCTGGCCATTCAGTCGCTCAGTCAGGTTTTGCTTTTAGAAATCTGTCTGAAAATGTTTTGTGCGTGTGTTGAGGCAAGTAAAGCGAAACTCCAGTGAGAAGAGGCCCAAAATAGATGTGTCTGTAAAATATGTCCACAAGCATCTGTGTATGTGTGTGTGTGTGTGTGTGTGTGTGTGTGTGTGTGTGATGTAGCTACGCATGGGTGCAGATATGTGTGTGAAAATCTGCTGTTTGAGGTGAGGAATATGGCAGTAATTAGGTGTAAACTGAACCTCATGCAGTAGTAGGTGGCCCAATCAATGGCGCACAATTATCAAGCAAAGGTCACACCAGGACGGTGTTCAGGTATTGGAAACGCATTAGCCCACAGTCACAGTCATCATGAGATGATGGCTGAAAAAATGTGGAGTAAATACCCGAGGTCGTGACGAGATTTAATAAACCCCGGCTTTGTGACAGGGAGGAGGCTGTTGGCTGGGGACATCTTCACGACACTCCCTGCTGTATGTTTTGATGATTGGTGTGCTTTGGTGTTTCATCTCTGTCACATCGTCAGTGTGTTGTGTAAAGTTGCATCACGTCCCGAGTGCCAAATGCATCCTGTGAGTAGAAGGACTTGAAGTTTGTCAGAAGAGGTGATTTCTTCCTGGCAATCTGCATGTCAAGCACACGGTTACTCTTCAGATTTGGGAACACATATCAACCATCAACTAGTTTCATATTAGCGTGCCTATAAGCAGCATATTAGCTATTGCCATGTTCCACAACTTCTAGGCCATCAACGAGAGTTGTCCCTTAATTACCTCCTAATTTGCTGCTTATTGATTATTTAAGGTGGTAGTTTATTTATAAGTTCATGCGCCGCAAGACTAGACATCCTCCCTTAATAACACTTCATAAACAAAGTCTATTCCACAAAACTTAGTGTTAATAGTGTCTGAATAACTTTTGAATTAAGTATTTCTAACACATATCTTCCCCATTATGAAGTGGGGGTTATTAAAGGGAGATTCTGGTCTTTTTTTAAACCAGGGCTCTATATTCTGGGTGTTTAATTGATTCATATTTACCGAAAGTTTTGGTCCAGTAGATCACCACATCTGGCAGCTGCAACTCTGCAATGTGTTGTAATCCTTTGGTGCAAATCTGACTGTCAAAGCTGTGTCCCACTAAAAGTGCTTGTTTTCGCCACTCACAGGCTGAGGTTGTTGTCTGTGACAACATCACAAAACTGATTTCTATGGAGGTGGACCTATTTCCAAAATAACACATCTGTCAAGGAGAAGCCTCGCTCTTCAAATCTTGCAGAGTTTTTTTAACCATCGTTGGCTCGCCTGGATGGTGAAACTCTGGTTGATTATCCAGCCGTGATTTTTGAATTGAATTCTTGCTGGCAGTTCCTCTACGCAAATGCCAAACTACTCTCTCCAACTCTGACTCATGTAACATTTCAACGAGACGTGTCCTTGAACGAGACAAATAACGAGAAGGGCAATCTCCGTGGGAATCATATCCGTAATGTTGTCAGTAAGACGCTTAGAATAACATCCTCAGCCAGTCAGTTGCAAAAACAAGCCTTTTCCGTAGACGTTAACTTTGATAGTCACAGTTGCCCAAAAGGATTACACTGCAGCTATTGCTTCCAGCTGAATCATTTACAAACTAAACCTGGGTCTTATTGACATGTTTTGGAGGTTCAATATGTAAAAAGTAGATTTTTGAGTCGCGCTGCCAGCTCATATAATACTAACAGTGGACTGTAGGATCTGTTGCCATCTCAAAAGCATCAATATTTGGTGCTTCGGAAATGAGACACAAAAATCAACCTTCTCACAATTCCGCTTTAAGTTTCAAATTACTTGAGAGTAACAATTAGCAATGACTACTGAGGTGTTTACGGTCCAGTAGTTGTAGAATATGGCCATGCAGAATAAGAGCCATTATGCCATACTAATAAGCAACTAATTAATATGTGTTCCCTTATCTTCAGTGCTGCCGAGCATACAAATACATTGGAAATTCAAAGGAAGCAACAGACTTGAGTATAAATAAGCATGGCAATTATCTATCCAGTCAGTCATGTCTGCAATTATACTGAGGGTTTTTTTCTCGAGCATGCTTTGTGTGCATCGAGAGACCAAACAAAATAATGAAGTGCAGACTGGTTTGTATGTCGTCATTGTTCTAATACGCGTTGTCCTTTTATCTGTCCGTCCTCTTTTTATTGTCCCTCTCCTCTTTTTCAACCCTGTACAAGCAGTTAATAGACATTAGTGGATAAAAATCAGAGGCATAATTCTATGAAAGAAAGTTTTACAGTTTGATGGGGCCAGACAGCACTAGTAAAGGTGTTTTAGGGACGATGTTTTTTACGTGCAAAATTTGCGCTTCTCAGAGCAACAGTTTGCCTGGCGACATAGGTGTCATCGCAGTTGTAATGGGTGTCGTTCCATGCTTGTTTGCTTGCTTTTGAAGGAACGGTTTGAAACGGATAACATATTGATGTACAAACAGCACTTTAGAGCAGAGTGGGTCCGTCTGAAGGAAAAAAAAGTTTGATGTTTGATGAATCGCTGTCATCTCTTGATTGCTCCAGCCCTCCGAGCCAAAGACGGCGTCGCATATGTCCCCGCAGAGCCCTCACATCTGCTCTGATCATTAGAGAATCACTTTGTCCTCATTAACCAGGAACTGTCAATCGAGAAAATAGGCAGCATTTACTCGACAGAAAAGTGATAAGCTTCATCATTAGACTGCAAACGTTGACTAAACTGGGTCACTCTCCCTTTGTGGCTCAGTGATTTACTGTAGCTAGTAAGAATTTACCGGGAAGCAACTTCTTCATAACAAAGTAGAGTCTTACATGATTGCTGCAGCATAAATATTTGACCTTTTATCTTGGTTTTTTTTTTGTCTGTTCTTAGTCGTTATTTTCAGTCATCGTCCTTGACTGTTGGTCTTGTGTTGCATCATGTGTTCAGGTCCTATGAATATTGCACCTGTTGCATTTTAATTAGATGTAACAATGCCTTCATCTATTATCACAGAAACTGGTAAAGGAAAAACTAAATGATCTACCTGGCTTACCTTAGAATTGAGCATAAAAGCTTTAACTTGAACATAGAACTACTTTGGAGATAGCGCGAGTTAGAATGACTGCATTTGAATCAGAGCCACAGAAGACAGCCTTGACATACTGACGTATGTGGGCTCATGAATCACACATCACAACTGTAGCGAGGTCAAGCTCAAGTTGAAGGGCACAGTCTTTGTATAGTTTGAAGGGCCATGTGGATATTAAAAACATTAATAATTAAAATGAACAACATATGTTATAGCAGAGTAAGCTAGAGAGGCGAGCGAACCGACCTCAAACAGAACAACATACCGTGTACGAAATGTTTGTCGAATGGTTCCGCAAAAGACTCTTCAATTAACTGTCTTTTCTTTATTATAAAGTAAATGCTTTGGTCCATCAAATGCAAGAAAGCAAAAAAAAAAAAGGCCACCAAAATGTACGATAATCGCTCCTAGACGTATAAGATCAGAGAACCAGATCTTGTTGACAGTACCACGGTCCAGGCTCAACACGAAGGGGGATCATGCTTTTATGGTTTTGGCCCCATGATGAACATTTGTTTATTGTAAATTCAAAGGTTTTAATGTTGCTCTGTAAAATGTTGTTTTACCTCCATACTTTCCCAACCAATGTGACTTTCTCTGGAGACTCGTTGTTTTCACGGCCCTGTCCCGGGGTTTCCTCCTGCGGTCCACAATTTGTCCTGTGAGTCTTTGACACTTTTCCCCTTTTAATTAACGTCACCTGTCTCTGGAACTGCATGGCGTTTAGTCTGCTATCCCCCTCCGAGAGTGACAGATGGGAGAGGAGGAAGAATTATTTAAAACAAACTCGAGATGCCCTAGAGAGAGGTATTCCTGTGTCTTGCGCAGTTTTAAAGTAGAGGGCTTTTACGGGTTTGACCTCCATCAACAGGCCGACAAACACGGGGCAGTGGTGTGAACAGACTCTTCAAAGGGCAGAGGGGCAAAAACAAATGAGTTGATGAATGAAAAGTGGTAAATTAAACCAGGGGCGAATTATGTTGTGTTGCTTTCTGAGATGGAAGGTAAAATTCAAATTATTTGACAGAAAATTTTAATCATCGTTTTTGTTGTTCTCACTCTTTGAATGTCAAATGTTAGATTGTAGCAAACACAGTCCTTGAGTCTCAAATGTTGAGTTGGGACCCCTGGATCCTCACTTTGGTTTTGAAATCCTCACTATTTTTGAGGTCTTGAGGTTGGCAAGTACGTTTAATCTCTCTGTGTTTTAATTTCTTGTTCACTGCTTTTGAAATCCTTGGTTTTATTTCATTTAACTTCATGTTAGTTCTCTTTGATTTACTGGCTTTGCACCTGTATTATATATTATATTTTATTTTGTGAAGCACTTCTCTTAATTGTTTGCCCAACCAAAAGTCCCAAATCCAATTACATTCACTGTCTGATCACACGCGGATAAAAGCAACACATTTGGAAGCCGTGTCTGTCCTTCTGGCTTCTTTTTTTTTTATGCTTGAAAAGAAATAAATGACTTAAATGATTAATGGCTCGTGAGAATAGTTGCAGATTAGTTTCCTGTCGATCAGCTAATCAACTATGTGACAAGCTGTTGCAGCTGGCATTTTTTTGAATTATGTACTCTCTATCAATCGAGCCAGCTCCCCTCGTGCATTTAAAACCAAAAAGAAAAAAAAAAACAAGAGTGTTTTCCAATCAATGTCCTGGTTTACTAAATCACAAACACTCCAAAATCAATAGACGTCTCTCCGCATTTACATTCTGACTTTTACTCGGGGCCGTAAATCCGAAAGCTGTGCCTAATGATGAAGGTGACTAATATGACAAAGTGTTGATTTACTGGTGATTGTTTTTAAAGTGCTTCATCTCGTGGCTCATGAGTTTGGCTCAATCAAACGCGCGGCGATTACATTACACCCTCGGTTATTAACCTCTGGGATCGTACAACAATCAAGATGGATCTGTCTTCTGTGCATTAATGTTGTGAGACATTGTAATGACACTAATTGGCTGTGTGACTCTTAGCCTAATCTCTTATGCAAGAGGTAGAAAATTACCTGACAAGTGGCTTCTATAACTGAAGCGACCTCTCCTGAGATACAGCTCACCAAAGCGGCCTATTAACTGTGTTGACAAGTACGTCGTCTTGTCAGGCGTGTCAAGCCTTTTTTTTCTTTCCCTGTGAAGCTCCTTAAAAGTGACTACAGTGCATACAAAAAAAAGAAGAAGAAGAAAAGAATCAATTCTAAAAATAAGCAGTCTTGCAAAAAGAGTGTCTTCAAGGGGGCTGTCATCACCAGTGGTGGCAAGCCTGACATGACAGTTCTCATTTTTAGATACTCTTCTTCTTGACCTTAGTCGTGTTCAGCTAACCAACATATTCATGTCTGACTCAAATTTACCTCAGTGCTCTGATTCATCATTCATAACAGTCGGTCAGGAAAAGGCAACATCGGCTCCCGGATGTCTTTGATGCAGCGGCTTCAATACAGAAAATTAAGTCTGTGGTGATATATTTTCCAGGCGGCCTGTGTGCACTCTATTTTTTTTTTTTTTTTTTTTCTCGATTCCTCTGCCATCACACCGAGCTCCCTGACACAGTTATCAGAGGTCAGGCTCCAGCATCTGTCTACCCCGAGACACTCCTCACACAGGACGTGTCGCTTATCTCGGCGGTTACAGTGTCCCTAAGGAGTTCTCGGAGAGATGTCTTTGCCAGGACCTGAACTTGAACTTTACAGTGGTGACAAATGGAGAGGTACTGATTAAAAACCAGTCACTGTTGGGCGGCGATAATAACCCCATTCAATGGATCGGGTATCAATTGGTTGTGAAGGGTGAAATTGTTTCACTTTTTTTTCGGGGGGGGGAATTAAAACATTTGTTCGCTTGTCTTACCATGAAACAGATGGGATGATCAGTACAGTGCAGTTAAAATGAAGCTGCAGCCATGAGACAGTTAGCCTAGCTTAGCACAATGACTGAAAGCGGGGGTCCGTACACCGTATGTCTAATTTCTAGTGCAGTGACAGAAACAGAAGTGTATGAAAGACACATTGAGGTGTCTGCGAAAGGTGCAATGATTATAGATTTTTGATTGTCTAATTATGGTCTGAAGAAAGATCCAGGTTGCACGGTTTCACGATTAAAATGTGTTTATTTTTACAACAGTGAGCATGATGACGGATTGATTTGCATTTTAGTTTGGTTGTATTTTTACATTAAAATTTTTACCTAAACTAATGCATAAACCAAATAACAAAACACAAAATCCTCTTTCAGGGATAACATGCTGTTTTGGTGAGTTGCGGTGTTCCTTTACTTTCTGTACTGCCTCTGGTTTTAACACAGTCTCAAACCGAAACAGATTTCTAGCATCTCCGTAAACGACTCGTGTCACTGTTTTTATATAACAATATAGCTGTTGGACTTTGGTTGGATATAGACAGTAAAACTCAGTGGTTAGGTTTAGGAAAACATTGTGGTTTGGGCTACAATCACTACATTAATCGTTTAACATACTTTCATTAGTGAAGTAACTTACTTTACATGTTCGATATGTAAGTCAGCTTTGCCTGACTTCCTCCTTTGCAGCTGCAGTAATTACCGCAACCATTAGAGGTCGCTGTCTAACAACATGATCGTGTTTTTTTTCTGATGAGGACAGGCACTTGGTGTAGCTGCACCTTTACAGTTACAAGATAGTGACATTTTAAACTGTGGTTAATAGCTAAATTGATTTGAAATTGATTCATTGCTGCATCCCCAGTGTCAGTGCTCGATCTGTGCTGGCTACCTGATTCATTCTAGGCCAGGTTTGAACCCTAAACCAATCCCCAACTGCTCAAACATGTGTTGAATGGATCAGGTTTCCGGTACGGAGAAGACTCTGAGAAGGGGCTATGTACCAGAGCAACTTGTTTGAGTTCTCACATCACTCCAGGAAGTTACAGCGCCCCGACCCCTGTGAAACCACAAGCTTTCTCTGTTATACTCTAGTTTTTCACCAAGCTAAAAAAAAAAAAGAAAAAAGAAAAAAAAAAAGCCACCTCTCTCTATGCTAAACTAAGCTCCGGGATGCAGCTTCATACACCAGACAGACTCAAGAGTGCTGTCAATCTTCTCATCTCACTCTCGGCGAAGAATAAGGATATTTCCCAGAGGAGCTAATCCCTTAAATACTGTTTCCTCAGATTTTTATAGGTGCGAGAAGTCGTGCACATTTCCAGCCGCTTGCTACCTCGCACACAGAAAGAAACGATCCCAATCAGTTCCACCCTGTGAGGTATACAGATAACCGGAGAGTACGTCGCGGGAGAGAGAGAGAGGAAGTGGGATCCGTTCATCCTCTGTGACAAAACGTGTAATGTTAACATAACAGCCCCCCCCCCTTTTGCGGCTCTGCACGCTTTGATAAGTGTCTGTTTTTTGTTGTTAAAGATATGAAAGTGAAAGGAATAAGAATGATGTTGTTTTTCTCATTGCTGGGGAAAAGAATCACATTGCACAGGTCATTTCGAGTACGATAGGAGCTTATGAATGTGACATCTGATAGTTAAGCCACCGTTGCTCATACTGTGATGTGAATGGCGCCCTGCCGGAGAGCTGCATGAGAATACAGAACATGCCATGTGTGCAACTGCTAGTTGTCGCCGCTAAATTGCCACCAAAGCCGAAGAATTTGGATGTTTGCTCAAAGCCCGGGAGACCCTGGAGGGGATCTGCATCTGCCCGTTGTTCTGATGTGCCCAGTTCCTCACTGTTGTGTTGTCTGCAAATGGAGGAAGTCTCCTCTACCGCATGATTTGTGTCATGAATGTTGTTCGTTCTTCCTCAGTATTAAGTGGGATTTATTGGCAACTTTCACCACCAGGGTACTCTCGTAATAGGAATGAGGAACAGAGTTCGTGGTGCGGTTCTGTCAGAGAATAACGCCGTAAACAAATCAACCAACCATGACTTTAAAGGAGTGTTAGCCAGCGCGTTTCTTTTTAGATGCGTGCTGGGACCTTTCCTGCACCTCAAAATCTTTCATTTCCATAGCCGCCGCAGTGTGAACGCCTGCTTCAGGCGGTGTTTCCCTGCGGATCACAAGCTCTTCATTATTAAAGGCCCCTCGCCGACCATCCTCCACACTCCTCTGACCTAATGACTTTCTGGAGAACCGAGCCACAGCTTAAAGCTCATCCCTGCTTCGCTCTCTCTCTCTCTCTGTCTTCTCCTGGAACGGCAGCCAAAGCGCTGCATCTTTGTTTTTATACCAATTGGTAGGATGAGAAAATGGGATCGCCCTTTTGTGGCATTAAATATTGATGTGTATTCTCACACACACTGGGGAGAACTACAGTTGAACCAGACATATGAAGGGATATATGTGTCTTTTTAGCAAGTGCGTAATTAAGATTAAAGAAGCGCCAAGTATAATAGATCAAAGTTTCTCTCTTAGTATCCTTTTACCTCATTTAATTGTTGAATCAAAGACTTTCTTTAAGTAGAAGCTGACAGATTACACACTGAATATGCTTTTCAGTTATCAGTCTTCATGAAAGTATTCAACACAGGTTCCCTCTCAGCATTAACAGTAATGATACAGCCAACGTACATCGTTTGTTGCATTCCTCTGAACTGTGCTGTGGCATCACGTAGCTGCCTTCAGCTAAAACTTCTACGTCAGTCTTCATTCCATGAAACCTTGAGTTAAATCAAGCCCAATTAGAAACAATGAAATGTGTAAAATCTCTTGTTTTTTGCAGAAAAATATTCTGATATAATTTAAGATTTTTGAGAAGCCAAAAGTGGATGTGATGAGAAAAAGTCACTATTTGTGGTGTTCCATTTCAGGTTTGCTTAAATTTCGCAACCAACACCAGCTTCAGTTGCTTCACACAATGAACCCAGGTAATAGTCACTGTACGAAAGCCAATGTGTTGCCGCGTCTGCATTATGTTTTCTTTTACATGTTATTCTATTTTTAAGTTTTATTGCTGTTTTTTTTTTTTTAGTATACCCTGGGTATTAATGTTGCCTGCACAGCCACATAAGCAACATATAAGTAGATCTTTTAGTGAAAGGACTGATGGGGGTTTTATTTGAATCACAAATGATTGGGAAAAATAAGTGTCCAGATGAAAAGCAGCTGGTGTTGTATCATCATTATGTCTTATTTTATTGATATATTATTTGTGACCCAATCACCAGTATAAATGTTAGCTAAGCAAGTATCTAGAAAAACCACACATTATCACCAGTTTATGCATCCTGGATGAAATGTTACAGAAAAGTATCTAAATTAGACATTTTGGAGTAAGACTACACAGTTTTTGTTTGAGTTTGATGCAATACCGAACACTTTTAATGTTGGGTGGGGGGGAGGAAAAAAAAAAACTGCAGACATGCTAGTTTGTTAGCTTGTTTGTTTTGTTGATTGGACCTTGCTGGCCAGGTGTTATCTTGAAATAGGGGGAATCTAATCTTTCTAATGACGTATGGCTTGACTGTGCAATTACATTGAGGCGTTTGCTTTGCTGTATTTGTACTATTTCGTGAAAACAATCACGATTTGCCTCAAACGACCTGTTTTCACGCCGCTATCCCTGAAGGAGAAGGTCCGACTTCCTGTGAAAAATTGCCGGTTCATAACTCTACAAATACACCTGAAAGTGTCCCCAGTGTTGTGACTCAGCCTGCGGTCGCTGATTTGGCAGCCTTGTCGGCTTGTAATGACACCACCCCCATCAACCTCCAGCTCCTGTTGTGAAAGGTGACTAATATGCATATAATGTGAACTTGATATGCCACCATTGGTACAACTGTCAGCCTTGGATGTATCTGTGGTTTGCAGAAACATTAAGTGCTAATGTTATATATCCTGGCGACTGGGCTGCTTAGAAATCCTGCTGTGTGACTGTGGCTGGGAAGAGTTATTACCGAGAGGAGATGCAGCACAGAGGTACCCAAAGATTGAGCATCCCATTATTAAGTAAATAATCTTTGTTTATGCAGCCCTTGTATGCAGATCTGTCTTATTACTGTGTTTTGGATCTGTTAAATATATTTTTCTTTCTATGTATTTTAGCTCTCAGTATGGTAACTACCTCTGTCTCTTTGTCTCCTGACACAATACGTTACTGTATATGTTTCCTAACATGCATGTTCTCACAGTAACACATCAGGGAGTAAATCAGGGGAGGAGGAAGTCTCACCCCAGCTTCTGCGCTCATGCACAAAGACAAACAACTCATATTTGTCCTTTGACAATTTCCTCAGCTGAGGAAGTTTTTTGATGGCATTTGTAAAACTTTCCCTTTGTCATCGTATTCTCTTTATAGTCTCGTAGAGCTCGTGTTTGTGTGCTGCGCTCGCCTTTTATATCGGCACTTCAAGAAAAGCAAGAATTGTTATTCAAAACAACAGCCTTGGCTAAAAGTTCAGTTATATATGATCTGATTGAGTCGCGCTGAAGGAAGGTTTTGTTAGCGCTGTGCCGCGTTGGCTTTGCATGAAATCACGTGTGTGAGTGAAGCAATATTAAAGCTTTGTGTTTCAATATTTAATGTCAGCTATACCACGCTGTCGGAGCGAGCCTCAGGCCATGTACATGTATTTTATGTCTGCGGCATACTTGAAATGTTTTACAGCGTGGAAAATGAGCTCCTACCCTTTTCCTTAGCTAAGAGTACATGGAAATGTTGACATCAAAATGTCAGTCAGCCATGGCCTTGTGTGAGGCGTATGTGGTATGTGCTGTGTTTATTAAATATCATGCTATCACATTTGATAAAATAAACACAATATACATAATTCAATAGATTCCATAGATGAGGATCTACAAACCAAAACACATCTTAAATTTGTACTTTTCTACTAAACGTGTTAACTTAGAATGCCTCCTGCTAATAAAACCTCATTATCCAACACGCATCTTCAGCTAAACAATACAACAGTAATTGCATTTAGTCTCTTTGTGATTATGATTGCAATATGCACATCACTCATGGTGATGATTAGACCTCCTCAGGACTGTGTGTACACGCTGTGTCTTGGCTCTCGTGTTGCATCTGTTCGGTGTCGGTGCATTAGCTTCGCTGACGTCAGGACCTCAGACACACACTGAAAACCTTTGTTTCCCTGATGCAGAACAGAATCAGGCAAAATATCTTAAATAATTACGCTGCTCCTAATCCCTGGAATAATCTATTGTCAGAGTTTGTTACCTACCATGAGGGTACAATTTAAAAGACCATGAGAATATTACTGAGAGTGTTTGTTATTAAAACTCCCCTGACAATATTTCATTGTAGGTTCTGTATTTATGCACCATAGGAGTTCTTATTGTCTTTAATTGCTCATTTTTGATTATACTTTTTGCGCTGCCCTCTTGGCCAGGCCATTCTTGAAAAAGAGTTGCTATGGCTAACATCTTAGCATGCAGAAATTGCTAACTCACACAGCCAGCAGACGAAGAGCAACATTAGCACGCAACTGCCCGCAGACGCTAGAGTCAGAAATGTAAATGCAATATTTACTCTCATAATACGTCTGATTCTCTCTCCTGGCAAAGATACATGTTTAACATAAACTGCTAGACAAGCAGCCAAGCTAACGTGTACGGTGCTGGGAAGGTAGTACGGGTCTTCCGTTGCTCTTTGGGGGGAATGACAGTGGGAACAGTAAAGACAACACTGACATTAAAGCAGCTAAAAGTGTTGGGCGTTTTTCTTTTGTTTGTTTTTTTTAATCATTACTTTGCTAGTCAAACAGCTGTTTGGCTGACATGTCAGCAAACAATTAGTACTTAATTTTGGATAACTATTCATAGCTTCAGTTTGCTTGGATAGTGATTTCTAACTGGATTCTTCTGTGGACTTTAAAGAGCCCAGAGAAAGAAACCATAAATTTAGAAATGGAACCATCTGTTCATTAGCATGAGGATGATTTTATATTATATTATTTGTTGAAGTGCACCGTTCCAAACAGAGCCCAGTCCATATGGCCTTACTAGTGTGCGTGTTAGTGCCTTCGCTGAGTGTTTGCATGGATTGTGCATCGGTGTAGGATAAACTCAGCAGAGCCTCTCCTCCTGCACGGTACCATTATTTACGTAGAATGTGCAATCAACTGTTAATCTCGCCAAATACTCCGAGGACCAGGCGAGCGGCATTAGAACAGCTGGAATCAAACTGTAGAATAGGAAACAAGAGGGTGAAAAAGCTTTTGCGAAAGGAGTGTGTTCAAACATTGTGAACCGTTTCAATCAGCATGAGCAGCGGGAGGCTGCGACTTCCACATCCAACGCGGTCATAGATCGGTGCAATATGTGCAGGAGCGATAACAGCAAACAACATTGTGCCAAACCCTGCTGCTGGCACGAACAGTCTGAACTTTTCACATCTCTTTGAATAGGGATGGTCTTCTGTGCTTTCAACATGAGCAACATTTCTGCAGAAGTACAAAACACTAGTCCAAGCTAAGGAGAGGATCAAGAACTCAGTCTCTGAAATAGCTGAAAAAGGTCTAGTGTACATATGGATTGTTGGATATTTTCCTTCGTTCATGTTTAGGCCATTTCCACAGTGAACTTCTTCAGGTCATTTTGTGAAGAAGGAGGTCATGTGAGAGAATCAATGTGCCTCATATATAGAGTAGTATGGCAAGAAAAAAACATCTGGAGGATCCTCAGGCTTCACTATTGACAGACGAGTCAAACGGTCATCTTCCTGGCTGACATGAGCCTCATTATTTCCAGCAAAAACTGACAGTGAGCATGCCAAAGAAGGTGGTTTGTTGCTTCAGGCTATTTGCTGGTTCAGGAAAGAGAGCTCACTTTTTTTTCTAGAGAGTGTCTCGTAAATAAATGGAGGTAGCAGAGCAACAGCAGGAGCAAGACTCCATTGGATGGTCAAGGAGAAAAGTGTTCGTGAAGACGCGGCTCAGTGAACGTGCAGGTCGCAGGTTCAGGTTGGTCATTCGTTCATTGCGGTTCGACTGAAGTTACAGTTATGTGGCGTCTTATTGAAGGGCACAATTATCAATTCTGGATGAAGAAACCAACCATGAACACAAAGCGTCGGTATCTGATGAGCTGCCAGCCTAAAGCAACAATTTCATCTGCACCTTCAAGCCTTTTCTTTGCAGTAGTAATGTTACAGTGGGGCTTTTAATCAAATATGACCTCTTTATTTATTTGTTTCTGTTCAAATTGAATGTAAAGTACTTCTAGCTATAAAATCTTTAAAAATAAAAGTGCAATCCAATTACAATCGAATTGAAATATTACTATTGGTATACCTGATTTGTGTGTATAATGTCATTGTTCATGTTCCCAAGCAGATCACTAATGTATTTGTTTGATCAAGTTACTCGAAATTATGGGAAATAAATAAAAGAGCACATAGAGGAATAAGCAACATTATTAAAAACTCACCTACCAATTTATGTTTTTTTTTTTTTTTTTCTGCAAGTCAGATTTATAAAATGCATAATGCATATTGATTTATTTACTGTTGTTGTGCTCCTGTGCTTGACTGCATCCATATATAACTAGCAGCCAACTTCATTGCTGGGTATATTATGTATTTATATTGCACTGTGGTCAATTATACAAATCCCATTTTAGACCAGATTAAGATCAAATGAGTGGTATAGGCTGTCAGGCAGTGGATGAACAAGCCCTTGTTAACTTGTGTTACCTATATTGTTGATGTTTGTTCAGTAGTTTCGGACTTATTCAGTCCTTGTTCTGACAGTGTGTGTCTTTTATCTTATCGACTTTGGAAGGAGCGAACTGAGACGTCATGATGCATACCTCAGACATTTCAATGACAATAATCTCCTCAGGCTCCGGGACTGAACTCTGCTCCTCATGCCAATCCACATCGCTGAAGTCGAAAAAAACTTCTCCGCCATCAGACTCCCCCTCACTCCCTTTTTTTCCTTCGTTCTTCCTCTCTAAGTCTTCCGACCATTGTTTTTCAAGTTTTCATGTAAAATCTCTGGTGTAAAATTCCGACATCTCTCTCTAAATTTCTCTCGCTTTCTTCAAATAGGTCCTGCGTATAAAAAAAATAAATTATTTAATAGAAACAATAAACAATGAAAGACAATTTTGGGAGTCTAAAAAACATCCCGGCAAACTGGAAAAAGCAAGCCTTGTCTGGTCATAATGCCGCATCTGGCGACTGCAGTCTATATGTCAGAGGTATAAATGCCAAGAGACGGTTTGCTCATTTTATTTTACACAACCATCCAGGCTTCAGAAAACATCAAAACCACATATTTAGGTAAAATCACAGCTGAGAGGCTTCTGGTTTTTATTCAAGCAAAGTTTTATGCATTATGAAAACCCAAACAAGCTGTCAGACAGTCTTGGCGGTGCTAGAGTTAAGAAGCGAGGAGCTGTTTTTTTTTTTGTTTTTTGGGAAAAACAGAACCTCAGCCTCTAAATTCAACTACTCTGCCACTGTGGATGACTTGCCAGCATTTACCTCCTGTGGAGCAAAGCCACAACATTGTTACATCCAGAAAACTCTGACATGGAGTGATGGTAGTTGATACGCCTGACAGCGAGGCACTGTATTTTAAGACTGTGTAGGTGTCACACGATATACCATTGTCATTCTGACTGACTGGTAGACAACATATTGTCTTCAGTCGTGCCGTGACACAGCCTTTGTGGTTTTCTCCTCCTCATTTTTTGGCTCTCGAAAACGCCAGCGAGGAGCCCAGCTATGGTGTCTCCACAGCATTCCTTTCGCTGCTCTGTTACTATGATGGGATTTACTGATAGTGTTAATGCGGTCCAAGAAACCCCTGTGTGCACCAGCGTCCTGTCTCCCATCCCCACCATGAGCCTGACAATGAAAAAAGTGGCCTTGGACTAGAAAAAAGGAAACCTGAACCACTGAGCCAACACATGCAGAGTGAAACATTGTGTTTACATTTAAACGGTGCCAATTTACCGCTTAAGAGCAACCATTATTAGTTCCTTTGAGGCCAAGATAATTGACTGAGAATTTGATTTTCTCTGTCCAAACATGATTATGGCGTTGCTTAGTGGGTGTCTGCAAATGCTGATTTGTTGCAGGTTGTTGAAGCTGGAATTCAATCAAAGAGGACCTATTGATGAAGCCATTGCTCTGGCTCTGAGAAAATTGCACTTCTACAGCAATTCACAGTGTTTCGACAAATAGATATTGGTGAAATAGAACGTCAGCGTAATTATAACAAAACAAATAGCTTTGAGTGTCTGTCTTTATTTGGGAAAAGAAAGAGATTTTCCTCCCATATATATATATATATATATATATATATATATATATATATATATATATATATATATATATATATATATCTATATATATATATATATATAATATAAAAAATACGGGCAGGAGTCCATGCTTTGCGCTAGGCTAACGATATTCCAGACCGATGGTTGGGGCACAAACTTTAGTTAGATATTCATCCAAACAACCCCTCTACACCTGCATACTCTCTGCTACAGAAGGAGAGGTGGTTTGACATTAATAAGCCAAATGCCAGACTGGACCGATAATACTGAAGTTGACCTCGAGGAGTCACCCGTGACTCAGACGCTTCTGAAGGGGAACATAATGAAAGCCAATGAATGAGAGGGACGCAGCACCACAATCCATCAGGACAACTGTGTCATCAAATGTTAAACTTTTCTTTTTCTGTAGTTTAACAACAAAATGATGAAAAAGGAGTGCACCTTGAGAAAAGACAGCAGGAGTTACTTTTCTGGTTCATATTGTAATTTTTTCACAACACGTTCCTGGAAATGTTTCAGAATAGAAGCCTCAGGACTTTTACTGTGTTTGGTTTGTAATCACACTGTGGTGCAGTGTACATTTTCAGGTTGAATGGGAGCTAATGAAAACAAGGCTCATATTGAAGTATTGTGCTGCTAAAGAAAAACAAAAAAAAAAAAACACAGTAAAACCCTGTGTCTTTGAGCTGATCCGCTATCCTGGTGCCCCTGCTGACTAATTAGCCATGTGCTGCTGGCTTTCTCCAGTTGCACTTGGCAAATGCCCATTTCAGTCGGCACAAACAAAGTCAAATCAGTTCAAGCTTATACACCAGACAGAGTTGGAGACCTACTCAACCCTAGTAGTGGAAGGACAGAAGGAGCGGCATGCTTACAAAGGAGATGGTTCTTTGGAAGCATGCCCCTGCGTCCACCCTCACAGCTCAATGCTTGTTGTATAGCTCTTTTTCTCAAGCGCTATGCTGCAGTGTTTTAATATGACTAGCAAAATGCATCAGTATAAAAGACATAGTTGTGTTCTTAGTAAATTAAAGTGAATGTGAAGCAGACATGCCAAGAGTGTAGAACCGGGACACCGAGCAAATCCTTTTCCTTGTAGCAAAAAAAAAAAAAAAAAAATCTGCTGATATTGACTGAATCTTTAAATAATCCTGCTCTCTGTCCATCACTATGTTCCTTTGCTTCTCTAAAGGGAACAGGCAGCAGCTGACATTGAAGCCTGTTGTAAGGTGTCCCAGGTGGCATGCCATAAGGGCAGAAGCAGGTGGTGTAGAGTCTTCGACATTGACTTAAGGGAACGTGCATATTAATCGGAGTGGGAGACCTCCGGCTGACTTTCCCACTTGAACGCTGGACTGAAATCATTTTCCCTCTTTTTCCAAAGCCCTCCTCGATATCTTGGCCCACGTTTTGTGCCAAAAGGAAAACCACAGAATATTGCTCCACTGCAAACACACTTCCTTATTAGCTCGGCTATTTGTATTGCTTTTACTTTGCTGTAAGCCTCATGGGCACACACTCACACAGGGAAAAAAAGCTACAAGTAAATTTAAGTGGGGGGTGGTTGCAAGCAAGATGTTATAACCCTCAATTTTATAGAAAAGAGATTATTCAGACCACTTGCTGGAGAGTAAACCAGTCACCTTATTGTGTGTGTATGCTGCAGTATAAAGCCCCATATTTCAATAATTAGAGCAGGAAGGACATTTTGTTCTTAGTATTTGGTCATCATTATCATCTGTTTCAAGGCAACGACATTGCCGGGTGAATATTGAGTGCCACATGAGTGAGATCCTTTAGAACAGTTTTTTAATGTCGCTTTTGAATTCAATCTTTGACACATTGTATTGTGACTATTGGGTATTCATAGGCTTAATTACTGGCGGAAATAATAGTTATTTCTCTGATGGATAAGATGATAATGTTCACCCGACTACACTGGCTTGCACATATGTGAGAAGATAATACGATCATCTGTCACAAAATACAAGATTTTACCCCCGAGGCTCAAATGTTAAAGGGATATTCCGATATAACATTAATCCATGGTCTAACACACAGTGACATAGAGTAAGAACTCCCCCTCGAGAGATCAAGTTTTCCGACCGCTAGCTTATGTAGTTTTAGAAACCTCAGAAAAGACCGCACAATAACACTACGCTGCAGTATATGCCTCCAACCAAGAAACCGCCATCAAAAAGCCACAAATAATGCTCAGAACAGCACCAAACTTCAGCAACAGTACAAATAGGGTCCCAGCACATAGTTCAAGGCATCAACTATCCACTAGCTTTGCTGGATTTCTACTGAAATTACAACACAACTCACCACTCTCCTGCAGCAGCTTGCTTGTTGTGGGGAAGCCCTGACAAGTCGATTACCGAGTGTGGTTAGAAATGCTCAATACTGATTTTTTCCCGGTCAGCTCTCAATAATAAGTGTTATGAAATGCTAGGCAAGACACATATAACTTTGATTGCATTTCCATGGAGTAATAATCATACGTTTTCATACTTGAGTTGCGAAACTCTACTGCACTCAGTAATCAACTCGCAGGGCTTCCCCACAACAGGAAGCTGTTGCAGGAGAGTGGTGAGTTGTGTTAGCTTGTCAATAGAAATCCGGCTAAGCTAGCTGCTGTTTGATGCCTTGAACTATGTGCTGGGACCCTTTTTATACTGTTGCTTAAGTTTGGTGCTGTTCTGAGCATTAATTGTGGCTATGAGTGGCTTTTTGATGGCGGTTTCATGGTTGGAGGTGTAGACTATAGTGTATTGTTATCGTGCGGTCTTTTCTGAGGTTGCTAAAACTACATAAGCTAGTGGACGCAAAACTTGATCTCTCGACAGGGGATCTTACTCTGTGTCACGGTGTGTTAGACCATGGATTAAACTTACACTGGAATATTCCTTCAAGTCACAGTGATTTGGCTGCAGATTGGTCCATATACCTTTAAGAATATAATAGACATGACTATATAGTCATGTCCATCACTGTTGGATGTCCATCACTATTGATATAACTGTCATTTAGTGTCGTTCAGTCAGGTCACTTTTCTTGCAAAGTTGTCTGAGATGTCTTTTGTTACAATGTCAACTTAGCATTAAAAGTGATCTGAGTGACTGAATGACAACAGTCATTAACATTCACGAAGACTCATTCATGTTCATGTAAATAAAGTGTCCCGTCAGTCGTCAGCACAGCCTTTTTAAATAAAGTGTAGCCGTGCTGTTTTAGTTTTTTCTCTGGAAGCTTTGATGCCCAGCATTGTGTTA
Organism: Acanthopagrus latus; assembly: GCF_904848185.1. Classification (NCBI taxonomy): domain Eukaryota; kingdom Metazoa; phylum Chordata; class Actinopteri; order Spariformes; family Sparidae; genus Acanthopagrus; species Acanthopagrus latus. Next base: position 22,079,269 of record NC_051047.1, on the reverse strand, counting down.
AAATAAACTCGATTCCTGAGTTTGACATTGACTCATTGTCTCCATTTGTGTCCTGTCACGTGTCGCGCTAAAGAATGAACTAGCCATCTCCGGTGACTCGGCTGCAATGCCTTTGCCATCGAGGCATTTCGGTGAATGGTTTCTAATCATGTCTAATGTTCCATGTAAAAGTCTACCCTGTCTCTGTCCTCCCTCATCACTGAGGCCACACTATAGCCGGTGTTAAGTGTGTGTGCACGCCTGTGTGTGTGTGTGTGTTTGCAAGGCAGGGCTTGACAGCAGCACATTTGGCTTCTCACTGGACCATGGAGCTGCAACTCAGACTTGGAAGTGCTCAGATGTCTCTTCATAGCCAGGTCTCTCGGCGCGTGACCTTATTCCCCGTGACATTTTCAGCCATTAATCTGCAGACGTATAGTGATGGAGTACCTCTCTGGGGTTACATTGTGTTCATGTCACACCATTTTCTAGATGGCACAGGGGTCGTTTCAACCCGTGCGGTGGCGATGCTGCTGTGGGACGGAATTGAGCCCTAATTCAATCAGCTGTGATAAGAGGTTATTGACATTTTACTTGATATTAACAGGATAAACTGAAAGGTGCTTAATATTGTTGAACCGTAGTTAGATTTGATTTGGTGCCCATTACATTTTAACTCGTCTGAGTTTAGTCAGTTAAAATCTAGTTTCGGTTATTAGAAGAGAAAAAAAAAGTAAATTTTTACAATGTTATGTATGGAAGGAAAGGACATATAGCATAAACAATTCAATTCATTGAAAACAATGACTGTGGCATTAACTGTTTATTGGATGAGTGTTTTAATTGGCTATTTTAAAATCAGCTTAACATCCCAATATTTGATCAAAAACATTATTTTAACTCTTTTTAACATCATCCTCCTCCTTTTTATATTTATTTGTTATGAATTTGTTCTGTGAACCTCGCCGTTGTTGGACTTTGTGCTGTGTTTTCAAAAGAGATTAGCCGCACGATGAATATTTATGAGATGTGTTTTGACAAACGCGTCACTTCAGAGTTGTCAAAAATGTCGTCCTTGTACAAGGAGTGTAATCTTCCTATCGCTGACGACTTCTGAGTTCCTCCGCAGCGCAACATCTTAACGGAGCACTGAATAATTATCCTGACAGCTGTGCTACTTTCCTTACTCCTGACCACGCTGCAGCTGTATTACAAACTTGGCGCGCATATGCCATTTGTAATCCCAATTGTAGTTTAAAAAAAAAAAAAAAGCTTAACTTGAAGTCCTATTTAGCATATGTAAGCATTAGGGGTGTCATGATTTTCCAAATCTATGATTCAATTTGTCATTGTTTCTGTGACCTGACAGCTGTCAGTAACATTGAAAAATAGGATTTAAACGAGAGGCTACATGGTTGTTAAGAGTGATATAACAGCCGTATTTATTTATTTGGGGGAGGGGTGGGTGTAGTGAAGCAGGGTTGACACTTTCATTGGAAGAGGGAGGCCTGTCACGTCTGTACAGATGATAAACATAGAAAGAAAGCAGCTCCGTCAAAACCATAAAACAATCACTAAAGAACAAGTAGCAATATACGTCACCAAACACCAGCCCTGCAAAAAAGACTGCAAGACAATTCAGTCTCTAATGGTAAAGATGGCTAATTATTAAGGTGTAATACATGAAGTAAATAAAGCGTTTTCCACAGGCTTCATGCAGTCCACTCAGTAAAATGGTTGCTTTGTGTTCTAATCAAGGTCACAGCCGCAAAGATAAAGTAAGTCTGCTGAGGGGTTTTCCAGCAGATCCCCATGAAATCAAATCATGAAATCAAGGTTTGCAGCATCAGCCTCAGCTCAACCAAGACCCATAACTCCTGGACAAACTGAGTGAGAAATACACAAATCCGCTGGATTATTTCTCCCCCTGAAACAGACACGAGACAAGGCTTCTGTATACTGTGAGCTGGCAGCTGGTTTCCTTGTGTACAGTTTATGTTTTTTTTTTGTACTGTAGAGAAAATAAAAAAACTAACAATACAGGCTGATTTTCGATTAGAATCCGAATCTTGATGCTCCTGGTACGTAGCTTACAAACATTCAATAAATAGACATTATAATTAAGTAAAGACAGAAGGTATGAGGACATTTTAAGTGTGTCATAATGTGCAATATTTATGAAAAATAGAAAAATGTCATTACAACTGTGTTTCACTATATTGCGATTCATCAAATATTTATGCGCCAGTCTCCACTTATGGGTCAGCTGAGGCTCAGGAGGCTAAGTGCTAATCAGAAGGTCAGCAGTTCGATATGGATCCCCCAGCTGCGCACGGAACCATCCCCCGAGCAAGATACCCAACCCCAAATTGCTCCCGGTGGCTTTTCCATTGGCGTGTGAGAGCTTGAGTGTGAATGGCTGAGCACAGAAATATCATGGGGCGCTTGGATAGGAAGCGCTGCATCGCTCCTGATGAGCAGGTTGGCATCTTGCGAGGCAGCCTCTGCCATCATTTCACTGTATGGATGTGTGTGTGTGTGTGTGTGTGTGTGTGTGTGTGTGTGTGTGTGAACGGGCGAGTGTGACAAGTGTTGCAAAGCGGTTCGGCAGACTAGGAGAGCGCTGTAGAAGTGGGCGCTCACAGGAAGAGATATCGTTGCCAAATTAATTGTTGTGTCACATGTGCTAAATGTGTTTGTGTGCGTTACTAAAATTCTTTGACTGTTTTTTTTTTTTTTTGGGAACTTCCAGTCGACTGAGCTTGTTTGCGACTTCCCTGTTTCTCACGGGAGGAGAAGCAGCATCATGCTAACCAGGGAAGGTAGACAGGTTTTAGGCTGTCAGGTGTGTTACAGTGAAAGGTTAGGCCTGTCACTAAAACAGGGGAGTGGAACAAAGCTGACACGTACTTACAGCGGCACATCTATCCCCCTTTCCATCGTCACTGCTTTATCTCGAGCAGTAATAACATTTTATGGATCTGCTGACGGACCCGTCTAAGACAGTCATTACGCACCGCTCCTCTCTTATCACAGCCACCTGATATTGCATTAATGTTTGCTTTCTGTTCCAGCGAGCATGATGGCGACAGGTTGCAGTGAGCCGGTGTGTTCAGACTTTTTTTCTCGGCGACATGTTTTTTTTTTCCCCCATAAATTGCGTAATCGGTGTCCCCGGTCCAAGGATTCGATTCCAAATGTTTTTGGGCTTTGCATGGAATATTTATATTTCATTGGTGGCAGCTGTTGCCCCAGTCTTTGATATGAATTTGGGACTGAAAATATCTAATTGCGCAATGCTAATGGCTTCCTCTGCCGTCGACGTGTCGGGGCCATATTGCAGCGTGGCTCTGTTGTGCGCCAAACGATAAATAATAAGATGTCCCACAGAAAGAGAGGACGTGTTGGTAGCGGCCAAGTTGGATTCCCTCCTGAGTTCTGTTTACTTGCGGGACAACTTTCACAAACTACTTTTGTGGTTTATTTTCACGGACACATGGAAGAGAGAGAGGAAGAAAAAAAAATTGGGATTCCAGTGGCACTCTGTCTTGACCCTACATGTGGGCTGCAACCTCCATCTTTTTTTTTTTTTTTTTTCGGTGTAGGTATTGACAGGTGGGCCTGAGAGAAAAGCCACAGTATTACACCTCCAGCTGTTCCAATTTCTCATCCCCTGCCTCTGAGATGATGCTGCTGCTGCTGTAAGCTTGAAGACTGAATTAATAATGAACAAAGTCAATAGGTCTCTGGATACTAGTCTCCCAGGTATCACCTTCAAGTGACTTTGCTCAGGTATTGAGGAGCCACGCATGAAGCGAAATCCTCCATATTTACTGCTGGAGTCGGGGGGTGGGGGGGGGCTGTCTGCACCCCATTAGCATGTGGAAATGGGTTCGTCACTGTCGGTGTTTCATTACCGCCGGACCTCGGACTTGAGCTCCTAATGAGGGAGTGAATCATTTTTCCAGGACAATTAAATCCATGTCCAACAGCAGGCGGCCTCTTTGTGTTTTGTCCCCCTTTCGGAACAAAGCCTCAGAGGGACACGGCTTCTCGTGCTGTATCACTTTTCTGTCACGCGTTTCCTGTGCAGTCATTGGGCTGAGAGGCATTTCAATTTCGGCGTGTGTAAGCACTCGGAAATGAGATTGCTCTGTGTCTGTTTTGTTTTTCTGCAGACTAATAAAATATGCATCAACTGGATGCTATTTGGAGCCCCCCGCTGATCAATACACGTGCCTGTTTTTTCATGAGATTCCTCCAAAGAGAGGCCTTGTCAATCTGTCAGAGATCATTAGCGAGGCCGGCGGTGTGATAGATTGCGGCTCTGATGGGAAAGAGAATCAGGTAGGCCCGACATTAACATCCCGTCGCCGATATTCCATCTGTCTCATTGTTGCCAATCCGCGCTGCTGAGAAGCAGTTTCAGTAAGCACACACCGAACAGTTCCCATTTTTCGCTGCGCTCGACCAGCAGCTCGCTCTTTGATAAATACAGCAGAATATAAGCCTCCGAGCATAATCCCCTACATACATCATCGCTGTTTAATGCATTTTTTTTCCTCTCCTTTATCGTGAGACAAAAGACAGAACAGGATGACATGAGGAAAACAAAACAATGAATGCAGAGCCATTACAAAAGTTTGGCCCCGTAACAAAGCGTTGTTGGTGTATGCGGGAGCATTTGTTTTTTTCCACGGTCAGGTGGGGAAGAAATTTATATGAGTCGGATTGGAGCCAGCCAAAATAAAAGTGAACAAATACACACAAATGCTGCTCGTCGGTATGTAGAGCGTGTGCCCCGCAGTGGCAGCGTCCCAGCCAAGGGTTCAGATCCCACTGTTTGCTGCACGTCATCGCCCCCTCTTTCTTTTTTTTTCTTTTTTCCCCTCCATTTCCTGTCGACTTTCGAAGCCCTCCTGTCGGGTAAAACCATGAAAAGGACAAAAATAAATGAATAAATATACACACTTCATTGAATGGCCACTTGAGGCTGGCTCCGAAAGCAAATGAATCCCGAGAAGACCCGCATTGAAATGCCTAATTTTACAGCCAAAATAGCCTTGTATAAAAGTAGTTCTCTAGTGGGTCTCTACAGCTAATTTCCCTTTTCAAGGCAGATGAAGGCTTCTTGTATAAATCAGTGTCCTATCCTGTTTCTGAAGACGCTCTGAATCTGAGGATGTAGTGTGATAATTTTATAGTGGTCGTGAGTGTTTGATGTGCTGTGTAGTCAGGGGATACTGTGTGTGTCATATGTATAACTATATGTTTACAGCGCTGTGGTCTACGTTCACTGTTGTTGCCCATTTTTTTGGATTAGCATGAATTTAGGCAGAATTAGGCATTGCCAGGGTGGCCACACTGAAGAAGAACTCATGTTTTATACAGTTATAATGCTGATAATAGTACTATTACTGAACTGCAACAACAGCTAGTAAATAAAAATGTTCATAGCAATACTTCTTTCAATGATAATCACAGCCAATCTACACATTACAACACAACCAACAATACTATATACGTTAATATAAAAGTAAAACAGAATTTACCATTCATCCTTCATCTAAAGCATCGAGCTGGAAAATGAAATATTGAGGTGTGGAGGTCACAGCTATTAACCTTCAGTGTTGACAACTTAAGTTCAATCGGTAAGTCAGTTCTTTTATCTCACCAAAAGGTTACGTATTCCAGCGTGACCAAAAGCTTCCTTTAACCTTAGGATTTGTTTCTGTTGACATTTTCATGCAGACAGCAGGTGGAAATGTCACGTTCAATTTGTCAGACTGTCAGACTGTCATCTTATTTTATGATTTTATTTTTTTTTTATTTTTTACAATATATAATCTCTTTGTCTAGAGTGTCATGTTGACTATGTTGTAATATGAACATCAAGTAAAGGTGTTTACATATTGTTCAAATTCCAAGCAGTTTAAGTGTACTGTATAGTCATTCCGCCCATCTTCAAAGTGCTTAGATTCTCATAAACCACTCAGAGATAAAACTACATCAGCAAGGTGCAACAACCAAACAACCCAACAAACTAGCATTTGTCTGGGTGTTTCAGTAGTGCATCAAACTCAGACCAAATCAGTCTTCTTTTTTTTTCTTCTCCTGAATGTCCACTCGATCCATTTCAGTAACACCTTTGGTCCAAAACTCAGTATTCTATGCACTGAATGGTGTCAAAATGACAAATACAAAGTTAATCGTGGGTGTTTTCAAGCTTTTACCTACAAAAAGACTCCTCATCTCCCACTATCACTATTATCCCTCCACACCAGAGATCCTGAGATGGCAGCCATGGCAGCTATTTGACTGACAGCGTATTCGAGCAGACACAAGCTTCTATGCCCGCCCTAGAGACTACAAAAGCCAATGAATGGTCGTGTAGACAAGTGACCCCTTCCCTCTACTTTTTCCTCTCTACTGAGCCACTTGCACACCAGCCTCCAGGTGTTTGATGCATCATGTAGCCAATGATATTTCAAATCCAACAATATGTAGTCTATAGTCTAAGTTCTTGTTTTTGCCTTTTTTATAGGCATTTAGTTGCCTGGATACTTCCTCAGGAAAAACACGTGTTTGACTGTCCATCTTCAGTGATATTGTTATCTAACTTGAACTTGGACTGTGTGATATTGGGCAGCTACAGCTAATCTGCAGGCCTAGTTTTGCATTTAAAATGTGGGCGGGAGAACAACAAACATAATTCAGTTTGTTCAAACTCGTATAGATTAATGCCAGGAGCATTTACAGAGCTTCTGACAGCGCGCTTAAAAAAAAAAAAAAAAGGACAGAAATTCAACTTATAACCATTATTATAACCAGGGATGTGAAGCAACAGATAAACATGTATAGATATCATCAATAATGTCACGTATATTTTAGAAATAAAAGCCCATCACATTAAGCTCCAGCAGGCCTATGTAGAGTGCGGTCATCAGTTCATTCTGGCTACATCATTGCCACTTGAAGCACTTTTTGGGTTTGCACAGCTAATTGCAGGCTTTAGCGTGCTCCGCATATTTTCACTGTTCCAGACAGTGTGCTGTTGTGCTGCGCTGTCGATTAAAAACCATGGACATGCTGAGGTGATTTAGCTCCCCCCTCTTCCCCCTGTTAAACTAAATCCATCAGACACATTCACACACTGTCCAATAAAACCACACTCTTGTACTTTTGGGCACCGAGCAGCTCCACTGGAGCAGTCGCAGATCCAATAAGTGTCTTGCTTTAGGGCAGCACGGCGGTACAGTCGTATTTCAGAGAGCGGGGATGTGCTATGTCTGGATTGTATCTGGCACAAACAGAACATAATCTTAACAGCTGAACTGCTTTAGACTGTACCTTTTACGCTGGGGAATAGTGTGTGTGTGTGTGTGTGTGTGTGTGTGTGTGTGTGTGTGAGAGAGGGATTTCATCACGGGATGCGGCGATATAAAGACTGAGGCTAGATTGCTTTGTGTCTGGCATATAAATGGTTTGGGTGAAGCAGTGCATAAATTCATATACATAAAGCGGAGGACATGTGGGCGGACTGCTCCCCGTCGGTTTCAGCGAGTGAAGGAGGAATCGTTTATGGCTGTTGTAGATTTCTTCACCTTCAGTCCTGCTAATTTGGAAGTTCAAACAAACAAACAAACCAAAAAAACCAACAGAAAAGATCATTCAGATGGTTATTTTTCATTCACAACGGCATTTTTCATGTGTGTTCTTGTATGAATCGCTTCTTGACGTTGCGTAACGTTTTGATTGTTCTCGGGAGCGGGTTAAAAAAAGCTTTCCCGACATGCCAGCGGGTGGACGTGTTTATTAAAAGCACCTTGCAGATCTAGAGCACTTAAATTTTTTCTTTTAATATAGATGGACCCAGCGGGAATAGAACTTTTTAACTTCAGCGTTAGTGACGTGATGTGTTTTTCGTGCCGAAGACCTTGATTAGACGAAGACGCCTCTCTTTATTTCTATTCTGTTTCTCAAAGACAAATTGCATCTTTTTTTCTTTTTTTTTTCTCCCCTCATTGACTGGAGGCGGTCGGGTGTGAGTGTTTGTCTTGCAGTGGTCAGTCGGTCAGCTCAATTACTGCTCTGGCTGGGCGTCTCTGCCAGTGTACTGCAGCAGAGAAACACATGCTCATTATCCCTCCTGAGAAAAAACTCTGCTTCCCCCTCATTACTGTTTTGTGCACAATTAATGGGTGGAGACGCGAAAGGTGACAGCGATGATTTTCTGACACGAATGAAGCCCTCTCCTTTGCACATGTATAATTTGAAAAAAAGTGACAAACATGCACTCTGGAGGTTTAAAACTCACAGGGAGAAAGACAAATAGATCGTATTCACCTGGAATCCAATTACTTTTTCATCGTAATGATACCGAAGCGATAAGATGACGTGCGATGAGATACAAGGCTGCTGCCAATCTCGGCGGACCTTGATGGGGCCTCATTTATGAAGGAAGTACATTATGGGCGATCAAATTAAATTACTCCCCACTCACGGAACAATTACGGCATGAATACGGTGTAACGCGGTATGACAATGGAACAAGTGCCTGATTGAATTCGGAACTTTGATGTAATTTCTTTTTTGGCTTTAATTTTCATCCAGAGTTTATAATTAAAACTGAAGGGAAGAGGAATTGATGATTACGCTTTTTTTTTTTTTTTTTTTTTTGAGGGGCAAGCGTTTACTGCTCAACTGAGAAATCCTACAAAGGCATACAGAATAGGAGACAGTGTTCTATTAAAGGAGAGGGAAGTGCTTTGAAAGTGGCGTGGCTGACATACTGGCTAGAGAGACAGGCTTTCGATCGAGGAGACCTGGCCGACTTGTTAAAGAGGGGCGGAGACAACAGTGTCACGTCTGCAAAGTGCATTTGGTGTGATCTGCGATCACACCGCCGGCATGATGTGATAAAGCGGTGGTCGCACTGTGCTGCAAAACTTCAAACGTTTTTGCTAAATCGCACAAAACTGCATCAAGTAGTCGTTTGTGTAACGCAGCAGAGTTTAGAAGGTCGTTTTTGGAGGAGACGAGTCAACCCGCTAACTGATTTCCTGCGAGATTAGCTGATCATTAAGCAGTGGGTGGCTCCTGGCGTTCGATTTCAGCAGCCCACGACAACTCTGCCTCCACCCCGACCGAGCTGGACTCTCTCAGATTGACTTTTGAGTGAAGCTGCTGCTGAGTTAGCTGACATGATTCGCTGTCTGCCCTTGCAGAGATTAAAAAGGAGGGTGTGTTGCTTAGCTGTAAACAATCCACAGTATCCCCGGATTTATCGTTTTACTTTTAGTTAACGCCGCTCGCTGTCTGATTTGCCCGGGGAAAAAAAAAAAAAAAATACTTCAATGAAAGAGAAACCTGCTGAACAAAAACAACATTTTTACAGTCATATTAATGCGCGAAAACGTTCGCCGCTGCTTGTTTGTGTGCGATTTGTCTCTACGTGCATGGGGGAAAATAATAAGCCAGTATTTAGCCACAGGTGTACTGAAGTGTCTGGCTTCCGTCCCAAGGTTTTATCTCAATGGCAAGGACGAGTAGGAGCGGGGCTACGTGCGCCGGGATGATTGGCAGACCTAGTGACAATTAAACTGTAGCTGTTAAGCAAAAAGAGAGGATTTGGATCATGAGAGATGTCCGCTAATGTCCCTGTGCGTGTCCGCCCTGCCTCCGCTCGCCGTGCCCCCTCCAGGCTTTAAAACGGACGAGCTTTTCTCTCACACCCGAATGCCGACTGTAGTGGGCAATTACGCTATCGCAGCCCCGCGCCCGCCATATTTCACCGCTATCTTTTAATTGAAGGAACAGTGGGAGACATTCTACACCGAGGATGAAGGAGATGTGTTTTACCTGCCTTCAGCTCGCTAAGAATAGAGTGGAATAGAATAAGAATCTCGAGCCGCCTCTGTAATGTGATTTCACCCGTAGGCCACAATTTTAATAGTCGGGGATAGCTCTCCCATTGAGGTTACTTTCATTTCACAGGCATGATGCCTCTTTGTGCTGGCCTTGCACAATGGGGGATGTGAGATATTTCAGCTTTGTCATTAATGGGCCTGTAGTTAAAAATTGCCATCACATTTCTAGAGGGGTTGCATTTATCATATCAGCCAAAAACAGTTGAGACCAGCCGCATGTGAGTTTTCATTTTATGTATTTTGTGCAAATTGGGGCCTTCACAGTTTTCCAAGTGCCACATGGATGTCATTATTACAAACGGGACATCAAGTTCGGTGCAACATGCAGCAGAAGGATTTCACCAACAGCCGTGATGGTTTATTGTGTGTGTGTGTGTGTGTGTGTGTGTGTGTGTGTGTGTGTGTGTGTGTGTGTGTGATGTAGTGCCGTAAAACGTTAAGTTCTGTGATCCAACCCATACAGGTTATATAGAAAAAAAGCTGACTCGGGCGCAATGTGGCTGAGACAGAGGCACCTTCACCCTAGTACAAGACAGACTGTCCGTCTGTAAGAGTCTGAGGCCCAGTACATCACATCCATTGGCCTTGGTTGCCCTGGAACCTGAGGCGGTGTTATCAGGACAGCCGGCCCAACCAGTCATCCTTAGGAGACACAGAGGTGAGCTCGCTCCGAAAGAGACGGGTTCTCAAGCTGTGAAATATTTACACGATGTTGCTTCAGGTGAGCCAAGGATAAAATTTAGGGTTAAGACGATGAATGATTGAATCAGGTTATAGACTTTATTTTTTTTTTTTTCCCCCTCCATAGTCGTCCTTGCTTGCAGAAGGAACATTAGCTGCAAATCACATTCGATTTGATTGTGCGGGAATATGACATGGTAAATTATGCATAACTTTTTAATTGGCTGCTGGGCGGCGGCTGTGGGATTTCTCTGTGAGGAGGTGCGACGTGAAAGGTGAGGTTGTGTTGTGTCTTGCGGAGGCAGTGCTGGATGGATTCCAGAGGTCACATGGCCGAACAGTGGGGAGCCGGCCACCTGCTGTACTGCTGCTTCCCCCCTCCACACCTCCACCACCGCCCCGGCTCACCCTGCGCTGTCTCCTGATAGCAGCCAGTTTACCCTCAGGCCAATAAGCGGGACATTTACCACATGTCTGTGCAGCTCTGATACTCTTCCAGTATAAATAGCCTTAATGTAGTCGCCCTCCTTACAATGAAGGTTTTAAAGAAAGGACAAGCTTTTGACCTTAATTGGTTATCCTGCAAATACTTTAATGGGAAAGGCCAAGCTGCTTCTGACTGAACGCTGGCGTCGTTAGACCTGAGATCTTAGAGATTTTCATCCAAAAGGAAGGGATTTGATAGTAGCCTCTGCTTTCTCACGCATTTCCACCTACTGCAGGGAGCTGCAGCCGGACTTAATGTGAAGAGGGAGTTGATTCGAGAGTTCAAAAGTGGGCAGAGCAGAGACACACAGATCCATCATCTTATTGAAGGTGTGGAGGTGGCAATCTGACCCGAATGTGCACCAACACACATCGTGTTAGACAGACGATAAACAGGCAGTTTTGTATGACTGGTTTTAAATGAATAAACTTGCTGGATCACCCTGAACTGTTTTCTTTTTTTTTGAAAAACTTTTAGAATTGTAATAAGGTTGGGAGTGTGGCGGATCTGATCCCTGAGATTTAGTAAATCACTGTAATGGGCCATTACAAACTATTGCAAAAGCTCTTTAATGTGTAAAAAAAAAAAAAAAAACATCAGCTGCGATAAATGGCAATTATCAGACCTGTTAAAATGACTTTTCCTACCTCTAACGATCCATTAGCTTCTCTACTGCGTAGCGGTCCGGCAGCAGCCACCTTGGTGTATCCATATTCATGACAGGTGGAAAGATGTTAGAAAACCGAGAACAGTGGCATTTTCATCAGTAAAGAGAATCTGTATTGTTACACTTTGTCAGAAGAAGTTTATGAAAGGTCACGTTGGCAGTGAGAGGCAGAGACGTTTGAAGGAAGCAGCGAGGCGTGCATCCTTTAAGACCACTTGGTTGTAAAGAGTCAGAGCTAATTGAATCGTGAGGAAACAAGAGAGGTTTCTTTAGATAAGGCGCGACTAAATTAGCTTGTGTCTGGTAAAGTTGTGCGAAGTCTAATTGAAGCTGATAACCCGATTTATCGAAGAGAAAGTCCTGAATGAGGAGTTACTGATCATTGAAATTAAACCTCATTAGCGGCTGATTGCCACTGATTGCCATTCCTCGCATTTATAGATTCGTATGCGCCCCCGCTAAAATAAGTTCTGTCCTTCTGACTGTCGGCTACAGAACCTAACATGGCCTTAAAGATGACTTCATGTAGTGTTCATCCAGTTTGGACATCTTGATAGAACGTGTCATCAGCCGCCGTTTTCACCCGTAGTAGTTTGAGCCACCACAGGAACAGTTTTGAGTGCTCTTTCAACTTGACTGTAGGTGTAGATGTATAGCATGTATAGGACAATAAACATCCCACAGATTCATTGATATTATGATTGGGTATAAAAGGGGCATCCTTGGAAGACTTGGTCATGACCATATAAAAGATATTACTGCTCGACCTTGTTAAGTTGTTGTCTGTTTTTTACATTTTACTCAGTGCCCCAAATTTTTCAGCTCAGAGTTGCTAGTTCGACCTGGCATTTACTTGTAACGACTGCAAAGCAACAAAATCAGAGGCCTCGCGTGTCGTGCTGGCTGTAGTTGAGCCGCACAGACACATAAAACAATATATGGAGTGATAATGGGAGTCCATGCGAGCGCAGATGCTAAATGGCAGAAAGATTGGCTTAAAATCGTGTAAAAATTGTCTCCGCCAGCTTCCAGCGTGTACATCAATTTGCCGAGAGAGGATCCGCGGCCTGCCTATGAATTGAGACACTTAAGGAACAGAAGCTTCGACATCTGTGGACGCTAGCAGAGCCTCAAGCATCCGTTGAGTCACTGTGGCTGTCCGTGGTGCAAGACTTGTTTACAGCAAAGTCCTCAACTTCTTTTTCGTAAAACTGTCCCACTGCTTTCATCTGCATCGGTGCAGCCATTAGAAAGATGATGGCGAGCTTTGTTTCGTTAATATTCCAGCCTCCGTGCTGCAGAACGCTGTCAGATAAATGGACAAAGATGCCTCCTCTGCATTAGATTACAACATCCCACCAATACTTAAACCTCAGATCCTTCCGTCACGATGCTCTACGGGGGTACATCCTTCTGTTGATTGCGTAATAATTGCTTTAGCTCTCTGTGGACTTTTGTACTTTCAGTGTGTATATGTATATTTTAACAATAGCTCCAACAGAGTAGAGTGTTTACAATGAAAGTTAGTCTTTGAGTGTCCATAAAGGACAGAAATAAAAGAACAAAACAGAGTGTAGGCGGAAGAACATCTCTGTCATGTGTCCTCAAGCTGGATCGTGGCGTGTCACTATACGCTGTGAGAACTCAGATAAAGAGTCATGCTTGAATTATTTGCCTGGTTAAAAATGCCCTTCAGTAATGCAACTATAATGGGAGTACACTTATCTCGAAGCTTAATCCAACTAGGGAGTATAATTACATTAACATAATCAGACTCCGATGTTTACATGGACTTCATCTTACAACCCTGGTTCCAAAAAAATAAAGCTGTGACACTGTGTACAACAAACCAAACACACTGTGATAACTCTTTAATCTTTTCTGACATGAACAAACAGTAGAAAGACTATATATACATTTCCTGAACCCATTTCTTTGGGATTTTGATGCCGATGAAGCATTTTCAAACATGTTGGAACAAATCAAGTGTCACGATTGGGTGTTAAAGAAGCATCCGGGAAAGGCTCAGTCATTCACAAGTGAGCATGGGATGAGGTTCACCACTTTTGTAAAAGCCTGGGAAGACTTCCTAAAACCTTTGTCTGTAAACACAGTTTCTGGTATTATTTATGTTTTTGACAGCGTCCCCGTGTGCAGCCCAGTGTCAAGTTTAGAATGGATGGTCTGAACTCTCTTACATAACTTTAGCGGCCTAATTTGTTTCTGCCAAGGAACCATAAAAAAGAAGGTTTGGTGCCAGACTGTGGAGACAGCTGTATTGGAGTCCATGGGACATTCATGATTGATTTTTGTCTGGGAAAGGCTCCTTTCTTCGGTGTAATTGCAGTCTAATCAGTGATATTTGGCACCATTTGGTCACAGTATTATCAGCCCTGTCAGTCATTTGGTGACATAAACAATCAGTCATTAACCTTCCCTCTGAAGTGTGTTCTTTCATCTTCTGGAGGCTTTCACCACCAAAAGAAAGATTTGGTGGTGTAATGACCCTTCCTTAGTTTTTTAGGTTCCATCATTATGTTTTCTAACATGATGCTGTATGTTGTTATGAAGCTTTAAGCTCTCTTTGGAGTTAAATGTGTTTATAACAAATTCCAGCCTGTGAAAAGAAGCACGCAGAGATCGTCCTCATGTCAGCTGTTGGCTGGGCTGATAAAAAGCGCTGTCCATGGTGCTGAACCGCAGGACCTTTGTTGTAAGGTCTTCGGCAGCAGTTTTTGTATTTTTACTTATTTCCTCATCTAAAAAAAAAAAGAATAATTCATGTTCAATCTATCGTATTGTCTGGAGACTTTCGATAAATGTCTTTTACTGTGTTTCTGCCTGTAATTGCTTTGATAACATCCTGATGTTCGTATGTTTAATGGAGCTGTAAATCATGTTATTTTTTAACATCTAACTAACATCTCTAAATGACTAGATTCCCCTTACACCCAATTATAACTCTTCAATTACTTTATTTAAAAAAAAAAAAAAATGCATTAAACTCACCCGACCCTGCAGCTAAGTTGTTGTCCCGACATGTTATGTCTAACATTAGTGTCGTCTCACTGCACCTTGACTGTGTGTTTCTGAAGTACCGGCTCAGAACCAAACTTCCGTCGATGCTCGCTGTACTAATGGGTGTTCATAAAAGCTAACACATGGCCTGCCCACCTTGCCAAGTGCCGCATAAACGGTGGACATGATGAAAGATGCAGTGCCAAGGTGCAACTGTTGCTACCTCCCCACCTGCTCGTGACAACGGCTCCCTCCCCCCACACTCTCCTCTGAAGTGATGCATGATGGGAAGGCCATCTGATGATCTTGGAACTATTTCCACAGCCACAACACAAAAAGAGACCGTGGAGCTGCTAATAGTCCATCTACCACTCTGACAGTTGAATGAAGACGCGGCGATGTAATACCGGGGGTTCGGAGTGTCCCTTCAAGAGCCGACTTGGTCGCTCTATTGTGGTAACGCTGTTTGTCCATCACTCTCTTTAACACTGAGTATATAGCAATCAGAGCTCTCTGAGACTTCTTGCTGCCTGATACAGAGCGGCACTCTAAATATATTCACGTGGAGTTCAGTTGCCCTTTTTCTGAGATGGCCACAATATGAGATACTTGATATTTCTGCATTCAGATGAGTCACAGGATAATGGTATTTGGGTGATCGCCATAGCTGTGCTAAAAAACAGTTTTGCTGCTATCATCTCGGATTCTCCCCCCAAAAAAAGTTGCTGTTCTTAATGCGGCGAACAAGATTGCGCCGTAGCAACTCCGGCGACAAAGTGATATCATATGCTGATGCACGGAGCCGAGGCCAAGATCAAACATTTATGCCCACAGCAGCCTCCGAGATCCAGCTAGCCCGCAGCCACACCCTCGGGGCACCAGTGCACTCCTTTTCAGTATACCCGGGGGACTCGCTAAAGGGTGTGACAACTTTATTCTTCTAAAAATGCTGCCGCGGTGTGACTTTGTGTGCAGCCGCCGGTCTCCGATAAAAGGAAATGATCCAATCCCGTAATGGAGAGATATATTTTTCAATGACTACCTGCGTGTGAACATTAATCACACCATGCGCCAACAGCGAGTGCAGTAAGACTGTGCATTAAGGAAACGGGTTACGACATAACTACCTAATACCTCGCTTTACAGTATTGATATTGGAGCCGCTGCGATCATGAACTGGGGGTTATTTTCCATATTTCGGCTCAGTCTCTCGGAAACTGCGAACAAAATGTGCGAGGATTAAACCCCTTGACCCTCTATTTTGCTTATAATAGTACTGCAATTCCTGGCTGTTCCAGGCTTTTTCACCAAAACCCCCTTTCTCACATCCTTCAGTGGTGAAACTGAACTAAAAAGCACGTTTATTGTCTTGGTCCAAACATCACAGGGTAACTCTTTTTGTCATCTCCACAACAGAACCCTGTGGCAGGGATTGATTGCTGCTCTGCTGATTCCTATGGACCCGCTGGGCTGTGCAAATGCCTTTTGACGCGGGGTGCATTTTTAATGTGTCAACTGAGACCTAAGGCAGAATTACAGCGGACTAAATTACCAGCACATTACTCCAGTTCTCGAAAAAGAACCCACATTTTTTTTTTTTTTTGGCTTTCAGGTGCAGTTCTCGATGTTAGGTGCGCCTCATTGCCCGACTCCCTATATGGCAAATGTTGCGTGATGGATGCAAACAGCGCACACACCACAGTGGGAGTGTTTAAACGCCTTTTCTTTTTTTTTCCCCTCTTCGGCTTCGTGTTTTGGTTTGACTGTGTTCAAAGATAGATTCTCTGAAGAGAAGTAACAAAGACAAATGTCCTGGTCTTGATTCACACTATGACCCTGAAGTACAAAACACAACTGCGAATAGAAAAAACACACAACAGTACATAGCAGAAAACACAACTGGGAATAGAAAAAAAACACAGTAAAATGGGAAAAAAAAAACACAACCGCAAGTAGAAAACACAACCGCACCACTGTGTGTTGTGATTTGTTCTTGCCTTCTCTAATTTCTTATGAAGTTGCACTTGAGTGCCACCGTATAATTCTATATAATAAAAAAATAACATGAGCTTGACCTTGAATACAGCAGATAAAAAAAGCTGTTTTTTGTGTCGTATGACCAATTATCGTCATAACACCGTGAAATAAAAGTGACAAAAGGGTTTTAAGAAGTTATTTTAATGAGGCGCTGTTACATCAGCTCAAAAAAAAAAAGAGGTGACATTGAGTTTCATTAAAGCAGCTACAAACAGTGGGTACCGGATTTCCGAGGGAGATCATTTCTAACGTGCCGAGGAAACAGAACTTGCCGAGCTCTCCACACCGGGGGGGCGCTGCGGTTCTTAGGAGCTGCTGTTTGAGCTAACACACTGAGACCCGACCTGCATTTCTTCCCACGTCTAATGGGATTTGTCCCTCAGGTAAGGTGCATCTCGTTTGGCTGTTGCATCACTTTATTTTTTGCAGCGAGCTGGTGGGGTGTCCCTGGATCTGTGGACGGCTAGAACAAACCAATACAGCATCACCTACGCAGATACAGAGTCCTCTCATTCCATAATACATCTGCAATGTGAAGTTGTGACGGCGCATTGAAGTTTTTACCTATCAAAGCAAAATGCGCATAATTAGGCCGATCTGCAGCGCGGCAAGTGCAACTCATCGTCGGGAATGAAACACAGATTTGAAGGTGTGCAGAGAACAAAAGGCAAACAGTCTGTTTACAAATACCGCTCTCATTATTCCCCCTTTTTCCTTTTAGTCGTCTCATAAGCTCAGCTGACCTTCAGGTGATACTAATCATCTGTCGCTAATTACTGGGCTACCTGAGTAAACAGTGTGTGCTTTTTCTTTTTTTTTTTTTCTCTCCATACTGCAGTGTAAACATTAATCAGCACACACACAAGTGAGAAGTTGTAATGAGTTAGATAACATTAATTAGAGTTTGAAGTATGGGCTATTGGTTGTACCGGAGAGGACCCTCTCAGCATGGTTAATTATCCAAAGGTGATATTTTTGCAAACTGACGGGGGCGTCTGGAGCTTTAACGTGCGTCCACGGAGCATCCTGTCAGGACTTCAGGGCTCAGACTACCTGATGATGTTAATTTGAACCGGTCCGGTTGTATCTTCTCCCGTATCCGATGTGCACTTTATAATGACAAAGGGTCGACTCACCAATTACATAGAAAATTTAGTGTATTTCACATACTTACTTCTTAATGGTGTCAAGCCTCAGTTTGCAGTAGTGTCATATATTCAGAAAAGTGCACCGCCGTCTTTGAAAAACACAGAGTCATTCAGCAGGAGATCCCAGAGTCCTCAAATAGTCTTCCAACGGTCTTCATGAAAAAATAGTCCCTCTAAATATTTGACTTTTTTTAAAGTTTCCCATGCTGCCTTGTCCAAACAGATATACATGCAGAAAATGATATATGTCCTCGTGCAATTTGCAAGATGTGAAAGGAAGATTAACAAATGTTACTTTACTTAACTGTCAATGTCTTTATGTTTTCAGACAAAATAACAGGTTAGTATTATAGCTGTGTGTATGTGTGTGTGTGTATGTGTGTGTGTGTGTGTGTGTCACTCCCAGTAGAGCCCGACTCACGTATCGATTGGACGATGTTATCTGATATAGATTATATCAGCATTGACTTATATGTTATCCGATGTGCAAGTTATGTATTTCATACCACGGTGCCTTTCTTGCAGTGCACACAATACCATCAAATACCTACTGAAAATAATAACATATTGTGTGAAATAGTTTATACAATCCAAGGATGGTGTCAGATCAGCACATTGACTCTGACCATCAGCACCGTGTGATATATCCAGCCTCCCGACATCATTTTCACTGCGGCAACTGTTGCTATGAGCAGCTGAAATTTTCCTCGACAATCGATGTGCCGATTAAAGAGTTGTTAATTCTGCAAGTTGACTAAGAACCGTCTGTACAGCTTCATTGATCTCATCGAGGGTTGATACCATTTTTTGGGGCCGTTTCGTGTGGCCATATGTAATGGATCCAGCTAACTGTGTGGGAAAGTGATTTTCCCATCATTAACCCTGTTAACAGAGCTCTAACTGGTAGACACTTTGTCAGTCTAGTGGAAACAGCCATCGACGGGCACAACAGTGGGCCTACTTCAACGTCTGAACAAAACGGATCACACCTGGAATTAGCTGCTGTGCTATTGTTGATATTGAGCCTATTGATTGACTGCAAACAGACAAACCTGTTTTCTACTTTAAGATACTGCCGCTGTATCGCGGTGGCTCGACTGCCTTCATTTGAAGTAATGTGGTATGTGTGACAGGCCAAGGTAACATATGAAACACGCTGGAGAATTGTTTGTATCCACTGTAGTTTTGTTACCACTGTTATTCCATCTCATCATTCGAACACTGTTTCCTTTCACTCTGACTTTTCCGTCATACAGTGTTGTTGAATAGAGGCAGGCAAGCAGGGAGAGCAACACAATGCTATTTCCTTGTGAATGTGAGGGCAGAATAGAAACGCTTTCATAATATTTTTTGTCACAGAGCACATACGAAGAAAAGGGTTCTCGCCGACACCGAACGTTGTTTTGAACCCCGCAGCTGCACTGAGGAAATCTGAGCGGAGTGTACCGACATGTCGCATGATTCTTTAGATGCTGAAGTTCAACACTCATTCTCCAAGATCCTCAGCCTTAGTGTTTAGCAGCTTTCACATTAACTCAGAGTAAGAGTGGTCCAACTGGAAAAGAGTATCACCAGACGGTGTGTGCTCGTGAAAAGGCACTCACAGGGTGTAGTCACACATGAAGGGAATCTTTCATTACAGGTTGAGCCAAGCAGCTGCAGAATATTTACAGAGCTCTGTGCTCTATTTTTTTTTAAGATTTGGTGAAATTTTAATGTTGTTGTTTGAGTGAGAAACTTTTTTTTTTTTTTTTTTCCCGCCCCTTTAAACCATTACCTTCAAGGACCACTGTAGCGAATGAGCTTCTGCAGATGCTCCAGATGTTTTGTGACAGATGGGCTGACTAGTTCCTCATGTGGGAGGTGATCTGCATGCCTAAGGTAACAAAAAAAAGCAAAAACAGGTTACTCTGATCTCTTGACTGTGGTGTCTTCTGACATTGTCTGGAAGCCATACTGCCGTACTGTAGTTGGTGTTGCAGTTGTAAAATGGGTGAAAGAAAACGGAGTCGACTTTGGTCAGTTTTTTTCATATGTCAACCCAATCGTCAAAATGAAATGTTGGCAAAGTAGGTTTCTGCATAACAACAGATAAGTTCAAACTTATCTTAACTTTTACGTTTTTCTTTAGGGTCAACTGGCCTGACTTCTCAAAAATCTTCTACTTCTACTTCTACAAACACGTCTGGTGATGGCCCAAAGTCTTGTTAAAAACACCCACATTTTGTAGCCAGACACCTGGCTTGAGATGACCCAACGTCATGTTAAATACACTGGGATTTGTCTCTACGAACACGTCTGAAGATGTCTCAAGCTCTCGTTAAAAAACACCAGCTTTTGTCTGCAGATGATCCAGCTCTCGACATGAATATCAGCATTTTGTCGCCACAATGGTCTCATGGTCTCCTTCGAGGTGGAACGCAACGTTGGCAACCTTGTCCAGTGCCTCGCAATGGATATCCGTAAATTTGTGAAGTAATATTTTAGTGAAAGTAAATTTTATCCTGGCAACTGGGCTGAATCACAAGTTGCAAAACAGTCTGTAGGTTTTTAGTTCACTCTTCTCATAATGGCTGTCACCCTAACAAGAGAGACCGGAGATGAATGTTGAGTGTATGATATTCCGTCTGGAGTTGTTTACTGTCAGTGTTATTAGGTGAGGTCTGTGAGGAGCTCTTTCAGTTGGGAGGGGGGACGTCGCTTGATTAGAAACATTAATCAAGTCCGTGCAGAGTGGATGGGGCTGATTACCAAACTGGGCAGTGTGTTCAGTCTCAACACTCCACTTCATCTTCCCATTCGACGGGCCTCGCTCTCCCAGCCCTGTTGCTCGGCGCCCTGCGGAAAAAAAAACAAAAAACGTCCAAAACGAGTCATTTAGCCGCAAATCTGAGTCCCTTTATGCCCCGAAAAAAACATTCAAACTAATTTCTTGTTAAGCAGCAAAACAATTACTCTCGCATTGTCACTTCAGTTGCAGCACTTTAAGTTTCCTCACAGGACGGGCGCAGCGAGAGATTAACTAAAACATGCAGAATATATTAATTCTAGACCTCTATCATTCCGTTTCCATCCATCCCTCTGAGGATGCTCACAGCTAATTTGCCCTTGAAGCTACATTTTCCTTGTTAAGACTTGAGGGCTTTTCTTTCATCTCAGCCTCGCCTTCCACTGCACATTTTTTTTTTTTCCCGAGTGCGTCTGATGTATGCGCAGTGAAAGGCAAATGGAGCTTTGTATGGAGAGGAAATTGGATATTTTGTCATATTCGAAATGCAGGAAAACATCGTTTTGGCTGCTGTGCTCGGTGAATATCGGGTGAAGCGGGCGTCTGAGATATTCTGCTTGAGTTTCGCAGCAAATTTCTCTATGCGGGTCGCTTTAAGAAGTGTGCATTCACTCCTTAATATGATCGATACGTATTAATTGAGCATGATAAGCCAGACATACATAACCAGAGGGCTTTGTGAGCCCACGTTTCATTTGCTCACCATCCTATGCAGATGGTTCCTGGTTTTATGACAGGCCAATCAAAAACTGTTAAATATGTGGCGATATGGCGCAGGTTTGATGCAGTGAGCATGACCAGCCCGGTCCTGAAGAGTCAAATCCCATGTTTTACTCACTTATTACCAGGTCTAGTCAGTCGTGTCTAGTCTGCAGGTTCGGTCCAAGATGACAAAACGTGAATATGAATCACGACTCTGCTGCCTCGTCATTTCTTTCCTCGAAATGTGTTCATTCACACCAGTGCATATTATCAAGGACACCTGGGGATATTTCCATCTGTGATGAAACTAGGTGTCTTTTTCGGGAGACCTGTGGATGTTTTGAGCTGTTTTTGTGGCGTGGAAAGTGGGCGTTTTCTCCAGGAGACCTGGGGACCATCACCATCTGCGACTGTGGGCGACCAAAACTGGTATTTTAAGCCAAACCATGACATTTTCCAAACCCCAACCAAGTGGCGGTCTAACCAGAACAGAAGCTGACAGGGTTGTGGCAAGAGAGAAGTAGAACATTCAGCGAAAACAAACACAAAACAAACTTTTCTGAGGCTTTGCAGGAAAGGTGCTTCGGCGATTGGGAAGGTCCCTCAGGGCTGAATGATAAGTGTTGTCGCTCTGATTCGTTGCAGGTCTACTAAATTGCATCCAGAGGCATAATGGTCTGTCCTGTTGATAACTTTAGAAATCTAAAATGAACTGAGAGGTTCCAGATCTGCGAATGAGTCTGTTTTAAAACAGTCAAACAAAAAGTCGGCCTCGAGCTGATGCTTTTCAGCCCAAGAGCCTCCAGGGAGAAAGAAGTTTAAGCGATTGATTAATGCGATTTCTTAAAATTGCGTTCAGCCACAGTGGCTCCGCTAATATGTAATCACACATCACAGCACCCTGCATTCACACCGCTCCTGCTCTTGCATTTAAGTAATGCAGTGCTCGTTTCTCAGTTAAATGTACATTTTGTCACTCTCAAGTTTTTCCTTTCAGATGCCCAAACAGCGACACATACACATTAATTGAAAAGAGCTATTTGCTTCATTGCTTTTTGGGGAAACCATTATGATTAAAAGTCATAAATAAAGAGATAATTAAAACAGGAGAAGAGGTGTGTTTTCGTCACAAACATGCAGCTGAATCAGATCGAGGCCGGCAAAGTGGAAAAAAGACTGAAGCACGTTTATTGATTTACTGCCTTGGAACAACACTCAGAAATTAACATTTCAACATTTTTTGATTGTGAGGAAGTAAAACATGCAGAGGAGGAGGTGGAGGAGAAGTTTTTTTTTGTCTGTAGCCCAGAAGCCAAAAAAACACGGGGCGATAAAGCACGTAAAGCACTCGTTGCTACTTGTAAAGCTTTCTGCTGCGAGCGCAAGGTAATGACTGAAGACAAAGTAGATGAGCGCAACGATTTTTTTTTTATCAACTCAGAGAGAGCGTCTCTCATCCGGAGGTGTCACGGCAGCAAGAGAGGAGGAATGTTTATGGAGCTCTGAAGAGGAAATCAAATTTTTGGCCTCACGCCCCTCCTCATCGTCAGTGTTGTTTCGTCACCAATTAATGCTACGCCACGGTGATCAAACAGCATGTGAATAAACAAAGTAATCTGGCAAACAAACAGAGAGAAATGTCAGTAATCTGTTTGTGATGATCTTTGTTTTCCTTTGAGGGTCATCAGGAATAGAAAATTGTTGTTGTTTTCCAGAAGGAGCAGGGGAACAGAAGATGGCTTTTTGAAATGAACATGAGGAAACTGTGAGTTGACGGGAGGGAGGCTGAATACATACAACCACTGCTGGTGATACTGTACAATGGCATACTAACATACTGTAACTATAGGTTTCCAAATATCCAGTTCAGTCTATACATTAACTCTTTATGTTTGAAGAAAACACAAAAAACAAAAGAATAGATAATAAAGGCAGTTAAATCATGATAAGTACTTCAGGGACATTTCAATTCTATCTCACTGTCACTGATATCCGAAAATCTACATGTAGGTGATGAAAAAATGAGGGGACAAAAAAGGCCGGTGACAAAGCGGGCAGGCAGAAGAGAATCCAAGAGTGAAACCAAGAACACAAAACTTAGAAGCAACCAGAAAGTGACAAAGGTGACAAAGAGCGCAGAGGACACGCGAGGAGCAAACACAGCCGACCTGACGAAGCGTGAGGGGAAAATACTGACTTAAATAAACACAGACTGATTAACTAATGAAAGGGCAGGAGCACACGAGGAGAGAATCTTGAAAATAAGACGGTGAAAGAAACTGAGGAGGGTTGGCTGTATGCTTCCCTTCTCTGTTTGTCAGTCCTGTGTGTGTATTTAAAGCAACACTGTGTAGGAAACAGCATTTTGTGCAACGACACTGTTGTATATTCAAATCAGAGCTCTGTGACAGTTTGTCAGATGTAATGTTGGTGCTGACAAACAAAACTCATTACGTCATAACTAGTATGTTGAAGGAAACGTGCGTGATGCTGTGATCCTTCCCTCTCACACAGAGCAGGAACAAGTGACAGAGACACCATTCACTCTGATACAAGGCACTGAACCATCAACGTGATTTAAAGCCGTTATTATGAGGTAAAACAGTTACATAATTGTTGCTTTAAACACTCCGGCGACTGTGTTATTCATGCGCTGTGCTGTGGTCGCTGAGAAACTGTGACGAGCAGCAGTCCGGCATCTGCTCCCCGGGGTGCGGCGAGGAGGTGATGAGAGTTCAAGATGCCAGGTGGGAAAACATTTTAGGCGGGAGGAGAGTCACCTTGCCTGGGGGGAGGCAAACTTATGCAGTTTCTGGAGTCGCTCGGCGGCGGTGCCGAGGACATGGAGTCGGTGACTCACGCTGGCCCGAGGCCACTTGAGTCTATCACCTTCAGAGGGGCCATTTGCCCATCGGTGGAGAGACACTTTGACTGCTGGTGCTCGCAGGCTTCGGCCCCGTGCACAGAGCAGGTGGCAGGAACACGCTGCCAGCGGGGACGTCTTTTTTTGGCTTCGCCGTTTAATGAACACGAGAATTTTATCAGGATATTTCTGCTCCACGCCGAGGACATTCACTTGGACTGATTTTTAATTACAGATGAGTGTTTGAGATATTTGATGCCTTATGTGGCAGTAGAGGTTTCTGTCCTGTTCTGATGATTAACTCTTGACTCATTGTAACAGATGGAATTCAGGCACGGAGAACTGAAGGATGAACAAAGGAGAGAAGGTTGATGCATCAGCTGCAGTGCGATGCAGTGTTTTTTTGTTTTTTTTTCGCTTTATTAACTTAAATAATGACCAAAAATCACAATAAGCCGGCGCTCAGGTTTTAAGAGCGATCCCGCTGTTTGTTGAGACGCGGCGGTGAGCAGAACGCCTGCGCGCGAATCCTTCGGTGGCGTGGTGCGTGGTCATTAACTGAGAGCATCAACAACAACAGGCCCTGTTTGTCTCTCTCTCTCTCTCATGAGGAGGGCATTCATCATGTGAGGTCAGTGCAGCCAGGCAGGAGAAAATAGGGCAGATTTGGTCATCGCGAGCAGGGTGTCGCTGAACTGGAACTCTCCCCCCTACCCTCGCCCAAATGACAAAGTGCCACAACATCAGCCACGCTCTGGTGTGAAATTACTACAGCATGTTTCTGCCTGTGGTCATGTGCATGGGAGACAAATCCAATCAGGTATTAGACATTTCCCTTCTCACCCCCCCACCCCCCCACCTTTGTCCTTTCTTTGTCTTTGCACATTTGCAGTGCATGTAGAAACTATCTGGAATTGGAACATGTAGCTCCCGGAACACAATAGGGAATTATGTTCATAAATTCTGCTTAAAGTCCAAAATTAGATAAAGAATAATGAGGAAGGGACATTTACACACACATTATGGCCAATATTAGTGTGACGAAATAGCTAATAACTGATCCAGAAGTGAATCTGATGCAAGTGGGTCATGTGCACAGACCGTTTTGATAGCCGAGTAAAGATTAAAGCTTGAAAGTTTCAGTGCATGAAAATCAATGGTTCAAAAGGTTTGTTTTGCTTCCACTAACCGTGTTCATTTCAACACGTTTTCACTCCCAGCTCACCGAATATGGCAGCTCGGTCAGCTTGCCTTAAGCTTCAAACTATGACTATGACAATTTTGTAATATACAAGCATGGACGTGGGAACTAAGGGTGCTGATAGGGCTGCAGTTCCCCCTAAAAGGAGACTATAACATAAGCCGAATTTACAGGAAGGCCCACATAATTAAGAATTTGTGAGAAACAGCGATTCACAGAGTTAATTAAGTTTCTCCTGACTGAGCAACTCCATAAACGAGTGATTTTCAAAGGGAGCCTGGGGAATTTCTCGCTCTTTCTCTCGCCTTCCTCTTGATGACTGTCAGTCGATATGATGACCGTCACTTACTGTGACGTCATCATATAGACTGACCCCTCAGCATCCACAGCTGTGACGGACTTCCCACCTCCCTATAAACAACATCCGGTTAGACTTTCAAAAGAAAAAAAATCGAAGCATAAAGCCACTGACCGGGCTGCTGTATCTGAAGCATGGCTTAAAGTGAGAACAAGCTGTTCATTTATTTGTCGCAAGGACCAAGTAAAAGTTAATCCATGGCACTCAATTATTTACCCGAGGCCGTCTAATGGTAACATTAAATCACTCGTATTCCCACAACAGCTATTAACCAACAAGCTAATGTTATGCTAGCAAGGGCTGATTGTCACTGCCTATTTTCTGCATGATGTCACCCCGCCAAGAATTTTCTCATCAGTTAATTTCCAGTCAAAGGATGACAGCCTCTTTATTTATATATGTACGTGTCGTTTTCTGCTTGCATTGTTGGCTGGACGTTATTAATTCAAAACTCTTGAGGTACGGACAAATACGGCAATGATGAATGCCTGCATTTGTTTTCAAATTTCGGTGTGCGCTGTACAACCACGCCAACGCACCCGAAAAAAAAGAAAGAAAAAAAGCACTTTGAAGTTTGTGAAGCTCTGCAGTATGATCTGTGTAATCTGTCTTGAAAGGAAAAAAAATAATAATAATAATAATAATTTAATAATAATTAATGTATAGGTGGACCCACATGACCATGTTTTTCTTTGGTAACATTTCAAATAGGTTGACCTTTAGCAAGCTCTTATGTAATCACATCATTTTGGAAAGACGAAAAAGAAATTGACTTTTGAACCTTTAGTTGTTAGAGCAGATAAATTAAAGGTTAATGTTTGCATGGCCCTGTGTACTGCAGCTGCACTATTAGTACACCTTTGCGACAGCTCTGACCTTGCAGTGCGATGTGAAGTGGATTCCGGAGCGTTGGCACGAACATGACTTTTTCTTTGGCATAGTTTTGTAAGTTAGGCTGAACCTCTGGCGGTTTTTGAAGAACCTGCATTGTCTCGCATCAATAGCATGACATTCATGAACTAACGACAGACTTTGCGAGTGCATTAATGCAAAGTTGTGAATGTCACAATCTAGCTAGAAGGTTTTATATTAAGTATACTGATGGAAGTATAACTCTATTCCCAAACGGCAGAAAGGTTAGAACTTTACACTTCTTTGCAACTTTGCTAATTTAGGTCCAATTTCCTGTTTTATGTTGTCACATAACTGTGCTCATGTACCAATTAGGTTTCGGCACAAAAAACACTTGGTTGGGGTTAAGAAAAGATCATGATTGATTGATGATTTGGATGGAAATACCTGCTCTGGTTGCCCCAAACAGTCTGGAGATGTTCAGGCTTCTTGTTCAGAATATTTGGTTTTCGTTGGCATGTGAACACCATCTTTTTGGTTTCAAAAGTCCTGGATATCAAGTTAAAACAATGTCATTTCAACCATGTATCATGTTCCACCGGAATCTACATGCCAGCCAAGAACCATTCAAAGTCGGATGAAGGTTTTTTCTGTAAATAAGTATTCTGGACTCATACCTGACAACATTTTTTTTCATCTGAAGCACACGCCACACTGAATCCTCAGAAGAAGGATCAGAGGCTGTGGAAGCTCAGTTTCCTTCGGAATGTCCGAACTTTGGTTTTGTCTTTTACTGAGACGGCTGTGAGTTTTTCTATGATTTATTGTTTTACAGCTGCAAATATCAAATGCAGGAAAAGCCCGAAACCACAGCATTGACCGGGCCAGCGAGATCAGAGCGGAATGGCAGATGTCTCTGTCAGAGCTCAGTTATGTACAGGGTCTGTGAAAGACTATACAGACTGACTGTCATGGTGAAGTCTCCCTTCTGGTGTTAAGAACCATCTGCATATGGTCCAATAAATGCACCGTCCTTTATCAGTTGGCCATCTTATTACTTACTAATTAACACGACTTTGTGACTACCTATGTTTGTACTAACTTAATCTGAGAGGTGTCTTATTCTAGTGGTTTGACTTGAAACCTGAAACCATAATGACAGCTTGGGCATTAGCTGCATGTACACTTCATCTCCCTTACAGGGACGAACTAATCTCCATGAAATACACACCACCACATCCACGGGAGCTCTCACTGTGTCACACGTGTCCAACAAACCCTCCGTTCGTGCCGGAGGGAGGTGGCACCGTTTGGCATCGACAGCATGAACCGGTGGATCCGTCTGACCTGATGTCACAGGTGCAACGGACGACTCGGGCTGTCTTTCGAGGCGAGGGCAAGCAAAAATAAAGAGGGCGCCAGCTGCAGCACAGTCGATACACACTCGCACGTGTCCACGTGCCCTATTGACTTTTCTACAATCCGTGTCACGTCGTGTTCACTTTACATGTTTAAGACCTGTCTGTCACGTCAGGAGGTGGAGAGGACAAGCCAGTAACTGCAGTTCAAGTTCTGCATTTCAGCTTCTGTAACTAGATAGGTTTAAGGAGACCTTCGGACAAATCCAGCTGCGTTAGTGTGGCGATGAAAAAACAGATATTATCGATGAGAACTTGGAACATCTCCAGTCGTGTTTCAGCGTCCAAAACTGGTTATTTTTTGCATTTAGGAGACGCTTTTTGTCCGAAGTGACTTAAAGTAATTGATACATACGTTCATACGCTGATGACGGTGGCTGCCATGCAAGGTGCTGACCTCACATCAGGAGCAGTTGGGGGTTCAGTATCTTGCCCAAGGACACGTTGATATGCAGACCAGGGGAATCGAACCAGCGACCTTCCGATAACAACATGCAAGAGCCAAGGCTGCCCTACATTTTATGCCAAAACACAATCTTTTTCTAAAACAAGACAAGTATTTTATGTGCCTAACAAAATCAAACCATCGTCACAACATATGATAAATTATTAAAAAAAAAACAAAAAACAAAACACTGACCCTAAAGAACACAACATCAACAAATCAGTAACAAACGCTTTAATTACCAGCAAGTATGGTGGCGACTGGGTTGAAACATTTCAAACCCTGGTGAAGATTGAAATAGTTTTATTATGTCAGTCCTGAGTGTAACCATTACATCTCTGTAATCAAAGGACATACGAAGCTATTCAGCCTTAAGTGCACTTCATCAAATTTTCTTGCACTTCTTGCAGGGATCTTTCATCTTGTCTTTTTTTGTTTGTTTGTTTGTTTAAATCTACCTCGGGGGCATCCAACAGGGCACCTCTGCTGTGTTATTTTTTTCGGAACATGGGGGCACCAGGGGACCCGGATCCCTGGTCTCACAGCGCCTAGGTGTACAGGCAGCTTTCATGCTTCCTTGAAAGAGCAGCCTTTTTTGCACCAGCGCCGCGCGATTTGAGAGAAAGCAAAGCGCGCCATCGCAATTTTCGGCTTCAGAACCGAGATTTCACTTCAGAGAGACCTTGATGCAAGTGCTAAGTTTAATTAAAATCTGTCAGTTTATCGCTGATTTATTTTCTCACCAAAATGCATTAGATTTGCATTTCACGTTCACACGGCCCCGGTCTCA
This sequence comes from Acanthopagrus latus, assembly GCF_904848185.1. NCBI lineage: Eukaryota > Metazoa > Chordata > Actinopteri > Spariformes > Sparidae > Acanthopagrus > Acanthopagrus latus. Next base: position 22,049,906 of record NC_051047.1, on the reverse strand, counting down.
GTGTGCTGGACTTACTGCTGCTTTCTATGTTTGCTCTCATTTTGTTGCAGTTGGGCTTCTAAGCGTGATGAATTTCTGGCTGTCAACATCAATCTTCTTTTACCCACAAACCCCTGCATCTTAGGGTTGCTTCTTTTAGTCAGTGCATTATTTTATTTTTATTTTTTGATGGCTCCCAAATATCAGTAGTTGTCTTGAGGACTGAGACATTTTTCATTTTAACCACTTTTGAAAATGGCTCTGTTCTGTTTACTTCTTCGTTCTCGGCCAATTGAAAATGTTATGATTTATCTGACATCTTTGAAAGGAGCCACACCGCCCGACACTTAACTGAAACAATCTCAAATCCACCAGAAAGCAGCTCAGTATTCACTCTCTTTTTTTCTAATATTTCTGGTGGTGGATTGAAGGTCTCTGCAGGATCGCTGTAAAAGAAGCCGCTTCACAGCTACATTACAGGTTCGGGAAGTCCAGCGGTGGAAAGTCATTAATTAAGTGAAGTCATATGTTGAGTCTGGTGATGCCACACCTGTTTCCTGTGCAGACGAGGAAAAAAAACAAAACACCGGTTAGGTGAAAGTGAGTCACAGCTTAACTTTATAAGTGTTTATCACCTGTAGGGTTTCTTTTTTTTCCCTACAGACAGCTCCTTACACCACCATCATTGAGACCGCCAGCCCACCAGCCGTAACACGGTTTTTACATCTGGAGCCTAATGAGGTCTTTATAAAAGCAACATTCCCACAGCTTTTTTTTTTTTTTTTTCTTTAAATATGTATAAGCATAAACTCAGGTGTTGACATAGGGCCGCCTTGGGAGTTCAGTGAAGGGGGTGTTTTTTCTTTTTTTTTTTGTGCTTGAGCCATTTAATATGGAGCTGTGGTCCTTTGAAACTCCTCACATTACATCACCACTCTCTTGTTTACGCGACATCGCCCACGAGGAGGGAGGACGCATCTGTTCTCGCGCTCCGTCTCCTTTTTCTTTTATAGAGGGAAAAAAAAAAGAAATGAAGAAACTGATTCACTTTGAACAACTTTAATTTTCAATTTTGAATGACCGTTTCATGTCTCCTTCCAACGCCCCGCTGCGCCGGCATGCGCTGCGTTGGCATAGCAGCAAGTGTCTTGGAGGAATAGGAGGATTCCAGCCCCCATTCAAGCCTCACAAAACAGCTACCAGCTATGTTGCACCTCTGAAACGCAACCGTGAAACAAACCCGTGGCTCGCATTGTGACATCGCCGACAGCCGAAGCTTTAAGCAACCCCGACGAGGGAGACAATGAGAGGGGAGCGCTCGGTGCTCTGTTGTTTTGCATGAATTTTTTTTCTGTTTAGTTTGTTAGATTTGCCCTGATAATGGATGTCTACAAACATTTTTAGCTTTTTCCACACTCAGACTAGTTCTCTGCATGCCAGTTCCTTGCCATCTAAGGGTTGTTGTCATTTCCATAACTCCATAACTGCCCTTTCCATCATTGCATCATGGCGCTTCATGGGATCTTTCTGGTCACCGCTTTGTAAATAAGTTGTGTACCCGTACGGAGCACAAAACCCTCTCTTGACCTGTCAAGTTTGAAAGCTTGAAAGCCTTTCTCATCTTTTCAATAGCAAGAATTGCTATCATTTGTCTTGCAAAGCTTAAAAGCTTTCAGCCTCTTTTTTTTTTTTTATTTCCCACCAAGCAGGAATTGCTATAATTCATTGAACAACAACAAGACAAAGCCGCTGTCTCTGACAGCACGCCGGAATGCGTCAGTGAAGAGTATAGGAGAGAAAAATGATGCCTATGCTACAGTAGATGGGCCGAAGCCGACAGCCTTATTCAAGACAGACATTACACAGTAATGGTCGCTTTAATGTTTACTTATGTGGTAAACCCACTTTGACTGTCTAAACGGGCTGAAGTCTGAGATTAAGCTCAAACCGTGAGACTGTTTCCTTCTTAATTGGATCCCGTTAAACATGCGGTGGGTAAACAGGACTTTCACAACACCCAGAGACAATCAGCACCCTTGGAAACACCTTGTCTGCAAAAAAAAAAAAAAAAAAAAGATAGAAAATGTTCATTACATTGAGTACTGTTAATAAGAAAAGAGGTGTACAAAAGCTGAAAAGCCTTGACTGTGTCTGCGACTCTCAGCCTTTCACTCAGCTTCTGCGTTATAGTCTCGGAGCTGTAAAAAAAAACAAAAAAAAAACATTTTAATACACATGGCTTGGAACGTGCTCCATGCATTATACATGTCATGTTTTACAGTCTCTCGTTAAACTGTAAAACGGAGCAGCGTGGCGACTACACATCGGTCTGGTCCCGTGTTCAGTGTGTCGTAAATGATCGGCTGCAGTTTTCTTTCCGACAATAGCAGAATGCTTCATTTGCATTGTTCGTTAGCGAGCGGCAGCCCCGCAACCCCGGCGAGGACGCATTGTGACTATTCTGCCGACAGTGTCGACTCATGCATGACAAAAAGTCACCTGGGAAACACGTGTTTTCACTTTTTGATTTCAGAAAAGCTCTGATCGGGAGTTGGGCTGTGACGGAAAAGGTCAAAAGGGGAACAAAATTAAGCGGGATGAATTCAGTGATACTTGATTTTTAAGTTTTAGTGATTTAAAAGGACAATGACAGAATACTGAAAAGATTTTTAAGTCTTTAAACATTACAGGGTATTTTTTAATCAATATATAGATTGTACAGGAATATGTAACATGGATTTTTGTAATCACTAGGAACTAATAGCTTAAAAATAACTTAAATTGTCATCAGAATTAAGTAATAATGCAACATATCCACTAGAGCTGGCACACTAAGTATCTAGACCGGGCCTGTTCGGGTCCAGAGCTCCCAGTCAAGACTGCTAGCTGCACGGCTAACTGAGCTAAATAACTGATAGAAACTACAGTTGGTATCTGAGCGGATATGACTTTGACAGGTGGTTGCTTCTTATATATAGCAACGTTAAGATGATATTGTATAGATGTTTCCTTTGGACCAGTTGTGCCAGAGCTGTGACTTGTTTTGGACTCGTATGGATCTCATAAGAAAACCTTCAATGATCTAAAACAAGGTTATGTTTAAGGACAACTTCTTCAGAGAGTTCAGGAAGAATGTTTTGGTGAACTGTTTCTTTCTATTGCGTCGCCCCCCTGCAGCTCATTATTTGTATATTCCAGCCTCATCTCTTCAGTATTGACCTCTTATATTGTTTTGGGAAATTGTTCATTACTAATTCTATCATGTTGCCTTAGATATCGTGTGGCCCAGTGGCTGGTTACCACTGTAATCAGCTAAAGTTAATGCAGTTTTATGAATGGAGCTTCATATCAGGGGGAGACAATGGCCTTTTTTATGGAGAAGGCGACAGCAGAGGCGGAGAGAAAGAGAGCCGATGGGAGATAGAACCTCCCGCTGGTTTCAGAGCAGCAGCCGGCCAAAATGCTTAATGATTATGAGTCTGTGTCTTCTGTTAATACTGCAAGCAGGCATGTGTTCGGAACTATAAAACATTGCAGCCTGTTTTGCAAATTGCGCGCCACGAATGTATGCGGTGATGCTACATTCGGTAACCGTATCCTCAGATCAATTTGAATAATTAGAGGTCAGGAGCGTGTGTGTCTTTGTGTGTGTGTGTGTGTGTGTGTGTGTGTGTGTGTGTGTGTGTGTGTGTGTGTGTTTCTGATCTCTTCCCTTCCTGTTAATTCACAGCACTATCTTAAGTCCTGCTGTTGATGGATTATCCCTCTCCTTTGGTCATACCACGTCAGATTTTACAGACTGCTGCTCCCACAAATCTGTGCTCTATGTTGCCATGACAACTTATTACCGCTATGTGAAGAAGAAAAAAAAAAAAAAAAAGAAAAAACGGTGCCTTCCTCTGGAGGCACTGTCTGAAGATATGGTGAAAGGGAAGCAATTCAGTTCTGGGGGAATGCTTATTTGTAATCGAGTTTAATTAACCTCGTGCGCTAATGCGATTGGTCTGATTCCTTTTTCCACTGCATTCATCACATTTGCCATCGGAGATGTGAAAACAAACACCAAACCTGTCTTCAAATCAGAGACGTGAACACACGTGCTTGTGTTCTCACTCTGCTAACAGCTAACAAGTCAGAGCTCCCTCTTTCATTTGTCTGTTTTTTTTTTTTTTTTTTTTTTTTTTTTTTTAATAACACAATGCGAGATTGTTGCATCACATGTTGCTGCTCAGAGGTTGCAAAGGTTCCCACATTCTTTACTCAAGTAGAAGTGACAAAGCACAGACTCTGAAATGTACTCATGTAAGTATAAAAGCAACAAAAAAGTATCCCTCTGAAGGACATTCCCACCAGTCAGTACTGTGCAGTACTTGTTAAACTTAAATGTAGAATCAGTGAGATTTGTCCGAGCTGCTCGTAAATGCACCACAAAGATTCCCGGAAATGTCAATTACTGACATTTTGTCTTGGTAAAGTGTCCCGAGCAGGGGAGCAAATTGAGAAAATAATAAAACCTGGGCAGAGTGGCTGCAGGGTCTCTGCAGATACGAGACACTAACGCACCTTTTCTCCCCATCCGATGCTATCTGTAATCCACTTCTCGTCAAAAGGATCTTGGAAATTGTTCCGATTTTGTATTTTGCCGCAGCAGCTTGTGGGACGTGTGGTATTTCATCACGTTGGAAGAGCCGGCAGGAAGGAACGTGATCGCAGCGCCGTGGCTACGGCCCTGATTCGGACCGGCAGGAAACCGGCGTAAAGCAAAAAGTTGTTAAATAGATACCCGCGTAAGGTACAGACACATGAAAATAATACAGCAACTGAGTATTTGTACTCCCCACCTTTTGTGCTCTGCTGCACTCGTTCATAGCTTTGTGCTTTTGTTCCTGCTGATGCCGACGTTTAACAAGTCGCCTAAAAGGTCACATAAGTTGTTTTACTTCTTCTCCTGCTGATCGGATCTCCCCTCGCTGTATTCAAAGAGCGCACGTATGGGCGATGCACTTATTGCACATAAATCCACAAGTTGTTGACAACCGTGTTAATTAGCAGTATGAAGGTCAGAAACCGAGTAATAAAGGGAGTTAACACAATTCCACAACAGCTCGACATTACTCTCGGTCAGTCGGAGCTGTAACGCCGGGACTATTATTTTCACACCTAATTAAGCTGGGGTGCGTATGAGGAATCACATCTTTTTCACTGGACATTATTTTGCATTTATGGGTATTATTACAACCGTATTTCTCTGTCCGGCCAAATCAGATCTGGGCCGTATTGTTTTCTATCTTTTCCATCGTTTATCATGAAGAATGTAATCAGCCTAGAGAGCCCGCTGCAGATAACAGCATTAACGTCGAAAATTGAGTGAAAACATGAAATTGGATTAAGCCAACGTGATCTTGCACGCGGCGTGCAACACGAGAGGTTATTCGCTCTCGCATGGGGATGGAATCATCATTGCCATGTCTTGTCAAAACAGTCGTCTCGTAATCTTTTAATCACATCTGCCTGTTTTGCATGACGGAGCACGTCTGATGACCTTTTTAATTTTTTCTCTTTTTTTTTTCATCGCAGCGCCACATGTCATGAATCATAGAGTCGCAGAGCCGTCACACTACACTCGCTCGGCGGTGAGAGGGGAAGAGGGGATCGCTCATGCCATCCGTCCACCTTCAGCATCGGACACAGCAAATTGATTTTAATCAGGCAATAAAGCAGATCCGATCCTCCCTCTGTTGACTCACTTTCATGCCCCGGAGAGGCCGACCCGATCGACTTTCCCGATGGATTTTACTCATAATTGCCGATAGCCCCGTTCAATACGGACAATCTCTTTCATTTTTAGCTGTATTCAGGGGAGACTGATGCTGTATTGGTGTTTGCTGTGAGGTTTCAACAGTTTTATTCATCAAATGCTTTGATCCTTTAATTCCTGTATCCCGCGGCAACGGTTCTGGGAGAGAAAAAAAAAGATGTGCAGGTCTGATTGTGTGAGAGCGAGACTCTACTGATGCCTCATCCTGAAATTAACCCGGAAAAGATACGACAGGAGCGTCTAAAGTGACACTGAAATATAATCAGTGTGCCTGCGCTCGGCTGGTCGCAGATACATATATTAATTTTCACTTTTATTTTTACAGCGATACTTATAGGTCACATTTTTTTTTAAAGATAGTTGGTGACTGTCTTCTCCCCAGAGGGAGGGGGGGAGTGTAATATTCTTAACTTAATCTCCGGTTCCTCAAATATCCACCGAAAATTAGTTCTGGCTCTCCAAACCGGTTCCGTTCGAGATTCTTGGAAGCTTTGCTGCTCTCTTTGCAAATCAACTCCCATTTCAAGTTTCAAGGTGGATTTGTCATGACACTTCTCACAAGGTTACATAACTAAATGAAATGTGTGTTACTTTGTAATGCTATGCAAACACTGAACATGAAAAAAAAACTGTTATTTAGGCTATAAGCACAAGCACATAGACATGTATTGCTCACACCCGGGAAAAAGCAAGGTGGTAATGATCCACCAGCTTTGAGTTTGATTACCACGCATCAGTGACATAAACACAAAGTCCACCTGTCCTCGTCCTGCTAGCGTCCGGCACCCTGATGACTCGGAACACGGTTGAGTGCGACAGCTTGGTCGGAGGAGTTGTGTTGCAGACAGATCTCTGTAAAGATGTGAGAACGACAGTGGCTGATTTCCTGAAGTCAATTCGGGTCCGTTTTGTTTCTCTGCAACCGGACGTTAGCTGGTCAGGTTTCAGAGATGCCAGTGGCGGTGGACTGTCTGCTTTCTCCTTCAGTGTTGAATTAATTTCTGCCATAGGCAATTTGTTTTTCCAGCAACAAAGCTAAAAACCCAAAAAAAAAAAAAAAAGATGGAAATTGTAGATACATTTGAGGAAGCTGAGTTTCCCCCAGTTTTGAGCAGAGCTATTGAAATCAAGGATGTGTCTTTGTTTGAGGGTGTTGCACAGTGTCATGTAGAATATGACATTCCACTCAGTTTGCTTGGTTTGGTTCCTGCTTGGCAGCGACTTTTTGGTTTCTGGACCATTTGATTCTTGGTGGAAATGCTTTGAATGTTTCAAAATAAAGTGCACCAACTAGATACAGAACTGGTTCTGTGTGTTTTAGGAGACAGGGTGAAGGAGGAGACTGTGTGTCAATTAAAAATTGGCAGTTTTCAAACTTTTGCTTATTATTAAAAGGTAAATCTGTAGATTTTAACTAAAAACTCCAATAATCTACAACATTTTACCAAAGTACGTTGAACCATTTGTGTTTCTTTTAACCAGTGGAAACAGTAAAGAACAGTGCCACCGCTTACATTCCATCCCTCTGTTATTTGACAAAGAAGCAAATGAATGAATCAGAGGCTCTGAGGGCGTACAGTAGGCTGACACAAAATCCCCACAGTCGGATATTCTAAGTCCCTCACTGAAAATGAGTTTCCATTTTAAAATATGACCTTTATGCAAAGTAAAAGGGCAGATGCAGCTTTCAGGGTCCTTCATTTTTTTTTCTTCTGTCCTTTGTCCTTCTTAGCTTTTGCTTCGTTTTGCATGTAAGATTCAAAGTCCCTGTGAATGTGTTTGCGAAACCTGCACATCGCATACAACAGTGGGCAGCTGTGATCTAACTTCTGACAGCAACGGGCTCAGACGTAGGTGAATCGATTTACTATGATGTTCAGAAGGTCCGTGGTGTGTTTGTAAGAATAGTGTAAGAAGTAATGAGTGGTTATATGTCATGATCAACACAGCGGCTGCCTGGATTTAGCTTTTATATTCAGGGGTTCATTGAGGATTCTACAAGGGCTCGCATATAAGCCTATAATACAAATCACATTATATATCTGCGGGGCAAAAAAGCCTGTTCTTCCTGTCCCAGAGCTTTGGAGAGGAATTTAGATATTTTCTCTTTTAGGATGTATTAATGGAGCCAGATTAGTCTTTGCTCCAGGCTGAGATGAGGAAAGCACTCTGTTCTTTGCTTTGTTTAACAAGTAATATGGGCTGCTTATCATTTCCTTACTTTCATTAGCTTTGGGACCTGCGCCGGATACTAAACACACAGCGCACCAACACATACACGCATTGGCATGTTTATACATAATTGATATGTATTGGCCCGCAAAATGGCCCCAAACACCACCGCCATTTAAATTACTAACGCGTGGGACATTAGAGGGAATGAACGGTAATCACAGACAGTTACATCTGTATAATGTTGTGGATCCTCAAATGTTAGTAGTTCATTTTAATACAATCTGATTGTTATTATATTATAATCCATCATCTGACTGTTACCGTCAAATGAAAACTACAATCAGCCACAACTTGTGTGGTCTTGTTTTCAGTCCTCCGGCCATCAGCTCAGGTAACACTGCGCTCTAATTGCTGAGATGTAATCTGTAAACATTGCCAAGGAAAACGGCTCTAGTAGGGCAACGAGCAAGCAGCAAACAAGCAGCTGGAGGATTACACAGGTTGTAAACAAGCCAAAAGTTTTTTTTTATTATTTTTTTTTTTCCAGATTAGCTACAACTCTATTCAGATATAAACTGAGTGAAGCTGCGAATAACTCCTCGCTGTGCCTAAGGAACGTTTAAAGTTCCCATGTAAAGACAAGTGGAGTGCTGTTTGTTTTGGTATATAGTGACATGTATCGGTAAAAACAGGCAGCCCAGGGACGATCTTTGTCAGAGATATTGATTGCCGTTCACAGTAGCCAGCAGAGCTAAATGTGCGCCACAGAGCAAGCCATCTGATGAGCGTGGCCTCAACAGGACGAAACAACACAGTCTCCCAAAAGAGAAGCCAGTGTGACGACAGGGAACACAGCACCGTTTTTCTTCCACGGTTCAGCTCCTGCAGCCAATAGGACCGGTAACGGGCTAATAGCAGATTAAGCTACTGGTACCTGTCCATCAGGAAACTCTATAAATCAACCCTTGTATGGTTAGCAGTAACGCTAGCGACACGTAAAGCCAATTCTGTCCAGAACTGAGGCAGAGCAGCCGAGGGACATCAGAAAATACTAAATAAAACATCATCCACTTGCACCCTAATCAGTGAGTAACCTCCCCCGAGTCCAGGATGAGTCATCAGGATTTTTAAAATCTTTTTCCAGGCAGTTACTAATTGTCAAAAAAACAAAAAAACCCTTCAAAATTCCAACAAAACAACTTTTCTCGGCACTTCTCTGGCCTGATGGTGACACAGATGAGACAGAAGTGAGTCAAAAACAAAGATCCATTTTGACTTCAGGGGAACTTTAAACACAGTCTGTTTACTGTACAACTTGATAGTCTGACATGTTCGTCCCTCCGCTGACCCTATTTTTTTTGGTGATTTTTAGAATCTTTAATAAAACTGTAATCATGAAGCCCAACCACAATATCTTTAGTGCAAGTTGGTGCCTCATTTAAGCAAGACGATACAAGGCAGAGCCTAGCACACGAGCACCTTCACCTGTTTCACTGCCGTTGAAAAGAATCTTTATAAAATATAACAAGTCACCAAGGAAAGTAAATGTAATTTAACTTTTGTCCTTCATAAAATACCTGTTCCTTGGAAGTCTAATATACTCACTTATAGTTTAAAATGGCATTCAGGGACATGCAGAATACAAGTTGCTCAAACTTCTTTCTTCCTTCCTTCCTTCCTTCCTTCCCCATTAGCTTCTTCACTGATCTTGCTGACATCCTTAAAAACACAACAACAGAGAGCCCGAATTAAAAACCAAACATAAGGATTTGTGGCCTAATCTCATGAAAAAAATCCCCTTTGCATATTTTTCTTCAAGCTAAAATGCAACAAGAGCGTGGAGGCAATATGAAAATCAGCTGAGGGAAGAACTCTTTACACTTCTTAATACGTTTAGAGACTGACTCAACGCATGAGATCTGCACTTTATTTCAGTGTTACAGTATAGCAGTGTGTGAAATCAAGTTACCAAAAAAACCAGTCTGCTTTAATATGCTGTTTCACCGGCTTTGATTTATTGAGGCGAAGAACAATTTGCTTGTGTTTTACAAGTATCTTTCAGGTTACATTAGAAGAGGTGCGAAATCTGAAATACACTCCGTATTTGCAGAGCAGCTTCCTGTTATACTGTCGGACCCAATTATCATTCTGTGATCCACAGCACACGTTTCCTCAAACACCTTATCGCTAAAGCGCTTTTGTCACCCGCCGGACCTCAAAGGGGAAGCTGGATGTAATTTTTCAAATCGATTCCTCATGTGCTGACGGTGCAGGAGTATGAGCAGCCGTATTATGCATGCACCTGCAGTAAAAAAAAAAAAAAAAAAGAACTGGCTCCTGGTTTTATCTGAATTAGCCACTTTAGAGCCTCCTGAGCAGAACAATGATCTCGATCACGGAGTCGTAAGGTTTGCAACGAGACCAGAGCACACAATGGTCACACTGCGGCTCTAGATAAACTATACTGGAAATCCCAAATTAGGCAATAAGACACATTTAATTCTAGTGTTCCTTTGAGAGTTAATGGACAGTTGATCAGGGGGATGTATAAGAATATGAACTAGATTTATTAAGCTGATTCTCGATCACACTTGGTAAGAACAATGCAGCGGCCTTGGGTGGCATTTTTTTTTCTTCAGCGTGCGTACAAGAGTTTAAACAGACACAGCCATCACAGCTAATAAGGCCGGTTTGTGTTCTGAGGCACATTCGAGGAGACATGTTTCCCCATTTCTAATGGAACGGAGCTAATCAGATCCGTGCGAGCTGACTCCCAGCTGTGCAACTTTGCAGAAATCACTGAGGAGTAAAGTGGTGGAGGAGAAAAAAAAGAAGAAGAAGAAGAAGAAAAAAAACTTAAATAAAGGGCAAGTCCATCTCGATCACATGCTTCTATGGTCCGGTGGCAGGCAACGAGACAGAAATGTCACATTAGCAATGTGAAGTGGTTTATTACACCGTAAAAGACAGTTAAAAACCTTCCGTCTGCTGATTCGGGCCTTTTTTAAAAATTTAATATTAAATTTCCGGCCAGTTAATCTCCTCTGAATACATTTTTGTTTTTTTTTATGTTTTACATTCATATATTATTATTATTTTTTTATTCAGTTTGCTTTTAATAATCAAAAGAGCCAAAGGTTTTTTCGGTGTTTTGTTTTTTCCTTTCTATTCTGGGCTTTTTGGAATAATAGCAAAAATGTACCTGATGGGCGAATCAGTCTCAGATAAAAATCCTCGTTCAGCACATTTATCGCTTCTGTTTCAGCTCCTTGATTAGTTCTCGTGAAGAGCTTCATGTAGATGTAAACGAGCCGGCCTGCAGCATGATTTCGTATTTGCACTTGATTAAAATCAACTCCAGAGGGTGATTAGAGGAGAGCACAATCCTAACAAAGTCTCCCTTTTTTTTCATTTGTGTTACTTTAATTCATGTTTTTCTGTGGTATACTTACCACATACTTGTGTAGTGGATTTGGGAAATCTCCCTTTTAATGCAATACCTATTCCTCCATTCATTCTCCCTTGTTAGACTTTGATGATGAAGTTATAGAAAAAAAAAAACTATTGAAATACATTTCCCTAAGTGCCACAATGTTCTCGTTTTTCAATTTCCGAAAAATTTACATGATCTTTGCTCAGGTGGTTTAATGCAGTAAGTCGGTGCGTAGTCTCTCTTTACGCGCGGGTTTCTGTCTTTTGCGAGAGGAATTAGATTTAAACTTATTTGCCTGGTTTCGTAATGAGGTAATCCATTCTGAGGGTTTGGAGGTGGATGATGTGGAGCTGTTAGGTGACAGACAGCTCACCGGGTGTGTGCGGTGGTACAGGAGGTGGTGGTGGGGGAGGGGATGAGGGGGGTGGAGGGGAGAGGGGGGGTGGGAGGATGTGATCCCTCACCATAACAACTCTCAGTCCGCTCTGATAATGCAGTTTAATCTGGAGGCTACACCCAAGGTACCGACATGCCCCACAGAGTGTCAGCCCCTGCTGGAAAAAAAAAAAAGAAAGAAACTCAGTGGAAACCTTGACTGGCACTTCACCCCTCAGTGATGACAAAAACCCTGTCTGCTTAAGCAGCTATTACTCCACCTGATTGGTAATCATGACATGGAGTGGGGCATAAATCCCTCCGACTGCTGCTGGTTAAGATAGAGGTCTTTGAAGGAACACAGTGATTAGGTGACCTTGGATGGAGCACAGAAAAGGGGGCCAGGCAGGCGGATGGGAGGGAGGGAGGGAGGGTGGGGGATGGCGGTGGTGTACTTTTCTATTATTGGCAGTATAATGACACATTCTCATGCAAATGAAATTCACATACAGAGGCTACGTTCAGACTGGTTACCACCTCAGAGCCATTTAGAATCTGCACAATGATTTTTTTTTTTCTTTTTTTTTTTTTATACTCAGTCATCAGATACACCTGAACATTCGGATGCACAGGTTATCATTTTTTAATGTGTCTATGTCCATTATCGAGGTCAGAGTGGGTGGTGGTGTGGTACCGGACCCTCTCTCCTCCTAATGTACTTCTGTCCAGTTCAACACCACTGCAAATTGTGACCTCCCTAATAAACCTGTGGTTAAATGAACACCTCTCAGCCAGAAAACGGAATACTAGTATCTCTGGAAAGATGTAAATGCAGGGAAGAGCCCTCCGCCCGGCTGCCAGAATACATCTGGTCTATGTACATTTCTGCGAACAACACATATCTATATATTGAATGGTGACATCTCTTTGTGTTGCTCCTTTACGTCTCTTCGGGTTAAACGTACAGCGTTGACTCCTGACAGTGCTGTTCCCCGGTTCCAACTGCTGCTGCTTCCTACAACCAGCAGTAGTCCCAGTAGACCACACGCACCAGAACTGACTTTCAGCTCCGCAGTTTCAGTATCCCTCTGTGAAATTTCGGCATCCCAATGTGCAATACAGACATGCAATTTTGTAAATATTTTAGAACTGCTGAGCTTGTTTCTTATTTATACTGCTTGCATTGTTCTCATTGCTATTTATTTTTAACCTTTTGTTCATATCTTGATATTTTTACTTATTTATTATCAATTTTTTTATTAATGCTTTTTGCTTTTCTCTTTGCTGCTGTAATAATGGAAATGCCCCTGTTGTACTTATAAAGGATTATCGTATCGTATCGTATCTTATTGCATTGTATTGTATTGTATTGTATTGTAGCTTATTGTATCGTATTGTTTTTTATGCTCTGGTCAGGTTTAGGCATAAAACCCCCCAGTTAGTTTTATAATATGGACATGTTTCGGCTCAAAATAACTGTTTTGGTTGCTGCAAATGTGGCTGGAGATGTGCAATCATCCCGTCAAAGACATCTGTTTTTCTGAAGCCACAGACAAGGTGAATTGTTCTAGTTCTCCTTAAAAATATCCAGTGGCATCTCACTTGCTGAAGTTGCGTTGTGCCTCCTCAAAAATATCTAGTGGTTTCACATTTCTAAACGTAGTCTTGAACCGTGGCTTAGCAGCGTTCTCCTCTGTAACCCAACCACCACCTGTTCCACCTCTTGATATGAATATCAGGTCCTCGACGAGTGCTACAAACACAATATGACACATTTTGTGTTCATGTTGTCTGTCATCTGTGACACACACTAATGTGAATGTATCAGTGGTCTTCAGGAACTTTAACCGGCAATATCTTATCCTGGCGACTGCGCCGAGATTGTGAAAGTGTACCTAATGAAGTGGTCGGTAGATGTGGCTTAAAATTCCTCTCAGTGGTCTAATCAGCCTCATGTAAGGACTGAGACGCAGCAGCTTCATCATATTTGCCCAAATGTATGTATGGCTGTGCGTGGACACTGCAGGTCCAAGAAACGGGTTTCCTGGATTCACATTTACCCTGTACGTGGTACTACAGTGGGAGATATTCTGGATGCAGGATATGCGTCTAAGGTTGGAAACGTATTTTCCTGTATGGATTTATACCTTTAGAGTCAGATGCATGTAAGTTTTAAGTTGTACTCTCAGGGATTTATTCATACATTCATGAATTTCCCCCCTCTAAATATTACAAATACACAATTATTTGTAATTGTGATCATCTTGAGCTGAACTGATAATGATTTGGCACCCACACCTGCTCAAACTCACATGAAACCAGCAGCACATCGCAACTTTCCTGACTCCATGCTGAGTTTTGCCTGACGCAGATGTGCCGTCAAACTGCGCTGAAAAAAATAAATAAATAAAAGCTGCTAAGGAATAAACGCTCATGTCAATCAACTAGTTGTGTTTAGAGACAGACATGTGGACTTCTTTGGCTCTGATATCTCGACAGGCATCACCAATTGCAAAAGTATGTCAACAGGAACAGTAAACATGACCCAAAAATCCTCTGATATTGGCAGTTGGAGAGACTAAAAATCAGCCCTATTTATAGGTTCCCCGCTCGCACGCTGAACCTCGCTCATAAAAAGTCAGACATACGCTGAGATATATGGTTGATTGCAAAAAAAATAAATAAAATAAAATAAATTAAGAGTTTGGGAGGCATACTGTACCGAGAAGCAAAGTAAAAACACTTGTCACTCACAGGTAGTTACATGCTGTTCTTCAGAGGGAACAGGGCAGATCGCAGCCAGCAGGGTAAACAAGGCGGTTCTGAACAACGTGGATGAGGAATCAAAAGGCCAGTCTGAACGGAGATGTTGCTATTTAAACATGTGTAACCGCAGCGTGGGTGTTTTGTGTGTCGACAAGCCGAGCTTTGATCCCACTTTGGGTTCGTTTTATTGAGCAGCCGCGCAAGTTGAGACTTTTGTCGGACCATTAGAACGGCAACAAAAAACAAAAAACAAAAAAAACAACTGAGCTATGAAAACAATAGCCAGGTTGAGAACACCTTAAATAATCCTTTGAGTTATTGCACCTCGTTGGATTACAGCTCATTGTCTTCCGGAGCCGCCAACATGCTAATCTACCTGGTAATTATCTCTTGAACATACCCGCTGTTCATTGGCCCACTTGTCTTGAAACGTTTTCTCCCACATCAGATCCAATTAAGAGCTGCGCATTAAACCCGACACCTTCATCAGATCATCAGGTGCGAACGAGCTCAGCTCAAGAGCGCACTGGAGGACTTTTAAAAAAAAACAAAAAAACCCTTGCATGTGGAGCTAAAGGTCGGCGCAAAGCATACAGCGTAAGATCAGCCTTATTAATCATTCATTGTTTACTGTTGTAGGGGATTTATACCGAGGAGCAGGAGGCCATACTGCCGACGTCTTCTGAAACTTTGGCGCTCCCTTTTAATAATTTGTTGACATGCCCCTGCTGTTGTAGTGAAAACAAGAGTGACCTCGCTCTGTGGTGAAGGTCAGACGGCATCTAATGAAGGCCCTCCCAGCCTTACAGCATTGATTTCTCACTCATTTCTTGGAGAAGGAATGCAGAGTTGCTCGGTGCTGCCGGTGAGCGACGGCCCCGGGTACGAGCTGGCGTTATACCTCAGACACTCGAACTACCTCTTTTCCTTTTACATCATTATTTTCTCCCTTCTCAAGCAGAGAAAGTGTTGCTGTGATTTTTAAGAATTCCTTTAATTTTTTTTTTTTTGGGGGAGGATTTGTTGGAGAGCAGCGGAGTTGGCGTGCACATATATCGGTTGGGGGGGGTGGGGGTGGGACTACGTGTCCAGGAGTGCTCTGACATTCTGAAATCATTCATCAGTGAGCGGAGTCACGGCCCTCCTCTCTCTAGTCTTCATATTCTGATAGGACTTGACATGGATGGCATTTAAGTCTAAATACCACGTGGTGCATGTCACTTCTGGAGATCAGGCGCAATAAGGATTTGTTACGTAGGTGTGTGGCGTCATTGGGATGCACCGCACTACAAGGCATCTTTTGGCAGATTAAAGATATGAAGATTAAAGGGGAGACTGCATTATACTGTTGTTATAGTTAATAACCTGCTTAGTTTGGCGCGTGGCCCCCGCTCTCATCCATAATGCATATGACCTGCAGCTGGCCAGGACGCTCAGTCTTCTCCGACACTGTGAGGGGGTTTCAAATCGCTAATCTGTGTGTGTGTACAGTATGTGGATGGATGGTGGGTTTCTAGCAGGTGTGTGTGCGTGGCGTAGATAACTTGTGAAACATCTGCATGTAAAGTATTTTAACCTGTGCGTATTAAGTTATGTTATATTTACATTTCCATTTAGGGCATTTAGCGGACACTTTTTGTCCTAAGCAACTTTGGTAATTCCTACACATTCATACACCGATGGCGGTGGCTGCCATGCAAGGTGCCGACCAGCACATCAGGAGCAGTTTGGGGGTTCAGTATCTTGCCCAAGGACACTTCGGCATGCAGACCAGGCTCTAGCCCCGAGCCACAGCTGCCAGCATGTTACACAATCACGTGTGAGCAGAATATTCCACCCTCATGCTCCCAGTCTGACACCGGTGCCTTCTTTTTTGAGGACTTATTTTGTTCCGTTAAGCATTTTGAGTGTTTAGCACCCTTTTTTTTTGTCTCTCCCCACCCCTCCTGTGCACTTCAGTTAGTCACTTCACACTTTTTTCCCAAAAACATTTCTAAAAAATACAAAAGAGAAACAGAGTGGGCCCGTTTTGTGCGACTTTGGTGGGTTTTTATAAGCACCGTGCAAAAAAATTCCGAATGAAGTGCTGCTGAGCCCACTCGAAACAAACTGTGTCTTGTGTTGTATTGCGCCCTCGGCAATATGCTTATGTGCAGTCTTGCTGGGGGATGGATGAGAAAATTAACACGGCTCTCGTGTGTGTTTGGTAAATGTGAAGCTACAGCCAGCTCAGCTAAGCCACTTAGCTAGCAACTAGCACAGACTGGAAATGGGGAAGCAGCTAGCTTGTCACAGTGGTGAGGTTAAGAAAATAAATAGGGTTCACATCCCGCAGATGGCTGATGCCGGTGGCTGCCATGCAAGGCGCCAAACCAGCATTTCGGGGGCAGCTTGGGGGCTCAGTCAAACACTTTGACTTGCAGACCAAGGGAATCGAACCAGCGACCTTTTGATAATAAGACGCAAGCTCGTCTCCTGAGCCACAGCCGCCCTTCATTTCCTTCTGTCTCCCCAGTAACACTTGATATTGTAGATACTATTCACATAAAAATTGCCAAAGATGTTCTCATTTTTCTTATTTTAAATTCAAATTATCGTTGCTCAGGTGGCTCAGTTCATCAAGTCCAATCATCTTATTTTATCTGCACGTTTCTTTCTCTGCGAGCAAAATTGGTTCAAACCTATTTACACAGTTTTAATTAGTGAAGTAAATGAATTTTACCACCGCCCAAAAGGTTTATCTAATTTGTTGAAGAGGAGATAGAAAAGTAAAAACATGAACTTTTCTGGGGGGCTTAGGTGTGACTGCAGGATCGTCACCATCCATCTGTTTTCATGTGCAAAAAGTCTTGAGATATTGAGGTGGAAAACTTGACGTATAGACAAAAGCATGAAAGAAACACAAGCCTGAGCAAATAAATCATGACGGACACGAGGAACGCGGCTTAAACAAACGTTCCTACGAGAAGATGAGAAATGGCAGCAGACTAAACTGAATCTGCGTGGAGCGGCGAGAACGCCGCACCATTCATCAAACTGATACAAGACGCACAAATGCCAAATGTTTTATCATGATATCTACATTGTTTTATATCGTTTGAGGTTGACTGGTGCTAACTTAATAATGTCATCTAGTTGAGCTCTTTTTTTTCCCCCCATCTTCTTTCCAACCTGAGGCAGACTGGGATAATAATTCAAGCTGGGACTCTACCGTCAGTGCGGCTCAATCTCCAAAATCTGATTATAGCAGAGCACATACCCTGCATATTTCTTACATGTCACCTTTTTTACTTTCAGATTTAAAAAAAAAAAAAAAAACATCAAAATGCAGGAGTTAAGAGCAGCCTTGTGTCTTTGGTTCCAAGAGTTGGTCAACTTCACTTCCCTAATTCCATTATTCGTGTCTTTTTGTGTTTTCTTCAGAGACTGAGCACGACTCTATCATCATGACTCTCTGGCAGCTCAGTGTGTGATACTTCCACCTGACAGAAAATGATAAAGTTATTAGATTTTTTTTTTTTTTTTTTTTTTTTTTTGACGTCAAATCCAGTCTGGAAAATAAGGTATTGTGACATGACGCGCTGACGGCGACCCTCCCAGGTTCTTTCTTTTATAAACACAGACCATATCCCCCACTCGTGATATCTGTAATTTTACAGCATTTAGTGGCACTTTTCCTCCCGGGCTTTTTTCCTTTCAATGCGCTCTCTCTGAGCTGCACCTCGTCTTTCTATTTCATCCCTCTTTCTCCTGGGCGGTCGATTTTTCTTGCCACGCTGCCGCCACCTGCACCGCACACACTGACTGGATGTTGTGTCGATGTGCAGTGTGAGCGACCGATCACGTGTGACGGCAGACAGGGATCGTCCAGTCAGGCCCACAGCTCCGAGGTGGACCTTACCTGCTTGGTGTTGTTTTGTCTCTCTGATTGGCCCATTTTTTAATTATTGCAATTTTTTAACATTGGTGTGCGACTCCAAGTCAACCAGGCCACTCATCTCTATGAAACAGTAATGGATGGAAACAAGCATTTATTCTCATTTTCTTTTGGTAATTTCCATGAAATTCTGTTAAAATTTGCAATACATATAGATAAACACCTACAGTAGCTTATGTCTCGGCTAAATGTAGCAACTTCCTGGAGGTAATGTCATGATATAGATATAATTTATGTTAATAAATAAGCTTTGGATGGATTTTGCTTCCCTCAGAACAGAGCCAGGCTAGCTGTTTCCCTTTGCTCGCAGTCTTTGTGCTAAGCTAGGCTAACCTTCTGGTCCAGATAGCTTCATATAGTTGCTTTTCATCTAAATCTTGACAAGTTGCTGAGTGCAGCACAAAGTACTTTGACAGTTTGTCAGATGTGTTGAAAAACGTATATATGTTGAAGTGAACATCTATGTAATGCTGTGTTCCGACCCTCTCACTGAAGTTTCGTGCGCTCCCCTCCATTGGACGTGATGGAGGGGAGGAGTGGCTGAGACAGAGACACCATTCACTGCACCATCAACATGATTTGAAGCCATTAGTTTAAGTTAAAACAGTTCCATAATGTTGCTCCATAAAGAGGGAGCCACATTAATACATATCATATAACAGGAAAGTCCTTGGTTCAAATTCTACTCTGGACGTCTGTTTCGTCCACCAGCTGCAGTTTTTATTCAAATCATTTGTGTGTGTGTGTGTGTGCATTTATATTTCTGTACGTGCTGCATATATTAGTTTGGTTCACCGATTCACGGTATTCAGCTGCTATTTTCTCTTTTCCCTCACACACTGGCTGCCGGTCGACCTTGAGCCCCCCGAATGCAACATAGGTCTAATGGACTATCACTGGCCTGACAAGTGCACACACAGCCTTCTATGTAGAGCGGAGGAAGTTGGATGAGCTGCAAATAGCTTCTTGAAGAAGCAGCCCCTTCTCAACCTGCAGCTGGAAGATAGGCCTGACTGAGGAATATTCTCACATCTGCTTTTTTTTTTTTTTTTTCTCGGCTGTACAACACAGATGACGTTTAATTCACTGTGCTGCACTGCAGCTTTTACAACACAGGTTGTTTTTGTTTGAATAGGCCCGTGGCTTACGACTTATCCACTGAACCACATTGTGAACTGTGTGTCTGATGCAATTCAGGGGATTTTAATTCCTTAGTGGTTTGGAGCTTACCTCATTGGAATATAATATTGTTTAGAAAGGTAAATGAAGACCTAAGCTCTCATGTAATTTAGAGTTTTGTAGGACTGAGCAAACCGGGGGAGAGCGGAGGATATATCGCAAAATGCTGGATGAAGAGATTTGTTGTGCTCATGTTGCAGCTCGCCGGACATGTTTAGTAATTGGGTCAACACTCTTGAATTTATGCTACATCTCAGGCGAAAAAAAAATGTGTTGATCCAACATATGCTGCGTTGAGTGCTAACTTGCATTGTCCTCCTTCAGCAGGTTTGCACCCGTCTTCCCTGTCTGCCTCCCTCCACAAACTCTTTGTTCTTCTGAAATTCTGGCACATTTCAAAGGCTCAATGGCTTTAATGAGCCACAGTGTTGTGCCAGTGGTGGCTGTTGGGTGTCAGGAATGAAGCTCATGATAATGTGCCCGGCTGAGTGCCACTATGTGTTCCCCACTGTTATGGTAATAGAGGCAGTCTGGGTTTTTTTTTTTTTTTTTCTCCCTCCTTACTGAAAGCTGCTGCCTTTCTATTTGCTATTCCTGCCGTCGCCTCTCATTTTGATGTTTGTATAGAATTATCTCCAAAATACATAATGCTGTGTAAAATGCACCTTCATGTATCTCATGCAAATACAGCGTTATATGGAAGAAGAACAAAAAGAGGACCAGCAGTTTACTTCCCCCCCCACAGTTGTTTTATCTCGTGGGTGCCGCCATCCTTCACCGCTGCAGCGGCGGTGCAGAGGAGTCAAGGAGAGGCTGAAGGGAAAAAGATGAATTGACATAAGAGGTCATTTGATTGCCTCATATTTTGCCCCCTCAGCTTCCAAGGTGGAGTGGCATGAAAGGAGGTATAACATCAATAGGAAATCGGTCTCCTCCGAGGTCCACGGGCAGTTTCTTTCATGGCTTCCACTGCCCTAGCTTGACGACGCGGCCCCTTCTGTCAACCGACCCCCCGCTTTTCACTGGTAATCAATTCAGCTTTAAAGGCGTAGGAGATTTCTCCCTTACAGACTTCAGCAAACGGAGCGTGCCTTAGCCAACCTCGCACCCAGCATGTGTCCATTGATGGTTTGTTATTTTGTGAGAGGGAATGTGAATAATGTATTCAGAATATTCAGGTCATACACAGTTCATTTGTTATGCACTACAGATGTTAGGAGTTCACAAAAGTGCCTGTGTTTAGACTGGACTACTTGTTTCTGCAACCCAGACGTGAGAGAGGAATTTTTGAATTTGAACATGTTTTGACGTTATACTGTTGTGTAACCATAACCCACAAGCAACTGGGTTGGGGTTAGGAGAACACGGTGCTTTGGCTAACCTGGTTCTGTCGCAAACTATCACAGCTGGAAAATGTCCAGACGTCTTAGTGAATATCCAGTGATTTCACGCTTCCAGATGTGGTAGCGCCGTCTCTCCCGGTCCTGACATGAAGTCAGCTCATGTGCATATGCAATATCCCAATAGCCAGAATAAGATGTTGGCAATGTATGTTTCTGCAAACCAGGGATATGTTGCAAGTTAACTTGATGTCTCTTTCAGTAAAATGTGATATTTCATGTCGTGACAGTGCTCTGCTTATGGTCTGGTTAGGCTTAGGAGAAGATATTCTGGCTTGAAACAGCTGCTGATTGTTGAGGCTCATTCCAAACTGGTCAAATACTGACACTTTGGATTTATTAGTCAGGTCATCAGATGAGTTGGGAATGAGACTCGAAAATCAGCTACCATAACTTACTAATGGAACAATGACCTGCTTTTGTCACCACAAGCACGACCAGAAATTGACCCAAAGTCTCATTAATAACATCCAGCGGTGCCCTGCTTCAGTCTTGAACCAGGCTGCCTTCTCCACCATCATCCGCTCCACCTCCTCATCTGAAAGCCAGGCCGTAAACATTTAATGTGAACATGATATGACGTAATATTGTGGGAATGTCAATAAGGTGCGTACGTACATGCACAGAGCCGAACGCAGCTGTGATTTGCAGAAAACATAAAAACGCCAATGTTCCGTTCTGATGACTGGGCCGGTTTTCTGACATAAGATTACATGTCAGATAATTATTACTTGGAAGCAATCAATGTCACAAAGTGATGTGAACCTAATTATGATTTACGGTGAGACAGTCAAATCCTGCACGGTCCATCGTAATATTAAAAGACGGTGCTGTATTAATATTTATCGCGGCCATAATTTAATATTCATCAGGGCTGACAGCCCGTTTCACTGAAGATCAGAACATTGTGTTGGCTGATGACGGTGAAAGGAAGCATATTTGACTGTTGGCTTTGAGCAAGAGTAGTCCGTGTTTTTGTGAAGTTAACAGTGCTTTGGGAAATATTTGGCGAGATGAATATTTAACGCTGGTGCTTCTCTGCTGTTTAGAAGCAAAATAATAATGGCGAACGTGCTCCTCATGCAACGGGCTACCTTGAGATGTCTCTTTTTTTCCCACTCACCATGCATTTTAATTTATTTATTTTTCCTCTTTAAAGGTTTGATGGCTTTGGTGTTCAATTTTAAACTATGCGGCCCTCTTTAAAAATGTGGAGAAAAAAAAAAAGAGGGACGCTTTGAATATTTCAAAAGAGACCTTGATTTAAATTGTAAGATTTCAGATGTATTGCATCAGTGGGAATAGGAGAGGCAGAATGGATGAGATGTTTGACCTTTTCAGATTTGTCCCTGGGTAGTGAATTTGCTGGAGGGTGCCGGGGCAGGGAGCAGCGGTGCGTTGAATTATCACTCTCACTGTTCAAACGCTGCAGACCCTGATCTCCCACTTGCCCCACTCCCACTGCTAATGGGTTAGCAACACACGGGGAAAAAGACAGCGATAGGAGATAGAGTGGGAGGGTTGGAGCCGGAGCCTGTCTGATTGTCTCGCGGGTTAAGCCTGGAAACAAATTGCCGTTTTCTTTTTTTTTTTTTTTTTGCGCTCGCCGCTGAGGAGGAGTAACGGCGGCGCGGAAATCTTTAGCAAAAAGCTTGTGTCATTCGGCGGAATGATGGAGCTGAGTCTCTGACAGCTACCGGCAGGAAACATGTCAACACTTTGACAGATGCTCGCTTTATTGAAAGGCTATGATGACTTTTTAGTTGACTGGGCTTTCACTGAACTCCCCCAGTCCCCACCATCAATTGAAAGCACAGCACCACGGCGGCAAGAAAAGATAAGAACAAACTTGCCAAACTGCTTTGTAATAGTTTGCCAAGGCGCAAAGGACAGCACGTCTTTGTTGGAGGAGGGGAGCTGTCAAAATCACAATGTCTGGGCAGCGTCTGTGTGTCGCCTGCCTCTTTTGGTAGATTTTAATCGGGCAGAAAAAAAAAAAAAAGTTATGGCCTCATGTTCTGACTGAGAAAAAAGACTAACACTGCAGCACTCTACAATCATGAGAGTTTTCCATCAGGTGAAGAGGGCAGAAACCCGCTCACACTCGCTCATGTTCAAGTTTACATTCCCGGTTTGCCGTGAATCCACCTCGTTCGCTACCATCACCTCATGCTGCATCTTTTCTCTCTCTCTCTCTCTCTCCGCCCCTCCCCCCCCTCTCCTCATGCCATCCAAGAAGCCATCTTGTGTGACATTGGGGAGTTTCACTGTCACGATGAGGAGACCTGCATCCCCGAGGCCTGGCTCTGTGACCAGGAGCCCGACTGCCCCGACGACTCCGACGAATCTGACAGACTTTGTAAGTCGCTCATTCCATCCATTGCTCACTAATGCATAATCTGCCATGTTGAATTCTGACACAGCGCCTCATTCGTCACCTGCATAGCGCAAGGGCTCATGTCAGCGTGCGTTAAGTGATGTTCCTCCGAGAAGGTTTCTCTCCACCTGTTCGGCTTCATGAGGTGTTAGATGTGCAGCAGCAACAGAGAGCTACATCTTTGAAGCAGGCTGCAAGTCACATGGCTTGGTTTAACAAACTATATGTAACTAGGTGGACCATGTAGGTGGTCAGCATGGTGCTAACTGAGATTCATTTAGGTTGACCATCTCTCAATGCTACAGGCGATAAGTGTTTAATATTAGAGATTTTCAACCATATATTGCTTCATGATGTCAAGACTTCTGTGCCTTTGTTGTTGTTGTCTTCCAGGTGTCCTAGTCCACAGGCATGCAGACTATGTGACTATATGAAACTTCAATAACGATAATTTTATTAACAGTTGATCGTCCTTTAACATGGGAATAAATGTATAAGCTGTGATTTCAAACACTCAGTGATCATCTCTCCGGTCCAGTGAGGTTTTCTGTCCCCAAATCTGTATCTTGTGATCAGCGAGTCACTGACGTCTTTCTGTTTTTTTACCCAAACAAAGAGAGAAACCACACATTGTTTTAAATACGGGATTCAAAATGGCCACACATCCTGTGCCGTACGGCGAATTGATCGAATGTGCAGCGCAACATCAAACTGTAATGAAAAATCGGTCAGAGCCAGATGGGATGGCACGTCTGTAATATGATGCCAGGGTGACTGCCGGGTTCATATTTTCAAAAAAAAAAAAAGAAAACTCCAACACTTGATCCAGCAATTGGGAAACTTAATGTGACCACCTGACTGCAGAGCAGCTCACTTCCCCGCAGGCTGTGAGACCCCTCAAATCATCCCCAGCACTCCACCGTGAAAAATAGTTTTAATCGACCAGGTGACAGGCATTAAAAAGTAACTAGAAGTGTGCAGAAAAAGGCCAATCTTCTCCCTGAAGGTGTAGGGTTCCATAACCAGTTAGAAGTTCATGTTGGTATATTTAATTTATAGTTGAGCAGCTGAAACTGTGACGCACCAAGGGAAAGAAATGGGCTTGACTCTTTACATTTATAGACGGGCACTTTATTTTATATATTATTGCTGACCACATGAGCTTGCAGCACTATATACTGATACTTTTTTATTAAACCATCTGAAAACAATGTATTTGTTTATTTTTCAATATGGATGTTTGAATCAGGTAATCGAGAACCATAACGGCACAACTTGCATCTCACCAGCTTTCCAGCAGAGCCAAAACAAAATAAATAACCCTACCTCTGTTTCTTTTGACATTTGATTTGCAATATACTTACATATATATTCCCTGGATAGGATTTGTAGGTCCTAAAGTGTATATATATATTTTTTTATACATTTGTTTTAAATGGTACTAGGTGCATGTGCATCATCAACAGATCTGTTAATTATTCAACAAGACTCTAATTGACTGATACAGACAGGGACAGGGAGCACAAAAAAAAAAAAAAAAAAACAGCTAATCATTTCAGACAAAGACAGAAGGCTCCCAGTCTGGCGGAAAATGGGGGTTATTATTAATAGTGCTGTTTCATCCAGTAAACAACTGGAAGTGTTGTATTGTGCTTGGCGTATCCGACTGCAGTCGTGTAAACCTTCATTCGTCCTTCACAATCATGAATAGGTTGTGGCCATGCAGGGCTCGTGGGTATTATTTACACACTTCTGGGACATAGATTTCCTTTAATGGACCGACATAGTAGCAATTCCACGTTATTATGGGCTGAAATTAGCCCGAGTAAATCATGATGAGACCGTCGCTGCCATCCGGCCTGTCGCGGCCCAAAAAAAAAAAATTAAAAAACAGGCAACAAAAACCAAATTATTAACATTCACTCCGGGTTTGTCATCAGCATGATTTATTGGGTATAATTAGGACTTTATGGCTTTGGCGGTGGCATCTGTGCATAAATTGACCACAGTGTACAATAACTGTTAATGCCCTGGTGTGCAGGAGGTCATATATCATGTAGGCTTCTCGTGGTAGGCACCCGTATGTCCTCTGTGATTTTAGGCGATCACATCCAAAGCATTAAACGGGAACATGACCCTAATGACTGATCAGCTTGAAATTCAGAAGTACATCTTTCTATTGGAATGCTTGAGCTCCAAACTGGCAGTATGTGGTGTTTTTTTTTTTGTTTTCATGGCAGGGGGAGATGTAACATCGGGAGTTTTTGGAACTGGACCCTTACAATAAATGTCACGGCATGTTAGCCTGTGCAGCATCAACTTTAACCATCTTTGTCTTTCATAACTCCTTTAACTCAGCAGCTTGGCTAATTATACGATGAGCAAACAGCCCAGTCGCCACGGTTAAAGTGTCGGAAGTAAATGTTTCCGCAAGCCGAACCAAGTGTATTTTTCAGCTAAACCTAACCCGACATGAGCGTCACATGAAATTTCAAACTGAACCCAGACAAAGGTCAATTTGCAACATAAATAAACAGAAAGTTGCCAGCATTTATTCTGGGGCTAAGCTAATCCACTAATCAAGATAGAATGAACAGTTAATCTGCGTTTAAAGTGAGTTACGTTACCATCCTGTGAATGTCACATTTAGTTTCACTGAATTTAAAATCAGGTTCACGGGGGGCAGCTCCCAGCAGATTTGTCACATCCATCTCTGATTGGTTTCTCCGTCACCTCTGGTCTCTCTCCCTCCCTTCCTCTGTCACTTTGTGAAACATGTTTTAAATATAATAGATATAATATTACCTCCACGTGTTTGCTGCGGGCCAAGTCATATAATCTCCAGAAGCCAATTAATTATCACTTCGATTAATGTTGGCTCCATTTTATTTACAGCGCCTGCAGAAAGAAGCCCCCTGCATATTCATCTAAGGAATTTGGCACAGCTCATTATCATGGATTATATATTGATAGAAAGGGGAATTAGATCAGCTTTGCCCTGCAAACAGAAGACGGGATTGGAATGAAATCTGCCTCCTTTAAATGATAGCATTGGCTGCAGTCACCTGCGAAGAAAAGATCCTTTATATAGGATGATATGCACCGAGCAAAGCCATTGAGGATTAAAATAAAGGCGCACAAAAACGAGGTGTAAGAGATCAGAAGTTTGATTTCAGCGTGAGTCTTTGGGGCATTGTACAGAGGAATGCATTATCTTGAGAGAAGGGGAAGGTAATACATTACGCTCTGGTCGTCTCGAAATATAAAAATGTTGGTGCCATTGATGGCCTCTCTCCTCCCTGCTCAGACTCGGTCAGGGAGATGTAATCACAGGGTCTGTGGGGAGGAGAGGGGGGAGGGAAGGTGGCCTTGGATTGCAATACCTAGAGACTGGAAGGAGGCACCGGTTTATCCGCTCAGCCCCGGGCCTCCCGGGACTGGACAGCTGACGACAGTTATTCGAGGGAGCTGGGAAAACCGCTTGCCTTTCGGGAACGGCTAAAGAAAAACCAAGCAAATGGCATTTCTCCAATTGTGTGCAGTTCAAGCAAACGCTTTCAGTGCAATAAAAAAGTCGGACCTCTCGGATAATCACGTTTCTGGTTTGTGCATCATATTCACAAGGACGGCTAAATGTCAAGACTGTCTGGGGACGCACGGATCGCCCGTTTAGCTGTGCGTCTGAGATAAAGTGGGACAGCCATAATTCACTTTCTGTAAATATCTTTTTAGAGTATAATTTTATAAAAAAAAAAAAAAAGAAGAAAAAGAAAAAGCTGTCGCCGCTAATGGCTGTCAGCGCGCCTCTCTTCCCCCCCGTATCGATGCTACATGCTTGCAAACACTGTCTTAGAACTTAAATCCTTCATGAATCCTTCAGGAAAGGATTTCATGGACTTTTGGCTCGTCTCAGTAGTGCTGCCATGAGGAGCTTTGTGAATCTGGTGGACGTGGCGACCAGTGAATCCTTTGATTGAATTGTCACTCCCAGAGGAAAAGACAATAAAAGGGGTCAGCAGCTGACTTCAAAAAGATGGTCACAGACGCTGTGTTTCATGGCCGTAGGTTGGCTCGACCCAATCAGCACAGCCGCTGATCTCGTTGTCCTCGAGCGCAGGGGAGGAAGACTGTTCAAAGACAGCTCTCTCTGGGGTTCTTCCATTTATTCCCTTCCGACGACAGGGGAGGGCATGTCTCCACACGGCTTCCTCTAAAGTCCTCAGATTCTCTATACTGAGTTCATCAGTATCCTACAGGGAGGGTGAAAACAAGCAGCGTGATGATCCAACATGGGGGCTCGGCACCTCCATCTCATGGTTATTTAGTAACTGATTTCTTGTTCGTGTCACAAGAGTAATAACAGTAATGCCTTTGTGCGCCAACTTTTATTGGGAGTAAGGCCAAGGTTTGTAAAAAAAAAAAAAAGAGGTTTGGGAAAATGTATTTTGCTACTCAAATGTCTGACTACTTTGTTATATACATCTCGTTGGAATTTGATTTATTCAGGATATTGATGATTTTCGTGTCTTGTGTTTTTGGGTTTGTGCGTCTCTAAGTTCGTTTCTCCGCGCTAAATTTAGGCAAGTCAATTTAGCAACATGCTAGTGAGATTTAGCTTCAAACCAGGTCCAGAACCAAGTCTGCGTTATTTCTCAGGAGTTAGTGGAGATCAGTGCTAAGAAGGGAGGATATCACTTTATCTTGTCAGGTGGTCAGAAACACGACTCCAAATCAATGTTGTTCCATTTGCTGAGTGTTTATGATAGTTAACAACAGTAGATTGGAGGGTCAATCTGGTTCCATTTATAACTTAAAGGGTAACTCCACCAATCATACAAATTAGAGTGATGTTACAGGTCACATGGTTACATGCAGCTCCCTCTGGAGCCACAAAAGGCTTTATACTACTTTTTTCACATATGCAGTATAGCACCCCCCAAGACCTGTTAACACACTTTAATGTGTAAGATTGGTGGCGTTTCACTTGAAACAAGTGTGATGTATAAATGTGAAGCACACACACTCAGAATGGACTTTACAGTGAAGTAGCAGATATCTTTTTTTTTAACCAGGAAAAGGTGCCATCTTGTGTGTTTAAATGTGAAAATGATACTATTTGTTTATATGACTTAATACATGCCTTAGGGGGACTTTAACTGGTTGCCCATATTTCTCACAACAATTTTGTAAGCCGACAATATTCTCATGTTGTGTTAAAGCTTTTTTTTGGTTGCCCTCAAATCTCCCCTCCATCTCTAAAATAAGTACTAGGTGAATAAATTACCCATTCTCTTGCAAGAAAATGAGAGTTAATGGTGATATTCTGTGGAGTTTAGGTCACATTGTCCAGCACAGTGTTGTTGTTTTGTCTGCAGATACATTCATACTGCTAATGCACGAAGCGCTATGCTGTATATTCAAAGAGGCCGACAGTAAGCGTGTGAGGTCGGGGTGGTGGAGGGTCGCGTACCTCATCAGACATTAATGCAGGGGACTCGGATGTCTACCTGTCACGTTAACAAAGTGTTTTAGTTAACATGCCTGAGCCTCAGTTTATTTGATATAGCCACGACCCTTCCTTAACCTCAACCCCGCTGTTAAGATATGAAAAGCCATCATTGATCCCCAGAGGTGGAAGTCAGGATTTTCCTTTTATTGCAAAGCATGAATGTTTTAAAACGTCGCTTTCAGGTTTTGCAGGATTGTCCAATGTATTTGCTCTCATCCGGCGTCGAGGCTCGTGCTGTAAACAACAGCTTTACAGTATATGTTGGTTTATTGTTTCAGCCCTGTATTTTTACAGTGGCAGCTAGCTTCCTCTAACCGTGCTCAAACAATAAACCTAATTCTGATTGTGAAGTGCATCTCTCAGATGTTTAACTCGCGTTGCCATTCAAACATTTGGAAAGTGGCTGACAAAGCCCCTCTGGAAACACATGCTTAGAAGTTGCAGAGGATATTTGATCTGTCTGTCTGTGATGAAGCCGCGGCGGCTACAGACAGTGTATTTCGGGCTGCCTATCAACATCCTGCGGGGTATTTTATCTGGCAAGTCCCATATTGAAATAAATGTATCACAAATGTGTGTGGTTCCCATGAGGATTGGCTGCAGCAGGATGGAGGTTTAGGGGGTAATGTAGCGTAGCACCTTGTTATTGAGCTGAAGGACAGGGCCTTTTGCATTATGTAACGTTTATTTTCCTTCCTCTCTCCGTCTCACCCTCTCCCCCAGCCGACACGTGAAACCCCTTCTGTTGAATCATCAGAAAAAAAAAAAGAAAAAAAAAAAAAAAAACTAAAACCTGCCACTATTACAAAAAGCAGCATGTTTACATTTAGCCGTTCTCTCGTGCATATTGTGACAATTATTCACGGGAAGCGCTGCGCCATTAAATCTGCATGAGTCTGTCTTCACGTCGCCGTCATCTGTTCAAAAGATTTTTTTTTTAAAGGAATGCGCAGGTTGTGTTCTCCTCGCGCTATCGCTACAACATTTAGAGTGAGTGTTGGCGCCGCGGGAAGTTAATTGGATATCATGTTTGTTTCCTTAGCCCTGCGCCTGACACCTGGATTTGATTTGAGATCAGATGCACCGCGTTGTCCTTTAACCCGCCACGCGCCACATCATGATCGGCAGTTGTTTCTTTTTTTTTCTTTTTTTTTTTTTTTTTGTGGCAGCACGAGGCGTCAGGCTTTGAGAGAAGACTTTTTAATTCACTGCTCCTCTCCCTCTCCCTCCTTTACATTTGGAACAGAACTTATGTACACTTCCTCAGGCGCCATCTGTTTTACCAGTAGTTTCAGTAGGCGGGGGAACAGACACAACAAATATTGTGTGTCTGTGCGCTGGGAAACATTAATTCCCGCGAAGGCTGTATGCTTTGGAGTCTCTCTGTGATTAAGACCGTCTCTTCTGTCAAGATGTCAAAGTTGTGTAAAAGAGAAGTCATCTTCTTTTGCCCTTAACATATCATCTGCTGCCATTTGGTCGCCCGCTTGCCGGATTTCCAAGTGTTTTAGCAGTTGTCTCCGGTGAAACTCTTAAGACGAGGGTGAATTTTCGTTGCCTGGTGACAATCTTGCACCTGCGCCGTGTCTCATCCGTGTCAGGAGTGATGCACGGGGAGGAGTACATCGCCGCTTTGTCTTTACCCTCACAGCTCCCATCTCGACAGTTAAGCTGCGCTGCCGACGTTTTTTCCCTTTTCGTATTCCCTCCTTGTATTCTGAGCATTATAAAGGACAGCGTCCCAGATTGTCACCTTAAGAACCAAAGAAGGAGACACACTTTAAGAATCTCGCTGTCGTGTTTGCTGTCATGGTACCAGTGTGTGACATTAAAGCACTAAAGTCTACATTATCTCCCCGCCGCAGAGAACAAAGTATCACAGCTGTAAGAGCTTTAACTCAGAGCAAACGCGGTGACACATGCTCAACGTTACACCCGATATCAGAATAGTGGCCTGCAACACGAGTGCCGTTCATCTTGGGGTTAAACAGCCACCAGGACTTGACTGTTAAAGAGCATGATTCAGTGACATTGGACTTTATTTATATATTAATCATAAATAATGGGTAGTGTAATAGATAGTGAAAGGGATGAGCTAATGCCTGCTCTTATAGCCACTCTATAAACATGGTCATAGTCCGATGATTATTTCAAGGGAGCTGGTTTGGTGCCAGAGGATATTTAGGAAAAAAAAACAAAAAAACACATATCTGCCCACTCGCTATGTGTATTCTACTCTACCACAGTCCTCATTAAAGATCCCTTCAAGCAAAAAAGCAAAAAAAAAAAAAAAAAAAAGACTTATTTGCTTGCTCATGATCAATTGATTTATACTATAGGCCGGAGCACCAATTTAGGCTCTGAAACTCATTACGTAGTGTGAGTGTGAATATAAATAAAGTCCAAGGTCAAGGCATTTTCACCAAACAATTATAATTTAATGGAGGGAGACCGAGGCCAACGGATGGAAGAGCTCCTTCAT
Source organism: Acanthopagrus latus (assembly GCF_904848185.1). Classification (NCBI taxonomy): domain Eukaryota; kingdom Metazoa; phylum Chordata; class Actinopteri; order Spariformes; family Sparidae; genus Acanthopagrus; species Acanthopagrus latus. The sequence goes on along the minus strand of NC_051047.1, from coordinate 22,018,476 downwards.
TTTATTTGAAAGACGTTCGGTTAGTTCACAGTGTCATCCACTCACTAAATCCAAACCTTATTGTCAAGTGCTCGCTCTCATGCCCCGATCACAGATGGGGTCAAATCTTGTCATATTAACAGCAATAAAAAAAACGCTCTTGCAGATTTCCATTGTTAATGGAAATTGCCTCCATAGAAATAGAAAGAAAAGCTGTTTGCTCATATCCCTCTTTCCTATTTGTATATTAGAAATTTAATACTGAATCACATTTCTTACAGATTAAATTGTGTGACCCGTATGAGTGTTTTCTGATTTGAGGTCTTTGTTTGTAGCTATGGTGAAGATGGTGCGTTAGATTTGGAAACAATAACTTGGTTGAAAGAATTAATTTGGATGACATAACATCATACCATTATCAACAAATTGTGAAGAAACAACATTGTTGACAGTATGTTAAAGCATGTTAACCAGCTAGCTCTGGCCCATCCTGTCTCAAAGTTCAACTCCACTGCAAGAGGTGACAGTAAGAGAGCTCCCTGCAGTTTCAGCTGGGAGATATATAACTGCTGAGTTTGCTAACCAATGAGAACCAAAGTAAACAAGATTAACTTATCAAAAAAAATATCAAGAAAGGAGTTGTTTTTTTTCTTTTGCTTGCTAAACAGAAAAATGCAGTTGTACACTTACAAGCTCAATTGCCCTCTAACTAATCATAAAACACACTCGACGTAAACAAGATAAAAAACAGTCTTTGTTTGTGTTTCCACGATCACATCTGGTTTGGTCAAAATAAACCCTCTGTTCACAGAGTCAGATGTGAAAATAATCCAGCTCTATGTGCAGGTTTCATCTGCTGCTGATGCCCCGCTCTCTCGGGGAGGTCTGTTCCCACTCAGCTCCATGCTGCTAAATAACTAGATCTTTCCCCCAGGAGATGGTGGAGACCAAAATTAGAGCTAAGAGGATTGTGAATATTGGACTAAACGCTCGCCCTTCATCAGTCCAAGTTAGACAAATCAAGTGTGGATCTTACAAAAATAAGTCTAGAAGAACTCATGAAGAAAGTAGATTTTATTGTAAGTCATAGATGCCACAGGTACCAAACTAATCATAGCTTGATTATTCCTTAATACAGCACCTACCCTTTAGTTATCAAGTTACTAATCTAATACCTCATTAGTATCTTACAATTGATGAAATAATATAAAAGTTTTACTTATTAACTGTGAAGCAGCCACTGAGTGTGACAAACTAGTAATACATCATTACTTACTAATTAATTAATCATTAGTTAGTCCCCCAAGTAGATTGATACTAAGTAGTAACTATATAGTCCCTCACAAGCTCATGATCACCTTACTGTAACTTTTTTCCACGATCACGAAGAACTTAAATAGATAGTTCTTCACTTGTTGCTTAATAACTACCTACTAACTCACCACTCTGCTGTTATTTGCGTTGCATTGACGGCGTCTCCTTGCTGAGCTGTGACAGAGGGAGAGTAGCACAAACTGAAATCCTTGAAGGTAAGGAGGGTGATTATTGAGAAAGATTGTTGACTGTTGATGAGTTTCATTCAAAGGCTGTCAAATACCGACACAAAGGATCTATGGAGCGGGAGTCAACAGTCGACTATCTTTCTCAAGAGTCGCCTTTCCTACCTTTGAATCAACTCAGCCAGGGTTTCTGAATGGAGGTCATGGAAGTGAGATCGTATCTAATTTGGATCTTGTTACATTTATTCTACAGAAAACATTGGAGAGCTTACAAAAACCATATACGTCGCGTGGATTGTCGCAATTGAGAGTCGCTTCTGGCAAAGCCCATACATCAGAACCCCATTGCATCAGTGACATTAACTTAGATTACATTATCGCAAATCGTGTATGTGTTTCTTTGAATAAAGAATGCCGGCATTAAACACTACACTGCTTATTGTAATCCTAATGAGATCATTCCTCTCTGCGAATATTGGTTTTAGCCTCTCTAACTACGATATACTGTATGTATTATTCATTTGAAGCTGGCCCCAGAACAATTAGATTGGAGCATTTGCATAGTGGTCGGTCACAAAAGTATCTCTATTGACTAATTATGTCGCTGTTTTCCAAATAATGATAAATTGGCCTTTTTGCTTTTGTTTTGTGTGGCGTTTGTGAAGTGCAGCTTTACTACATTGTCCCGAGGCTGCTCATTCCTCTCTGTCGACTGACGTATTGATTCTTTATTATACAGTAGAGCCTGGATGTCACAGATGCCAACACCCCGGCTCCATTCCGCAGCACCCCGGCGACATTTTTCCTCTCTTTTTCTAATGCGTTTGATTGAATACTCGGCATCATTTTTGCAGCGAGTGGTAAGCTACGGCACACAGGAAATGAGGTGTCGGAGGAGCTTTGTGCATATTACTTTTTCTTCTTCTTTTTTTTTTTTTTTTTTCTTCTCATTTGCTCCACCCGGTGCAAATAAGAAGTTGCAAATAATATTGATTTGCATATCTGAGGCGTTCGATTTGGAGCGAAAACCATGCATTATTCAGGAGGAAATCACTCATTTCCTTTTAATGTTCATGCGGCAGAGTGGGATCTAAAAATATAGGGTTTGACATCAGGTCAAAGAGGCTAACAAGTCAAGTCAGGGCCAGTCCTTTCTTATACTTTGACCGATCTGTATGAGTGCAGGCTTCAGGAATTCACACACAGCTGTGAACATACTATGACATTGGTGTCATTGGTATATTTTCTCAGTATTGTTCTTTAAGCAGAAGCATCTCGTCAAAATGCAGAATTTGATCAGTGACAAACAGATAATAGGTTTAATGAGGTTGTTACATTAATTTAATGGTTGTTGCCTCAGCTAGCCTTACTCATGTTGATGCAACATACATTGTCGCCTCTGTTCACTGTTTGCTGCTGTTGAACAACATGTAGCTTAGAGTTTACAAAATAAAAGATAATCAGACGAGTAATCATGATGTGAGAATCTGATTAGACAGGCCAACAGACCAGCTGTGCGGTTTGGTGTTATATTTAATTAATTTGCTATTATGAATAAATAGCATTTGTTCAAACAGTGTGTGTGTTCTGGTTTTATTAAACAGAGTCGCTCACTGGTCCTGCACACAAACCAAGTGCTACAGAGTAACACGTGCAGTAACGTGATTACTTTTTCTTACACAATGTAAAGCCTGAAAATCTCATTCTCATTACGTTACACGTACTGATCCCAGAGAAGATCCCAGATCCCTGTCCCGTCTCGTGGAGAGATCGTGGACATGTTAGTGTTTGAGCTTGAGATGGGGTAAGACGGCTGGCCTCTGTTTAAAGCAGAGGAGTGCACCTTCCTGTAAGACAAGTCTACAAGACAAGCAGCCAATCCAGTAAAATACAGAACAACAAGGATCATTAATGTACAAACCAGGCTACTGAGGACATTTTATGGAGGGAAACACGAGAATGCTCTTGATTGGCTCTGTCAGTTTGGCCTCCGTCCAAGTCAGCATGTGTTTAATGTGCTGAGGACCAGACTGACCGTGTAAAGCTGCCGAAACAAGCAAGAAGTGAAGATGGCTGCAGTATGGACCTGGCAGAGCGTCACCAAATGCTGGCCATGCATATGCACAAACATGCAAAGGCATTCACATTTTTTTTCCCACCTGGGAGATGATCGGTTTGTATGTGCCCCCCTGCGATTAGCCGGGAGTCAAATGACTGCTCACTGTCCCACGACATCAGCATCCTCCCTATTTTGTACTAAAAATCTCATCGTGCAGTACTTTTCTTCTTTTAATTTCCGTGAAGAATATCAGTCGTCAGAGGTTCTGACTCGGGGGAAATATTACCAATGCCGGTGGTCAGTCAAATAAAGCTAAATAAGCTCTTTTGGCGGAGTACATCTTTTCAAATGCCAAGGATCTAAAGGTCACACGGGGAAATTATTCTTTTAGAGCATCCTTCCTGTTCAGACCACTGCAGCTTTCGAGAGTGGAAGAGGCTGGAAGGGTGAGCTGCAGTGTACTACTGGTGAGAAATGGCTGTGATATTACTTAACTCTGCTCTTGTTTACCCCAGTGCACTTTATCTGCTCACTTAGTTACCATGGAACTGGACTTGCTGAGAGTCTCCGGATGACGCACGTTGTCAAGAGACAGCTGTGGCTCAGCAGGTGGAGTTGGATCATCCACTCATCACAGGTAGTTGAAGTCCCATCGTGTCTTACCCACATGTGGAAGTGTCAAGACAGCGAAGCCCGAACTGCTCCCGATGGTTAGGGTGAAAACAAAGTGTTTGTGGGCTTGTGGATGGAGGGAAAAAAAAAAAAAAACTCTAAGTGCTTCAGATAAAAGCATTTCATAATTGTAATTTATTTAATAGCATTAGAAACAGCAGCGATATGATGGGCTGGTAGCGAAGATGTGTCGCCGTGCTATTGGATAGATGCGCCCGGCTGACGTGAGCAGTCGGTATCAGTTGGCAGGCCCAGATAATGACAGGCACTCATGAGTGAGCTTGAGTGAGAGGGGTGAGTTGAAAGGATGGTATGAGAATTAGACCTAACGACTGAGCATGTGAAAGAGTCGCCTTCCTGTATGGAGCTGGAGCTTCACGTCAACATCGGAGCACATCTGGGAAAATGAAAACATTCTCTGTTGTGGCTGGTTCTTAGGAACTGCTTGTTGTTGATTTCGGATAACTCTACAATAGTGAGTAGCCAGTCAGCGATCCCTTCCACAACTGTGCTAAGGCATACAAAAAAAGGAAACAGTGTGTCTGACACTCTGTTTTTGCAGGAAAACAGTATAACTGCTGCATTAATATACTTTAAAATGGCAATTTTCCTTCTGCTTCATTAAAAAATTCCAGATGTTTATTCACTGGACATGAGATGTTTCTTATACTATCGTCCAGGACGATTCCATATCCACGTGTGTGTGCTGAATATTGGACCAGGATTGGCATCTGGACAGCTTGTCATCTCTCAAATCATGTTCCCTAGGTCCACCTCTTAAAATCAGGGTCACAGAGAAGATGCACTTTCAGCCAGGGGCCAAATTCACATAGTGGCCATTTTCCCCAGCAATCAAGAGAATAGACAGGATAATGAAAACATCTGGCCATACTTGGAGGTAAAACAACATATGTGGAAGTCCTGTTAGTGTCCATTAAACCAGCATAAACTTCATTAAAAAATATCAACGCTCATCTTGGACACGTTTATTCAAACCCGGTAGTAACGCACGGGATGTAGTGAAACGGTAATGGCAACTAGGAAGGGGCTCAATGCTAACGTTAGCTAATGGGTTATCAAATATGTAGTTTCACTCCCAAATGTAGATTGTCTCTATCCACCATCTTTTCAGTGGGCAATTGGTTCCTAACAGCTTGTCTGAAAAGTTTATACTTGTGGTTTCCTCACAAGAAGTCCACCACTCACACATTTGATATGCTGTTTAACCTTCAGTTTATACTCTAACCTAATGTCCATTGTGAGTATAAGATAAATCAGACTGTGTAAAAGTGTATATTTTCACTCAGCTCAGTTGTGTAAGGGGGTAAATTGTTCTCTGCTGCCTACCCAGGTGTATTTGTTCTGGTGTATAAGGCAATATGTCAAAAGGTTAGTTTTTGTTGCCTGCAGGCGAAGTGCTGCGCTTGAAGCACAGAGTAATGAGTGGAAGCTGCTGTACTGCTGTCTGTGCTGTTTCTGATATTTTGGCTCAAGTTCAGAATCACCAAAAAGCTTTTGCACTCTCATCATGCCCGCGATTAGATCAATGATCTATGTAAGATTAATAATGAGGTTAGGGTTGAAAAATGGAGTGCACACAGTAACTAATGTCATTGTAATTGTGGGATTCACAGGCAAAAAGGACGGTTAGCTACCATTATAAAGACATTATAGGAAGTCTATGCTGATGCTGCCTCGGGTCAGGCATCGAGGTTTTGCCACTCTGATCGTCAGCTTGAGTTAAATTAAAAGAAATACATCTTTATTTCTTTGGGATGTGATGAATCTCTTAACACGGAAGTTCTAGGAGGCTCTCCTGCTGATCGCTGCTCTGTTATTTTCTTTAAAGGAATTCATTATTCCGCGCAAACTGGCAGCGGATCAGATTAGCATGATTATCATAATGAACGTAGCCACTGAAATTCTCCCCTAGAAGCCTCTCACTTTTTACATGCAATAGAGGTATTACTCCTGGCCCAGCTGATTCCTCCTCGTGCATTCCTCAAAGTAGGCAAACAGCAGCATGATTTTTAATTAACATGTTCTTATATCTAAAAATCTTTGCCGGCTGCCTCGGCAGTTTGCGATGCTTCATTGAATGAAGGATGAAAAAAATAAAAGGTCAAATATGACTCAGGACTCATCCTTGATGCTGACCTGCTGCACTGCATGGGTCACATCTAAAAAAAAAAAAACTTCCCTGCAGATGATTTGTCGGGCATAAATCTCATCTTCAGTACGAGCTGAATGCAAGGATGTGTTCGCTTGCAGCAGGCGCCGGTAATAAATGTGGAGTATTTAGACTAAATGGGGATGTTTCCTTTAATTTATAGTTGCGTTATGGGGAAATAAGACGTTTATAAATATTGATGCTGGACTTAAATGTTTCCCGTTTTACCTGAATAAGCACGTCGTGGTATCATTTTTTAATTCTTTTTTTGCAAGCGTACCAGGGGAACGTCTGCCACCAACTCAAGGTGTTATGATTAAACTGGTATTTAAAGCGCGCTTGCCCATTTCATCCGCGGACATTATTCATTTATCAAGCCATTACTGAGGATGTAATGGAGGTTTATACATCAGCAATTGCCAAATACAACAGGGACCTACAGCCATTAATGTGTTTTCAGAGTGTTTATCTATCTATCTATCTATCTATCTATCTATCTATCTATCTATCTATCTATCTATCTATCTATCTATCTATCTATCTATCTATCTATCTATCTATCTATCTATCTATCTATCTATCTATCTATCTATCTATCTATCATTTTAACGGATGTGTCGTCAGGCTCCAAGAGCAAACTTTCATTAGCTGCAGCTAAACACAACCAAATGTAACTTCCTGGAGACAGAAAAGTTGATGCCTGAGCTTCATCCCCAGGCTGTCAAATGCCGACACCTCCGGTTGGCAGCTCGCCTCAGACGCCAACCCCAGAGCATCAGATTTAGACGACCTGGGGGATGAGACTCAAAAATCAGCTCTCTTTCTCCAGGCTGAATAGGTGTTTGCACTTCCTCCGGCTGATTAGACCTCTCAGGACCGTGTCGGCGTCTACAAGGTGCGCTTGATTAACGACACTTGTTTTGCTGCATCTGTAGCTTTATCATTCTTATTAGGTTATGTCGTTTTGGTGATCTCCCATTATTTCCAGCGTGAGTCTACCTGTTGTCGGCCTGAGCAGCCGACCTAATCAGCCAGAAGTAAAAGGAGAAGAAAACGAGAGCTTTTAAAACAGAGGGTCCCCTTTTTTTAAAAAGTCTGCTGTGAAAAATGCCCATTCTATGATACTGAAATGAATAAATATAAGTTTATTTTTAAGATAAGAAAATACTTTATTGATCCCTCACTGGGTAAATTGACTTGGTGAAAACAGCTCAAGAGTCGAAAGCAGGGGGTAAGCAATGCATGAATGGAGGATAAAAATGAAAAAAACAGATGGAGCAAGAAAGAAATGAAATAGATAGAAACAAAGTAATAGCAATAATGACTAGAAAGCTGAATTAAATGCTGCGAGTGATACGTAGAATACACAATATACTGTAAGTGGTAAATTAGACTGAAAATTGAAACTATAATCAGCCAAATTTGATATTGACAAGAAAAGTTAAAGTTGTGATAGGACAGATATACTATTATGATAATTGGAACGATGAAAACATATGGAAGAATAATATTCAGACTATCTTCACTCTATTCGACTTTCATTTACAGACACACACTGTTAATATGAAGGACATGTACAAACATATACAGTATATTCTTAATGTAACAATTCCTATACAGATCATGCAGACAGGAGATATAGTATATGAGGATTAAAAAGAATTAAAAAGTAAATACATACATAGAACATTTTTACCTTGTGGTTTGAATACATATATAGGGCGGCTGTGGCTCAGCAGTTAGAGCTCAGCGTCTTGTTATTTCGAAGGCCTCTGGTTTTTTCCTCCGGTCTTCATGTCGAAGCGTCCTTGGGCAAGATACCCAACCTCTAAATCGTTCCCGATGTGCTGGTCGGCACCTTGCATGGCAGCCACCGCCATCAGCGTATGAATGCATGTATTAATTACTCTAAGCCGCTTTGGATAGAAACGCCTGCTAAATGCTGTGAATACATACAGTATATAAGCATATGATTGAAACCAATTGAGGAGGAAAATGATTTTTTTTTGGTTTTTTTCCCAAGGTTGTTGTTGCTGCATTTGCTTTACGACTTTAAATGTAGAATTGCAGTTACGTGATATTTGACCTTGCAACACGCAGTAGTTACACTAATGTATGTATTTGCTCTTGAGGATTCTAATCTCCCAGATAATCATCACTAATGGCCCAGAGGGTGCTGCAATTACTTTTGCATTTTTCTGTTTATTTGCCCTTTTGTTTTTTTTTTTCTCCCCCCCCGAGCTTAAACACAACGTATTGCATTCAGCCTTGGTCAGGCTGTAACCAGAGGTGGCTTAAAGTGACCTCATGTGAACTGGACATACAGTATGCAGGGTTTGAGCATCGTTTGGCACTTTGGAACAGGAAGGAGATAAGAGCTGCGGCACGGCTGTCGGAGGATGGGTTTCGTGACACAGTGTACCATCCTGTATGTACGACTTTGAGCAATCATCCAACATAGTACAGTAGTTTGGGAATTGACGGAGGCATCCTGAGCACCTCAGCCGTTGAGAGACCATCTGTGTATCCCTGCATGACAGATCAGAGCCGCTGAATATTCATGCGCCATCCCTCCCCTTATCACATTAGATTAGAACCCATGTGGCGAGGAGGCAAGGGGAGAGGCTGACAACGCCGTAACGTTGTCAGGGACCCTTACAGCTGCGTGTTAAATAGTACATTTGCCAAATGGACACGTGCTATTGTGTGGCACCGGGCTGGATGTTCTGTGACAGTGTGTCCTGTTCTCTGCAGCGAGGAAACTTTCCTGCGTATTTTGTAACAGCTACACGCCGGGATCGCCCACTTAGTTGAGGCTGATTTCTAAATTTAAGAAATGGAAGCGTTTCAAAAAAGGATATTTTCGCTTTTACTCTTTTTTAAAAAAGATAGCTGATTTAAAAGTGTGTAAATACAGAATGCACCGGTGACATTTGAAGACAGAATCCCTGGTGTTTAGCAAGCGATGATCATTAAGAAAACCGAGTAAAGCCTTTTATAACATTTCTTTTATTTTCTGTTTACTGTATGGATGACGGATTTACAAACAGATTCATCCGAGTGAAGCCATGCGTGTGTGTGTGTGTGTGTGTGTGTGTGTGTGTGTGTGTGTGTGTGTGTGTGTGTGTGTGTGTGTGTGTGTGTGTGTGTGTGTGTGTGTGTGTGTGTGTGAAAGGAGCGCTCGCATCAAAAAGTCCCTTCCAAAAAGGAGCTCGGAGAGAAATGAAAAGAGCGTTGCTTTAAACCCATTCCCAGCAGATGAGGCTGCCAGTTTGCTCATGTATGAAATATGAACTCTCATAGACAAGGTCACTTGGGTTTGACTCACCTAAATATGGCATAGAAATAGTGTGAATCACTTGGGCCTGAAGAGATAGCCAAGAAATATTCATCAGAGAGGCATATCTCCTGCTACCCTTTAAAAGCAATAAAAAATGCTCGGGAGGAGGAACTAATATGAGCCATCATTGTGTCAATACAGACGCACATCTACTTGTCCACATCTCCCCGTCTGTAAATCAGCAGGGGGATGGCAGCCCTCATTGTAATAGCCACATTAACTGCGGTAACTCTTACCTTGCAAAGTAGAAATAGATGTTGTGAACAAGTCACCGCCCAGTCAAGATGGTCCAAATGTGCCGGGATGTGAGCTCTGAGGGGGTGGGAGAACTCCGGGGGGATTGTTACAGATCCCATCACGCGGGCGATAAATCTTCCCATTAAGTGGCTGCGGCGGCACGCTGGTAATTGATATCAATGTAGTTGGGGTGGAGATGTGACACATTTACAGTGCTGGTGCACTGGTCAGCTGTGTTTTATGTGCTCTTGTGGCTGCCACATGAATGAGGGTCACCTATGTGCCTCATGAATCCTTAAACAGCTGCTCGCCGCCGCTCGCCTGGCTGCCGGGGAGGAGTCGGGTGGTTTGTTATGGGATTTCACTGGCGCGTCTGCAAAAGAAGCAGTGTGGCGAACATCTGTTGTGTGTACAGAACAATGCTGTGAAGTATAAATATATTTGCATATGCATAGGTTCGCCAACATCCTATAAAAGAGGTCTTGAAGTATCAGCACTTTGCTGACAAAAAAAAAATATGTGGAAGAAATTGTTTACCTTCAGAAATTACAAATGATGGCGACAATGAAATATGCAAATTAATTTAACATATGGTATTCAGTCTCCCACTGTAAATGCTGCTCCATATGCAGAAATGAACATTAAAGCGCACTGGGTTCAGCAGTAAACTGATACATGAATTATTAAGGTGCATTATGTAGTTTCGGGGAAGATATGGTTCGTGCCTAAACAAACTAAATTAACAAACTTTTCATTTTAATGACCAAATAAACAAACTTTAAAGGACAACACAGTTTCATGCTGTTTTATATTGTTAATATGTGGCGGACCCTGCCACCTTCCCAGCTTCAAACAGAGTTCGTGGGGACCTTATCTTCCTCTGACAACAGCTTCTTTATTCAGTTAAGGACAAAAAAAAACATATTCCTGAGTTTGTATTAGTTAGAATTTCTTCTCCAAAACTATGCAGTGGCCCTTTAATGCTGAAAACAGATGAAGATTCAGCTCCCTGACACTGTCCGCTCTGGTTCTTCTCTTCAGGTGCACAAGAGGTGGTGATCAGATGTCCCCTCAACCACATACAGTGCATCGGGACAAAAAAATGCATCCACTTCAACAAGCTGTGCAACGGGGCGAGAGACTGCGACGACGGCTACGACGAAGGAGTCCACTGTCGAGGTAAGACTTAACGGCGCTCTCACATCCCGGCTCTTTTTTTTTTCCTTTTTTTTTCAGCCTTGGGTTTAGAATACATAAGCGAATGGGTATTCTCATTATTATGTTAATTAATCAGATTGCGCTCATCTTATTTGGATTATTAAGATTGTGAAAGTTCCCCCCCGCACACGAAATCTGCATTACATTTGTAAAATATACAGCTGTGGAAGAAATGCCTTTGTTTTAATTCCTGGTTAATGCGCTTCGACTAAGATATTCATTAGACCAAACTTCAGTCAAGTAAAGTGAAGCGAGAGCGTGCTTGTCGTTGTCTGGAGGAGTTAAAGCACCATTCAGTCTCTCCCTTGTCTCGCTCGGATTCAGCTCTTTCAGGCTCGTTGCTGGCCTCGGCTTTTTACTTTCAAACTTTTGTTGCTGCCAAGGTCACTTTGCGTCATCCTTCCTGTCAGAGCAGGAAAGACGCGCAGTGGGACGGTGGCACCAGGTGACGTGTTGTGCACGAGTTTTTGTTGTTGCTCGCATTCTTCTCAACTATAGCAAGCTGCTCAGGACACCTGGCTCCTGTGATAAGGCGATGTCTGCATCCTGATCGCTGCGGTGCTGGCACTACAGTGGCCCCTGTCTGGCAGAAGCCGCAACCTATTTTGCCCTGTAAGACAGTTGAAGTCATGCTGGGTTTTGTCTCTGTGTGAGTGCTAGGTGCAACAACAGGCTAGCCTCTGACTCACTGTTGTGAGGAGTCCAAACGCCTGTTTGTTGGCATGAAGCAGAGAGCTCTTGCTCCAGTGTTGCACTCCTTGCACTCTGGTTTGCGGCGATGAACCTGCTTTGAAAGCCTGCCTGGATTAAATCACACTGAGTGAAGCGGGAAGACGTGGTAACGATATGCAGCGTGTTTGTTCTGGTTTAAAAATCACCATTTGTTAGCCCCTAGAAATGCACCTCAGATAACCACCCATACGTTCACATTAATACATGATGTGGGCTATGTACATTTACATCTCCTGTTTCTGACCTGACTTCCATATCGGATGATGGAGGGAGCAGAGGTGGAGTTAAACAAAGATGGCTGCCAAACTAGTGACTGCAGTTCAAGTATGTGTTTCTTCAGTTCTGACTACTCGAACAGAGGAGGTGGCCTAAGACATTACTTAACGCGCAGCCCTGACGACTCTGAAACTCAGATGTCGCACGTGTCCGTAACGACTCTGTAAGGACACTCCCACACAGCGTTTAACATCCTGCAACTCCCCTCCAGTTAGTTAGAACTGAAGAAGCCTCTTGGATGAGAGCTGAAATGTCTTCGAGAGACTGGAACAAGTCCAGTTGCCTACGATACAGCACCTAGAATGTTTCAACATGTGCAAGCGTGACAACCACTGGATGTTTTTATTGAGAGACCACAGCGTGTCTAAGCAGGGAACCGGTGTGTATGTTGAGGGAGGCCTCGGGCCAGTTTCCAGCCGTGTTTGTGATAGCAAAGACTGGTTATTTTTGATGAGATGTTGGGACACGTCCGTCTGTGTTTGTGGAGCCAAGTCGGGAGATATCCATCCATGTCTGTGCTGATGATATGTTATCAGAAGCAGGAACATCTCCATCCATGGCGTCCAAACCAGGTGTTCTTAAGGAGACTTTTTTTTCCTGACGCTAACCAAGAGGTCTTTGTGCCTTGTCACAACATAAAACTACAAAATTAGACCTAAAGAAACATAAAGTTGCAGCATGAAGAAATAAAAAGTTTCTGAATACCAATGGGTTTTCAGACTGTTGTTATGTTATGTTAACTACAACTTTTCTCAGGGCGTTGAGATCTGTAATAGAAGTATGAGGGCGTAAACTTGACACTTCTTTCAAGTGAATTGTGCCTGAGCCGCAAATGATCCTCGGGGCTAAGACCTTAAGGTCGGCTCATTGAACCAAACAGCAAAGCGGGATAAGAGGCCTGCAAGACTGGATCAAATATCGTGTTCAAGTCATGTCAGGTTTAATGAGAATGCAAAAAAAATAAAAAAAGCAACCCGGGAGAAACGCTGGAGTCAGCTCGGGTAGAACACGCAGGCGGTTTCTTGCAGGCTCAGATGTCTTCCGTACAGCGGGAGCGTGGCGGCGCAGAGAGACATACGCCTGTTAATCCACCGATGCCGGAAGGACGAGGTGATAAAAATCTAAATTAAGAGCAGCTTATGCCCCTTTATGTTCACGGGAGCAGTACGGGAAAACACACACAACGATGAGTATTCATACCCCTTGCAACTTGTAAATGACTCCCTCCATTACCGAGCTCCTTAAAGGAAACTGATTAGACAAATGTTCTAATTCACTGCTGGCTTTCATTTGAAAAAAAATAAATAAATAAAATAATAACAGCAGTAAGCCTCACCTTGCAGCATTTCACTCGGAGCATCAATGACTCATTGGCCAGCGTCTCCGAGAGGAAGTGAAATAAATTTGAAAGGAAAGAAGGTCAGACAAAGAGTAGTTTTTAATTGGAATTCTGTTCTTTTTAATCTTTCTTTATTGTGGGAGAAAAAAAGCAAAGACGTCCTGGATCCTTCTCCAGAAGTAAATTGCAGCGTCGTGCCACCTCAGAGACTTAAGTGCAAAAAAAATATGAAAAGGTTTTTAATCGCACAAAACTTTCCCCCTTTATTTTCTTACTTTGCAAGTCGGCCTTGAACCAAGTGGAAAACAAAACAATGAAAGCTGATTTTTCTTCTTCTTTACTTTTCTTTTCCTTCCTTGTTAGAAAGAATAATAGCAATCATACAATCTGATTGTTATTACTTTTGATGAGAAAGACAATTAATTTATCTTATAATGACTACCTAAAGCGCTCTTGATATGTTAATAATCATAATAAACCATCTACCAAAAAAGCACTTTTCGGATTGACTTTTTAAGTTTTTTCGTTCGCCTCTCCAAAGAGTTCAATCTCCTACGCAACACATTCATTGTTGCGACACAACATTTGATCCTTTTCACAAGTAATTCTGGTTTCAACACCTCCGCTCTCCACTCATGCAAACTTTATTTTTCCTCAACTCGACTTTAAAAAATGCGACGAGCCGAACGATGGCTGGAGCCTCGCTGCATCCAGGAGCATGTGTGCTCTCGTATGCATCACTTTTAATTTGGAAGTGCTGCATTTGCATTTGAAATGTTTTCTTTTTCGCTCAGAGCGTCGGGGTTAGAATGTCAGCGATCTTTAAAGCCCAAGACTACCGAACAGTAGATCTGCTGCATATTTCATTCTGTGTGATGCTCCACGCTTCTTTTCTACCGTGAGGGCAACTTTCATGTTTTGCTAATTTTTGTTGTAAATTGAGAAGTGAAAAAAGTTGATATTGTTAATATTTTTCATCAAGTGATCTGTTGTGTCACGCACACATGCAATTCTTCTCGTGTTAGATAAAGACATACCGGCTTTTAAACTGCTTTCTGTGGCTCCAACAACATCTTTTCCACTTTCCTTCATTTTTCGCCTGCCTTGCCATGGCCTTGCACAAACCCCTTAAGGGATTTGACATTATTCTTGCCAAATACATATCATTTCCCACGTCGCTTGTCGGTGGGTAACATGGCACCTCTGTCTTCTAAACTCCCTTCAAAAGGCACTTTTCTGATGTGTGATCTGAATGCTAACAATGAACCTCTCAATGCAACACTGCAGTCAGCTGCTTTGACTTCTTTGCCTAAAGCAGCAGAGAGATTGATTCTTTCACAAGGAATAAATTAACGAGGAAAGAAAAAAAAAGGGGGAAATTTGTCTCCTGCAGTCTTTCGACACATTTTTTTTTTCTTCTTCTTTGATTCCACGGTAAAGATACCACTCTGAGTTCGTGTGGGGCCGACCCGTCTGCTTAAGTTCACTTGGGGAAACACACCGTACAGTACGCTTAGTCCCGCATGGACGAACCAAACTCTCTGGGAAGCAGGAGGAATTGAGGTCACCAAAGAGAAGTTTTTAGGCAACCAGCTGGGTCTCTCGCAAAACTTTTTTCCCTCCCTTTCCTGCCCACCTCTTATGAATATACATGCCGAAACATCCCGAGAGGCCTTGATATGAAGGTGCCCAGATGGAAAACCACCAAACTCTTTTTCGCTCACCTTCAGGAAAACTTGCTCATTCGTAATCGCACGCTCGCGGCTGTGCCACGGGAATCTCTGAAGTCTGTTCTGCTTGCACCGAGCGAACCCTAAATAAACATAATTCGGCATCAGTCGTCATATGTTATCTCCAGGACTGTCCGGGAAAGTTAGCAATAAACAAATGTCTTCCAAATGAGCATAGTTGTGAGAAACAGAACAGCCTGGAGCTTAAAAGACTGAGTTTGGAGACGTTGGCTCGGTCTCACTCACAAGATTTGAAAAATGAAAGCTTAATTTCGATGCTTAATCCATGTCTGCTCGAAGTGTTTACTCAATATTTTGCGCTTGTTCACCAAAAATGTGTTACATGTTAAATTTGTGCTAAAACAAAGAATTGTTTTGTTTTGGTTTGTTTTTTTGGTTTTTTTTTTGTTCTGGGAACAAACCAAGACAAAATGATCAAATGGAAATTACAGTCAGAGCTTTGCTGTCGAGTTCTTTTTTTTTCATTCCGCTCTTTAGAAACAGTGAAGAATTGCGACTGCAGAGTGGATCGTGATAGCAACATTTACAGCAGTATCGTCGCGGATCACTGATAGAATGATGCCAACTCAACGCTGTCACACTGCTGTCTGTCTCGCAGAGTGTCAGCGGTGCAGCCTCGACTAGGTACAGCATGTAAAATGACTTAACCGGGTGATAAAAGATAGATATGTGGCTTAACATTCCATTTACTGTTCATTACCACCACAAATTGTTTAAAGTCTGACATTTAGATTGTCATTTAGTTATGCTTTAACTGTTTAAAACATGTGAGCTTCATTATAAACCCATTGATGCCAAATGACTGTATTTGGTGTGTTAAGGTAAAGCTACACAGGATTTTTTTTTTTCTGTTAGAGGTGGAAATACTAAATGTGCTGTGGAAACTGTCAAGACAAGAATCAAAATGCCTCAGCCTCGGTTGGTGGAGAACGATGATTTTCTTTCCAAAAGGCAAAAAGAGACATAAATAAATCAAGAATATGAAATAAGTAAAGTGAGTGCTGACTCTTTTGCTAAATTTCAGATTTAAACTGGATGAAAGACTGTTTTACTCAAACTGAATCCAGCGTTACCAAGATTTAAATATGAATCCTTTTAGTTTTTAAAAACACAGTTGTGTCTGTGTCTTACTGTGATTCGTTTTCATTCACACAAGGTCACTCATTTTATGACTTTTAAAAAAAGAGGAACTCTTAAGAGAAAACAGCTTCATCTGGTCCTTTGTGATCACGGCTTTTAAGAGAAACCTACCTGAAGCCTCACACTTTGTAGGTTATGTCGAATTGATCAATGAATCTGTGCTGAACTCAGCACTTAAATGCTGCAACAGAAACTATACAATCCCACTGCGCGCGTTAATTGGGTAAAGTCTGTCTTTCTGATATTTCTTTTTCCGACTTAAGTTTCCTCAAGTAGTAATATTATATGATATTATGATAGTGGTGGTGAAAAGACAACAGCAGTTTTGACTAGACCATAGAAATTATTTTTACAAACCAAAAGCATTAAAAATATGCTGTACGTGCCACACAAATTCTATATTCACATTAAAAAACATATCTTTTTCACATAGAAGAATGGCCCTTACTTACATAAAACTGTCTATGGAGTAGATAAATGGAAATGTGAGGTTGGTGCTACATGCCCAGAGGAAACTGGTCACTGTTGCTCAAAAGGTAAAAAACCTACAACACCCAGAATGCACTGCACCTTCCAACACTCCTGCTGATGGATTACCTACTGCAGGTGGTGCCTGGCTTCCTTTTTTCAAAACCGACTGCCTGCTGGTCACAAACAACGTCACACTACAACTAAACAGACACATTTTTGGCAAGAAATAGACAATGATCCGAATCGGGGTCCATATTTAATCAGAATGACCTTACCTTCATACCTTAAAGAACTCTGAACTGAACTGATTTCACAGTTCAATCAGAGTTCTTTAAGCCTCCGTTTTCACAGTCCAGGAACAATATCACAGCCAGTTACTGGCTGTATGGCAGTTACAAACTGTCTAGTTCGATCCGAGAGAGAGGGAGAGGAAGAGGAGGGAGAGAAAGGTGGCTGTTCCTGTCCTTGGCCGACCACACTCTTTGTGTAGGTGGATGCCAGCGTACAAGAACGCGGAACAACAATCCATAGTTGACACAACAGCACTGAAATGGGGGGGTTCTGGGTGCAGGTGAAAATGGAGAGAAGTTGATTGCTCAGCAGCACATACAGACGCCGTGGTGACACAGAGCTGGTTGGAAATCGGCGAGATTCCTGTTTAAAGATCCTACATGTTGGCTTCAGTCACTCGTATGCTGCTGTCTGAGTGTGAATGCCCAGGCAGATCATCAGCATTAAGTTTTATGAGCCAGATGCATGGTATAAAACATCACAGCCTGGGCTCAGGTTTTCACAGCAGTGTGAATATTGGCTCGAGCAGGGGGCTATGAGATTTTTTTTTTTTTTTTACATGACCTTGCAATACCGTGCTTCAGCCATCATAGGGCTGTTTTAGTTATTTTTTTCTTACAGTGCACATGATGCAAAGGTAGGAGAGCACGCACCTGGGAGCTGGAGCGAGCCAGCAACAGTAATTACATGAAGATCCACATTAAAAATGCATGTTACTTGTGATTCTTGCTCGAAAATACCAGCAAAAAACAAAACAAAAAAACCCAAACATCTGTTGCTGTGTGCAGTCTGTGTGGAGAGTGCAAGGAAAGAGCGGTTCTGCTCTGATTTTTTTTTTTTTTTTCTCCATCATATTTTTTTGCAAATACTGTCACAGGAGCGAGCATTTTAGCTCTCACTGACGAAAATAGCACACAGCCTGAATCAACAACCATTTAAGTTATTGATTTTTAATGGTGGTTGATGTTGCCCGGGGTCGTCCTCTGCGTCTTCTGGTTACCTGAACTGAAAAGCAATTACGTCGCGACCGCAGTCCCTTCCTAATATGTCTGTGAATGTGAGTGAATGTTTGATTTTTCGGGGGGCAGTTGCACGCGTGACGAGGTGTCTGCTAATACGGCGACGACATGCAGTTCACGTCTGTCACTTCTGCTGACATTTAGACAACACATTAATAAGCACCCTGGTATTTTTGGTCCCCTGACTAGGCTCCACCCTAAACCATTACGTTCATCATTAATAAGCCCGTTCAGTAATGGCTTGTGATTACTTGACATTTACCGCGGAATCCGTCACCGTTGCGTGTCGAGCGGCGTCAAAGTGTGGAGGGGTGGAAATGCTGCCTCACACAGAAAAAAAACAAAAAACAAAACAAAACAAAAAAAACAGGTCAATTTGAATATCAAAACAGCGACACAATGGATATAATTCACGCTTTGTTAACCTTTCAGCCTGTAGAAGAGCAGTGAGGCCTGTGAAGCCGGCTCAGACGGCTCGAGTCGCACTGCAGAAACCACCAGCGTGAGTGACTCGACTCGCGCTCTATATAGACACATCCAGAGGCCCCCTTCTCCACTGTAGTGCTCTGTTTAAGCTGTCACGCGGGTGCTCGCTCTCTCAATGCCAATGAAAGAGCTGCTTCGCTGCTCACAATACAAGCAGGGCTGCCACAGTTATTGCTGGCGCTCGCTATTCCATTTCATCCTCATGTAGCCTCTGATGCTGAGCTTTTTTTTTCTCCCCCCCACTGGGGGAGTTTGTTGCTCCCCAATCTCTCCGCTCTCTCTTTGTGCGAGGCTTTTAAGTGTATTCTCCGAGGGGGGAAAATAAGATCAGTGTTCTGTTTCAGCATTTTAATATCTATTCTGTCTAAATTTGCTTCACACAAGGTGAATGAGCTGTAATTCTCTCCATGTGCTCCTACCATTGTATGAATTTGTGGGTTCTGAATGACGTCGGCGACACTGATGCTGATGACGGGGCTCACGCGTGACCCGAGTGTTGTGTCAGTCAGTGCGCTCAGTAGACGCTGGGTCAAGCAGTCCAGTTTAAAGAATGGGTAGGAAGCTCGAGAGTGTCATGCAAAATGACAACCATCCAATGTTCAGTGCTTTTAGTGGGCTGAAGAGCTCTTTTAGTGACAGGCCTGTTACGCCGAGATGCTCTTCTGAGAGATTGAGGAAGTCTTTTGTACCGGCTGCAGTGAAGTTTTTTTTTAATAATGAACACTGCTGCTGACTGTCACTGTCAGCCCATCTAAGTACTGTCGAATGTTGCTCGCCACGAATATGTTGAATATTATAGGGTTCACTATTTATTATTTACATGTACATTTTCACTGAGGGCCTTTAGCAGACGCTTTCGTCCAAAGCGGCTAACAATAAGTATGTTTGTCGAGGCAGAATGAAGTATAAAGCTTGAAAATGCGTTGTCACAACGCTGGAAGCAGGAACACGACATGAAGACTTTTTTTTTATAACTAAGTGTTTCTCACAGAACGGCGATGCTACAACAAGTGATGATCTTGCATAAGATACACTTCAGTGAGGTAGTTAGCGTCTAACTTAACAGGTACTTGAACAGTATAAAATGCAGCTCGTGACAAAAATGTGCCAGAATATCTCAGTTCAACATTATCAGTAAATTCATCGTTTTTGCCTCATCGCCGAGAATTGAGACCTCCAGGCTTGTGAAGCAACTTGTCCTGGGTCCTTGTCTGGAGAGCTCACATCACTTTTGAGCTTAAATAATAAAAAAAAAAATCACTGTTTTCTTTGAATTGATCTATTTAGACTTGTATCGTTTTAAGTTGGGGGTCAATCTCGTCACTGAAAGCATAAAAAGTCCATTACAGCTGTTGCTCGTACCTGCTGTGGATTAAATACATGGATGCAGGAACTAGACTTGCCGAGGGGGCTGCAGCATGCCCCAAAACAAGGCTATAACATGCCGAATTTACAAGAAGACCCAAATGATTAAAAATGTGTCAGGAACAGTCCTTCATAAAGTTGGGAAAGCTCCTCCTGACTCAACAACTCACAAAATTGAGTGATTTTATAAGGGAGTCTGGGGGATTTCTCCCCCTCGTCTTCTCTTTGCTGTTGTTGACCGTGGTTGATGTGGCTGCTTTGACCTGTAGTACGTTTGTGTTCCAGCATGTTTGTCAAAAGTTCAACATTCTCAAATTGTTGTTAATTATTTGTGGATAATGTTTAGTCACGTGTGATTCTGGCCAGTTTAATTCATAGGAAAAACCTGAATGCAACATATAGACCGATCCCTCAGTACCAGCAGCTGTGACCGACTTCCCAGCATTCCCGGTTGGATTTTAAATGCTGGTTACATATTTAGCCTTGATCCGCAAAAAGAAAAGACTTGTAATATTAATAACTCTGTTCATGACACTGAGAGGAAAGACGAAACAATGTCACAAATTGCTACCTGGAGCATATCTGTTTGCAATTAAGTACGCGATCGGACGTTCAGTGTCAACCTGTGTTGATCTCACTCACTCTAACAGAAAACATCAGCAAAAAGGATCCTCTGAGTACTTTCTGTACGTTGCACTCCACAATGACAGCCTCTCTCAACGTATTTGATTCAGAAATACGTGGATCTATTTCTGCCACGTCAGGGTAATCCGGACTTTTATGCAGCGACGATTTCCATGTCACAGCACAACTTGTCAAAGGCAATGGGTTTGCCCTCCGCAGAGAAAGCACTTATTTAAGCTGTTTGGGGGATTTAAATTATAGTCGCCTTCTAGAGTACATTGGCTTGAAAAGTTAAAAAAAACAAAATCTCATTACTGACGTCGAGGCGAGGAAGCATTGTCTCCCCGGCTCATCTTCCCCGGCAAGCACATACCTTAATCGTTTTTTGTTTTTTTTTTACTTTTTTTTCTTCTTCTAACTCTCTCTGACATTATGACGCTAAAAAATAATACCGAAAGCATTAACGCACTTTTGTCTTATGATAAAGCTTCTGAAAAATAAACAATGTCAAACACGCACCTTCCCTCCCACACCCTGCCTCCGAACAACATTCAATTATCTCACTTGATTAACTTTTCATTACGACAACTCAAACAAACAAACACTTGGGTGAAGGGGACCCGTGATAAGTGATGCTCTTGTTCCGAAACGACCAGCCGCGAACACAGCTCCATAACTTTTTTTTTCTTTTTTTTTTTTTTAGTGTTCTCAGTAGGTTGAAAATATGCTGCCAACCAGCCTTGCAGACTGCAACATATTAGCATATTTATTAAATTTTTGCCCCTCTAATGGATGGAACATTTACAGTAAGTAGTCAAAGTGATCGCTCTCCTCTCTCAGCGCCCATGCTCTGCTTTTTTTTTTTTTTTGTACTGTGTTATTCTTACCTCGCCGCAGTCACTTCTCCTGTGAGAGATGAGGCTGTGATTTCCAATACTGTTATCACCTACTTCTGCTGTCGATACAGATGCATTTGGTGATTTAAACAGTGATTTCCGAGGAATTTGTCAAAGTGTTACATGACATGAAAGTAGTCCGATTTTAAATTCTGCGCCAGGGTTCGTCCGGCTCTTTGAAGGAGTTGACGTTCCAGACCTTGTTATCCTGGTAACACTGGTTAGGATTGACTGCCAGGCCCCACTACACACTACATAAATAACAGCAGACACTGGCAATCAATATTTCATGCGTCTTACTTTGTTGTTCCACAATCTGGCATAGATACTGTCACTCATATCATTACTCTCACTAATATGAGGATACAATCTGGTGTCATCAAATCCTATTACGGCGGATTTTCTTCCTCAGGAGTGGTTAGAATTAAAATTTCATTGTTTGCAGGAAGATTTCGACACCCACACCCCGTAATGTTTCTTCCAATATTTAAGGGCATGTCAGAAGCCTGGCAGTGTACCAGTTCTCAAATCCCTCAGCGAATTGTGCTTTGAGGGATTAACAACATTTACTGTCACATTTGAGCCCTGGTTTGAGCTACAGGATTACATTTTTTTTTTTTTTTTTTTTGAAAACTACATGTATATGGGCTTGTATCTCTCAATTTCTTGGGGAAAATTATACCTTCTAGACCATCCGGACAGCTCCGTGTCACATCAAAGCCGACACACTTAAGCTCCTCAGATAACTTTCCAAAAGCCTTGTCAATAAATGGTGTCACTCCAATCACTGCACATCTTATACAAATAATGTTTCCCTGCACATACTTCTGGAAACTCTTGAATGTGCGAACCCCGGGGAATTCATGACCCAATTTCATCGTTGTGAAATCAATCTTGTCATTCCTGCCACCCAGAGGATCCCAACCACAGCTACAGACCCACAGAATGGGTTAAGCCTCTAATTTATGGGTGAGAAATCCACTCATTAAAGGTCCTTGAGCCAGCCCGGGTGTACCTCCTGTGTCGGGTTTGCATCCTAATTTGGTCCCACATTAATTACGGGCCTTGACTGCAAACAGAGTTTTGGGGGTAAGACTGGCTTTTCACACACAAAGGCCATGGCCATCTCTAAAGGGAAACCATAATTAGGCCAGATGGGGCAATCTGACTGTTAGCCTTGGGTTAGCCTTTTTTCTCGCCCATGGTGAGACTTCGTGTTTGTCTTGGCAGAGGGAAAGTGCCATGCTCACCATTCTTTCCCTGCCATCTGTGTGGCTGAACGCAGATTGGTCTGAGAAACTTCTGCTCAAGTGGTCCGCTCCGTAGATGTGTGACATTTTGTGTCAGTGATGGTGTGAAGTGAATTTTCTGCCCCCAACTTGGCAAACATTCAGTGCTGCTATCAGTGAAACCAAACTTGTTTAACTGAAGTCTGAGTTCGCTTTACTTTTGCGTGGGATGCTATGAACTATGAGTGATACTGCAACTACTGTGCATATTATGCATCGGTCTGAAGGAGATTGAACCTTTTTGGATGAATGTCTGGATCAGATTTGTGTCTAAGATCCAGGCTTCTGGGTAGCCGTCCCCCATGGCAACTGTTGACAGACACTTGAGAGTTGGAGTTGTAGGAGACAAGCTGTCAGCTTCTGTGGTGCACTACTGACTAGAGCACACAATAGATTGGTATTGAACAGTTATAAAAGATGTTTTTCCTCCTTTTTCCAAGTCCCCAGTGCATCAGTTATGTACCGTCAGTGAAACCCTTTGAAAACAATTGACTGTATAAAAGAAGTGGAAGTCTATGGCTGCAGAAGTGTCTTGAACATGCACAGTAATCAGTTTACTAATGAGTTAATGATTTCAATTTTAAGTTCCAGGTCTTCTTTATTACACCACAATGTTAATTTTGTAAATTTGAATCATATTTAGAGTAAAATAGATGATAAAGTTGGGTATGAGTATGTTTAAAGCTGTCTTGCGATTGAAGAGTCGCTACCATAGTTCCCTTCAATCAGGATAGTGGTTTAGCAAAGCATATGCATGGCACTGTGTACATATAAACATGATTTGGGTGTTGTCTGTGTTTTCATCTCAGAACTTCAATTTATAAAAACCAAATGAAACACCCAATATCTCACTAAGCAGCTGTTTTTTTTCTCCCAGTGAGTAAACAGTAAGCCTGTTTTTTCGCCAGCCAAAATTAGCACCCTGATTAATACAAAAGTGAACATAAATCATGTATCTTCCATGCTAACTAAGCAAGCAGGCAAGAGCATTTGTTGCTTAACATTTGCAATGCCAATGGAATTAACCTCTCCAAAATCTCCAAAAACACCAAGATAGGGATGATCAAATTGCCAAACTCAAGGCTTCAATGGACAATGTCACTGTTACCACTATCTCACTTTCTTTTATACTGCCTATGTTTGCAACATTCAACATTTAGGATAACTCAGTTTATGGTAAGATGGTATTCCACCTGAGAAACTGAGGCTTTTAAGTCATGTTATATCAGTTACTTTGTGTTCACCCAAAGATATTGCACCAGTCAAATTGCTGTCAGCCACCACTGCAAGGAAAAAAAGAAATATGAATACATTTCTTCTTTTTTTTATAATTAGAGTTTTGACAAAATGGAGCATAAAAGTCAAATAATATTCCATTTCAGATTGATTTTGCTGGCTATAGACAGTAAGATTGTTGTTATCTTAATTACCAGAACTGCAAGGGTTGATCAGTACAAGTAGTTTTTCAGCAATGTATTATACTGTGTGATAAATTCATTACAAACTCAGCTAATTAAACAGTATCTATGCCTTAAATTGGCTGGTTCCCCTTCCTATTGTGAAAGCTGAACCTCATGGTTTGTTCTAATTCAAGCACATCGTTTGATCTGCCAGAGCCATACTGACATTGCAAATTTCCAGATGACTGATAGAATTTAAGCGAACGATAATTTCCCCAAAATCCGCTATAACTGAGCCTTCCGTATTTCAACCCACCATTTCTTTTCCTTTTTTTGTTAAACAGGCATAATGTGAAAACAGATGGAATTAATTTTGTGCAATTGCTAGAATCATTCTGTTGATACATCTGATTAGAGTAAATTAGACTGCACCAGACTGCAAATTAGACCGGGCTTGCTGTCGTGAATGCAGAGCGAGTTGCATTTAAATAGCATATTCACAGCGATTCCAACATTTTATAAATCTGAGTTTTCTACATTGTGAAGGTGGATGACTGGGCTCAGCCTGTTTACTGTTTTGTTTACCAGCTCATGAATATTTCTGCATGCGCTCTGAACTTCAAGAGTCACTTCTTTTAAGGTGCCGGCATCATACTTTTGAGAGAAGAGAGGGAATTAAGTATGCAGTTTGTGGCTTCTGTGGCTACAGTTTTTTTTTTTTTTTTTGGTTAATTTGACTCTTTTTTTTGCCAATGGGCTTTTCATCACAGCTGTATTATCCTCCAATTGCAGGAGACTGTATGCAAGGGTGTCTGTTAGTGTCAGTTTTTGAAAATAAACGAAAAGCTTTATTTGACAAATACATACTTCTTCATACAGCATATCTGCAGGCTGTCGATGCCATTACACATGCTTCACTGTTGACTCACGTTCTCAGAGGTAGCAATGCATAGCTACAGATATATGAAAGGCATCCGGCGGACTCAGTGGCAGATATGCAATCCCCGCAGCACTCTGTGTTTGCCAAGAGGGAAAGCTGATCATCTGGCGTCTTTGAGAAGATATGAGGATTAGCTTTGAATATCTTCAGCCCGGCATGTAGTAGTTTTGCATACAGCTTCACAACGGGGAAGTGTGCTAGTACCACGCAATGAATGATAATGCAACAGGTCACATGGGGTCCACAAACAAGCTCGAGAGGCGAGCGAACGGAGATGGCTGGAAGCAGCGCCGTTTTTTTTTTTTTGTTTGTTTGTTTTTTTTGACCCACCTGTCCGTGTGATAATGTTTAAAGGTTTGCTAAAGTTTATTCAGAGGGGGAAAGAAACCAGACAGAGATCAATTATTCTGATATGATCTTGTGCAATAATATGCTCTGTAAACTGATACACAGCTCAGTGATGTGGATAATATCAAGTCTGCGTTTCAACACTGTGTGCAACCACTGGAGACTGCTGGATGATTCCCAGCCACGTTTGTAGCGTCAAAACCGGATGTTTCCCAGGAGACCTCAGAACATCTCCAGCTGTGTTTGTAGCAACCAAACAGGCAATTTAAGCCATAATAGTATGTTTTCCTAAACCTAACCACGTGGTTTTTGTTGTACCTAAACCCAACCAGAGCACAGCATTGTTCAAGATAAGAAATGTAAAGTCTGACTTATCTCTGGTTTTGAAGTAAAGTACTTTGCCAAAATTTATTCTTGGGCTGTTAAACTATTACACATCTTCTTGTATTTTGCGCCACTTCCTGCATGAGAATTCAAACCCAAACAGCCTACATGTTGTTGTGTTTTTTAAAGTTAGCAGAAGACTGCAGATTCAGAACGCAGCTTCATTTTGCAGCCCTGTAAGGCAGCCTGTCAAGAACCTGTTCATTTACACCCATTGTTTTCCTTTGATTTAATTGACACACACCAATTAAAAGTGCATGACAGTCAGAAGCGGCGGAGAAAGTCTGTTTACTCTGAGCTATTCAAATGCTAATGTCTCAGAGAGATAGCAGCTCCTGTCAATGTATCCATCCAAGCAGACAACATTTTCCCAGCATGTGGCTCCTTGTAGGTGGGAGTGATTCTGATTATTTCCGACCTGGGCTTTCTCCCCATCCATCGCCGTCATGACGGCTCATTGTATTCAGTGTTTTGTCATTTCACTGTTGAGCATTATGTTGCTTCTCTTTGCTAGGAGTGCTGCTCCCTAGTCCAGCAAGTCCAATAGGTCCTTCACAGTCTCACTCCGTATAACTTTCACTACAACCAAGAACACATCCACCTCCTCTAAATAAATGTTTTGCTTTTGCAGCTAGTTTCTCACACTCACAGAAAATATTGTTTTGAAGGCAGCAGGTGGAATCACTCTTGTGACATTTAGCCCAGACTTAACATTCTCATAGTAGTTTTTTTCTGTTATCTAATGTTATGTCAAAAGATGTCTTTTTACCACCTCTAAGCTGTGGCTGTCAGATTGGCCCTCATGACATGATTGGCGGGCACCTCTTATTGTTAGCTGCAGCTACAGAGTAGCTCAAGAGTGAATTAAGGTTTAAAGGTTGTAACCCCAACTTTCAATCATCCTGACATAACAGAAAACTTGGACGCCATGGCGAAGGTTGAAAGTAAATGTAACTCAGAGCCTGTTTGACTGTGTAGAGGCTGAAATGCGGTGTATTCTGATCAGGAAGTCCCCATTTATGTGGAAAAGAAGGCCTTTTCACTGCAAGTTTCTAATTTAGTTCACCCCTGTGTGGTAATTACTAGTTAAACATGAGTAATTCAGAGCTGCACAGCAAGATAGATGCAGTTGTTTCATATTATGTCATAATCAGCGGCACATTATGCCGGCGCTCGCCACATTAAGAAATGTTCTAACAGTGCTCACCAGCTGACTGTTGCATTCATTTTCTGAGGGTAAAACTTTAATGATCTCTTGTTAAATTGAGCTGAAAATGCATTCTGTAACTGTGGCAGCCACAAAGTGACGGCTGTGTGTTTTTCTGAGTGCTTTTGTATTATTGTATGTATGTATGAATGTACAATACAGTATGAGTGATTTCACATGACTGCCTTTGTGCATGTTGCTTTATTCTGGGCATATTATACATCCTTCAGAGATATGAACACCTTAGATTTTCTTCTCACTCTTTGATACCTCTTAGAATAAAGGAAACCCTCCTTCACTTAAAGTATAGAGTAAAAACGAATGAGCTGCTGTGATGTGGTATCACCAAGGAAGTCTTCAAAGCATCAAACCATCTCCATTCCTGGTTGTGGCGACCAAAACAGGTCTTTTAAGCCAAACCACAATGTTTTCCTAACCCTAACCAATAACTTTTTGTGCATAAACCTAACCCGAGCATAAGCACAGCCTTGGGACAGGAGATAAATAGAACATGAATTCCAATTCAACCAAATGTAAAGTTGCAACATCGCAGAAACGTACTTGACTTAATATTTGTTCTGGTGATTGGTTTGGTAAAATTCCTTTGCTTAACCCCTTCAACCATTACAACCTGCTCTACATGTCACAAAGACATCGTAGCAAAGTAGTCTTGAAGAATCATTAGTTACGACCTTGAAGGAACGTCAAGAAATTTTGAATAGTGACCAAACTGTGTCACATAATGAAAAAAAGGCCCCCAAAAAACTTATTTTCCCTGCGATAGAAGTCTCTCTTTTTTTCAGCATCACATCAGAATCTCATCCATTCTGTCCGATAACAAATGGAAAGTCTGGAAGAGCTGCAAGATTAAATCCTTTTTATCCCTATTCAAGTTGGCCAAGTGCTCAATCAGAAGTTAGCAGTCTTGGCTTATGAAAGTCTCCAGTGAGTGAGGCTGTATGGGCCCCACAATGCAGAAGATCCGAGTATTTTTATACTCGGATGTCAAACTTCTTTTTGGCATCTTTGATGGAAATGTACTGGGCCCCCTCTTCCAATGCTGTATCCAGATTTCATTATACCTCCATGGCTGTAGGAGCAGCACCAACTCGACCACATCAGATAAACTGTAATCAAACTTCATGACATCAGTCAGGCTGTACAGATGTGGGCACTCAGTTATCTGAGGCCTAACCTTTGAGCTTTTCGGAAAGTCAGATCAAAAAAATTCTCTTTTTCGTTCTGACTCAACAGATGTTATGCGCCAAGATAAGCCCTCCCTTCCACATTAACATTTTGTCTTTACTGGAAAAAAAAAGACATAATCTGGCAGCATTACATTCCCTCATTACAAAAATTCATTACAAAACCTCTGAGCCAATGCAAATTAGTGCTATATATGCATGATGTTGAGGAGACAGGGTTATATCTCCAAGGACTATATGAGTGCAGAAAACTCCCAAACAAGATTTTTCTTTTTTTTTTTTTTTTTTCCAACTTTGATAAAGAGCGTTTCATGCAGGTCTTTAATATAGTTGTGTTTAATTGTTGGGACCTTGCTTAACTTTTTGACATGTTCGGTGGTTTGAAAACTCTCTCTCCTAATTAAAGAGGTCAGCTCGTCTCCAAAAGGTAGCCCAGGGTCTGTGTGTCTTCGTGCAGATAAATGACCTGTTTTGTGAAAATATCCTCTGCATGCATTGCTTAAGACTTGGCCCCTAGCTAATGCTGCGTAGCGCTAATGTATTTTCTTCACACCAAGAGCAGGATACGTGTGATTACAGGTTTGAAATCATCCTGAGATTAGAAGTGTGTTAGCACATAGAGAAAAAGTAAACCGGCTTGTATTTGCAATTATGTGCAATAGACATAAGATGGCGATTTCCAGCTGAAGTCAAAATATTCCATTATTTATGTGAATAAAGATGCAATTTATATCATAAAATATGCAGTAGGTTTAAATATTTGAATGTCAGCAAAATGCGTGTTCATGATTTTTTCATGCATGAACAAATTATGTTTATAATACATACAGTCTGTTTGTGTTAGTAAAAGATTGCTCTCTCAAATGAGATGCATTAACGTGTCACTGGCTCTAATACGCCACTGATTTTGCATCGTGCCTTGTTTATTAAGAAAAGTCTTATTGACCAGAATACATTTTGGCAATTTATGTTCCTTCAAACCAGGGATATGTTTAACTTTACGTCTCTCTATGTTTCAACTTGACATTTCTTTGTGTTGCAACTTAATGTTATGTTGGATTTTTAATTTTCATGTTGCGTCGACGCTCTTCTTATGGTCTGGTCAGGTTTAGGCACAAAACCCACTTGTTCAGGGCTGGTGAAAGATCATCTTCTGACATAGCTGGTTCTTTGAAATTGTCCCATGTCTCATTAACAAGGTCCAGGTTTGTTGCCAATGGCTGGAAAATGTCCGGACATCATGTGAAAAATGCCCAGTGGTTTTGTGCTTATGAATGTTGAAATATCATTTTGAACATTGGTCTCTTGCTTGGTAGCCACGACCAATGTCCCCTCCTCCTCCTGACATTTGAGTTGGCTCATATACGTGAGCATGTAAACTGAGCAGGATACGATACGTATTGTAGAAATTTTGACAGGATGTGTATGAAATTTACAAATTAAACAGATCCATGCTTTGCAAAAACCAACAACAGCGCCAACAGCTTATTCTGACAAACAGGCTGCTACCACCTCGTGTCTAAACTTGATTCGGCTGCAAACCCATAAACAGTCTGAATTTGATATTTCCTTGTCAATATTCCCGACTTTCAATCATAATGCATCCCGGTACATGAATCACCGGAATGGAAAAGAAAACAGAGACTACAGAGATGTTTTGCGTAGCAAACACTACTGAAAGTATAACGTGATGAAAAGGTAAAAGGTTCAGTACGCGCCGACACGCTGCCGTGACATCCTCTGCGTCGACGTCGGTGAGTTTCCGACTTGCACTTCCGTTCACAAACTCCGTTTTCGGTGGAATGCAGCATTGGTGTGGATCAACCTCCGGGTGGCCCGACAGTCACACTTTCCTTGTGTAGCTGCATGTAAGATTGCCACAAAATGAATGTCAACAACGCATATCTTAAAACAAATCAAAAGCAAAGCCATGCCCCGCCGAAACAGTTTGGTTTGTAGATTCTCTTTACAGCTGATTGAGCTCCGGCTCCTTTGCTCCCTTCAGAATCATTTCACCACTACAAGCCGGTGAGGAGTATTAATAAATATCCAAGCAGGCTGTGTCTGGTCATGGAAGACCAAAGGCTACGGGGCATTCACCATTTCAATACTTCGGTGTTTGTTTGTTCTCTGTCACCTCGCAAAAATGAAAATGCAGTCATATTCCACTCAGGCCCCCGTCAGTCAAACGTCCTCTGAGGGGACTATATGAAAATCAAATAAGCACAAAGTTCAGTGCTGTAGCTCCATCTCGGTCCTCTCTGAAGCCGTGAAAGGTAACAGAGCCATCACTTTGCTGCCTGCATATTTTAATATCAATTGAGGTATTTTGTACACCCTTCAGTGGAGTTTAGAGCAACGTCTGTGAGTGTTTTATGATTATCTCTCTCCAAATTTCACTGTTAAATAAACTTAATTTTGATAAACACAACTCAACTTCAGTCAGACTTGTTAGTCAACACTCACTCGCTGTATATCACTGCTGTATTCTTCTTTCCTCTCACAGTTTTCATGGCTATCAGCTGAAATATTGGCCTCCATCAAGCAGTCACACAGATTTATATATTGCCCTCCAAACAATCCGACCGCGCCATTCATCTCAATGTGTCAGCGAGCTCGCGATGAAAGTCAGATACTGTAATGAAAAACGGTCTTCCGATAACTCAATGAGTGTTTTTAAAAGTGCCAGATCCGCTGACGTCACGTAATTCCTCCTCTTGAAGAAAAAAAGAATAATAGAAAATAAAAAATTAAACCCGGCGACTCTGTTTTCATCCAGAAAGTAGTGATAACTGAAAGCTTTGATTGGCCGCTCGGCTTCCCACCCCTCTCTTGAATGTAAATACAGCCTGTCAAGAAGTGATGTGGTCTGCAGCTGCGGCGTTTCATAACGTCGTGAGGCAGTTAGCGCAGGAAACGCGAAGGACGATCAATGCGAGCCTTTATCTTTTTCGGGCAACGAGTTGACATTAATTAGTGTTCGGCAGTGGCGTATCAATCTCTGCGCAATTAACGCTTTGTTTTGCAGGGGTTATATTTTCAATTGTGCCATTTCATTCTGCCGGCACATTCATCACGCCATAATTAGCCGCTCTTTGTTCCTTTCTGTAAAAAAAAAAAAAAAAGATTAGCACTATGCAGAGCATCATCACCAATCACAACATTCAGAAAATACATGAGAGATGACAATGTTGGCACTTCCTGGGGGCTGCTACCACTCAATCAATGTCTCCTTTTATAATGCGAGGCTGCTAATAAGTTTAAATCACACTCATCAGAAGTCTTAGATTGCTGGGTCACAATCGTGGAATTCAAATGTCAAGCCTCATGAAAACTTTTTCAGTTGAAAGACTGACTAGTAACTCTTCACCAGTCTTTCGTCACCACAGTCTCATTTCTTTTTCAGTCATTCTTCCATCTCCTGTCATAGTGATCCTTTAGTTAAGGGTTGTACTTTTTTCTCCAAATAGCTTCCCATACGATCACACCACTTTCATTTCCACGTGGCGATTCGTAAAAAGAAAAAAAAAAAAAAAAAACTTTTATCTAAACTTGTGATCAAATGACAAGGGAGTGATGGTGAGCGAAAGGGGCCGCGACAAGGTGAAAATAAAAAAAAAAAGTAATTTCCCAAATCTAAAAGTAATTTCCCACACTACGCACCCCCTTTCATGCCCTTTTCCCTCCAATTCAGACTCTCTTTCTTGTTTCCCCCCCTGCAGAGCTCCTGTCAGCCTGCCACGAGCTCCGGTGCCGCTACGGCTGCGTCATGACGAGAAACGGCACCTTCTGTTTCTGCGCTGACGGCTTTGAGGTCGGCGAGGACGGGACGAGCTGCAGAGGTAGGATTCAGCTGCGCAAGTGGCAGCAGCGGGGGGTGGGGGCCGGGCTCCTGCCATGGAGCACTCCTCCCCACGTCTCCCTTTGCCCTCAGCCAGACTCCCATCAGATGAATAAGCAGGAGGTGCCACGAGTACGAGAAACATCTGTCTGCAGGCAGGGCCTCATGTACAGTACATGACATGCAGATACAGGACACAGTTTGTCTTTGGCTCGTTCTCTCCATCTTTCTGTTACTGGGGTGCATTTACTCAGGTTTTGCACTATTTTGCACAATTTTGAGGTACTTGAACTTCACTAGAGTATTTCCATCCTCCACTCTACGGTAGTTTGGAGACAAATATTCAACTTTTAACTCCAACACATTTATTTGATGCCTCGACTCCGTTACTATGCAGAGTGCATCAAAGCTAAAGAACCCCATGTTTAAACTTGTATCTGCATGAGTTATGTTGTGATATCGTTAAACGGTATTCATGGTAACCATTTTATCAAAAAAAAGATATTTAGATATCATGTTAATATTACACTATGATAATATATGATGTGGTTAATCCAGCAAAGATGCAAGGCCTTGGGCATTTTTTGGTTATGAGTTTCACGAATAATTGAGTTTGTGTTTTTTTACCCTTTTTTCTTTTTAACTTATGGTTACAGACTCTCTCCACTTAAACACTCATGTTGTCAGGGTAGTTCATTTGCCAAAATGTAATAAAGATATGAATAAAAAAAGATATAATAGAATATATAAGACAGGTTGGATTGCTACATTTTTTTTTAATTTCTAGAGATATTGTGATAATATTGTTATCATGATTTAGTTTGGCCACAATAATCATGGAGAGAAATCCAATCATCTGACAGCCCCATGCACACTAGGAATTCCCAACATATATTTTTTTTATTCAGCTTTATACAAATGATGACCTGCTTATAGATAACCAATCATTTCAATTTTTGTATTTCATAAAGAAGCACACCAGTGGGTAAGAAAAGCAAAGAGGATTTAATATCCTGTAGCTCAAATAACATTTGTTGTGTTAAAACTCGTAGACAACTTTTCCCCCTCTTTTGCAGACCCTTTGGGAACATGAGTTGTTTAATGCAGCCATGGTGTTTTCCTCTGAAACACTGCATGGCTCAAACCATTTGCAACAGTTTGATGTCAATAGAACAACAGCTTCTTCTTCTTTATAATCATATCAGATGTTTAGATGCTATTTTAGCAGTCTGATATATATCGTCCATCCAGATATATAATTTATATACATATATATTTACTTTTACCCCATACTTTTAATATTTAGGTATTTCCATTGACATACTACTCTGAAAACCTCAGTATAAGTCAGTTTTACTGATGATTTTCACATTAACAAGGTAATATTTAAGTGCAATAACTTTTCTTTTTTTTTACAAAATATGACCTTTGGGTACTTTTTTTAGAATACTGTTCATATGTGCCACTGACCTTGTTTCTGACAGCCAGGAAGAAGACAGGATCTTTTTTTTTTTTTTTTTGGTCAAAGGTGCCTCTAGATTTGTGGTGTCTTTTTTGAACTCATGGCATGCGATTGCATAATTACGCCGGGGGGAAGAGGTTTAACAAAGTAGCGCCGCTTCCTGGATTTGATCCTGTTTGGGGAAGACGCAAGAAAGAGTGGTTTATAGGGTACCGCAGCTCCAAAAAAAGGCTCCTTGGTTATAAAAGTAATTATGCCTGAGGTGTTAGAGTGAGGCCACATTAAGTATACTTTATGTATTTGGGTCATGTTTGAGCACACCTAATTTGTTACAAATGACTCTCTTTCCTCTCCCCATAAGATCATGATGAATGTGCCATGTATGGCGCGTGCAGCCAAACCTGCACGAACACCTACGGGTCATACAGATGCAGCTGCACGGAAGGATACATCCTGCAGCCTGACAGGAGATCTTGCAGAGCCAAACAAGGTGAGCGGCACACTTGCATCGGGAAACAACATAATCTGCATAGTAGGTATGTTTTCCTTTTTCTAATAATAAACAGGGCATTTTTTTTTCCTCCGTTCAACTGGAGCGGAGTTGTAGCTTATCATCACCTCGGCGCTCACCAGCTTTGGGTAGGGCAAGATTAATGTGGTTTAGCAGTGACCACATCTATCACCCACATGGGACTGGGTAGACGTGGTCAGGCCGGGATAATGATAAAATTAATGAGCATGAGATTTTAAGTGGGAGCAGTCTGGAGTATTTTGTGCGGAGACAATACCCGGCGTCACCCTGATTAATGTTAATGCCTGATGCCGCTAACAAATCTGTCCTGATGAGCAAAACAGCCCACTTAAATAAAACAACCAAAAAAAAAAAAAAGAGGCATTGTGTTCTGGTGGTCTGCCATTCACACACACACAAACAAGCATAACCTCATGTCGTATAATTTTGCATTGCGTGTTGAACCATAAAGTGAAGATGATTTCTTTTTTTGTTTTTTTTTTTAAGGTGTTGTCACTATGGCATATATGGGTTGAAAATAGCTGGAGGCACAACGCACCTAACTGGGGAGAACGCCACTGTTGCAGCT
This sequence comes from Acanthopagrus latus, assembly GCF_904848185.1. Lineage (NCBI taxonomy): Eukaryota > Metazoa > Chordata > Actinopteri > Spariformes > Sparidae > Acanthopagrus > Acanthopagrus latus. The sequence goes on along the minus strand of NC_051047.1, from coordinate 21,983,736 downwards.
TTTAATCAATGTGACTGGTGTCCTACCAGGAATAAACTGAATATGATTACCCATAAACTTAAGTGAACCCAATGCTCACATGCATTAATATTAATTTAGCAGAGAGCGATCGCGGTACAGGGATAACGATGGGGTTACCATTACTTGTAAAAAGCTCATGAATATAAATTCTAGATACAGCTCCGTGAGACCAGAAGATGAGGAGCAGCAGGGAATGAAAAACATATTAAGGTGTTGAGTGTGAGTGAAGTTGAAACTCCACAGGACAAATGTTCTTTCTGGAGATTTAATCTTGATTTAATCTCCTCTCGTTTGGCTCAGACTAGAGTTAAAAGGTATCGTGTTTTTGTCATTCAGAGCGTAGATCTGACTCAACAACACCCCGATGCCTTTCAAGGTTTACCAAGTGACTCACGCCAAAAAATTAATTTCTGCTGACACACGATCTGCTTTGTAAGTCACAGTACCCTTTAGTTTAGCCTTTTTTTTTTTATTCCGTGATGACACCTGCTATCCTCAAATTAATAAATGTTGCTGCGGTGGACATTCACCCCGTAAATAAATGTGTTGTGCACAGGAAATTAAATAAACCTTGGACCTCGAAAGGTGCACTTCTGACGTCAGTTTGCTTTCTAAATAGCTAAATATCTGGTCAGCTGTAACACATCAAACAGCAAATGTCACTTTAGTCCATTTACTGTTAGTGCTGGTGTGTGATCTTTACTCACTTCAATGCCACTGCCTCAAACACACAATCTGCTCTTTTAACCTACAGACAAACAGACAAACGGTGTCTCGTGTTCCCTTGCTGGTGATCAGCCTTCCAGCTGCGGTATAAGAGAACCTTTTCAAACCTCCATGAAAAATGAAACATGTCTGACCACTGGAAGTTGATTTAGAGGGATAAGGTGAAGCGGTTATGTGATGAGACATTCTGATTTTTTTTTTTTTTTTTTTGTAACTTGGGTGGAAGATTGGGTTAATAAAGCCCCAATTTAGAAGGCGAACCTGATGTTTGAGAATGTGTTCGGTCAATTAAACCATAAAGCAGTTTATCTTAATCTCATCAGTTTATTTTTAATCATTGAAAATACCTTTCGTTTGATTGTTTTGGTGCTGCTTCATCTGGTGATAGCGTTGGATTTCACTCTTACTTTATGCACCGCTTTCTAACTCTGAAGGTGAAGGCATGCTTACTGTCCTTCTTTGTTTCTCTAACCCTGTATCTGAAAACCACTTTCCCTCTATTCCTTTTTTTTTTTATACATTCTTGTCCTTCTTTGAGGTCAGCTGGTGCTTTTAATGTTTCAACAGTACAAATTGTGCTACATAAAAAAAAATAAATAAATAAAAACAAGATAACAAATGTCCTTATTTTCTCCTCAGATCCTGGTGACAGCCGTCCAATGCTTCTCATCGGTGGCTCGGATCGTATTGTCATCACCCATCTAAATGGAACAGGCCTCCAGCCCCTGAGGTCTCTGAGTGTAAATGGAACACTGGCATTGGATTTCCAGCACAACCAGGAAAGTGTATGCTGGGTTCTGTCGACAGAGTCCTCTGGGCAACTCCACTGTGCCGAAACGAGGAATCTGCGCGGATTCACACGGGAACGGGAAATAAGAACACAACAAAGTTTGCAGCGTACGTTTTCTAGCGTTTCACGCTTTCCCCTTTTTTTCTTACAGTGCATTCTCCTTTTTTTCCCTTTTTAGTTTTCATGATAACTCTGAGTGATTATGTGCTCTCAAATCCCGAACACTCTCACCAACAGCGGTGCATCTTTCCCGTTGGGACACCCGGCGCGCTCTCACACATTCATGCTCACGCTCTCCTTTTCTTCTCTCTCTCACGCTCATACCTGTGAGCTCTCCATCTATCCCCCTTCATTATCCGTGCGGTTGGATGCAGGTTAGCCTCGGCGGTTTTAGCTGCTCACCTTTCCCCTACAGCTGTCCTTCAAACATGCTGGCTACACTGGCTTCGCTACTTCAAAAAGGCGCTATTCCCCTCCTTTTGATCTGATCCGAGTTCTCAATTTATCAAACATATTTGACGCTAACGATGCATGATTTTCGCGCCCTATTTTTCAGTTTTTGAGACTTGAAGTCACGGCCTTTCCCATTGCTCGCATAACATACAGTTTAATACGAGGGCAGTCATTTAGAAATCCTTCTATCACACAGGTGTCAGTTTATACTGTCCTTTACAAAAACAGAATGCAAATCTGCCCAGCCAATTATAATTCTCAGTGGCCATGGTAGGATTTTAAAGGGGCACTGCATCAATATTGATATATCAAGATCAGCTCTTCTCATCAGTGATGAGGTCTTTGTTCTATTATGTCTGCTTTGCATCTGTTTGAAAATGTCGAAATTGAAAACCCTAATAATGTCACTGAGGTTGTCTAAAAATGTGCATGATATGTTTTATTAAGGCACAAACTGGAGCCACGGAGTTTGAAAAGTGTCCTCCATTAAAAATTAATGGGAATGCATTGCTGCGGTGTCAGATCCGTATATGTCACCTAACTCAGGCTAGATGGATCTCAGCAGAGGTTCTAAATGCATCTCTCTACTGAGACGTGTGATGGGGAAGGATAGCTCCCAGCTCCCAGACTGAGGACAAGAAGTTGGAACGTCACATCCTCTTCAGCTCTGATTTTCATTATTCATCCAACCCAGTCATCGGGATCATGTTTGCAATATACGTTCCTTCAAACCACATATGTTGAAACCCTTGCTTAGGTTGCAACCTTGTGTTTTGTTTGGTTTTTTGAGGTTAAATGTTCTATTGCATGTTCTGACAACGATGTGGTTATGGCAAGGTTTCGTCAAAGGCATCCAGTGGTCACATTCTCACAAATGTTGAAACACAGCCTTGAACTGTGGTCACTGGCTTCCCACTATTCTTGCCTGTTTGACAGTCAGGTTAAAAATCTGTAATCCGAATGTGATATAACGCATATGAATATCAAGGTGGTATCTGAATTAAATAATGTGATTTTCGGAGTCTAATACCTGTTTGCCATTGCAGATGTGGAGCACCTAGCCATCGACTGGCTAACAGGCAACTACTATTTTGTTGACCGCGTCACGGACAAGATATTTGCCTGTACCCACGGAGGGGACACGTGTGTTACTATCCTACAACTGGACCTGCTGAATCCTAAAGGAATAGCTCTGGATCCTCTCATGGGGTGAGTGTTCTGTAGCCTATATAATACACCATCTCTGAAAGAGCTCCGAGGCTCATTTATCATCATGCATCTTTTGTTGGAGGAAGAAAATCATGGGAGAGGAGGGGGGAAAAAAAAATCACTATGCATAACAATTGACTTGTCTCGTAGAATGTGAGCAAGTCACAATGAAGGGATTTAAATGATTCCCTGTCCTTCAACTCCTTTCTCTTTGAGCTGTGTAATTTGGTGGATAGTGATGCTTCAGACAGCTTGGACTGTCGAGACATTCATTTGTATTCACTGATTTCACCCCACATCCCTCGGTAGAAAATGCCCCTGCAGGACTTTCCATTACGGATTTTTAGTCTCTGTAGAGATCACAAAAAAAAGCTGAGTAACTGTGGAGTAAAAAAATATCCCTACGGCGAAAAGTGAAACATTTACAGCATGTGGTTGCCCATCACATAGAACCCACTTATTGTGTGGGTTTCATAGCAGTTTTCAGTTTAAAATGAAAAATATATACAATAAAAACAAATCATTAATTGCAGCACCTGTACCAAAGATTTTAACCAATTGCCAGTAGTCTGAAGCCATCTCTGTCCTCATATTTTGAGTAAGCAAGAGCATACCATAGCAATTCAATTCGTAGAACACAAGGTCAGGCACTGAGCTTGGAGACAGGGCTGGTTTTTAATGGTACACAATGGTAACATATTACAATACAATACACAAAGTAAGAAAGTATGGAATTAATCAAGAATGACATGGTAATTAATCATTAATTTATAATTTCTGAATAACTGATTCAGAGACTACAGTAGATAATGATTATTTACGAGGAAACAGACCAGGAGGTACTACATTAATCAATCATTAGGTAATGATTAGTTCATGAATATCTGTTAAATTAGTGATGACTCATTCATTACTAATTTACTGAATCATTATATACTCTTTTTGTTTACCTTCAATTGATGTGAGATATTGTGCTGGGTAGTTGCCCAATAAGCTCCTTAAATACTAGTTACATAATCATTAGTTACTCTTTTTCCAGATCAGAAACAGTAAAAACAATTCACACAGTGTTATATTCACATTCAGGTCACATTCTATCACATTAGTGATGCTGAAACCCTAAAAATAAAGGCTTCTGACAGAGACTTTATGACATGAGATGGACCAATAATAATGATACACCTTTCCCATCAGGACTGTAGATCATGGCACAGTAATAACTGCTTTCATGCATCAGTAACAATGGAAGCATTTTGCCTCCATGCACTAATTGTGTTACGCTATGTCACGACCAGCAACCATGAGGCCAAATGCAATGTAAACCTTGACTCTCAACATATAATTAGTTTGATAACCGAAGCAGAACTACATCGCTTTTTTTGCGCATTTCCAGTTTAAAAGCCGTACTTTAGTCAACAGCTTGAGTTATCACTGTAAGCCATTTGGTCTAATCACTATAATTAGCTGCTGGTTTCTTAATGACATGGAAAGTTCTGATTCGGTTGGCGGCGTCTCTGTGTTCTTATTAAATGCCGGTCGTTAAGCAATATGGCTTATGGTAAATAACAGCATACTTACCTTTGAGTTTCTGCTAAATCTCTCTCTGAATCACCTCTGATAAGTAAGGGTGCCTTTTTTTTTATTATTATTTTTTTTTTATTCCAGGGATTCTGTTATAATCACACATGACTCACAAGACATAAGTGTCCATTCTGTCGTGGGTATGGAGGGCTGACAGTATGGATGTAGAGTGTGCTAGCCCACAGGGGAGCTGGGGACATAGGCTGCTGGCTAGATTGACTGTAAAAGGCAGAGGTTTTTCTAAGGCTTCTTCTTGCCTCTAATTGGTGAGACATGTTTTTTTGAAGAAGAAGAAGAAGAAAAAGAAAGAAAGTGTGAGAGTGCTCTGTCAAATGAAATCAGGAAGGTGATAGATAGGATAGCACTGTGTGAGGAACAGCATTTATAGAATATGCTCTGGTTTGGCATTACATTTTTATTATGATCAGATTTCCTTCCTGTCTCCCTGCCCTTCACACTGTCAGTTAAGGCATTTTGGTTTGTTCATCGTCTTAAACTATTACAGATTTGAAGCTACCTATGAGTCCCGTTTTAGTTTCATATTTAATGTTTATCTATCTACTTCGTTTTTGAAAATCCAATACAGTGATGCTTGTCAAGACCAGTGAAGCCTACAGTAGATGATGTCGGAAAGTATGATAGATGTCTGATAGAGTTCTGTGTAAGCAACAGTCAGTCCTGTCCTCTGGAAATTAAAAGTGCACTATGTAATAATTTAAGATTAAAACATTCAAAATGGATCAAAATTTTCAACAGAATGTGAAGAAATATCAGTTTTGACATTACGTCAAAGACACGTGTGTTGTGTTGCAAAGATAATTACAAAAGATAGCATGCTAACAAGCTAGCCCAAGCCACCCCTTCTCATAACGTGACTCCCAGTCCAGAATTAAAGATCCCAGTCCATGTTGCTAGCTGCTCAGCTAACTGAGCTAACTAGCTAACAGCAGCCAAAGTTGGCAGCAGTTAGCAGTTACTGTTGTGACATGCCTTCCCCTATTTGCTCGCAGTAGGCATGTGAGAAGATTTGCACCTTGCACCTTAAATTACACCTTAAAATTTAGATAGTATGAAGTTGTTTCAACAAATGTGAATTTTATGTCGTGATCAGATGATGGAGCTAGATTAAGCATTAAAGCATCACTGAAATTCCAACAACTGAATGTCATCTGATATGATTTGAGATATTTAGCTACAACCTGAAAATGTCAACATCATGGAGGAGTAGGAGGGAAAACACTCCACCTTCTCTTAAATATCAAGCAAAAGGGGAAAAAAATACTTGTTTTACATGATATGATTTATTATACTTGTGAGCATTTTCATGTGGGGTCGATTTTTTTTTTTTTTTCATCCAAACAAGACCTGCCAACAGTTCATCTACTCACCCACGCTTGTGACATTGTAGGATGTAAAAGGTAATGGCGTCCTCCAAGGCTGGTCTCAGGCAGCTTTCGCTTGTTCTCGAGCTTGATAGCGCCTATATGTGACTGCTCCCAACAAGCCCTGATGGTTATCTTGAATAACCAGGTTTCCACACATTTGTTTTGCTGACGCAAGCCGACTGTAATCAGGTTCCACTGTATTCGAGAGAGGGCGGACATCTCTATGGCTGATATTTGCAAAACCCTGCAACTCGCACCAAAACAGTCATTATGGATAAATAGCACTGCAGATAAGCTGAAAAATACTGTTCCTATAAGTCTGAACCCAGAGGTGCTGTGAAAAGAAAAAAAAAAACAAACCTTGATGATACAGAGTAATTTGTTGTGCTGTTAGTATTAAACATTATCTCATCCATCTTGGACTGCAAAACTGCAAAAGATTAAAACTACAAACAGCTTACAGCCTTCAAGCCACTGCGTCTGTCCAGATATGAGAAATTATCATTTACATATACACTAATCCAAAGAAGTGCATCTCAGTCAGAAAACAAATTAACTATTTCCTGCCGCGGCTGTTTAAGATGGACAGAATGCTCCTTCTTACAGAAAAAAAAAAAAAACATGAAATCAACTTTGGTGTTCAGTCTCCAGTCTCACTGCATGACATGTACTATTTCCCAGTGGTCCCATGCGGTTTATTCTATCAGGGGGGCTCATTTCCAGAATCCAACACGGATCTGGTTGGAGCTGCAGAATGCACAAGTACAGCATCAGCACCATCCTAATCCCAGAAAGCTATCATTTGTATGCCACGTGGAGGTGCACCTGTTTGGGGAGCTGGGTTCCTTGCTGACGCAAGGGGTTTTTTTTTCGGTCGAGGGTTCAAAGGGCAGCCCATCTCTCCCCCTGGCTTGACTTTTGCAGATTAAGTCGGCTTCCCGCCGCTCTCTGGCTGTAGCTTCGTTATCATTGGAGGCTGCTGGAGCTCCGTCCTCGCTGAGCCACAGCAGGACAGCATGACAGGACTTCCATGTTAATTATGTGCAGACATGGGCAGTTTCTAAAGTGACAGTCTGTGAGATCTTCGCTTTTAGCTAAAGGGCGTTTTATTTGTTCATCTGATGGTATTCAGTCCCTGTTGTAAGAAAACAATTAGAATACATGTAACACCTGTTTTCCCAGTATCTGTCTCACATTCCTCTGGCTCCCTGTGTCTTTTAGAATTGATTTTCATGCCCTCCTCATGGTTTTTCAGGTACTAAATGGTTTGGCTCCTCTGTGCATCACACATTGTCTGTCATTTTATGTCTACCCACATACCCTCAGGCCCTCTGCTGCATGTCTTCTAAATGTCCCCAAAATTACCACAAAGAAAATGGGAAATGCTGGTTTTATTGCAATTGCCTTCAGGTTATGGAGCTTCTGCTGCATGTATCAGACAGGCAGCCTCACTGGGAGGCATTTAAACACGTTCTGGTGTTTTGTTTTTGTTTTGTTTTGTTTTTTTTTGGAGATAGGAAATGAGCTTTAATTTAACATTAATTCTACACCTTGTATACGTGTTGTACGCTGCAAATATCGGCGAGTTGTCCAGCATCGTGACACATTTCCTTGCAAATTATCTGCTGAGGAGCTTTGCGTTTATGTAGCTTGTGCTTGTTTCTTGTTTCGTCACCCGCAGGGACAACATGTCCCTCCGTTCTAAATGACTAAATGGTTTTTATGTGCCATTGCTTTCCAAGAATACCTTACAGAGTGTTTCTTGAACTGCCGCCCATTTCATAAAGGATGACTTTGTTAGTCAGTGGCTTAAAAAATTGGGACATATGACGTTTAAGACAAAAAAACATTTTCATGATAATTTTCTGATTTGCCCACGCGATGTTTAAGGGTTGTTTTTTTTATAGTTTGAGGCATGAAAATGACTTGTTCAAGGTTTTGGAGGAAAATGTGGGTCGAAATGTGTTGCTGATGGAAAAATGACTCGCTTTGTTGACCGTACTACACACTTCAGCCCCATCCCTAACATCATTTGTGGTGCTATGACAACATCACACTACTTCATCCTTTGCTCCTGACAGTCAAGAGTCATAAATTCACTTGTTCACAAGAGGCCCCCGTGAGCTAAATTGGTCTGCCTGGACATGTGAACAAACAACCACCGCAGTCGTTTTAAGGGAAAAATGCATTGACTTTTGCTGCGTTTGCTAAATACGAAATGATCAGCAACCTTCAAAAGCCCCTTTGTTGAAGCTCCCAGATTGCAACTTATGAGGACAAATGTGCTAATTTAAAGCTAAAATCAATCATATTATGGCCAGTGGGAGGCAAAAAGGAAATTCACATTTGGTTATTTCTACTACATTTTTGGAAGAAATTGTTTCTTTTTGTTCCACTCCTACTACAGTTGTGAATGAGTACTGCGCTGTTTCAGTTCTAACATGTTTAGAAAAATGACACACGATGCTATCTTAAATGCACCACTTATGCTTTGGTGAAGTACACTCGCTCCTTCACTGTCTTTCACCGCTGGCAATAGCCCACATCAAATAAAATAGATAACTCTTAGAGTGTGGCATCTCCTCAGTGTTAGACAAATATTCACTTCCGAGAAAAACATCCAGACTTTGAGATTGCTTGATGCCAAACTACTTTTTCATCATCCGCTCCTCTGGTTTTCATTTACTTTCTTTTCATATGTCTACTGGGCAGGTAGCGTACAGTGGAATGGGCTGAAAGCGACATATCTACGGCAGAACACTTCATCTGAAATACTTGAAAGATAACAATGCCACTTACATGCTACACACACAGGGGCTTAGTTGTAAATAAACAGTGTGCCGGAGGTCTGAGACATTTGTAGCAGGCCCACAGCAGGTGTGTGGCTACATGCTGCTGTTTTATAGCTTTGTCTGTTTCCTCTTGAGAGATAGAGGGTTTGGAACATGTATGACTGGATGCTTCTGACTGACTATGAATGACACTGACTTAGCCCCTGATCATAGGGATCAATTTTCATTTCACTTTTGTTAATTTGAACAACACTTACTGTCTGTCGATTAGGCAGAGGGTCATCAGAAGTGTCAATAATCATTGTCATTGTCATCGCTGCACGGCTATTACATATTGACATGCTGTGTGCAACAGGTAAAGAAACTATTTAATCAGTTGAAGAAGATTAATTTCTAAGTCGTAGGAGTCTCTTATCGCTGTTATTATGCCAGTCAGCCTTGCTGGTTTCATAATCATATGATTAAGGGTGGCTAATTAACCACTCAAAAGTCCTGGTAATTTTTTAAACAATGGGACCTTGATTTCAGACAGATGTAGACATTCATTTCTAGACGCCTAATGACAATTTTGGCATAATTATTAGCTACCATGCAAAGTAGGCTACAGTTTACCACCGTTGATTAGTACATAGTCCACAGCTGAGTCATTATGAATAGAGAGGGCCTTAAATATGAAACTGATGGGTAGATGATGTCATGCTAAAATACTGAGGCTAACAGGTTATGCAAGTCATCGTTTTGCACGAGTTTCTAAACCATGTGGATTATATAGGAATAAAGAAACAATATTGTTCTTATAGAACTATGGCCCTGTCACCCTGTCATACTAAGCACGCATGACAGATGTTAGATTTATGCTTTTTCATGTATTGTTCATAACAGCAGGAAATCAAAGAGAAATGGGTTTGCAGATGTGGACTTAGACAACAGCTGATCTGCTAACATTACCTGGGCTAAATTGTCCTACACTTAAGAGTAACACTCACGAGTTCCAGTACAATTTAACATAGACTTAAACCCCATTAAATGTAGTTAGCAGAGCTAATAAATGCTAACTCTTGGCCTCAACAGTAACACTAGGCTACTGCAGTTAGTAAGCTAGTTAACCATGTATGCTAATGTTTGCTAACCTTATTGTTTGGGCAGATAAACAGAGTTTAATTGATTCCCTATACTTAATTGTGATCTTGTGTTTTTGGAAAGGCTGATGTTGGAAAGGCTGAAATAACACACCTTTGTATTCAAAGTGTGATATTCAGCCCTCTCAGAATTAATACTGGAACATAAACTATTTGTCTGTGTAAAAAGTTGTCATTGTGTCCTGTAAATGCTCAGCACACTGCTTCAACATGTTGACAATCCAATAGCTTGACAGACCGTCCATGTCTTGCTGCTAAGCTATGATTGGATAATTGCTGTTCCCTGGGAGGGGTTCAATGAATTGCAGCTTGGATAAACATATTAGGCAAAAAACAAAGTGGTATTCTGTTCATCTAATGACCTGAGGTAAAGGCTCTATAACGCCAAACAACCCAGAGTAATGTATGGCTGTGTGTATTGTGGCTGTGATTGTATGTGGAAGAACTATGTCTGAGAAGAGAAAAAGAATGAGGCTCTGGACAACATCCTTTACAAAGTGTAATCATTTAAACACTCCTCTCCTCTGCAGAATGCTCTTCTTCACTGACTATGGGAACGTTGCCAAGGTGGAGCGCTGCAACATGGACGGCACCAACCGGACTCGGCTGGTGGATTATAAAATTGAGCAGCCCACTGCTGTGGCACTGGACGTGGTCAAGAAGCTGGTGTACTGGGCAGACGCCTACTTGGATTACATCGACGTGGTGGATTACAACGGCAGGAACAGGCACACCATAATCCACGGGAGCCAAGTGAGTGTCATATTTCACTGTAAGCACTATTTTTTTTTTGTCTTCCTCAGGCTCCACATCGTAAGTCCTTTCTCTCTTTTCAATTGAGAGACTCCAAATTGTTACATGAGAGGGGGTTTCTCGGTTAATTTTCTCATTTAGGGCACCGTGCTTTATCACCACAAAACAGGTGGCATATTCACTGCTTGTTGTTATAATTCACTCTTCATTTTAATATAAAAGGGTCTGTTGAATGGGGAATGGATGATTTATTAAATTGAAGGAATTGAGGCACATTTGGGACTGTCTTCTAAATGAGCATATCAATAGTCTCTCTCCTGTAGTACACTTTTGAGGCCTTTCATCATAGATTATGACTATTCATTAATAGACCCTTTCAAGCAAACTTGGACGAGATATTCACCCTTTATGAGAAAAGAAAGAAAGACGAACATTTCGAGCACCTTATAGTGTATGCAGGTGTTCTTTGCATAATAGTGCCTACTCCATTAGTCTGTGGCCTAGTTAGACAGAGGATTTTCACTTCATTGCATCCACATGATGAATGGCACCCAGCTCTGTTGTTCCATGTTTTCCATTGACTGGATGGTCTTTTTGATCATAAGTAAAACTTTGCTCACATTTAAAGCAGTTTAATCCTTTACTCTCAAAATATCCTCCATTATACACAACGCTTAAGACGGTTTCTCACTTACGACTCATCAAATACAGCAGCTTGATCAGTGGCCTTAAGGCTCAAACTATGACACTGTACTGACCCCTCTAGCATCAGTTTTGCATGTGAGGGCTCTGCAGTCAAGTGAGGCACAAACAATACTCTGCAACGTCAGGTTAGACTTTCACACATTAGGACTTTTGGACTGTGATTTATGTTGTCAAATGGCTGCTGTTTGATAAGGTTCAGGCAAAAACAAACAAACAAACAAAAAAAATGTGGTTAGGTTAAGGCCAAAAATCCTACTTCGTTAGGTGTAGGTGACAAAACTACCTAGTTAGGTTTAGACAACAGAACTGCTTGATTAGATGTAGGCAACAAAACTACCTGGTTAGCTTTAGACAACAGAACTGCTTATTTAGGCAATAAACTATCTGGTCAGGTATAGGAAATGACTTGGTTAAATTTAGGGAAAAATTCAGCTTTTGGTTAAATTAACATCTGCCCGCAACACTTCGATTACATAGTACGCAAGTTCACTCAATAACGTAACATAATTTAAAAACAAAAAAACTCACACTGTAGTACACCACTGTGCTAGAGAGGCACAGCCAGAAATTATTCTAGAGAAATAACTTCAGCATCAGACTCAGACTCAGACTAAGATATAGGGCAACAGACCAGGCTGCTGTATGTGATACGTGGGGAAAGAAAACCGGCTGATGTTTATTGTTATTGTGAGAATGAAAACATGATTCTGACTGGTTGGAGGGCTGTGGATTAATTTTATGCCGCGCAACTTTAAGTCGCAGTGCGTATAATATCCTGAGTCATGCTCAGGAATGATTTTGCACGATGGATAAACAATGCTGAGCACAGAGCTGTGGAGAAACACACATTCGTTAATTTCAGTTTAATCAAACTTCTGTTCATTACCACAACCTTGCTCTTCTATTTTCCCCTATATGAAGTCGATCCTGTCTGGTTGATTCTGTCATCATATTCAATCCAGCAAGTACCAAATAGCATGCATTACATACGCTAGAGGTAAAGATGCAAGTACATCCTCTGCACACCTTTTTTTAGTAGTATGTGTGACATTGCTTTGAAAGTTTCTGTACAAAGGTAGAGTGCCAAAGCCAAACTCCATAGAGAGAGAAAAAGGGAGAGAGTGGGGGAGATGGTTGAGTGGCTTGTTTGTTATTTTATTTACTTATTTATTTATTTATTTAATCCAACGCATGTTTCTTGGTGCCCCTGATGTTAGAGTGTGACCCAGCGAGCTTAGGTGCACTTCCTGTGAACACAGCTCATCCAGCCATGTCGCTTTCTGTGGGTGTCAGCCTGCTAAATGTAGCATGGAGGCTGCGGTGTCAGGGCCAGCGGTCTCCCCGTGGAGTCCGGCTTTTGACCCCATGTGGGCTGCCAAATGTACAGACAGCCCCGCTCTCCCACCTCCATTCTGCTTGCAGCATGATTAAAGATAAAAGCCCTTTAACAATTTATGTTTGTTACTGTATTTTTATTTATTTTTTATCGTGTCCCTCTTGTGGTTTTACTTATTTTTGGCCTCATAGATAATGAAAAAAAACAAACAACATGACTCTTCTTGTTTTTCAGGTGTCGTATATTTATTCATTAGCTGTGTTTGAGGACTACCTCTATGCTACCCACTCTGACCCTTCCAAAGGGAGTTCCTCTGTGGAGCTGCTGCAGATCCACAGGTTCAACATCACAGAGGACAGCAGGATACTAGCCAGCCTGGGGAATACTAAAAGACTCCGTGTTTACCACAAACTTGTTCAGCCGCAAGGTAAAGGAAGTTTTCTGGCGAGGTTAACATGTGCAAGTATGTGTCAGAATCATCCACGTCTTGTGACGCAAAAGCCGGAGTCACAAGAGTACAGAAAGAGGACGCTCCAGTGGCTTATAATGATTTCTTTGTCTGTCTGATTTTGTCCACAGTCAGGAGTCACGCATGTGAAATGGGCTCATACGGAAAGCCGGGCGGTTGTTCCCATATCTGCCTTCTGAGTGGCAGCTACAAGTCCAGAACCTGCCGATGTCGTACCGGCTACCGTCTGGGCTCTGATGGGCAGTCCTGTAAAAGTCAGTAACATGTTTTGCCTTGGCAGTAAATATGTGAAACCTTGTGTGCTTTTCTTTTCAGTTCAAGGCTTTATTTATTTATTTATTTTTCTTTTATTGGTGGTGCTTCCTGCTCTTAATAAGTATGAATCCTGACTCATGCTGTAAAAGGATGCTTTGCATCAGTGCTCATTTTGATATCGACGTGGGTCTGTAAAGGTCATGTCTCATACTGGAGCCCGGTGTGCATCACACATACCCCAGCTGTACAGAGACAGTGACAAAGATGAGCACTGGTGGACATGGGCCCATTTGAAAGTGATGTTCCGCTATCGACCTGTCGGGGGCCTGATTGATTATTGCCATAATGAGGTTTTAAGTTTGTCTGCATTTGTTGGCCGCTCTGATCAATCGCTGGACATTGTGTCGCTGACAATGAAAGCAGAAGATCAAATTGATGACACAATCTGAGGGGCCCACCAATTTTCGATCGGGGTAACGAAGCATTGGGAGGCTCGGCGTGACACATTTGATTTATTCCCCCCTCATAGATGTTCTGATGCGCCAGCTATCTCTCCCTTGCTCGCACTTTCCCGCTCCCTAAGCATAATGATATTCGTTGCTAAATGGTAGTGCTTCTTCATACAGCAGTCACAGTGGGGTTTGATATCTGGGTCTCTTGCAATCCTTAATTGTCTCCTGGGTAGTTGGTCTCTCCCTCACAAAATGATAAATTGAAGTGAGGCATGTGTGGTCCTCACCCCCAGCATCCCAGTCTCTTGGGTAGGGGCTGAGAGCGAGGAGAGGTCTGCTTCTCTCACTGGAAGCTCCTTCATTTCTCCGCTTGCATCTCGAGAGGATCCCAAAGGGTTCGAGAACATACAACCCCCTGAGCGGCTGGCGGGCCGCCGAGGAGTTGCCTCAGCTTTCTGGGCCTCCTGTTTGCCTTTCTACCGAGACGCCGTGTTATTTTAGATCAGACGCAGCGCTCACAGCCAAGGTAAGTATTGCCATTGTCTGTTTGCTCAAGCGTTTTCCGTCTCCCACTGTCACAGCAGCTTTGTAGCAGGGGCGTGATTGAAGGGGAAGCGTATAGTCATTGGCACTGATTACTGGCTCCATTAAGGCAAATGGATGGCCTTGGCTGTGGCTCACATATAAGTACAATGTGGCCGGTAATAAGGGGGTTTAATGCCAGGATCAGCATTGATGAATTAGACCAATTAATTGACAATAATAATAAAAAAAGGGTCCGTCCTTTCTTGCCTTGTAGAGCCCAAAAACGATCTCTTCCTGTTCTACGGTAAGGGGCGCCCCGGGGTCATCCGAGGCCTAGATATGAACATCAAGTCCAGCGACGAGCACATGGAGCCAATCGAGGACCTGGTCAACCCCCGAGCCATCGACTACTACGCAGAATTGGGACACATCTACTTTGCTGACACCACCAGTTTCCTTATTGGGCGGCAAAACATAGATGGAAGCAGCCGAGAGACAATCCTCAAAGATGGTGGGTCTAAATGCTTTTTTGTATAAAAAATTCTAACAGCAGCAGCTCACTAAGATAGAGTAAGCTGACTATAAGCAATACATCATGTTAACAGTTCTTCTCTGACATTAATGTAAAGCCATTTCAGACACTGTTATTCTACTCGAAACACTCTTAATCTGTAAAAACAAAAAAACAAAAAAAAAGATTTTGAGACAGGTTTTACAAAGCACCACTTTGTATCATTGTATCTGTAATACAACTCCAAACATTGAGATGTTAACAAATGGTTCACTGCCACTGTGTTTTGTACTTTATTGCAGAGTGATTAAAGATGTAAAATAGCGATTGGGAAGTACTGTGGATTTAGGAACTTAAGGATTGCATTCGTAATACGTCACAGTACTGGATGAAAATGGTCTCTATAAAGATCGTTTAAAAAGTACAAATGCAGTGTTTGTCAGTGATTTCATTGAATCCTGTGCCGCTGAATCTGTTGTAGAACTTGACAATGTCGAAGGGATCTCAGTGGACTGGATCGGGAAAAACTTGTACTGGACCAACGATGGCTACAGGAAGACAATCAGCGTTGCCCGACTGGAGAGAGCCTCTCAGACCCGGAAGACTCTGTTGGAAGGGAATATGTCACACCCAAGGGCCATTGTTGTCGACCCTCTGAACAGGTCAGAACAAAAAATATATATAATATATATATACATAGAAAGAAAATAAAAAAATATATATATATGGTGCTGTATGGATGAGACACTCTGAAAGCGTTATAGCCAGTAGCTTTTTTTCGAGCCATAAATGCTTGTTAGAAGTGTGAGTGGGCGGCTGGTGAATATGGTAAAAAATAAAAACAAAGAAAAATAATTTCCTGCCCTTTTATTACAACATCTACCTGTGTAATATCTGTCAGCCCCAGACAGTCGGTGAGAAAAACAATTATCTCGCTTCTCACATCTCCACATAGGGTGAGAGTTTTTATCTCGGAGCCTAGTGAGTTAAAATGTCAGGGAAAAAAGTAAGTTAAAGTCAATGCAATAGAAACTTTGACCTACTAAAATTCAGATTACACGTGAAACCTAGAAAACTGCTGTCGAATCTACACGGTGGCAGCTTGTTTTTGCATCATTTTCTGCCTCAGGTACAATTGTAGGACTTAATCATTTTTTTTCTGCCAGATTTTAAAAGCACATCCGATGTTGTCTACAGAGCATGAAATATGAGAAAAGTTAGTGAAGGGAGAATATTTCCACGGTGCGCCGTGGGATCACTCACGGTATCCAGGTTTCTAAAAGCATCTGACAGATGTCAAAGTGGCAAACTGAAAATCTGCTTCTTGCCTTGTTCTTGTAAGTACATAAACTAAGTGGTATATGATTCAAGTTAGCAAAGACAACCTTGCCTTTAGGTGGATATATTACATCAGTTTGCCTCAAATGTTAATCCTGAAGATCATCTGCTTCGGCAGACATCTGCTTTGACTGATGATCACATCTTGTGCCTTTCAAGAAAAAAAAACGAAAAAAAAAACAAAAAACATGTAAGTGCGTGGGGCGTAGTCTGCCACCCCCAAGTAAACCAGCATGGTTTGACTGAGAGAGCATCTGTTGTTTTAATGAGTCCAGGGATGTGTGTGTGTGTCTGCGTGTGTGTCTGCGTGTGTGTGAGTGATTTTATGGGTAATAAAATGGTGGCTCATCTTGTTGCCTGAACCTAAAACCACCGCTACAAGTTTTTCCTTTGTAGTCCTCATTCATCGTCTTGTTTTTGCCTTCCTATATGAGTTTTATATACATATATGGAGGACGCCACCGGCAGAGGAGACGCTGCAGAGCTCAAATTCACTGAGTGTCTTAAGGATCTTACGGATTAACACTTTAAGGCTTAAATCGTATTAACACCAACCAAATCCATGGCAGTCAGAGATTAATTCTCAAGCCTCAAGAGGGCTGTTCCAAACATTTTGCCTCACACAGCTGTTTTCGCCAAAGCAAAAACATACAAATACTTTATTTGGATTTTTTTTTTTTTTCCTTTCAGTCCTCTCGTCTTTTCCATTTTTGTCAATACATGACTATATAGCTCCTTGATTACAATTAAGCCTTCTGTTTGCCTTTCTTCCTCGTGTTATCTTGATCGTGGTCCTGAAAGTGACGCTGCTTTCAAATACGAGCCACATTCATCAGACTGATGAAAACACGCTGATTTTCAAACAGCAGATCAATCCTTTTCCCCGTGTAACTGAAAAAGAAATGAAATGAAACAATTATGGTGAGAATGCAGCCTTGTTCTTTAGGCACATATACTGTGAAAGTGTTTGGTGCGAGGAACACCATGTCTCTCTTTTGTGTAAGGCTAAATCACTGTTGCTCCGACCTTCCCACTGATAGCACAAATGATCAGAAAGGCTAGTGTTGGGCCTGTGAGGGAGCAGTCGGCCCGAACCCGTCGGTCCTTTTGATCTCTATCTGCTCTACTGGAGGGGTCTCCTCAGGTAAAGTGGATGCACCTCTCCGACTGATTTTCTCGATTGCATTCTGGCAACCTTATTTTCTGCTCTGTTTGCCACCTCTAGTCTGTGTTGATGTGATAAGGACTACAAGTGTCACTCTGAAATTGGCACACCTCTCTTTCTGTGCTGCATTCGGTATCTCATGCGTGAAAATTCCACGTGTAAATATGAAGTTTCGACGTGAGTGGTGCTTTGCTCAGCTTCAGTCATCTCTGACCTTGATGAGTGTGAATATAGCTTACTGTCACAATGCTGTTCGCCTCTCATTGGAATAGGCAGCTTTGTCCATTGAAGAAAATCCATTGTTGCTCTTTGTGTGTTTATTTTTTCTTTGTGTGTTTGCAACTTTTACATTTTTTTATTATGTTTTAATCCACCGGTTATTTTTATTGATCCATTCATGCTTGTTTGGTCTATAAAATGTCCGGTAATTGTCAAAAATGGTCATCATAGAAACTCCAGGATGATGTCCAGCTTAATCCAACCAGCAACCTCAAATATTTAGATTGCTATCAAACAAGCGTGAGAAATCCCCAAAATATGTATTTTTTATGAAATTGCAAGAGAACAAAAAAAAAAAAGAGTGAACACAAAACCAAAATACAAACCTACACATCCTGACACAAACACACAACATATACAGTACGAAGCAACCTTAACAAGTTACAAAATATCAAATCATTTGAAATAATACATTCATTGAACATAATATAATTGTCCAGTTTTCCATATAGACTAGAAATAAATGCATAAATAAGGAAGGGGAAAGAAACACGTGAAATTGCAAGTTTCAGTTGAACTGTACAAGAAAACAATTTATTAATAATATTACAATGAAAAGGACAAGTTTGATCCTACTTATTGTATACATATTCATTTCTGTATAGTTTGTAAAACCATTTATGGCCTCTCAAGATAATGAATAGAAAAAAATAATTCTACACTTGATGTCCTTTGTTATTAAATACAAATGTTCTTGCCAGCCTCAGGCATTAAAAAAAAACCTACCCCATCTTTCACAATGTTGGACCATCACTTATTGTATCACTATATCCTTTGAGGATAAGGTGCCAAATTCAAACCCTAAAATGTTCACATGAGATGCTGAAACCCCCCCTTTTTTTTTTTTAATCAATCAGATAAATGAAAATATGGATCATGAACAATATTTACTGTCCACAGCAGTCCTCAGTTCTCTTATGTTGATGGCACTCTGTCCCTCCGATGTGTGATGTGGTGTCCATGTATGTTTTTGTGCATGAGGGTGTGTTTGTGTGTGTGTGTCTACATGCGTGGAGTGTGTAGAAACGCTGAATAATTCATGCGGTCGTAAAAAGATGACTTGGAGACAGGGGGAGTGTTCATTCACCTCCATATCCCATTCTGTTTCATCTTCCTTTAGCCGGCTCTCCATCATTGATGAGAAACGAGGGCCACACAGCTCAGTCAGCAGCACTCAAACAGAGCGAATCCCCCGGGCACGGTTACTAGAGAACAGATCACGTCAAATCATTGACCCAATCGCGTTTCAAATACCACAGGCCCACTGAGAGTTACAGTCGCAGTAGACATATGATACACTGGAAACTTTTGTTTTATTTTTATTTTATTTGGTTGGGAATATGGCGCTCCTAACTTTGCCACGAAATGCAGTCAAGCGGCGGTGCTTTGAGTTGATAAAGCTTGAGTGATTTCCAGGTATCTCTTTTGAATTTCCCAGCGACTTTGGATTATTTTTGGTATTTACATATGGGAAACAGGAATTCCAGTTTATCTCCATATCAGCAGGGAACAGTCTTGTTGGCTATGAGCGGCTGCGTGTGTCAGCGCAGGTTGTGTTTCTTCATAATGTTCCCCTGTATGAATCAAAGCGGCGTGTGGAAGACTCAGCGGGGGGGACACAGTCATGCCTCCCCAGGGGTGTACAGAACAGAACCCACAAGACGCATTTTCACTGTGATACGGAATAAATCAATTTTTTTTTTTTAGAGAAGCCTGCAGGGAAAAAAAATGCTGTCACGTGTATTGATTGATAAGATATCAAAGCGGGAAGAGGGTGATGAAGGCTGCAACAAGCGCAACCATCCAACATCAGTGTCAGGAAGCAGGGGCGAGGGCAGACAGCTGAAAATGAACTGCCGAGGTTCCAATGTGGAATGTGATCAGTGTTAGTTCGGGGCTGGTGGTGATCTATGGAGCCGTGTGACTGGCAGATACTGCCTGAACTAAAGCAGCGCCTCATTATGTCAGTTTATTGGTGCGATGATCGTGTGTGCATCTGTGTCTGTGTGTGTGTGTGTGTGTGTGTGTGTGTGTGACAGCTGGATGTACTGGACGGACTGGGAGGAGGACGAGGTCAACGACAGCATCGGGAGGATAGAGAAAGCCTGGATGGACGGATCCAACCGCCTCATTTTCGTCACCTCCAACATGCTGTGGCCCAACGGCCTAACGCTGGACCACAGCACCAGCACCATGTACTGGTGTGACGCCTACTACGATCACATCGAGAGGATCCATCTCAACGGGACGGGGAGGATGGTGAGTCCCAGTGTGGAGAAAGAGCGCAGAGTGGTCAAATGATGCAGAAACGTACGTGCATGAATGACTTGACTCACTCGAGGGTCAGCGCGTTCGTAGAGTGAGGGCCACAGGATTCAAGACCCGAACTTAAAGGGAAATTGTGGTATTTTCTAAATCTGGACCAGATATTTATACAGATGTGTAAAATGTGTTTTGGAATGGTTGAGTAGATTGCCTCAGCTGGCAGCTGGGACAGGGCTGCAACATACCATTGTCAAATAGAATTTAGGATCTAGGACTTGGAGTAAAACTAGACATGAGTTTCATGAAACGCCTGTATGTCTATTGCAATTGTACTCTCCTCCTTTGAATTGAAAAGCCAACATCATGGACACCACACACTTCTTTGCTCGATTGGTTGCAGGTATCACTAGTTGTCCTGAGGCCTTTTGGTCTGTGTCTGGTCGGTATGTTATTAACGCTCATCCAAAATCAGAATCAAACTGGGAGGTTTTCTGATCCAGCAAACAGGATATATTTTTATATGCGATTATTATACTTAAAACTTGAAAACTTGATAAACTTGAGGCATGATTAATCCCTGATTAGTTTTGTTTTATTGTCAGATCACAACAGAATCTTGCTACACATTCAATATACATCGTTGCCATGGCACTTGATATTAGTTCAGTGTTTGACTGCTCAGTTTCATATCAGTGTTGCACGGGTCTAAAACTAATTTCTATGTTTTAAGCAATGACACAAAGTTAATCTGCAAAGCGGTGAAATGATTGAAAACGACTCGCCGTCCCCCGCAACAACTGCCAACAAGACAGCCCTTCATCCCCAACCGCTCCTGTCGACTCCAGATACACTGCCATATTAAGATAATGAATTATTTGCAAATGCTATTTAATCAATGCCAAGATTCTAGCAAACATTATTATAAGCAGACAGTGCGGCGTGAATAAATTTGCGCAAGGAAATTGAATCACATTCATCATATACTGTGATTAAATAATTTCTGAGCCCATATTCAAACAGCTAAGACCCTGTTTGAGATTATTGATTTTCTTTGTTGCTGATAGTGTCTCCGTGTAACTCCCCCTAATCTTTTGATTACACAGTATGTTTGCTTCATGTTGCAGGTGGTGTACAACGGGAAAGAGCTGAACCATCCGTTCGGGATCTCTCATCATCGCAATTTCATCTTCTGGACGGAGTACATGAACGCCTCCGTCTTTCAGCTGGACCTGTCCACCGGTGACGTCACTCTGCTGCGGAGCGAGAGGCCGCCACTGTTCGGCCTGCGTGTCTACGACGCACAGAGTCAGCAAGGTCGGCTGCCTTTCCCTGATGTGCTCCCGATCCGGTGCCGCTGAACCGTTGCTTCCCCACCAGACAAAGTGGCTGAAAATAGAATCCCTCTGCGCCGTGTGTCCAGGAATTTGAATCCCCCAAACACTTTTAGCACTTAATAAACAATATACACCAGAGATTTTGTATGCATGCCTATTGGTGTCAAATTTCATGGTGTGAACCAGCGCATTGATCAACACTGACAGTGACTTCAGTGTGAAAAAAAAAAAAATCATTGGGGGCTCCACTCTATAAAGTTAGATAAGGTGGCCAAGGTTTGGAAGGGGTTGGCTCAATTCTGTAACAAACGATGATAGATTCATTCTGTTAGAAAGCAGAGAGGAGCAGACAGGAGAGGAGTCAGATACAGCTGACAGTGGAGAATCACATTGGCCCATCACAGCAGGTGTTTTGTTTTTGTTATCCAATAAAAAGCATGTTAAAAAACAGTGCTCAGACACCCACGGCGCAATCAGGGGAGACTGATGCACAATGCTAGTGATATGAATGTAGAATAATATAACTGTGGACTGTCCGTTGATGTGGTTTTAGACTCATAATATGGAGCATCTTTCATCCTCAAGATTTCCATACAATATTGGATCACAAGCACACGAGGCAGAGAAAGGGCTGGCTACTGCGTGCTTACAGAGAATTTCTGCCGGACATTCCTCCATTGTTCATGTCACTGAATAGATTAATTGGCTGTCCAGTCCTCTGAGTATTGCTGATTGGCTCTTACAAAACCAAAAGCTTTATCTCATTGGCTCAGGCGCTGCCTTTGGTTTCTGTGTTAAATGAAAGTGACAAAGGTGTCTTATGCCTTAACTTTAGATGTGACAGTGTGTTTTTTTTCCTTTCGGAGAATGTCGGCTCTTGTCTGGAAAAGACAAATTATTCCCCCAAGAAGGATAAAAATGTCAAATGTCTCTCACCTACCCTGTTCCAAATAATTCACCTGACATGTGGTTATAGATCTCATTGCATACACCTGGCATGTCTCTCCGAAAGAGGAGACGAGTTTTGGAACAATGACGTGATTTGTTATGCCGGGTTTTAAAGTGACCCCTCTGAACCTCTGCTGTTCACTTCACAAAAAGGGAAAAAGAGACAAAACAGTAACAGGAAACTCATGTCGCTTAAGGGGGGCTTTAGAAAATGTGTGTTTAAATGAGCAAGACACCTTATTTTGGTATCTGTTTCTCCAGGTGACAACGCATGCAGTGTGAATTATGGGGGCTGTGGTACCCTCTGCCTTGCCATCCCAGGAGGCAGAGTGTGTGCCTGCGCTGACAACCAGGTTCTGGGGAAGAACAATGTCACCTGTGCAGGTAGGAGGACATAATGAATCAGACGGAGCGAGAGAGGGCTAAGATCAGTCCTGTCCAAGTATACTGTAATCCTGGCTTCATCCTGTGGGACATAGATCAAATAAAAACACCTTATCTATGCACATGCAAATCTGCTCATAAACAAATAAATACAAGCGGGAGATTATCCCGCTGGGTTTCTAGAAATGTAAGCCAAATCCCAGTAGTTACACACGGGGTCATGAGACATTATTAACATGTTTTTTGTGCTATTATAGCTATGCCAATAATCTCCCCTCAGCACATGCTTCATGGCGAGTCTCTTGTTGATTTCTAACCACTGTTTCTCTCAGAATCCTCCAGCAGCAGTCCAGAGCCACAGCGATGTAAGAGTGATGAGTTCCAGTGCCACAACCAGCGCTGCATACGGGCCCTGTGGAAGTGCGATGGAGACGATGACTGTCTGGATGGAAGTGACGAGGAGAGCCACAGCTGCTGTGAGGAATCTTAAAATAAGTCTGCACTGCAGGCCAAGCACGCTGCATGAAAACACACAAATACATTGAGTGTGCAGATACTGTTCAAGGTGCAATGTGTTAGATATGGACAGAGTTGTAGTTTAAAAATGCACAAAACTCACATTATTGAACGCAAGAAAAAATACATTTGGATGTTGTGTCAAAGAGCATGCTAACCAGCTAGCCCCAGCCCATCTTCTTTTGAATACCACTTCGTATCTCAAGAGGCAATACTCTGATCGCTCTCTTCTGTTGTGCTTCCAAGCAGTATACCCAAAAAGCAGAACTTTGAAAAAGTTGACAGTCAAGGTTTGATTTTGTTGGGAGACAGTTGCGGGGCAGGCTGGCTAGATGCTGGTGGAAGGAGGCTGACGAGGATTGAGGATGAATAGTGGACCCGAGGCACACGAAAGCAAGGATTGCCTAGACGATCAAAAGTTTAACTAGAAAACAGCACAGAGCTGGAGCACAGGCTGTTCTGAACGTTACCACGTACATGAACTGACAAAGACTCGAGTGAAGAACTGGGGAGATGTACTGTTGGGTCTTGATTAGTGGATGGGCTGCAGGTGTGTCAGGGTAATTGGCAGCAGCGGGCAGGCGGAGCGTCAACCATACACACAGGCACAGAAGGGGAAGACATCCACAAAGACAGGGAACCATCCAGGAACAAGAGGGAAGAAGAAAGACTGAGAAACACAAGGAGGAGGGATATATAGTCTAATCTTGACACCCTGTAGTTTAAACCTGGGAGATGTACGGCAACTGTTAGTTTGCTTAATTCATAAGCTCTCTCAGCTTATAAAGTGTGGGACATGAGCAAAAGACTCACCACCACCTTCTGAATTCAAATTGCTTTCCATACTAAACTTTGCTTAATTTGCCTTGTCACACCCTTTTTTCGAACAGAAACAGAAATGTCTCTTTGTGTATCCACTATTCCAGCAATCACCCATTGTGGTTTGTTTGGTCAAAATGAATAATTAATTCAATCGAGTTAGGTTCCTCACTCTCCTCTCTCATGTCATGTCTTCGCTGTTCGTTCTTGCCATCTTAGTCGTCCAAAGAGCAAGAGTTTTTGCTTTTGCTGTAAATCGCCTCTGTGCTATGTCCCCTGTCTTCACACTGGCATCCCTTAGTCTTTAAGACTGTGCTCAGTCAGTGCTAAATTGTGCTCGGTTGTCTACGACGACACCCCACCCATCATCCACGGTTACAATCCAGACAGACATGCTGCCCCGTATTTGTTTGGAACTAGCCTTGACAGGTGGCCATATCTTACACTTTGCCTCTTGAATTCACTTACATGCACAACCATGCACCACCAAGCAAGACAGCACAAGCTTTTCAAGGCTAATTCTCTCTTACTGTCAACCTCTGTGTTCCTAAATGTCGCTGAGGTACTGTAAGTAGGGGTGAAAAGTGCTCCTCCTCCACGCTGCCATCTACCCTTTCGCTCCTGCCAAGTGGTTTTGCACTTTAACAAATCAGGCGGATAAACAGCATGTTAAATGCTCGGATGCTGGTTATTTTTTTTATTTTCCTGCCGGCAAAGCACCATAATCTAATCCTCTGGCAGAACTATCAGAATGGGGAAAAAAAATCAATTATCTGCTCTCCTGGGATATCATATACCTTAACAATGTACTAACTTAATTTATTTTGGTGGGTTTGGCAGCTTACTCAGAATCGGACTTGAGAACAGACCAATGTGGATGTCAGATGTATGAAAGCAAGGCAGTCTGATCCATATAGCACATTTATCACACAGAAGTACATTGATGGCCCATAACACAAAGGGTATGTTTTGTTAAGAAAGTATGGAGCTTGGTTGGTCGTTACAGTGAGGTATATGTTCTGAGTTATTATGTAAAAGTGGCTTTTATATAAAACAAAAATCAAGGCTCTAAAACCACATAACAAATATGCTTAAGACCTCTATAAAAATGTTATGGAGTCTTCATTACTCTCTATTAAAGGACAAACCACTGAGGAGAAACATGAGAGATATTCATCTCTAAAACATCATTCCCTTTTATGGTTCCTGACATGGCTCTCAGAGCAAGATTAGTTGAGCTGGGGAATGAATGAAATCCCACTCAGAAGCTGTGAATATAACTCTATCTATCTGGACATTGAACTTTCTTTTTTTTTTTTTTTTTTAGCCCCATAGGACAAAGGAAGATCAGATGGGCTGGAGAATTAATGAAGCTTTAACATTAAGAGACATTCCACTTACTTTGGCTGGGGCCTATAGAGACTGAAAATGTGATGTTCTGAATTATAAGCACATTTTATTTTTCACTCTTTTTTTGTTGTATTAGATATTTTCAGTGTATCTCATGTTAGAGCTACAACATCAATGGCTGACTTTTTCTTTGCTTTTTTCGCAGACAATCACACCTGCCCCACTGATCAGTTCAAATGCAACAACAATCGCTGCATTCCAAAACGATGGCTTTGTGACGGAACCAACGACTGCGGTAGCAATGAGGATGAGGCCAACACTACATGCTCGGGTATGTGCTGTATTGTATTCACGCTTGCATGAGAATCAGGGCAGTGTAGACACATATTCACACGGCAGCCATTTACCATATTTCAAGGTGAAATAAACATATGCAATACCATATAAGCTAATATTAGCACTCAACCACTTCCTAGCTGATAATATATCAATGTTACATTTAGTGTGTTATGCTTACAGGCTTGAACGAATGTGTCCAACATGTGATATTGATATTTCAGAGTTTATTTACGTCCTGTCATATCGTGTAACACTTTCAAATGTTAATTCAGCTAGGAAGTCACTGAATGCTAACTTTAGCTGTTGTTTAACCGAAGCTGATGGGTTATCAACTGAATATGGAATCTGGCAAATCCGTATCACTTCCTAATTGATTAGAAATGGAAAAAGATGATGATTAGTAAAAATCTGGAGGGCCATCAGCCATTTTTGATCCACCATAAACTAACGTTAGCATTCAAGCTTAATGGTTACAGCTAGCGTGTTTTAGACAAACATGTCTGAGACGTGCACTAATTACTTCAGAGTTAATTTACACCTGTCCTATCATTACACTAACAATAATGTCAGCTAGGACATATATGCTAGCATTAGTTGTTGTTTTAACCAAAGCTAACCCTTTCTCACATATCTTTTACCTTGGAAAACTTATGGATTTCCACTTTCAGTTGTCTTTTTAGTCTCATATCAATCATAAAGTGGTGAATGATAACAATTTGTCAGATTCTTGGTGTTTGTGCGGCTTGAAAGCTGGAATACACAAGGACTACATTTGGGCTAGGCCAAGGAAAATGGCCGCCGTGTAAATACGGTCAACTGGCTGCACTTTTTGCCTGATGCCTCTTCTCAGTAGTTCTGATGTATCTGTTTACATTTTGTCTCGAAACAGACATCAGTTAGTCTATGACTTATTGCTTGTGAAATAGTGATATTAGAGCAACATATTGTCGTTCAGGCTCAAGTCGCGATAATGCACTTCTGTGTTTGATTTACTGATACATTTCAATCAAGCCAATGCAGACTGAAGATCACACAGCTCTTTTTATCTATACAGTGAGACATAAAACATATTTTGATGAAATTCTCTCTTTGCTCATCAAAGTCTTGAACAGACAACATTGTTTTTCAGGGCAGCCATCACCTTTATATCTTGCGCCTCTCGAGTAGTTTCCCTACAGGGCAATCAATCTCCTTGTGTGAGAGCACTCTCCGGTATCAAAGAGCTGTAGCACCTACAAGACGCGACTGATGTCAGAAACACTTACAGTATATCACATTGCCTCCCATATCCTCCGTGGGGCCTCTCAGGAGCTTTCTATCCACAGAGGATCAATCAATGAGCATTAGTCAGAGGCTGATGAATGTTCCCTCAGTGTCAGATTGACATGCATATCACAGACCAGCGAGACATCACTGGTGTGCCGTCCATGTGTGTGTTCACCGCGGCCGCGCAGGGTGTAAATGACGGCCCGTCAAGCAACAGTGCATTTCCCACGGCCTTCCAGACTGGCCGCGCCGCACCGCGTGATTGAGTGATAAAAAGTTTGCAGTGGGCGGACACTGACATCCTGGTGATGTAGCGATCATTAGAGTTGTTGTGCACGTCCTGCATTGACTAATGCACATGTGATTGAATTAAGTGGCCTCTCACTCCTTACTCAGCCCAGCCCTGTCAGGCCGACCAGTTCTCCTGCCAGAACGGACGATGTATACCTCGACCCTGGAGCTGCGACCGGGAGGATGACTGTGGGGATAAGTCTGATGAAATATCATGCAGTGAGTCACACACGCCAACTCACCACATATTCATTCAATCACTGTGTGTGTGTGTGTGTGTGGGTTCAAACTGCTGCCGCTGTTTGAGTTGCTCTGCTTGGTCAAGATGTAAAATAGGGCAGCTCAGTGAACAAATTGAATACTAATAAGGGCATTAAGGGAAATCTCTAGTTGTTTATTCCTCACAGCTCATGATGTTATGCCTAACTGCCGCATATCTGATGCTTCAATAAATGCAATGCTTCTCACCATCTCGTAAGATATCTGTGAGGGCTGCTAGGGTTATCAGCTTACACTTGAAACTCACCTTCCTTCCTTCAACTCTCAAAATGCGATAATTCATGTGGCAGAAACTTTTTCAACATTTTTATTTTTTCCATTCCCACTAATAGAGGTAACTTAGGGTTTCACCTCTAATGATAGACAGATGCAGATCGATGTGTTTTTTTAGCAGTAATCACACTGGATAATTTAAAGTAATTTGGCAAGAGCATGTCTTGTTTTTTTTTCAGATAGGAGACACCGAGGGCAGTTATAACAATTTTGATTTTAAGTTAATTACTCAGAAACCATTTGGAACTATTGGTTAGACTGTTTATTTAGGAAATTTCTACATGTGTTCTACTCATTAACAGTCATTACCTGTTTCTTAGAATATTGATTGAAACAGGAGAAACATTTCATCTGCCTCCATAAGCAAGAAGGATTGTAACAACACACTTAACACCTCCATAAAAATACCATGGGCTGCAATAAACTCCCAACAGCATGGATATTGTAAAAACGATTGATATCCATTAAAAAATAATTCCCATTTTAGCCGAAAGTTTAAAGCCTGGCAAAGAACTTTTACACAAACCTTGCAGTTATCCACTTTCAACACACGGTGTGATGTCCTGACACATAATAGTAAATTGGAAATGGAGTTCGCTTTTAGCCAACTAGACTCTGGGAACAGAGTGTGAGGTGAAGTGTGCTAAATGAAGCTCAGTGTGGGAAGGGGAAACATATAATCAAACAAGTCAAAATGGGTGATCCTACCCTTCAGTTTGGTAGTGCTGAAGCACCATGCTGTACCACATTAAGGACAACCACCCTGCTGCCATTTCACTGCTAGCTATGTGGAAGAGCTGCAGTTCTTCTGTTTTAGTGCTAGTTTAGCTAGTTTTACATGCTAAATGGTGAACATGGTAAACATACAAGCTTAACATCTGGATTTTGGGCATTCAGCTCGAAGCAACGCTTCACTGTCTCAGCCACTAGTGTTGCCATCAATTCTTAGTGTTGCTGTATAAGACACTTCAGATTATATTATTGACCTTGTACTAGGTTACCTCCCATAAAGACAGACAACGTTGTGAGTCTGTCAGGTCATCCATTCTGATATCTGTTAGCACATACTGTATCATGTGAAATGCAGCTTAAATATGGCTGCTACCAATAGTTTAAGATACCTCATACTTTGATTTATATAATTTTAACTGACTCGAATGAAGTGATTCTTGATTTTGACAAACGCCTGACAGCCAATCAAAATATTTTCTATAGTAGTAGAGCTAGTATTAAAAACAAGGTTCTGAGAGAGGATACCCTTGAGTTCTTCTGAAAAGTATTTGAATACAAGATGCTTGTGGCTGCTTATCTTCTTTGGTGACTTCTTAAAAAGCTTACTGGTGTCTTACGCCTGCATTACTTTATTCAGTCCAGAGTGTTTTAGAAGTTGAATTATTGATGCTGTACTCTTTGGACGAACAACCAGACATGCCCTCACTGATGGCATCAACTTTGAAAGGGTGGTGCTGAGTAAATACTTTTGTACAGCAGTTCACTGTGCTTAAGCGTCTCGGTGGTATTAAACCATCTGTCAGCCTCGGTTAGCAAAAGTTGGTCTCTGTGTTTTGGATTAATCTTGGGAAAACACGAATGAGAAAAATACATGGCGAGCGACAGTGGCCCGAGCTTTTCAGAGTTCTTTGAAGATGTGTTTAACCTTTTTTTTTATGCGAGGGGAAAGAGATTTTTTTTTTTTTTTTAGGCTACAAAATGTGTTTTTCTGCTGTGAAGTTGAACTGGATGAATTACAAGCACCCATTTAAAAGATAGGGGTTAAGGTTTTAAAATTCCCCTTTAATCACCACTGGTATTAAATCAGCCTTTAACGGTGATTGATGTTTGCCAAACGCCGCACTGTGCTGTATCGCCTCAGCCTCCTTTTGTGTGTCCTAAGCTGCTTCAATACGCAGTCACAAACAGCCAGGGTGTAAGCAGTAATTAAAGTTCATGCTCGGCTTCATTCAATCATAATCAAGCTGTGCAGCAAAACATATTCTCTCCTATACTGTTGTCTGAGCTTCCTCAAGCATCACTTCTCTGTAGGCACTCTACTGTGCAGCTCTGGCAGCTCACTTAGCTGCAGTGGAGCTACTGTGGGTTTTGGAACACCTGAAGCTCAGTGGTGGCCGCCTTAGAGATTGATGCTAATTTGGATTTTGTTTGTCAGTAGTTTAGTAGTTGTCACACAGTGTCTCATATTGGGCTTTCTGTTCACTTGAAGCCGTCATTATTTATGGATGCCAGTGTTCCATTTTTTCTTTTTTTTTTTCTTTTGCCAGGCTCACTGTTGACTTGAAACCTTCATTATTTATGGATGTTTCGTGCTTCATTTTTAATGAATGTTAAACTCCAACCAGCCATGCGCTGTCAGTGAGACCTAACACATTTGTGGGATATATAGAAGACGCTCGTGTGATAAAGATACGATACGTCTCCTTGACAGCGCCTTAGGTATGCCATGCGGCAGCAGCAGATGCTAACAAATCAATTCAAATGTAGACTTGCATTTCATACTGAAGTCAATAAAGCGTTGGGGCTCCAGGAAGGATATTTGAAAAGTACTGTATGTACAGTATCTCAAAATTGGAAGCGAGAATGGTATCTGACGAGAACGCAAATGTCGATCGTGGCAATGTCATTGGTCCACAGAATGTGGTAGGATCTGTATTCCTAGACTTGCTGCGACACTGGTAGAGAATATCGATGCTCTAATGTTGACCAATTTAGTTCATGAAGTCTCCCTGACTACAGTGATTGATGTTGGATCAGCTATTGACTGACTCCAGCTGTGGTGATTTATTTGCTTTCCCCAGCTTGCATTGCCAAGTTAAGTTCACATATCTATGTGTATGTATACATATATTTACAGCTCTACATCAGGCACATGTACAATATATTGTCTTGATTGACTGTTACAGTGCCTCATCAGCAGCTAAACGCCTCAACACACAGGGTGAATTTTATATGGAATTCAGGAGAAACTTCTGGAAACATCCATTTCCAGATATTGATGAGGGTGAAATCGGATCCGCAAGGGGAGATAAACATTTGCAGAAAAGGAAAAATGCCCATCGGTGCACAGTGACAGTAATATGTACGTATATGTATGTATGAATTAGCCCATTCATTAGCTTTGTCTGCTGCGAAGCACACAAATACCGAAAGGTTTTATCACAGGCTGTTTTTTTGCCCTTTAGCCTGCTTTTGTATCGTGACAATGAATAACAATAAATAGAAATTGCATTGTTTTAACACATTTGAATAGAACCAGTCACAAAGTCCAGGCCCTTTGCACTTTCATTCAAATCTAGCCTTTTTCTAAAAAATGTAGTTTAATTGCCTTCATCTGCATATAAACCAGGAGGACTCAACCATGATGTGATGTGCAGAATTTATACAACCCGAGTGTTTCAGGGCCACACATGGTTTTACATATAGAGTTCTGGGCATTGATCAAGAGGAGACACATGAAAATACCCACCAGTGTGAATAAAAAATGGTTGTTCAGGGCCTGCTTAGCACAAAGGACCTATAAAAAAAAAAACAAATTCAGAATATTTTTATTTCCTGCTTCCATCCAGATCCACCTTTAACAGCAACTCTGAGAAGATTTTACAAAGCTTTAGCACCAATGCTGCAAACCTGAGTTGGTTGTATAACTATGTTCATATTTAGAGCCAAGGGTAGTGGCTCTAGGAGTGCAGATGTTGGTTGGTAAAGGTTTTGGTTCTGACTGAGTATTATACGAATCAGAGGATGAATCTTGATGATAGTCTCCGGACTTTTTGGCCTGCTTGTCCTTAATGCACTACCTTGACATTTGGTACAGATATCCATGGTGCCAAGATAGTGAATCCTAATGACGCTGGTGATCACTTGATTTTTTTTTTTTATAGCCCCACCAGCAGGTTGCAGTTTTCAGTGAAGCCTGATGTATGATAATTAGCATATCTGTCCGATAATTTGGCCATTTGTACCATCAGTAATTAGAGAGCTGCCATAAAGTACAATAATTTGATCAGTCTTCGCTGGTGTGTTTTAATTCTCTTCCTGACATGAACAGGATAGTAATAATAATAATTCACACTAACGTTAAGTTCCTTTAATTTACTGATGTATAGTTATTACAGCACACGGATCTGTTAAGCTTGAACTGGGATTGTATTTGACGTGTGTCTTTTTCAACAACCAATTCAGCCTTCCCCACCTGTGAGCCCCTCACCCACTTCAGCTGCTCCAACGGGCGATGCATCAGCGTGCAGTGGCATTGTGATTCAGGTGAGGACATTTTGAGCTTCTGTCAGCCGTCATATGTTGTGTGTGTTGGCGAGGGGCGGGGGGGCTCGTCTTTTAATGGGTGTCCCTGGCATGTGTGTAGACGACGACTGTGGCGACGGCAGCGATGAAGTGGGCTGCATCCGCTCCTGCTCCAACAACCAGTTCCAGTGCACCAGCGGCCGCTGCATCCCCGACCACTGGGCCTGTGACGGCGATAACGACTGCGGAGACTTCAGCGACGAGAACATGACCTGCAGAGGTGGATCAGCACGTAAGAACACCCGTTTTACCTTTTAAAGTGTTAAATCAGGTTAGAGGACTGTAGACTTGCACATCCCCTCCAACATAAGATGGCACTTGTTATTATTCATGTTTTACATCTAAATATTAGTAGCATGAAGGCAATGTATTTATAATTACCCTTTTATATATTAAGTCATCACAGGGATTTACTCTTGTGTTTCTTGAAGGATCTGCCTCGAAGCGAAGACGCCTGGTGGCACCTTTTTTTTTTATGAGCGTGCTGCTGCCAGTATATCCGTTCTTAGTGTGCTAACAACTTTATTTGCAATTCGAATCATTGTTTAAATTCAGGTTCTAATTACAAGTGTGACAATTAATCAGCTTGAGTCCAATAACTTTGTTTTTACGCTCACGTGTGACTAATCTTATCCGGTCTCCGTTTGGGGGGGGATTTGAGCATCAGGAGTTGAATCATTTAATCTAATTACCGCAGAAACCTCATGCGAGCTCCTCGAAACTCACAGCTCACTTGCTTGTCACTAGAATGTGTAGACTATTCATCAAACTCTTTCCTGATGGGAACTGCGGGCTGCCTCACTCTCTCCGTGCCTGCTTCTGCTCTACCCTCCCCGGGGGACTGTTCTTTCTTAGTTTTGGAGAAACAAATTGTGGCTTTGACTTTTCAGGTTCAAGCAAACGGTCAATCTGATTCAGGTCGTTATGTATACAGGATGCACAACAACATGAAAATGAATTGAGAATGAATGCATGATGTTGATTATGTTATAGTGTATCATGATAAACCTGGATTTTAACTTTAGTTTGTTTTAACATTTCACAATGGAGGCATACAGCGAGGTGAAGTATATCACTCCTATATTCCACTCAGAAACTGAAATTCTATAGATTATATAATAATAAGTCATGCAGATATACAGCTATTTTTCAGACTAGAGTGTTGAAGATGAATCCCTCACAGTCTGTAGAAAAGAAGCTGCTCTGTGGTACGGCAGCTGATACTTCTGTATCTTTTGCCAGGCGGCAGCAGGGTGGTACCAGTATCCTTTTGAACCCACGCTGGAGAAAGATATAGTGACCAGAGTCATTAAACAAGACAGAAACATCTGAGAGACATAAACCTTAAATGCTGGAAGTTAAACTACCTCCCTCTCCGGATCTAACTGGCCTGTTATGGCTGCCAAGTGCCCCGCTGGCAAAGATAAATATTTGCAAACACTAAAAGATGTCTTGTGAAATTACTGTCGTGCCTTTGCCCGCGATTGTGTTGTGTGCTGCGAGAAACAGTCACCGCTGAATGACTTTTGTTTCAGTGCTGCCATCTGTGATCGAGTGCAGCGGGGAGGAATTCCACTGTGTCGCCGACGGGACCTGCATCCCGGAACGCTGGAGATGCGATGGAGACAAGGACTGCGAGGACGGGAGCGACGAGAAGGACTGCGAGGGCACCAAGAGGATGTGCGACCCCAAGGCCAAATTTACCTGCAAAGACACAGGTAGGGAATACGGAACACACTGGGGTCCGAGGTGAAGGATACACTTGGTTAGCAGGTGGAAGATTAATAACTGATGCCTGGTGGTTGTTGTGAGGCCCTGAGATAGCATCCAGAAGTTCCAGATGAAGTCTGACATACATAAACACTTTCACACTGTTGATTTTCACACTCCGTTACTCAGCTGACACTGACAATTTTGGGTGGCCTGTGGTTTAGAAAAAAAAATCAGATCCTGAGCCGTGAAAACTAAATTGAGCTTGTATTTGAGCTTCAGTATGTAAATTTTGCATCATTCGCCCGAGACAGACGTCGGAGTCTCAGCACCGCGGCGGCCTGGCTGAACTAATTTGAGCATGAAGGACAGTAACGCACAGCAACAGACAGGGAGCCAAATCAGCTGGCTTTATATTGCGTTATATGGGACGTTATGCGACGACGCGTGCGGAATCGTAAACAGCTTTTGAAACTCTGTGTGGAGGTTACATCATGGAAAATTAACAGTCATCACATTCAATCACGGCGTACGCTTCTAAATTAAACACGGTGGTCCGGAGTTTGAACGTAGCCCGAGGCGTTTGCTTTCATGAACAGATGACAGAAACTGTTCCTCAACCTTCACGTCGAAAGCCAGAATGAACGTTATCTTGCGAGATTAACACTCTGGTCCTTCGCTCGGGTCTTAGGAGAGGAGGAGAGCATCTCAGTCGTTTTCTTGGACGTTTGTTTGTGTGTGTCAGTGATAAACTATGCTGCCAAATGGCTCTCTTTCCCTTTCCCCTGCACTGTCTGACAGGCTCTAGAGGTTCAGCCGCTCTCCACTTCGGAGAGCATCGCACTGAGGTTTGCATGTACTTGTTTGACCAATTAGGACAAACCCTTTTAAATGGCCTGTTTAAACTCCCCGTGTACCCAAACCCAGCGCCGGCTCCCTCTCAGCGGCAGAAAGCAGAAGGTCAGATGAAGTTTTCGGCTGCTTTCTGTCTTGCACAGCTCGCCGCTCATCCCCTGACAGTATTATCAAGAACGGAGGCAATGCTGCATTGTGAAGGGTTGGTTAGACCACACAATTATTATTCACTCTAATACTGCAGTGTCACACCCCTGTGCACTGGTGCAGCTCTGTCCTCCCAAAGAAGAGCAGAGTGCCCTCTCCGACAGTATTCAAAAGAGTTTCTGAAGGGAGGCCATCTGGACGTTTATGATAGATTATGGAGAAGAACATCAGTAGAACTTTTGTTCTTTCTTTTTTTCGTTTAGTCACACAAGGACATGAGACTCATCCTAGACCTGCACCCAGTACTGGAATTCCAGTGTTGGAAGTTTGGAATAAACTCTGATAAAGGTGCAAATATTTGATGTGGAGCAGGGGTTTAGCTTCACACACACAGGTTTATTTGTTAACCCAAATATTTTGGGGAAAAAAAAAAAAAAAAGAATGGGTAAGAAAAACAACAGGAAATCTTTGACAAAGAGAAGCTGAACAATAACAGTGAGAGTACAAGAGTAGACATCTACCCGACTGATTTCTTTTTCAGAAATGAACCATCCAGTTTCTCTCCTTAAGTGCATCGGGACTGAGAAGGTTCCTCAGTGAGAGAGATGATTTTGAATTTTTGAACAGGGCTCTTTACGATAAGAGGGGTAAATAGA
This sequence comes from Acanthopagrus latus, assembly GCF_904848185.1. Lineage (NCBI taxonomy): Eukaryota > Metazoa > Chordata > Actinopteri > Spariformes > Sparidae > Acanthopagrus > Acanthopagrus latus. The sequence goes on along the minus strand of NC_051047.1, from coordinate 21,948,103 downwards.
GAAAGAGGTGGAACATCAGTTCTTTAGAGTTCTTAGATTTCTGCTTGTTCATAAAAATGTTCAGGTATCCAAAAGTCTCAGGAGATCGAAGGTATTTTGTACATACAGTATTTGGTTTACATAAAACAGGAGAATAATGTTTTACATTTAAGCATTGGAAGATGGAGCATGTTTGGCCTGTTTAACTCATGCTGGGTCAAGATATTATGGTCATGTTTTGTTTTTTTTTCGGTTCTGTTATTTTGTTTCTTTGAGATGCCAGTTGTAATGTTATTTGTGTGGCTCCACTTTGGGAGAACATGTCCAATGTAAAACTGAGAACGTTAACACATCCCCGCCCCGTTTTGCGCGTGGGGGGACAGTCATGTGTCACTTTCGGTTAGCGCTAAGATTTGTGCCCACAGTGTGTTCAAAACTGGATTTACAGCTGAAGAACTAAGTGCAAAATATTCGCCTCAACCAGCTTGAGGTCATTTTAGGTTGTTTAAATTGTGTCGTGTCCGCTTCTCTTTACTCCAAAACAGTCTTTGTTATCTTAAATGAGTACTGTCTATAACTTCACAAGTAAAGAAACGTTCTGCTGAAGTCTGCAGATTTTCATTCTGGGTCATCAAATAAGGGCTGTGGAGCATCCAGTGCTCACAGCATCAGTCCAAGAGGAATGAAACTTTAGCGAGAGCATGTACTGCATTAGGCCGCATAACATCGTCTTTTTTTATCAATACAGTAACTTTAACAATGAGCAAAGTTAAAAAAAAAAACAAAAACACAACAAGTATGAATTTATCCATCCATTATTTAAAAATAGATCTTCAGCCATGTGTAGAGGAGGGACCAACATAAATAAAAAAAAAGTTACCAGCTCTGCAGGAAATCCATCTGTGGATATGCTGCATTTTTTGTTGAATTAAAGATGAAACTTTCAGATGTCGGAGCATTTTTTTTTCTATATTTGGAACGGATATGAAAAATGTATTTCCTACTCGAAATAATAAGCAAAGGTTATGTTTAATAAACCCGCTCAGAAGTACCGTTGTGCCTCCCACGTTCTGAATGAAAGCGTCTTTTCATGTCCCCCTTTATCTGCAGCCTTTTCACTCCTTTGCCTCCCCTGATAAACTCTCTCACAGAAGTCATAAGTTTTGCAGTTGTCAGACTTGTTTGCAGCGTCATTTAAGGTGAAACTGCCGGTATCAACACTTGTGAACACAGTTGCATAACTGACTAGCCTCCTCACCATTTGCAGTGCCCCGTGCGCCCTCACTGTTTTATGCATGTGAAAGCTTTGTGCACTAGTAAGCTTGTTTTGAATCAAAGGTTGAATCAAAGTGTTATGTTACTGTGTGCATGCTGTACACACAGTTTGAACCGGCAGTGAGGATAAACAAGTGACTTCTCAAAACTTCATCAATTCCATCGACTTTTGGAGGAATCACAGAATTTCTCCAAACAACCTCTAAACGTTCAAAAAAAAAAATCATCTGATTAGGTTGTTTATTAGTGTGCTATTTTCACTTGCTTCAAAATTGTAACTGCTATTAGCCTACATCAATGTGAACAGATCCCTTAAAAACATGGATTATCCTCAGTGCTCAGTTGATAATTAGAAAATCCAACAATTTACCAATGAGTGACTTATCTCAACAACAAACTCTTTAAACTACAAGATCCCAGGAAATTATCACAAATAGTTTGAGACTCATTGGATAAAGCTAGGTTCAAAGATTCTAGTTTCATAATTTGCCAACTGTTCCACTGTTTCTGATCTGAGCATGTGTGCAAAGGGTTGCATGTTTAATTAGATAACACGTTAATAAAAATAAATCATTTTCTCAATGTCATTCATCAGCTGGAGGGGTTCCCGTGGTGATATCTATGATTTATTTTCATGAATAGATTTAAACTAAGACAACACTTTGTGATTAGGTGATAAACTGCCAGTGTACAGCTTTAATCTACAGCGAGAGCAAAATAATTAACATATCAACATATAGTAATATAATGGCACTAACATATAAACCCACCTTGCTGACATGAGGATGGCGTTAAAGAATACTCTGATTCTTAAGAATGGTTGAACCATATATTATGGTACACTATTTTGCCTCTATATCGTTGCTGTTGATCAAAATCCTGTAAATTAGAACACCAGTCCACTGCAGCTTCACCTGGGGCAGTGCAAAAATAAAACCACCCATATTGCTTTCCAGTCGTGGTTCCGCCTTCCAGTTTCCACAGACACGGCCGAGGGAATAACAAATGACACTTTAGTGTAGATTTCATCACAGGGAATATTAATCCTGGGTCTTTTCAATTCGAGCAAGCACAGAATGAAGAAGGGACCGTTGTTGATTGAGCCCCCCTGGGAAAAGCTTGGCATTTTTCTGCAATCTTAAGTTTGTTCAAATGATATACGGGAACTGAGCAGTGAAACATTAATCTGAGCGCCGGATTCTTTATTTCGGTACGCTGAGGCAGGGAGCGATTTTGTGGACCCCCGTCATCCTCCGAGTCACATGAATACTAACTGAGACACAATGAGATTACGTTCGTGCAACAGAGAAACCCAGAAACTGTCAATTCCTCGGTTTTGAAATGTCTGTCTGTCTGTCTGTATGTCTCAATCCCTGCAGGCAAGTGTATCACAAAGAGCTGGGTGTGCGACGGGGACATCGACTGCGAGGACCGCTCCGATGAAGAGTCCTGCGAGTCGGCTGTGTGTAAGCCACCCAAGTACCCTTGTGCCAATGACACCTCCGCGTGCCTCACGCCCGATAAGATCTGCAACGGCAAAGTGGACTGTGCGGATCGCTCGGATGAAGGAGCCATCTGTGGTACTGTTTTTGTCACTGCATGTCATCTTTTTTTTTATGGTTTGTTTTGTCATCCAGGAAGATGCCAACAGTGATACTGCAATACGTAAAAAAAAGTGTGTGGATACCACAACATAACACACAGTTAAAAAATCTCATCCCCCTCAGCCGTGCACATTAATATGCTGCTCCGACAGCCGCCATTCTTTTCGGAAGGCTTTCCACCAGACTTCTGAGGCTAGGCGCTGACCCGGCTCACAGTCGGCGTTCCAGTTTGTCTTAAAGGTGTTTAAAGGGGTTGAGGTCAGGGCTTCGTGCAGCTCAGTCAGGTTTCTTCCCACTAAGCTTCATAAAAAAGATTTCACTTTGGACCTTTGAGCGCTACATCCATCCAACCAACCATTCTTAGATGCTGATCAGGGTCTGGGTCACAGTGAGGCTGAGGACGAAAGCCTTTCACGACCTTTTGCAAAATAACTGAGAGCTAACAAAAAAAAAAAAAGTTATTAGTTTAAATATTCAAACAATGCTTTCTTATCAAATGTGCACTGATTTGCATGCATTTATCAAGCAAATTTCAGCATCCAAATACACATAAATGCGTATTTTGGACATTTTTCTTCCCACTCATCTGAAAAGAAGAATTTAAGCAAAATATGACCAGTGCATGAAAAAAAAGTTCTCATCTGCCCTGGGACTGCACCAGAGTCTGTGGATAGACTGTCACACTCATCCCCTGGTAGTTTGAAAGATTGTTCAGCCATCCATCCATTGTCTATAACCGCTTTACACCTTGTATGGGGTCGCGGGGGGTTTTTGCTGGAGCCAATCCGAGCTGTCTCTGGGCGAGGGCAGAGTACACCCTGGACAAGTCGCCGGCTCATCGCAGGGCCCTCGCTGATGGCAGAGGCCGCCATGCATGGTGCCAACCGCACATCAGGAGCAATTTGGGGTTCACTATCTTGCTCAAGGACACTTCAACATGCAGCTCAGCTCAGCTCGGAGCTGGGATTTGAACCCGCAGCCTTCCGATCACTAGCCGACGCTAACCGCTGAGCTACAGCCGCCCTGGAAAGTTTGAAATTCTCACAGCTGTGATAGACAATAATATTTTGTAAAGATTTCACACAGCAGATGAAGACACAACAAGTCTTGTTTGTTGACCCAGTCATAACTTTGGTTAAATCTACTACTTCTTAGTGAACTTCTGACTTTCTGATGAGGGTGATAGACAGAGCAGTAAGACTTTGAAAAGTTTTCATGTGGTTTTTTTTTGTTTTGTTTTTTTAATTTATTTATTTAAAATACTTTCAGCAATAAAAACTCTGCAACATTGGAATTGGACAAATTTCAAGCTGACCACAGCAGCTGTTCTTCACGAGGCACTGCGAGCCTACAGGGGGGTATGTGTTTGATAGCCAACAATTATATTTTTGGGGTGGAAGAATAACTTTAAAGTAGAAGAAGAAAAGCTGTCAAAAATAATGACTTCCAGGGAGTGTGAGGCGTCTTTGTCAATATGTTTGAGTGTCTTTGATTGCCGGTTGTTGTGAGGATAGAAACACTGGAGCTACTGACATTAGTTTAAGAGAAAGATAAAATGGTGACGAATGATTGAACTTCATCTGTAAAACCAATGAAAACCACAGCACAATTTTCATGTGCAAGTCCTCATTTAGACATATCTCCTCGTTGTAGTTCACTTATTATCTGTTGCAATGAGATTAACCGGAAAAGTTGAAGCACTCTCACGTCCTCCCACTTTTCACCGTAGAGGTTTAGGAAAAGTTGCCTGCTGCGGCAGCTCACAACACGTGCTGCTCACCCTCACTTCCTTTCATCAAGGATCTCATGGGATGTTGGGGAACATCTCCCAGCGGGGTGCTGCTGTATCCTCTCCGTCACATCCAGCAGCTTAGTGCCAGACGCGGCACCGGTATGTGTTGTCTCAGAGTCCAAAGGGACGGAGCATGAGGTAATACTCCGGCTTCCTGATGATGGCAAATGTGGAAGTGTTTGTCCAGCAGCCCTTCAGAGGGAAGGAAAAAGGATCTCATGTGATTATCCCCAGTCATCTAATCTCTTAAAGTGTGCAGTGTAAACATGGAAGTTCATTTTCTAGAGCGTCGCAGAACCAAGCCTCTGGGGTTGGGGCGGCTGTAGGGCTGTTGAGTGTCTGCTTTGTCATAGCCGAAAAGAGCTGCCTTTGCCTCCTCGTAGACAATTATGTGTTCAGAAGGACCTCGAGGGTCTGATCCACAGCGGCTCAGCGGGATTCACACCCACCATTAACAGCAGTGACTTCATACCTCATCCCCCACCTCTGTTGAGAGGGTGCAGCGCTGTTCGCGAACACTTTGAAAAACCGTCGGGAGGAGACACGTCAGGCGAGGTTTATTTTCACTGGTTCACTTTTATATCACGACCTGACAGCTTCTAATAAAAAAAAAAAGAAAACGGATGTGTAGGCCATCAAAAGGATGAAGCATGTCTGACTGTGTTCTGTTTTTTTTTTTTTTTTTTTTTTTTTTTTTTTTAAAAAGGAGCATTGCATAATGTCCCGTCTCCTGTTTTGTTTGTGAAGTAGTGATGGAAAATTACCAGCCTTCACCTCCGGGTTAAACGTGTGAGCAGGGCTTTCTTATTATACGACACCAGCTTGTGTTATCCTTGTGACATTATGTTCAAACACAAAACCCTTTTCAGTCCACGCCTCGACATTGGACGGTCTGTTGCTGCTATCTTACGCACTGTTATTCTTCAGATGTTCTTTTTAAATCTCCATCTGCCTTCCAGTGCGTGCACGGTTTCAATGTTTTGTTTTGTTTTTTCTTTTCTTTTTCTTTCTTTGCCTTTCTTCGCTCCAGATCTGTGTCTAGTAGCCAGAGGGGGCTGCAGTCACCAGTGCACCGTGGCACCGGGGAAAGGGGTTGTGTGTTTTTGTCCCCCTGGGCTTCACCTGGACTCCAGCAACAAGACGTGTGAGGTGGTGGACTACTGCAGCCGCCACCTAAAGTGCAGCCAGGTGTGTGAGCAGTACAAGACCACGGTGAAGTGCTCCTGTTATCCGGGATGGGAGCTCGACCCAGATGGAGACAGCTGTCACAGCACAGGTAACAGAGCCAAGCTTTTATAATGTTTGCTTTAGCGATGCCGTTGGCTGTCGTGACTGTGTGCGGCTCCGGCTCTGTGGCTGATGTAATATTAAATTCCATCCTTAGGCGCACTCGTAACTCCCAAAAATCCTCAATTCTGAGTTAGGATCATTGATCTTGGCGCTCATGGTTTTCATTAGATGCATCGACGCTATGCAGTCAAAGCATTTCTTATTAATGCAAGACTCGCAGATGAGAGGAACCGGAAAGGAAAACTATAAAAGTCAAACTCAAGCACATGAGGTTTTTTTTTTTTTTTGTGTGTGTGTATGTCTCTGAGTGCTGAGAAAGTGGAGAGGTGGGCTGAAGAATAGTAATAGATGGTGATTTAGGGGGCCGTCAGGTCAAATTCAATCAGCTTCAAATCTGAAGAGGCATCTGGGCGATGAGCCCTGTCTGTTTCTATCTGTGCTGACGCTGAGTGAAGGAAGCGCGTTCCTCCTCAAACCACCCGAGCTTTGTTACTTCATTCGGCTGTTCACCTCAGGCCTAATCCCATACAAACAAAAATATTATATTTATAAATTCAAACTTTCGGCTTTTGAATAATCTATTTGACAAGGCCGCTCTGTAACCGCTTCAAATACAGTAGTTACACACACATGCTGCTGGCTTGTCACACTCAGATTTATGGACCTCGTTTTGACTACTTGCGTCTCTATTTCACTCCAAGATTGATGGCACCTCCAGCTCTAATCTTACATTAACGCAGGAAAAAAGAATACAGAGTTTTCTATGGAGGCCGATCGGGATTCTGCGGCCTCGTCATAAATCAAATTTTGCATACAAACACAAACCTTCCAATTTAATCTTCAGAGAGGTGTTATTGGATTCTTTGTGAAGTCCTGAGCACACATCCACTCCTCCTTTTCTCCTTTCACAGTAATAACATCTCTCCGGTAGCATTTGAGCTCCTTCAGTTACCAACATGGAAACATGTCATTGAAGCAAGGACGCCATTTTAATTACATTTGTGTGCAAACAGTTCTGGTCCCTAAAGTATAATTCGATGGAGAGTGCTGTGAAGATAAGGCGTGTTAAGGACTGTTTTTGAAAAAAAAAAACTTGTGTATGTTTGTGTGGGTTCTGTGTGTTGATGAATTAGTGTTGAGTGTGTGACAAATTCCAAGATTTAGTTGTCCAAACATTTCCCAGAAGCAGAAAATAATCTCACTGATTGAACTAAACCTCATCGGTGGAGGCCGGAGTAGCTTTAGCATGCGAGCAGCGCCGCCTGCTTCGGGTCTTTTCAGTAGATGTATTTCTCAAAAGACACTACGAAACAAATGTATCTGTTTTTTTTCTCTTTTTTTCGGAAAAATGGAAAGAAATATAATGCATTGATTCCCAAAGTGTTTGGCAACAAATTGGTTTCCTGGCAACTGAGGCATGTAAATCAGCCCTGCATGGTGGTCGCTGAGATGTGTTTGAAAGTGTGTCCTCTGCAGAGAAGAAGCGATAGGAACACATGGGACTAAATTGAGGTCAATTAATTGCCCAGCAGGTTTGTAGCTAATTTCCAGCATCACGCAATTTATTTAATTCAAACGGAATGACTTACACTTAACAACACATATGTTGCATGGCAGTGACAGTCATTCAGTACAAACCTGCTGTGGTGACAGTGTCAGGGGCGACGCACTACAGTATTATATGAACAAATACAGCAACGTATTAAAGGAGTAACATGACCCAAATCTAATAGGATTTGCAGTATTATTAGAATTGCTATGTACAGAAATGTGTAGCCACCAGTGTTGTTAGCCAAGTTAGCCAAAAATCAGACTTGAGCAAACATAAGGATATCACGCTAAAATAAAGTCTGAACAGTATCTCAAATTAAAGAGAGACTTAAAGAGGTCATACATTGCTAATGTTTAATTTCATACTTAAGTTGTAAAGAACATATGAGGCATACTGTGCAAATAACCACACAGTGTGTGACAGTGAGTATAGACTATATGAGCTTTAGGATCCCAAAGCTGGAGTAGCAGGAGCTAAATGGAATTCAGCCATCATTAATCATTTACACATTGGCTTTTCTTGCTGTGACATGTTAAACTTTCCCGCATAAAGAAAAGAAGGCTATGCAGTGAGGTACATTACGCCCATTCACGTGAATAGAATCCAAATAACATTGGCATGTAACTTGTTTTTGCCGAGTCAGACACAGATTTAATACGCTATTATCACAGTATGTGATGTGCCCGCGCCGCCTACAATTACATTTTATAGCCTCTCTCCAGGTGAGACTTCCGCAGCAACACTTGTCTTTGGAAAGTGAGAAAAAATGAAAATGAAAGTCGCTAATAACTCATGATGATAACTCAGCCTGTCAGCGCTCTCTGGGCCGTTTAAATGCATTTACCATAAAGGTAAAAACCATAAATATGGTTGCGCTCAAAAAAATTTGGGGGGTGGCTGATTAATGGTGGCTGGCTTGACTACAGCTGTCTTTGAATGGTAAATGAAGCTGATGTGTCCACTTCTTATTTAAAAAAAAAAGTCAGCCATGCCATTTGTGAACAAGAGGAAGCATCTAGGTTAGCTGGTGCTTTGCTACCTTCATGTGTGTATAATGTCATCACCAGGTGAGCTATTTTGACACTTTCAGCTGCTCACTCCATAGCGACTTACAGTAATTCATACATTCATACACTGATGGCGATGGCTGTCATGCAAGGTGCCAACCAGCACATCAGCCCAAGGACACATCGATATGCAGCTAGGGGGAGCCGGGATTCGAACCAGCGACCTTCTTGTTACTAGAACAACCTGCTCTAAACCTTGAGCCACAGCTGCAAACAACAATTCTGTAATTCATTCAGAAAGATGGCATTCGTGATCACCAAGAGGAAGCAAGCTAGTTAGCTAAGTATTTGAGTTTTGATGGTTGCCAGGCTAACAAGCTAATTTAGATCCCTTCGGATGGCAGGGTGCATTTTAATGATGCTTGTGAGCTAAGCTAACACCGGGGGTTTCCTCTGATCCCTTGTGCCGGCTTTAAGTTGATTCATTTGCAGTGAGCACTGAAAAACATCAGTGCCTGCAAACGTAATTGACACTGATGCTTGAAAGCGGATGACACACAGAAAATCAACAAATAGCTTTTAAAAGGGACAAAAGGGCCAGCACAGGATCCCCTGACTAACCAGTGATTATAGAGACAAACGCTTCAGAGCTAACCCAGACAGTTTTATTAACTATTTAATAATGCAACAACGTGATTCATAAGTGAGGTTTGATGACATATTGACAACATTAGACCCTGATATTTCTCAGAATATTATGGTCTGTAGCAGTAGTCAACAATTGTGCATGAACTGAACAATGTCACGTCGCACGGCCCTTGGTAGCACTTCTGAAAATACACTGTGCTCGTTTCCTGTCTCTCTCTCCCCTCCTCGGCCAGATCCCTTCGAGGCTTTCATCATTTTCTCGATCCGGCACGAGATAAGACGAATAGACCTTCATAAGCGGGACTACAGCCTGCTGGTGCCGGGGCTGAGGAACACCATTGCACTAGACTTCCACTTTAATCGCAGCCTCCTTTACTGGACAGATGTGGTGGAGGATAAGATCTACAGAGGGAAGCTCTCTGAGTCAGGCGGTATGAGCACACACGAGCTTCACACACACCCCACCCACGCACGCAAACATTATTGCTATATATCTAACAACCGGCCTGATGTATTGGGTAAAGAGAGTCATGTTTTGCTCATCTGTGCTTGAGCAGCCGTAATGGAAGTCTAGGACACTGCCAATGATAACGCTCTGTTTTATTGTCCTGTCTTTACACATACGCCGCTCTGATACAGTAAGTTGATATTGTCTCTCCCCGAAAATATATCTCAGGTTGACCGGAGTTGAAAAATGCCGCAGGAGCAGAAGTCCTCAGATGGTTGTAATATAGTATCTCCCACCTCATAAAATGATGAATCAGAACTTCTCTTTCGCTCTGTATTTTTGTGGGTGGCAGTACTTTCACCGGCTTCTCTTTCCTTTATTCCCCTCCGCGGAGCCATAGAAAATCCCCTTTTAGCCGCACCTTTTCCGACCTTTTGTGAGGCACACACAAAAGCCTCTGCATCTGTGAATAATTGTAAACAGCTAGATTATAAATATTGCTGGAAAACCCTTTTACCCTGCTTAATGTAACCCTGCGGAAAGCAATCTCCCATATACAGAAGGGTTTCCTCAGGTATTTTCTGAGTCTCCTCGTCTGCTCTGAGGATGTTTCCCTGAGCTGTGTGTCAAGAGGCGGCGAACATCAGCGCTGCCCAAGCGATCCTACAGAAACTGACCACTGCAGGAGACAGCCGAGTGCGTGATCCTGTTTGAATTCATCCAAGATACAAATCTATGTATCACAGAAATAATGATCACTGCAGTAGTCATTCTTTTTCAAAACAAAAATAACCTACAGCTATTCTCCTCCGCCTTTTCGCTTTGTATTTTGCGTGATGATGTCATTGTGTAACATGTGGTTCGAAATGACAGTAAGAATAAAATGACAGACAGACAGTAGCACCAGTGAGGGGAGAGCAGGTTGCTAGCTGTCGAAAAGACAATGGGAGAAATAGTTGAAGTCAGTCATTTAGATCATGGTGTATATTGTAATGAGCATATTGAGCACCTGAAGGTAATCCAAAAATAAATTCACAGTAGAAAAAAAGAATACCAGCGTAGGCACTGGGGAAATGTTTCAATTGCAGATGAGACTTAGAAAAAAAAAACATCTTTTGTGCTCTGCTCATAAAAATGAGCATATCTCAAAAACTGAATTATGTACAAAGAGATAATAAGTTATGGCGTGTTGAGAGATATTTTGCTCATGTTTGCACAGAAATCTTTTCGGATTAAAGCTGCCGTAAGCGTTGTCGTCATTTCAGCAACTTCCCATCCAATTTGCAGTTGGCATTCACTTCTCTACATGAGTCGTGCATCTGTAACTCCAGCCATCACGGCGAACAGGAGGATCAGGACAGCGTCTTTATGAAGATCTCTGTCCTGATTGGATAACGTGGGCAGGAATACAGTGACATTTATTTTCTCTTAGAGCTATCCAAGACTTATTTTATGAAAATATATCAGAGCAACTTTAACATGTTTTCATTTAGTCAAATTTGAAAGAAAACATGTCCTGTTACGGTATTGTGTTATTATTTATGAGATATTCACGTTATTGTAGTTTACTGGCTCTCACAACCATTGAGCTCAGGTTGTGCAGATTTAAGTGATATGAAAATACATTACAATGAGCAAAACGACCAGTGTAAGCACTGGCACTGTTTCTTTTTATCCCATACAATGCACAGTAGGTTGGTGCTGCCTGTTCATGCTGTTTTGATGTTGATATCATTGTCCCAGGTGTGACAGGGATCGAGGTGGTCGTGCAGCATGGCCTGGCTACCCCGGAGGGCCTGGCTGTGGATTGGATAACGGGGAAACTGTACTGGATCGACAGCAATCTGGACCAGATCGAGGTGGCCAAGCTTAACGGAGATATGCGCACCACACTGATCGCTGGAGGCATGGAGCATCCACGGGCCATCGCTCTTGACCCGGGGCAGGGGTACGTTATGCACTAACTCCCACGTACAGAGCCTGCGCTTAGCTGTAGTGCAGTTATCCATCAGGCTGCGAGATTATTGGAATAAAGTAAAATTACAGCCTCCTTGTATTTCTCACTTCTGTATCTGCCTTGATGTATGAAGATGTCCTCTGTGTTAAGGTCCATTACGGCAGCAGATATGGAGTACATCAATAACAGCCCTGTGCGCTCCGTTCTTGTAATGACAACTGATGTAGCTAAAACTCCCCCAACCATTGCTCATGCTTTATATGCTGCACTACTCTGTCACTCTTGTTCTCTGGTAATGTTTTTTTTTTCTTGAAAACATTTCTAAGCAAGACCTTCAAACAGAAAGCCAAAAATATGCTTTGTTTTTATTTGTGCCTCATTCCCCTCGGGGCCAATTTTCGCAAATCATGGTTGTTTATCCCGCTGAGAGACACGGGGAGGTGTTTGTAGATTGATCTGTGTCTCTGAAATAGCAGCGAGCTAGGCGAGAGAGGAAATATAGCATCTGTTACAGTGCATTGATTACACTTTGTGTTTCTTGGTTTGACAAGAAAATGAGACTGTTGGACGGTGTCAGACTGGACGAACTGGCCTGACTCGTTATTAACCACTGACGGCAACACACCCAGAAGGATTTTATATTGTGTGTCATTTCTACAGTTAAGAAATTCAACTGAACTGCATAAACAGGAACAAGGGATATAGAGGCTAAATGTCAAACTTGCAGCACACTGAGCCCGGGGCATTGCTGTATAGGTTGTTGGCACATAAGGTCACTTAAACATCCACGTTTGTCAGGTTTAATGGCTTCTTGTTATCTTGATATACAGTTTTCTTTTTGCAGCAAGACTTGACAACAAGAAACATTTCAATTTGCGTTGCGTGTTTGGATGCATATGAGGCTGGCACCTGCTTGTGTTTGGTCACCGCTCATGTATTTCTGCGTTACTATTTTTCTTTCTCTTATTTTTCGATCTGCTAATGAGAGATCCTGAGCGATCAGAGGTTTAAAAATAGCCTTGTGTAAAGCACATTAACACCCGTCGTAATTGTTTAACATTTGTATCATTGTAGTTAACAGAAGATAAACATCCGTTTGTCATTAGCTACGCCCACTTAACCTTCAGAGGATTGTGCGCAGGGTGGTGGGGGAGGGTTGCCGGTCAAAAACAGATGTGACATGTAGAGACAGACAAGTGTTAATGCATCAGGGCACTTTATCACCAGTAATTAACCTGAAATCCAGCTTATCATTGGGTTCTTATTGTGTGTCATTGCAGTTCCATTACATTCAGCCCCATGTTTACGTGGACACACTAGGCCACATGGACACGGGTCAGTGCACCTGGTCTCCCTCTTGGTTTAGATTATTCCGTCTCGTGTGAATCATGATGTGTTCACAGAGCAGCCATCGATCCGATATCCCCTCATGCATGACACAGATAAAACTAATGTGCACTGACCGGTGTTGACTTGGAGTGGGGGGCTGCAAACAGCTCTTAAAGAAAATGATTGGCCCCCCTCAAGTATAATAATATTATAATGATTTGCGCCCTGCGGAGGGTTGAAAATAGTTGTTTCCATGTGAAGGATCATCCCTCACTGAAAATTTGTATCCCAGTGTGCATGGCTGGTATTTGGATCCATTTTTATCTTCTTCCAGCTGATCAATGGGAAATAACCAAGGTGTTTTTGTTTTTTTTTATTGAAATTGATTTGTTGGAGTAGGCAGAAGAATCATCAACTCTTAATGGAGATGGCATTATATTAGTGGTTTATTTAAAGCATTGGTATACTGGTGAGAAGTCTGGTATTCTATGTATCAGCAGCTGCCAGGTATGAATGTGATCACGATTTCAAAAACAGATCATTGCTGTAAAGCCTGAAAAAATAAATAAATAGAGGTTTAGAAATATAGCAATAAAAGCAGTCTAACAGTCAGTAGAATTAGATTTCCTTTGGAGTCATATCCCTTTTGTTGACTATTGAATATTTGTTAAATATCTAACGCTATTATAAATTGTTGCAGCAACTACTCTAAGTTGGAGAAGGAGTTCTGCCGGGAGAGATACTGATTTTAAGCATGTAGGGTCACCTGAGTGTGGTGAAGAAAGGCAGACAGCCACCATTGCAGAGACCCAGGTTCACCTTCCAGCAGCTACGCCTCTGTCTTGGCAAAGTGCCCCATGTTTTTCAGTGCAAATAGGTGAAGCAGCTGGTGAAGGATCATGTTCATGTCACTGCACTGGTACTCTCCACGTTGGTTAAGGAGCCTGGCTGGAGAATAAGTGGGCAGAAGAGCTTGACCCTTCATGCACCCAAGAGTAGAATTATAGGTCATCAACGCAAGTGCCCTGAGCTCTGTGCTGGAAAAGAAAGTGATCTCTCGCTTTTGATATGAATATTGAATAAATGTTTAATGGAGTGATCACAAACAGCGCACTGGAGTGGCGCTGTAATTTGCAGTCTGTGTGTGTGTGTGTGTGTGTGTGTGTGTGTGTGTGTGTGTGTGTGAGAACTATGTGATGTCTTGTGATAGTTACTGTTTTGCTGAGCTCAGCTAAATGTAATATGTTCTTTGATATTTCTTTTTTGTTTGTTTGTTTAAGGAATGTTTTAGGATATTGTGCACAGTTCTGCAATGATGTCATGGGGTTGTATCATCTTACTGTGCACACTGGATATTGTTCCTTTTAAGGGCAATAATGGAGACTTTTTGGTGTCCTTGCATGGTGAATTTTTACTGCAATCGGCTACTGCAGACAATTTTAGCCTGGCTGTTGGTTTTGCATACTGATGTTCCTGTTTCTCTCCCGCAAGTGTCATTGTTTCCAAGAGCTTTGACTCACCTGTAGCCACGGGACTGGAATCTGTATCATCCATGTGACATCCTCAAGCGAGGCTGGCAGTGATAGCAGCAGCCTCCCCCCCCTCCCCTCTTCATGCAGACAGTTAAGGTTCTAGCATAAAGAAATAAAACCTTTTCGGCAGTTCAACATCAGCAGCTCTTACCATGTCTCCCAGGTGTGTTGCATCAGCCCATACAGTATATGAGTTAAAGTACAATGCAACACTATGCATTCATCAACAAAGTGTGTTGCTTTCTTTTCAACCACCAGTCCCAAAAACTTGGAACACTGTGTTAAAAATTCACAAAACAGAATATTTAAGATAACATGCCAGTCCCTTTTGACACATACTCAATTGAAAATTGAGAGAATATATTAAACAATATATTAAAAGTTAGTTTAGTTAAAATAAAGCAGGTTATTCACACTCGATTAACGCCACTTGACTAGCGACTTTGTAAACATGATGGAGGCAGATGACAAAACGCTGCTGAGCGTAGGCTCTGTATAGGTGCGTGCCCCTATACTGTTATCTGATGTTCACCTCCCCAGATGTGCACGTCGCAGCGACATCAGGACTGTGATTGTTTCACTTTGGAGACTTGTATTTCCCAGTTTCTTCTCTGATGCTTAGTGGAGTTGCTAATAACGGGCAGTGTGACCTGTAGCTTCCCCATTAAACAAACTACACTCATCTGCTATTGCGTAATGATGCATTATTTTATTGAATCCCTTGACAGCCATAGTTTTACCCTTTAGTTTCTTCACTGATGCCAGCAACACATTTCAAACAAGAAAGATAGTTGTGGAAGGATAAAAACAACAAAAAAAAACCACCTGTTTGGAACATTCGACAGTTTAAAAGAGTAAAAGACAAGGCGAAGTTCACCGCTCTGTGAAACTCATCACTATATAAAGGATATTACTGAATGAGCTCAGGAACAATTTGTTAAACCGTTGCCGGTTAACACATTGTTAGCAAATGATAACATTATGTTTCTATTTACAATATTACACAGTGTCCCAACTGTTTTGGAATTGGGACTGTGTTAGAGATGCAAATGAAATAAATCAGTAGTCTCGTTATGTTTCTGTTTATTTAAGGATCCACATTAGAAGCAGTCTGATGTGCGTCTTCTGGGGCCACGAATATAGAAATACAATAAAGTCATGCAATTAGAGTGTACTAGCTATTTAAAATGTAAAAAAACAGACACACATGCAAACAAAAGGAATTAAGAATAAGGTGATCGTTAAGTACAAGCAGTACAATGACGCATAGCACGTCACTTTTATCAGAGAGTAATGACAAAGTATATATGGATTGACTGAAATAATTACTTGTTTGCTTTCTCTGAGTATGTACTGCAGTGTTGATAGTAGATTGTAAACTCTACCCATCTACACAATACTGTATAACATGTTTAGATGATACACAGCAGGACAAATTAGCAACTGTATCAGTTTTCTCTGCCTTCCCTAATATTTCACATTCGGTGCTTACTTTGGATAAATGCGCCTGAGACCTAGCCGGTGGTTGTATCATGTGGCCAGTATATTTCAGATTAAAGCAAAACCCAGGCATTCCTAAAATCAATTTAACACTCTTAAGAAATGAGTAATCTGCTCATGCACTCTCTCCTATGGTGCTCTTTCACATTTGGGAGGATGACTACATTTCATGGCCGCACAGAGTAGGATTAATGGGTGCTTTTGGTGCCTAAAGGCGCATTTCCATTCCAGGGCAATAATTCTAATCTAATTACTTGAATCCACTCAAAGGAGTGGGTCATTGATCAGGGGGGCCTTATCAAGCGAATAAGGGTATTGATCTGGACAAGGATATTTCTTCCTAACACTGTTTCGTTGTCATCAGTGCGTGATTTAAGCTTGAGCGCCCATTTTGTCCTTCGTTCTCGCTGACTTCGTCGACCTCGGCATTACTGGGGCGATGTCTGCTTGGGTTGGGGTAGGACGCAGGCTACCGTTGATAGTTACATCACTGACGGTGTTCATTTTCAGGCCTCAGTGAGCCGTGAAAAGTCATAATAAAACAGATGGCCTCCCATTTCGAGGCCCGTCACAGATGTTGAGGGTTGCACTGGATCGCTGGTGCTGTTCTTGGACAGTCATCACTGTTGCTGTCTGTGTTAATGTCTACAGTGACAACACCATTGTTTATGTAATTGCGTTGTTTTGCAATAGCACTGACAAGTACAGAATAGCTTCTGAATTGCTCTCAGATGGGCGTGAGGTCCAGCAGTTCCTGTTCGTGGATCTATGAAAAGAAATAAACTGGTGATTGTGTTTGTGCTCGTCCTCATAAAAACAGACACGCTTCAGCACTAACTGCTTTCTTTGGCGTTTTCTGCCCCAAGGATCCTCTTCTGGACTGACTGGGACGCGACTTTCCCCCGAATCGAGGCCGCGGCCATGAGCGGAGGAGGTCGACACATAGTGTTCAAAGATATGGAAATCGGCGCCTGGCCCAATGGACTGACTCTGGATCATCTGGAGAAGAGGATTGTTTGGACGGATGCACGGTATACCATTAGGGCTTTTCATGTTGGGCGCAGATGCATTCACACCTTCTGTAACTTTGAATGCATGTAGTGCATTAAATATTGCAAAGGATTCACCATTACCTGGGTAAAAATTTAACTTGAACCTCCTTCCTCCCCCTGGGTATTAAATAATGGAAGACATGTAATATTCAGAGATCTTTGTACAATGACCGTGTTTGTTTTTTAGTGGATCTTGAACAATTTAACGTTTCCATCACTGGACTGGTGGATAAGACTTTGATCTGCCTTCCTCTGCTTCTTCTCTCTCAACACATTATGAGAGTCGCTTAAACTTTGATATGTTCCTCTGTGTTGGTCTCTTTCTTCCACAGCTCCGACGCTATTTTCTCGGCACTCTATGACGGAAGTGGGGTCATAGAGATCCTCAGGGGCCACGAATACCTGTCCCATCCCTTCGCCGTGTCTCTCTTTGGAGGCAATGTCTACTGGACGGACTGGCGGACGAACACTTTGGCGAGAGCCAATAAGTGGACGGGGCAGAATGTCACAGTCATCCAGAAGACGAGTGCTCAGCCATTTGACTTGCAGATCTTCCATCCCAGCAGGCAGCCACAAGGTCAGGACAGTTTATTTCTGGCTTTCCTGTTTGGGATGAGACACAAACAGAAAAGGTCCATATATAAATTGTCACGTTCTCCTCAATCTCCTCAAAAGAACTCCATAAATGCTAGGACAGTGCAACAAAATCAAATATCATAATATCCCTGGTAGGGAGTGAGTTTGGTACTTCAACAAGCTATTAACACTATGTTAAATTTAGGACAGCGCCCCATTAGACTAATTCTGACTTTGTGATCGTAAACCCCAAAGAGATCATCCGACCGGACCGTACCTGAAATTAAAAAGGTTTATTAAAAGTAACCATTTCATTATGGTAAGGACATTTTCTGGCATGTGTACACACAAGAAAGGGGGATTGCTGTTACAGGGTTTAAAGTGCAAAATCATCATGTAATCATCCAACACCAGAATTCAGATTGAATTTGGCTGTAGTCCTCCAGTACCGCTGGATATTGACTGAGGATAAATCATCTTCATCAGAATGTATTGACATGTTCTGTGTGAGAGAGAGGAAAAAAAAAAAAACAAAAAAAAAAAACACCATAATGCGGAGTTATTAATTTCAGCGTCTGCCTTCATTTGGTCCGTCAATCAATGAGCGTGTGTCTAAATGAAAAAAGGTACTCATGCAGGGAATTAGCTAGCTTGAGTTAATGGTAGCCCTGAATGTGTTTCTCTCACCTTCAAAATGATTCTAATTGGCTCATACGACTATATTAAAGCCTTTCTTTTTATTTTTTTTCCCTTCTTTTTTTGCTGAATATGAATAAAGAGAGCTGCGGAACGAGAACAGCACTTCCCGATGAATAATCACGGCGTATCCGATAATCAAATAAATTAGTAATGTGAATAATGTGTTGCGGTGACGGAAGATATATTAAATGGTTCTGAAATGCCATTAATAGTCCCCGGCGATTTCTCCTCGGCGAACACGTCTGAATCTGTATCTGTCACAGTGGAATAGGTAATCAATTTTGTGGGAGGCTAAGTAAGCCAAGAATCTGACCACAAAAGACACGCGGCTGATGTGCTGTCTGACAGAAGGCCTACATGTGTAAGCCAATCCTTATTTGATATGCAGATCAGCTCGTAAGATTCATTGCCAAGCCGAAATTAATGGCCCGAAATCTGTTTTATTTTGTTTTATTTTTATTGTTCCAGTAAAATGGGTTGTTTGAAATTGATTTTTGATTGATTTGCAGAGCAGAACCACCAAAACCATGGTGTGTGCGTGTGTGTGTGTGTGTGTGTGTGTGTGTGTGTGCCAGGACCACCTGACTGATGGATCAGTTTCTATCAAAATTGCTTTTTTTTTTTTTTCAGCTCATTTCCTTTCTTTTATTTTTGGTCTCTATCTCAGCTCTCTGCATATGTAAGCGCCCATTCTTAAACCTGCATTATTACGGCCTTAATCGGGTTAGCATCTAGTCCGTGCCTCCACTGCCTCGCCAGCGTGTCACAAGTTAATTTGCTTGTTTCCATCCGGCATGTATGCATTCTCATGACTGTTCACCACAGATAAGTGTGAGCAAAAGGGGACTGCTTTCCCAAAGAAGACAGTGAGCGTGCCTAATCCTATTTGAAAAAGCTCAGTGGGGGGTGGTGGTGTTGGGGGGGGAGCTGGCTATTATCCACTCCAGCCAGGACCAAGTCTGGAGACGGGCTGCTCCACCAGACCCTGAACATCTGGACCAGAGAAAAAGAAGAGTGGATGAAGAAGGGAGAGCTGAATAGAGGGCTGGTGTTAGAAGCTATTCAGCAGCCTCGACCGTGGAGCTCCGCGGGGGGGCATAAACAACCTGTAAATACATTATGTGGCACTTGAAAGACATGGCTGTGCTCCCACATTAGAATGGGTGACAGTCGTTCAAATTAGGAGGCACATGACAGCTACAGCATGTACAATAATCGCAAAAGCAATAGCAATAGCACCATTTCAAACATCAGAAAGTGGAGGAAATGACTTGACATAATGGAGTAGTTGATATTGAATCATTCTTGGAACACAGCGGTTTAATGTCTCCTTTAGTCGTTGGATTGGCTTCTAAGTTTAAGCCATTGGGTCGTGTGAAATTTGTGTGTCATTTCCTGTACACATTAGCTGAATCGTCAGTCCCATTAGTAGTACTTACAAGACATCTTTTTCTTTTCTTAGATGTATAATGTTCCCTTAAGTAAGGTCCCATGTGCAGAACTTTACAGGGGGTAAAGTGTAAAATTAGTGTTTAATTTCCTACTCGCCAGCACACAGCGAGCAGCAACATTACCATGTAGCACTAGTACGTCCTCTTCTTTCCTCGCATTCATCAGGTTCCCTTAAATAAGTTCCCGTGTGCAGAACTTTGCTCGGGTGTAACTCCATTTTTCATCGCACCCTGGACTGCTGCCCGCTTATTTGTCCACTCAGATGTCACATAAACCGAGCTGCGATGGCCGACGCTGCCGGGGCTTCTTTACTCCCTCCATCCTCTCACTTCGTACAAGAAATTGGTAAACCTCCATCTCCTTCTGCCCTCTCGGCTCACAGCAGGAGCTGGAGCTGTCCAGCATGATTCCCCGAGGGGTATTTAAAAACTATTTCTGGAGAGAGTGTCTGTGGTTTTTTTTTTTTGTTGCTGTAGTGCATAGTATTTAAAACCAACTGCCACGTGTGCACTTGTGCCTTTCCTGATATATTTTCTAGTCTGGCTCCTGTCCGTCTGTAAGATTGTGTTTGCTGCTGCTGTCTTTACCAGGTCTCCTAAGAAGATGACTGGCCTAAATAAAGGTTAAATCGATTTTAAAGGCATGAACGGGGAAAACGAGGTGTGAGTTTTACAGTCATGATTCTAATTCTTAATGTTTTCAAAGCTTAACAGGAACATGACGACATTCCATTCAGAGCATGTACGGTAGTCTTTGAAATGTAGGTCTCCCAGCGGACGGATTGCATACTAAACCGTGCTGTCACTACACTGGCCCTTCCCCAAATATGTCTTCTGCGTTGAAAATTAGCATTTTCACGGAGTACCACCACTGCCACTGCCTTAGCAAAGCAGTGGGTTCATTTTTCTTAACGTGTTTGTTGCGAATACATCTGACAGTTTAGAGCAAACAAACACCTTGGCTCTGTTTGTCGCTGCCTGTCATCCCTCAAGAGCAAGATTTGGGTGAATGCGCGATGTTCAGATGTCTCCCCATTAGCATACTGAGTCAGCTGGGTGCCGTTTCCAGCTCGCGGAGACGGAGATGATTTTGTCTTAAATAAGCCACATTTGTGATGCGGTGGGGCTCTCCGGTGCGCTGCTGAAGGAGCCCGGGAAATGAACTTTGAACAAGCGTGTTTGACATGAATCACGCCGAGGAAGATGGAGAAGCGGATGTGTTTGACGCATGAAATGTGATTTCTGCATGATGGGAAATAATTCTACCTTGGGTGAATTTCTTTAGTTTTTCTTTTTTTTTTTCTCCCCTTCCCTCACTGAGGTGATTTAATCTGAATAGGAACAGAGCGAGACGATTGTGAAAACTCTGCTGCCTCCTACAAGATCACTGTTTAGTTTAAAGCTGTTAAAAATTCAGCCTCGCCGTGCTTGTCGAGTAGAAACTGTCAGCAGCTTAGAGTCTCAAACTGGATGTTCTCCTACCCTGCAGTAACAGGCTAACTGAGATTCTGTCACCTTTAATTCCAGAGAAAAAGGAACAATGTGATTCGTCTTCTATATATGTTATATTTTATTTTCATGTCTCTTAACCTCCCCAAACCCATTTCAACAAGAGATCAGCCCCCAGTCGTGGGCAGGAGATGAATGAACATCTGTCAAACTCAGCATGACTTTTCCAAAGCCAGTGTTTTTTCTCTTTGTGTTAGAAAGAAACTCCTCTGAACCGTCTTTTTGTTTCTACACAGCTAGAACAATAATGTAATTGTAGTTCTTTTTCAGCGATCCCCCCCTTTTGGTTTTTTTTTTTGTGACTTTCAAAGTCAAGCGTTCTCTTTCAGCGGCACAATCAGACGAGCCTGTAATGTCGAAAATCGCTTTTAAATATACATCCAGTACTTATCCTTTTGTTTCCCCCGTCTCATCTTCCTGTGTCGAGTGTCCTGAAATGTTCCCTCTGTTTTCCTCCCTATCCCATCAGCATCCAACCCATGTGAAGGGAATGATGGACGTGGTCCCTGCTCACATCTGTGCCTCATCAATTACAACCGCACCGCGTCCTGCACCTGTCCGCACCTTATGAAGCTCTCGCCCAACAAACAGTCCTGTTTCGGTGAGCGACAGAGCACCTTCCTCATTTTTCACGCTTTCTTTCCTAATGTTATCAGAGCGGAATTATAGGATGCTATGTAAACAGCAGGAGAGGCGTTTGCTTTACATGCGACTCTCTGACCTTTTGATTGACGTCGGCATTAACGCCAGGCTGTTATTATCACACCCCCACCTGGATCCGACAGCAGCGGTATGCAAAGGTTAGGGATCGGCCGAAGAGTTCAAAGCTTCTGACGTTCGAAAATCAGCATTTGAAAGCTTTGTTTGTTTGTTTTTTGTATGTCTATTGATTCTGTTCAAACCCTGATTTTTCTGCACAGGAGCAAATATAGATTAGTCTTAACTAACATCACTAGTATACAAAGAATTGTTCTTTAACCGAACATTTCCCAAAAAAATCCAGCAACTGTTGTCAAACTCAAAACTCAAACAATGTATTTAAAAGAATAGAGTTGCAGAGAATCATTTTCATGTTTCTGACGAGAGGTTCTGCTTCAGTCCATGTTTTTTTTTTTTTTTTTTTTCAAAAACTACACTTCTAGCTGTGGCCCACAAAACATTTTGCTCACCCAGTCGCCGCCCACAAAAAAGGTGGAGGCAGTGATTCTGGAGAGGAGAAAGAGAGTTGATTTAAAAAAAAAAAACAAAAAAAAAACACAGGCACTCCAAACAAGACAAAGTATCAAACTGATGAAGAAAAACATGTAGACTTTTTTCTGGTATCTAGTCTCTTGTTATTTCATTGTTTTGTCATTATCTGGGTCATGTGAATGCCTCCCTTTTGACCGTGGTGTTTTGTTGTTTGGAGAACTGACTGTTGTTTTAATGATTGGCCTTTTAATGATCATGATTAAGCCACTATATTAAAGTACCTTAAATATACTTTGTCTTGTTTGGAGTGCCTGGACTGCTTTTGGTTTTTGAAGTTCTGTTTTTCTTGATTTCCAAGAGCAGCTGACACGTTTTTTTTTTTTTTAATTTTTATCAACATTGCATCATATAGAGAAACCTCTCACCTCCTTTTTTATGCAAGGTAGTTGAATGTTAAATCTCACTCCAAGGTCGTCAAATACTTTCACTGGCTCATCCACAAACCCAAAGTGTGAGTATTTGACGACCTGGGAATGTTGATGTCTTGATGTTCAACATCGCAATTAATCCATTTGATTAATTAACTGAAATAGAGGATTATTTAAGGATTGACATGTGATTCTGTAGAGCCCTAGCAACACTATATTTCTCAAATGATCTCACCAGCGCTGAAAAGGTTCCTCCTGTATGTGCGGCGGTCTGAAATCCGCGGTGTGGACATCGACAACCCTTACATGAACGTCATGACGGCGCTGACGGTGCCAGACATCGACGATGTCACGGTGGTGGACTACGACGCGCTGGAGGAGAGGATCTACTGGGCTGACATCAAAACCCAAACCATCAAGAGGGCCTTCATCAACGGCACCCAACTGGAGACCATCATCTCCGCAGGTGGGTGCACACCAGACATCCATACAAACTACAGAGTCAGAGCTGTGTGTGTGCGGCAGGTAGTATTGATTGGCTGGTACACACATACTCATGTTTTCCAGAGTTGATTGCAGTACTGTATGGAGCGACAGATTCCCCAGAGAGTTTTTTTTTTTTTTTTATTTTCTTGGTCATGGATTTGTACTTTTTATTACCGGTAGCCTAATTATACTTTTGAAATTGTTGTAATTACTTGTACTAGTTGAATGCTCTTGTTTTCTCTCTTGACACGCAAGGCGCAGCACATATATATGGAGGAGTCTACCTCAAACGTGCAGCCAGTTTGTTTGTTTAATTGCATTATAGTTCCGCAAAGCTCACAGAGCATTGTTTTTTGTTTTTTTTTGCTTTCATGCTCTGCCAAGCAGACATCGTGAACTGCCGCGGTCTGGCTCTGGACTGGCTTTCCAGGAACTTATACTGGCTCAGCGCTGAAAACGACGAGTCGCAAATCAATGTGGCTCGCTTTGATGGCTCCCTGAAGACCTCCATCATCCACGGCATTGATAAGCCAAGGTGCCTTGTAGTGCACCCTGCCAAAGGGTAAGTAGATTAGAGTGGTCTGTTTACTCCATCAGCGCCTCGCCGTCAATGCATAGAATTAGGAAACCCGACCACGGACCTCAACTGTACACGGGAGGGATCGAAGCCGTGTCGTTGTAGAGAGGACGTGTCTTACAAGCATGAAACGTCGAGGGCAGATCTTTACTGGGTTAATAGGTGGAAAACAATCCGCCGGCTAACATTCAATTTTCATCTAATAACAGCACAGCACTCATTGACCGTGTTGTGAACCTCACGATGTCTTGTGCCTAATTGGAAAGCTAACTATTCACCTCACACCTCTCCACACAGAAAAATCTATTGGACAGATGGCAACACCATTAACATGGCCAACATGGATGGGAGCAACAGCAAGGTCCTCCACCAGAATCAGAGGGACCCTGTAGGTCAGTACAAGAGCCTTCGATTGGCATACAGAGTTGGACCTCCTATTCAGCTGTAGGTGTGTGTGTGTGTGTGTGTGTGTGTGTGTGTGTGTGTGTGTGTGTGTGTGTGTGTGTGTGGGACACAGACAGGATTGTTTTTTAGCTGTGTAAAACAACCAACATTTCAAGTTGTCTCCGCTCAGTTTACATAAACTCATGCGCACTGTAATCTGATTTGATCTGAATATAAATAACCAGATTAAAGCATTTACATAGTTTGCAAACACTCACACACACTTTCTCCCAACACTTGATTCATTTAATTATTTGGGCTACTGTCTCGAAGAATGTGAAGTAGCCGAGTGCAAACAACACGAGACAGAAAATAAAGGGGAGTTTGCCAGCGTTGTTTGGTTGCGGCTTCAATTTATGGTAATTTCATTCAGCAAAATTTTCCAGGATATCAACAGCTGTGCCACTGCACGCACCGCTCCGCATCTATCCGAGCTTCATCCCAAAACCATTTGAGTTCCTCTGTTTGCACGCTCATTTGACGATTGCAACGATATATTAAAGCCATAATAATCTCGTTATGTCTCCGACTTTTACAAACAAAATTAGTAATGTATGCATGCGACTAAACTAGTGATGTATGTGTGTATTGACTTTTCCATGCTGGCAATCACAAAGAACACCTGTCTCCTCAGTGGCGACGTGACCTCAACAGGCAACACTGAGGAAAAAGCCACTAGACAAACAAAAATGTCTAGAAGGAAAACAAGGGAAGGTGTGACAAATCAAGCCATGCCGGAGTTTTCTTTGAAACCAGACAAACAGTAATAAGAGGCTAAACTGCAAAAAAGAAGAAAACTGTCACCTGTGTTCACTTCTATACTTTATTACTTGATATAATGCCAAATTACCTTCAAATCATCAAATGCTTCATTATCTAGAAATGCTTCTCCAGCTTCCATGTGTTCGTTCCTTGAGGTCTATTTTCATGGATTGCTTCATTAGATCGCGGTGGCCAGATGGCGAACGAGTTTTGCACCATTACAGAAAGAATAATTGAAAGTGTCCATCCTCTTGACGGAACGTGACAGGTGTAAATGGATGAACCTGCCTCGCCATGATGTTAAAACGTGTTCTCCTCTGGTTCTACCTCGGACTGCATTTTTGCTTAAGCCCTAGTGTCTCATCCATCTGCCAAGGGCTGACTTCCATGCGCATAATTAGATCTTATGTTCCCATTTCTGTTTTGAACATAGTGCGGATTGTCGCCTTTTTGAAATGCTGAACAACTCTACAGCAGTTCTCAAACCTGCCCTTCAGTTTCCAACCTTGATGTCTGTCCTATGGACTGTTGTATCATCCTTTAAGCACTTGTATGTGAACCTTGACGTGCTTCTGTTCATGTTGTTTGTAGTGACATAATGTATGTTTAAAAAGAAATTGAAAGATGCACTTCTTTTGAGTTATTCCATTCAGACACATCCACTGATCTGCGATACTTTCAGCCAAAAAGGGGACTTAAGGGACAAAGGACGTGCCAGATGCAACCCTGCAGAATCCACTTTTCTCTTGATTAGATATTTGTCTAATTAATATTCTGTGTAATCCTTTTGTAAATCATGAAGCTTAGCCCGTGGTCGACAGTTTCAAACATATTCTTGCATCAGTCTTCTTCATGTGTGTCGTGTAGAGTATGTTAACCTCGGGGTGAATTTGCCTCGTCACTCGACTGAAAAAACAGAATTTAAGAATGATCTGCCGCTTTTAGAAACCTACTCAGGACAGTGAAGAAGGCAATTGTTCCCAAAAAAGTCCCTCCAGCATCTGTTGCGTAGGATCGGCCTGTCGGTGTTTAACCGGCAGTCTGAGGTGTGGTGCTGGAGAGGAATCGTCAGGCAGTGGTTGCGGATGTCCTCTGCTGTGGCAGTAAGGGAGGCGATCGATGTGAGATGTTCCTGTTGATGTATTATTGAAATTTCACTGAATGACCACCAGTATTCATATCTGACAATATTCAGGAAAAAAAAAAAGTCCTTCGTCCTTCCTGCTGATACGAGGTGATGGAAGCTGTCTTCTTTACATACAACAATCTTGTTTACTGGCTCCCGATTAGAGGATTTTTATTATATTTAATTGGGACCATTGATTCATCCCAGTTGCCTGATTTTCAACATATGTTCTTAAGGCAACCTTGACCTTGTATGGGTCAAGCTAACTAGTTAATTAGTTTTATTAACTGAAATAAAGTTAATTTGTATTAGTGATGGTAAAATTGCCATCATTAATACATATTAACTTTATTCCAGTTAATAAAACTGTGTAACCAATGTATACTCTCTTATACTCCGTGTATTTTTGGAGTGTGGGCCATCCCCACATGACGCCTGCCTAAGTGAGCAGTTGTAGCTTGTTTCACCAAAAGCAATCAGCTTGTCTTCATCTCCAGAGGCCTTTTGTCACACAGCACAAGGTCAAACTCCCCCTTCTGTCACACAAACAGCTCCATTGTCTCCATTGTGTTTTTTTTTATTATTTTTTTTTATTTTCATTCTCCTCAGCCCGTCAGCAATACAGATAGCAGGGGGCACCGTATTTCACCGGCTTCATTTATGATTATGGCTTAGACCCGCGGACAAGCGTAAATTAATGACGCATTGTGACTGTGAATCTGCCAAACATAAATCCAACACATGGTGGGAGACAGTGAGTTATCCAGCAGTCCACGATTGAAATTGCTTTCAGTCCCCCACCATTCACCGTGGTATTGAATGAAAAGCCTTCATGTTAGACAGGGGAGGGAAAAGCAGTCAGTCTCAGTCCTGTTGGTTTTTTGTTTTTTTTCCCTTCCATGCCAGTTGGAACTCATATTAAGAGCCAGCAAACACATGAACAATTCTATTATCCCTCGCTCAGCCAGATGCAAAGAAGCCGCGGTATGGAAACGTTAAGGTAATGCAGTTCTGAAATGTGCTGCTGAAGTGTGGTGAAAGTGAAACTCCTATTTCCTTTTGCACCTTCTCAGTGCTGCATATTCAGTGTTGCCAAGCTTTGTAGCAGAGAGGCAGCTACAATGTGAATATTAGAATCAACATATAACAAAATGTTTTCTCCTATACGGCTGCTCTGCAAGTGTTGAGTGTCTGAGTGTTTTCCCGGTGTTATTAAAGACCCGGCCATCTTTTTGAAGTCACGCTCTGTATCCCAGCGTCTAACCTGGCGTCTCCTCTTCATTTGTCCTCCCCTCAGGTCTCTCAATTGACTACACTGCCAACAGGCTGTACTGGATCAGCTCGGCCAACGGCACTATCAACAGGTGCAATCTGGACGGCAGCGGGCTGGAAGTGCTGGAGACTCTAAAGAGGGAGTTAGTCAAAGGCACAGCTCTGGCCGTGATGGGTGAGTGGAGCTTGTCACGAGTGCATCAGATTGCCATTGAGGATTAGTCAGAGAGTGTGGAGGGATTACGTCTTTAACCAGTTAAGTGGCTGTGGAAACGGAGCTACCCAGCCGAGCCCTCGCAACAGTTTGTGCTTCACTTTGCGTGAAGTGGCCGGGGCATTAGATAATTAAAACGCGGGCCGCAGTGATTGGTGATTGATTTTCTCACCCCCTCGTAATGAAAAGGTGGGAGAATGTTCATTATGTGTTGATTCACAGCATCAGCGCCGAATCCGATGTGTCACGCCATCCATCACCTCGCAGGTTCATTTAAAAATCTCCCGAAATCTAAGTCAGCAAATGTTGTGAAAAGAGATCTTACCTTCGGCTCACATTGCAGCAGCCTTTAGCTCCCGGCGCCTTAGTTGTTTTCACCCTCACACCTTTTTTTACTTTTAATTAGGGCCATATGTAAATGTTAACTAGAACACGTCCTAGTTCTGCCATTACACCATCAACCCTCGTTAATCGTGTAATAACCAATCAGGCACAACCCAGGTTTTTTAAAAAAAAAAAAAAAAAACGTTAGAAAGTTAAAAGAGAGGGCGATCATTTAAGAACGAACTGTGTTCAATGACACATGAGCCCATGTCGTATTATCCTTTATACAATTATGTGTGTCACAAAGTGCTGATCCTCGCCCCGTCCCTGCTTCCTGTCACAGTTACACAGAAAGGTGCCTAAACGCACGACACATGGGTAGGCAGGTCAACAGAAAGCAAGCTTTAATTAGCTGATCGTCCCAAAATCCCCAAAAATCTGAAATCCAAAGGTCCGAACAATAAAAAGGAGAGGCAAAGGAACCTACCAAAGTGATACAAACCAGGCGAACCAGGAAACCGCAGGAGAGTCAGGACTGATGCAAGGATGAAAGAAGACAAACCAACAGAGAGCGAGGGAACATCAGGGCTTAAATACAAACTAAAGTAACAAGGGGGTGAGGTGCAGGTGGAGAAACGCTGAGAACAGGGCAGTGCCAGTGAGACTGATGTGAGACAGGCATCGGGGTGAAAACCAGACTGGGGAGGAGGGCAGGAACACTGGAGGGAAACAGAACAACAGGTGAGCAGGAAGTAGAAAGTGACAGGGAGAGGATCTTATTACAAAATAAAACGAATGTTAACTCCCGAGCCTTTTGATGATGCCCCCCCTCCCTCTTTCATACCCAATCATGATGCTTTCACCTCAACATCTCAACGGTTTTGGGTGATCGGGGTTGCATTTGCATCGTATACCTACAGTATATACTTTGAATATGTGGCAAAAAAGAAAATTCATTAATCTCCTCCTCTTCATTGACACAGCAGACCAGAATTTGAATTTTAAATTGTCTCTCTTCCACTCTACTGCAATCTTGAAAAATTGGGAAGCTTCCCAGCGAGCTGTGCGAATGCGTTTCCCTCGCCAAGATTTGGTAATGAGACGGGAGCAAACATACTGAACAGAGACTTGTTTGTTTTTGTGTGTGTGTGTGTGTGTGTGTGTGCGTCTGGACTAAAGTGTGATTTTTTATTTTTTAAGGGGTAAAAATGGAATAAAATCAAGAGTGTTGTCAGGGTGATACTTTGTGTTCTCGAAGCATGTTATTAATCACAGCAGGCTTTGGTTTTCTCGTGCGGTGGGTATCTGTCAGCATGTGCAGAGCGCATTAATTGCACTGTTACAGAATAACACAGCAGCGGCAGAATGGAATCCAACTGTTAGGATTTTCTGCAACTTCAGGCCACGTCTTTTTTTTTTTTTTTCTTTATTCTTGGTTTCATTTTTTATAGGCATTTTTTTTTTCCCTCTCCCAGTAAAGACTATGGGGGACTTTTCATTATATGGACGATGCAGACTTCATTATCGCGTGTCACAAATGGGAGATAGAACTCAAGGTGACATAGACTAATGGCTCGGCCCCTGCACAGTAGCAGGTACAGCAAAACAGTGGAATGATGTCTGCAAGTCACCATCAATCACAATTAATGACATTTTGTTATGTTGAGGGAAATTGTTTTGAATGGTAGAATGAACAGCCGTATTGTTATTGTACTTTGTTAAATGGAAAAAATTCACAGCGGCTCAACAGTACATGCTGCATGGTAATGAACCACCATATAGATAGAGGATAGCAATCTGGTGGATTTGTCCGTCTGTACCTGGATCCGTGCACAGGAAAAGCCGTTTAAATACCCATAAGACCCACAGTGAGCTTTTCATATAATCTTGGCGTGCAATCTATAAAATACTGTAAAGAGTTTTTAATGTTGAGCTTAGCGTTTAATACCACATTAAACAACTAACAACCCTTTTCACTCTTTGCAAGATTATGAGGCGGCGGCGACTGAACCGTTTTCACCGAAGCACATAATGAGGACGCCTCATAGTGTGTTAGAACAGCGCAGCTCACTGCATATTCATACCTACATGTATTTTAAACAAATTGCACCAATTTAACACAAAAGCTAACTACATAAATGGAAGGAATCAAATCGGATCCATGTTATTTATTCCGCCCAACATCACAGTCACGTTGCCTCAGTGGGCGTTACGATCTGTCCAGCGAAGGACGTCCTCTGTCCTTACACCCTCGATACGAGCGAGGAGCAACTTGCAAGAGTTATGGCACATTTAAACGACTTCACAGTCTGAGATTTATATTCTACATTTGCTGTTAAAATGTACCTGTTGCTTGTTGCATGTCAGAGATGCAGTTTTCTCATTTTTGCACCAAGATGACTTCCTACTTTGCTGCAGACCATTGAGCATATACTTGTATTACACACATTTTCAGTTGGAAATAATGCTTTGGGAAACCAACAGGACAGCAGCCAGACGTGTCATTTCCCAGCCTCTTTTGCTGCTGTTGGCAAGTGTATAGGCCGTTGGTGATGCCCATTACTGTGCAATGTCCCCGTCTGATGGTGTTTGGATTGTCTCCATGGTGGAAGATGCAATTAAGTGCATTTGCTGACCGTTCGCTCTGCAAGTTTGGCTGTGTTTGTCCTCGCTCCACATTCTTTATCTCACAAGCTCAGCAAACTGTATTAAAATTTTGGCTTTATAACCAGCATCAGAAGTACGAAACGGATATATAATCTGTCGTGCCAAGGGAATAACTTGTTAGGTGCTGTCAAGTGAGCATTGGTAATTAAGGGCCCTTGTGTACTCTGTGGTAATTAAGTCAATCTACTTAAATTAGTATTAATCAAACAACTATCCTACGCTCGCTTCCGGTCTGTGACGGCCCGAGCGATCAGTCGGTCGTGTTTGAAGTGGTTAAGGTTTTCTTCAAATCAGCGTCAAGCAAACAAGGAAGGTTTGAGGGTTTATCATGATCTCCTCACAGCAGGGGATGAGGACAGGCAAAGGTTATTCCCCTGCAGCAGTGTCTGTGGAGTGCAGCTTTTAGAGAGGAGTCATCTTGTCTCCAATTGCTGCAGAATAAGAAACCTTATTTCATAAAAGTTTTTGCAATGATTCATCCACACTTGACTGGCGAAATTAAACCCATCAGTTTCAGAGAACGAAATGACTGCAATCGATCAAGCGAAAGCTTTGACTAGCAAGAAGAAGCGTGTTAAAACAAAGATGTTGGGGTGCTTTTGGCTTCCCTTGGATTTCTCATTTCGCCTGCATTAGTCTCATTTCATCAGTCTGGTTTCATTAGTCTGATTTCATTAGTCTGATTTCAACTCAACTGGTCGAAAAAATTAGAATGACTGCACTGCTAGTGGCACAAGGTCGATCCACTCAGGTGCTAGGGCTCTGTAATAATTGGATTGGCTTGAGGGAAAGGTGAGGGCCTCCATTCAGAAGGTGTAGGTGATCCATCAGCCTGGAATCAAACTCGCAGGCTGAAGTGGAAATTGAATATGATGTGCCACAAGCGAGCAATCAGCTAGCCGGCGCTCCCTGCGGCTTCAAATTAACACAGGGTGCAAAGCTAATCTGGGCTAGCACGCCCTCCGGGATCAAATGTTTTGTAAACTGCGTGTCGACTGCCATTCTCACTCATGGGAATATGTCTGATTTGAAGAAACGAGTTTTACGCTCCCTTTAAGGGTAACATTGTGCCTGGAGCTATTGATGCATCTGGGAATTGCTTCTGTGTGTTTTTTATTCTAATAAAAAAAAAAAGAAAGAAAAAGGGGTGAGATAAAACAGTGTCTCACCTTCAAGGGATTGATGGTGTGCAACCTCAAGGGCACATGTGTTTTTTGGTTGTTTTTTAAAACTCATTGAGGTATATAGACCTTTTAGCCTATTCTAGATAATACTGTATTGATGTGAATTAAATCACGTTGTCTTTTCAAAGTGTTCCTCATCAGTATAATGTTCCATTTTTATAATCTTGGCCCTTTCAAAAAGGGGTAAAATCAGGTCTGTTTAGCAGTGAGAGGAGCCACCTGACTCTCCTCCGCTTTGCACTTCAGTGGGATTTTAAAATTGAGAGTTCCTGTCACGTCTGTAGAGTCTGTGGCAAAGAGCCTGGACTGTGCATCACTGATTTCTGCTGAGGGCAGAGACGCGGGGGTGGAGGGGGTGGGGGGTGGGGTGGGGGTTGGAGGATAGTGTGGCGGCGGCCGGGTGTGCCGGGGTCAGGAGCCTATTGTGCATGTGCCTCTTAACAAAGACACACTCATCACTTATGCTCACACCGGCAGCGCTACCGAAGCCCGGAGGTTCACTGTCACACAGAGCCGGACAGGACAGTGAATTAAACATCAGCGCACGGTGACACTCAGCAGCTACAGTACAAGCCGCCCTTGTACCGGGATGTGTTAGATTGGCTAAAGCAGTACGGTTTTATGAAATGAAAGACAAAGATGAGGAGATGGCGCCTCAAAATAGCCGAACGTGTTGTTTAACCGAAATGTACTACTTAGAATGACAAGGGTTATTGCTGTTCATCATCCATGCGCAATTCGCACCAATCTGCTGAATGTCAACGATAAAAAAATAACCTGTGAATGCATAAATAATTACAAATGGCGCGTCGCTCTCCCTGGTAAAGAGTGCACGGAAGAGCTGTTATCAGACTGAAAGCACCTCCCAAACATCAAAGTGACTACATTTCAAGGTTGCGAGTTGCATTATTGTCAGCAAGTGGGCAGAGCAGGAAGCAGGGTACGCCACACTTCAATCTCAAATCAGCTCAGAGAATGCTTCAATTATTAAGGGGCTGTACGGCATAAGCATGCCAGCCTTGGTGGATTAGAGTGAAAGCCGAAAGAAAGCCATGTGCACTTGGAACCGGTGATGTTGGGAGCGGGTGGAGGGTATTTGAGTGTCCTGTAGTGTTTTTCAAGGCTTGTTTGCGCAGTGTGATTTGTATAAAGAATTCTTACCGTAGCAGTATTTTTTTTTTTTTAAGCAAACGAACATTGATGGTTACAGGAGGCAAACTGTGGTGGGCGGATGAAGAATCGGCACAGCTGGGAACGGTCACCAAGAGAGACGGCCGGAACCCCGTGATCCTGAGAAACAAGACGAGCGGGGTCGTGCACATGAAGGTGTACGACAGGGAGGGTCAGAAAGGTAAGCAGGCTCGCATGTATCAACACACAAACAGATAACAGCACACACACACACACACACACACACACACACACACACACACACTAATGGTACCTTATTTCTTGCCTCTTGCCTGGTTGTGCTTAACATTCAGGAAGAAACCCGTGCCAGATAAACAACGGCGGCTGCTCACAGCTTTGCTTCCCCACTTCTGAGAACACCCGCAGCTGCTCCTGCACTGTTGGCTACAACCTGCGTAGCGACCGCATGTCTTGCGAAGGTACGTTTCCCAAAATACGCTCTCGAGAGCAGCCGACGCGCTCTCATATGCGTTTCAATTTTTTATGACTGCAGGTAAAAGTATACATCTTTAAAAATCCTCCTGCATCCATTACTCCTAAGTGTCAAGCAGTGCACTTACCTCCAGCACACGTGATTCAGCTATATACAGGTCAGAGGGCATTCATAATTTAACAATACGTTATGTGTTCCTCAGGCGTCGATTCTTTCCTGATGTACTCCATCCATGAGGGAATCCGAGGAATTGCGCTCGACCCAAACGACAACAGCGAGGCTCTCATGCCAATCACAGGAACGCTGTTTGCTGTGGGAGTTGACTTTCATGCAGGTACGATAACACGCGGCACACAGAGGGATCTCCACTGTTGAATCAGTGTTTGATATTGAGTTTAAGGCACACGATGTTACAAATCCACTGAAGATTAAAGAGTTGGGGTTTTTTTCTGACATGTGGTTAAAAGTAAAAGGTAAAAATAAATGGCTTTTACTGAACCTTTTGCTTACCTGGTATTATTTTCTAGCTTTTGTTTTCAGCTGTACGTATCCAGTATATTAATATTATTATACAGTATTTTCCACACAAATATGCACAGTATTATTATATAATATTACACAACACTCACTTGTGTTTTTTTGTTCTTTATTTCCCACAGTTCAAACCTTTCCCTCTCAATCTTAAATGAGTGGGAGGGAGAGGTCTATGTTATACTGGGCTCTAACCTTTTGAATAATGGTCTGCGTGACTGTGGAGTGCAGCGCAGATGAAAGAGTAATAAGTTCACATTACTGGGGAGCCTCAGCGTGAATAACATAGAACTATTCCTCTGAAAATATATTAATACAAAGCAATTCCTGAGATATTGTATCAAATGAAGGTGCGGTAACATACCTCGCAAAACACGAAAGCCGATAGCGCGCGCCATCGTTTGTTACATCCCTGCTTCCTTCTACGTTTTATATATATATGATAAAAATGATGCATTTATTACACCAACAGATGCTATGAATATACTATAAGCTGGAGGCATTGCATATATGTAATAGGACTGCCACTGAGGCATGATAGCGAAAGCCGTGTAAAGGAAAACACATAAGCACAAGTGAAAACAAAATGCATACACAAACAGGCTGGTATTCTTAGGATTTGCAGTAATTCTTCTCAGAAAAGCGTAAAAGCAGCAGCGGATAAGATGTGCGTTTGGGTAATTCAACATGTTTCGCCATGACTCTCCTTTGAAAAAAAAAAATGGGAGCAGGAAATGTAAATGTATTAAAAAAATAATAATAATTAGCTGAAGCTGATTTGATATTCCTAACCGTGTGAGTGTGGCAGAGACGGAGATCAACAGACGTCCCCTGTCACTTCTTATAATGAAGGGAGCAAACAATGTCAGAACACTGTCTGCAAAACCAAGGAAAGTAGGGTCTGATGAGCTGAAATTCTTAAGTCTATGAAAATGAAGCCAAAACTATTTGTACGGTCATTAGGGCTCAACAGTAAGACAATGTTTCCTTTTTAGCCAAAATTATTGGACGAGTTCACCACATCCGTCCAGAGGGAAATATCTCAACAGCTACTAGACTGATTGGTCCAGATGTTCATGCTTTGCAGATGATGAATTAGTATTACTTCGGCGATCCCCTGACTTCTCTCTCGGTGCCCCCATGAGGTTGACATCTGTGGTTTGTGCGAGTAAAAAAATCTCAACAACTGTTGGATGGATTGCCACGGAGCTCAGCTCACACATTCACATCCCTCAGGATGAATTGTAACCACAGTAGTTGTCTCTTCACTGTCCCTCACCTAGCGCCACCATCAGGTCAACCATTAAACTTGTCCAGGAACATACTCTGTTATCATAAAGAGCTTCCAAGTCTTGGCTGTACATTTTTTTTTTATTATTGACTAGAATGGCACTCAGTAGAGTGCATACCTCTGCCAAGGCTCAACAGTTCCCATTGATTCAGTCAGACCAAATCCAACTTGATAGCAGTTCAGCTCTCTAAATTTTAAAACAGCCATAACTGTTTTATGATAATTTTATCTCACCAGATGTAAGACAGCCAACCACAAGGACAACAGTACAATTCAGATGGAATCGTAATTCAACATCAGCATTTTAGGACCTTCACTGGGAGCATGCTAGTATGCTGACTTTGGCATTTAGCTCATAGGGCTGCTGTGCGTAAGGAAGAAAAACCTCTCGGACTCACTCTGGACTTCAGATCATGTGGTTCCCGTGAAACTAGAACTCAGATTCAGAAACTTCATCATCCATCACAGGAACAATGTCATAAATAAATCAGAGCAGATGTGCAAAGGTTGACCTTTAAATAATGAATGTAAGTTAATGACAGAAATGTGCGGTAGTCTCTCTAAAATCAACCACGTGGGGTGTACATGCTATTATCACGTGTATTTATAATGTATAACTCTTTACGTAACAACGTGTTACTGAGCGTTGTGGGTCGCTCATTACACAAGTAATTGTCGTGAGCCAGACTGCTGTGCAAAAGCTGCGAGCCTGAAATCTAATCTTGAATCTGAGTGACTTCAAAGGTCGATAGCAATCTTGATGTCTGACCACAGCTTTTAGAAAATAGGAAATAAGCGGCGTCCGAGCCAAAAAACCAGACTCGGGCGGCCCGGGTACGGAGCAAGATTGCCGATTGTCCTCCCCTTTATTCCTCTGTGCAGGTGAACGTGCAAATGCATTAGGGAGCCCATCCAAGAGCAGCAGCCAATAGATCACGCACATCATTTACATGTCATTACAGAATCCAGGCTGCCAGAGCAGAACAGATGAAAGCCCCGCAGCTGTATTCTGTCATATTTGAGCTGCGTGTTAACAGAGTGTGAAGGCAGCAGGAACAAGGAAGTGCTAATAAACATATAACGCCACCTATACTCCTAACAACCTGTACAGAGCCAAGCTGACAGCCGCACGCAGAGATGCTCCTGAAGACTGCACCATAAATAAATTACGCACTGTTTTATGTGCTTATGTAATAGGACAGTAAAGTCAGAACGGGTCCATAACAGTTTTACCAACACCATGTTTTGCATGAAGCAGTATACTGCCCTGTAAAAAAATTGGCCCACAATTGCCTTTCCCCGCTCAGGCCCTGTGTGTCAACAAAGAGCTGTGGACGGACTGTCTGGGTAATTTTCGCCATCACACTTTATAGTTCCACGCAGCCTTTGGGTGAAATGGGCCGTGCCGCAGTAAAAAATGTGCTTTCATGAGCTGCTTTGTTTGAGGGCATAAATACTTTTGTGGCAGCCACATTCATCATCAGATCTCCTCCTGTCATTAACTGCGTCGGATGGTTTTCAGGAAATGACACCGTGTACTGGACAGACATGGGCCTGAACAGAATATCCAGAGCCAAACGTGATCAGACCTGGCGGGAGGACATCATTACTACTGGCATCAGTCGGGTGGAGGGCATCGCTGTCGACTGGATTGCTGGTTAGTGACACTCTAGGGCCTGGAGTCTGACACTTTGGGCTGTCAGGCTGGTATGGATTGGTTAAAACTGGTTGGGTTGCTTAAAAAAACATTGACAAAGTTGGGTGTCCTCCAAATAAAGTCATTAGTGTTAGTATGTATGTACGTTCATGAGGAGATATTCATTAGTTGTTGTTTTTTTCTGTACAGGGAACCTGTACTGGACAGACCATGGATTCAATTTAATAGAAATCTCCCGTCTGAACGGTGCGTACCGCTCTGTGGTCATATCCGAAGGACTCGATCAGCCGAGAGCCATTGCTGTACATCCGCAGAAAGGGTATGCTGTGAAGTTTTTATTCATTTAATATTTCATTTTCATATGCACTGTATGCTATCTGCTGTAATCAGTTGTGTATATTAACGCTGGTGCAATGCTTTCAAAAGCATTTATTGTAGACAGAAGCCATATTTACATTTGCCTCTAGAATCTCTAATAACGAGTTTGGCAAAAGGTAAATTCAGACGTATAGCTGACTGATCATGCTGACCAGTATTTCTCCAGTACATAAAGTGCATATTGGTTTCTGCATAACTGCCAACAGAGAAGCTCTAGTTTGTCATTACCTATGGAAGCTGAGAACGGCCTTGCTTGCAATTAAAAAAAATAGTGTTTTTATGTCATAATCTGGAGGCCTCAAGTTAATTAAAGCCTTATCTCATGAAAGCAAGCGTTGCTATCTTGATATAACGAGATACTCAGTCCTTTATGAGAAAACAGAAAGTTGTTTCCTCTTGTTGCTTATCATGATTGACAACTGTTGCAGCTGATCAACTGATCAACCTATCAGGTTGTCCTTCAGTCTCACACACTTATACTAATTAGCCATAAAACAAATGCCATCAAATCACATTTCTAGGGAAACCGTTCTTACGTCAGATGGTTACAGCTGATGAGGAAGTCAGAGCAGCACGTCTTTGTCACGGGCCACCTCTGAAGCGAATGACGTGATTTTCTCATGTTAAATTATCCTGTTATCTCAAGTTATCTGCCTTCTGTGTTCTCCAGATAACAAGATAAATCAGCCCATTGTCATGAGAAAAATGAGCTTTGCTATCTCAAGGTAACCATAGTTAATTTGCGATCTTGAGGTGAAAGCATTCAGAAAATTAATTGCAAGCACGGCCGTTCGCGTCATCCGTACATCCAGCAGGTATATCTAAACTGCATTACCTCTTTTTCATGAACACGCTCTAGTCCAGAAAATCAGTACGTTTGTGTGATTCTTGTGTGTCGGCCAGGTATCTGTTCTGGACCGAATGGGGCCAGCACCCCTGCATCGGCCGCTCCCGTCTGGACGGTTCAGACCAGGTAACCTTGGTCAACTCAGGCATCATGTGGCCCAACGGAATTTCCATAGACTACGAGGTACAGTGACACACCGACGCTCTCCGCACCCACATACTGTAACTCCTACCTCATCTCCTTTTGAGGCTGATATATGACTTTGCCTACGCGGTTCACTTTGTGATATGCATTTTAAAATTACTTTCCAGGAAAATACATTATACTGGTGCGACGCCCGCACAGATAAGATCGAGAGGATAAACCTTGAGACAGGTGAGAGCCGGGAGATTGTACTGTCAGTGGCCAACGTAGACCTTTTCTCAGTGGCTGTGTTTGGGCCCTACATCTACTGGTCTGACAGGTAATTTGTTATTTCTCTTTAATGTGCACGCATGAAATGGCCTGCAAAGCCTGCAATACTAACCTGACTGTAACCCCCCCCCCCCCACCAAAGGTCTCAAGTGGAAATATTAAGAAGAGTAGTGCCTCACAGTGAGGGTCGCTGCCTATTTTTCACAAATACTCCGGGCAGAATTCAGTGTCATCTGCAAGGGCAAATTCGTCCTCACCCTCCTGTAAAAATCAGCAGCACAGTTAAATTTAATGAAGCCTCAGTTCTTTTCGTGAAGTCGGGAGCCTTAACCATTTTTTCACACATGTGGTTTTATTGGACCCCTGAAGCAACAACAGACTAAGCAAAGGTTTTGAAGTATTGGGAGAGAAATTGTTTTGAAATCCCTCATCAGGTTTTTTTCATCATGTATCTGTTTTTTAAGCTGTCTCACAATCGTCTCATTCTCTCCCCTGCACAGCAAGAAGCTTTAGCGTGTGTTTACCTTCAGCTACTTGGATTGGATGGCAGGACTGAGCCATCGTAGTCTTAGATTCTCCTTGACTCTTGTCCAATAAATGATCTGCCTTTACTATCCATCTAAGTTTGTCCTGTCCCTGCCTCGATGTAAAGTCAGAACACTGTCCTCTCTGAAACTTCAACCCCTTCCTTTGTCTCTCTTGTACTTCAGGGCTCACTCAAACGGTTCAATCCGACGTGGCTTCAAAACTGACACCAGCGAGGCTGTGACCATGAGGAGTGGTCTGGGCGTCAATCTGAAGGATGTGACAGTCTTCAATAGAGGCAGAGAAAAAGGTAGAGGAATCTGCTTTACAATCCCATTGGCTACCTTTACAAATATTCATTTTTTTGGACTCATTCCAGAAAAGACCATATTTCTACTAAGCTGTATACGTAGCTGTAGTAATAATGTTCCTGTTTGCACAGAGCTGTGCATATTCCATCCGATGTGCCTGAGCGTGTCCTTCATGACATCAAAATATGTTAAAACAGAACAGCTGGAGCCACTTTTGTGTCAAAATAAGACTTCCTCAAAAATGTAACCGATGGCAGACGGTGCCGATACAGCCTCCCTGTCTCCATTCTTCATCCACGTATTAAAAAAAAAGAAAGGGTCGTCTTGGCAATCCGTGAGCACATCCAAAAAAAACCCTGATAACCAAATCTTTCATAATGTTTGC
Source organism: Acanthopagrus latus (assembly GCF_904848185.1). NCBI lineage: Eukaryota > Metazoa > Chordata > Actinopteri > Spariformes > Sparidae > Acanthopagrus > Acanthopagrus latus. The sequence goes on along the minus strand of NC_051047.1, from coordinate 21,908,265 downwards.
AAGTAGGTGTGTTTCTCATTCCAACCACACAGGTGTGCTTTTTGTTTGGGCGCGCATCTCCGGTAATCCAAATTTTCCTTATACAAGTCCAAACAATGCTGCTCAAACCTGAATAGCATCATACCCAGCATGTCTTAATCTGAACATGCTGCATTTGGAATAAGGTCTAAACTCAGGATACCGTCACACTCTGAGTGATAATGGAAATCTAGTGCATGTCAACACGGTCAGCGATTATAAATTTGCTGTTGTCACATACAATACAGACAGGATTGCTAGGTGGAAGAAACTGAGGCAAAACCAGTAACCGAACATGTTTTGGGATTTGATAGGCACAAACCCCTGCGCCAGGAGCAACGGAGGCTGCCAGCAGCTGTGCTTCCACCTGGGCAGCGGCCGCCGTACCTGCTCCTGCGCCCACGGTCGCTTGGCAGAAGACGGCTTTGCCTGCGAGCGCTACGAAGGCTATCTGCTCTACTCCGAGAGGACCATATTGAAAAGCATCCACCTCTCGGATGAGAACGACCTCAACTCACCCGTGCAGCCGTTCGAAAACCCCGCTTTTTTCAAGAACGTCATAGCCCTGGCTTTCGACTACAGCCAGAAGACCGCTGAGACCAACCGCATCTTTTTCAGCGACGTCCACTCCGGGAACATCCAGGTGATTAACGATGACTGGACAGGAAGATCGATTATCGCGGAAAGTAAGTGTATTTCATATCTCCACTGTGTTCTTTTTTAATTAATTGTATGTCATGATATTATCAAAACAGCCATCCATTGTCCACCGCAGACATATTGAACACTTACACATGAACTGCTTTTGCCAATTCAAACAGGGCCACCACTAACATTCATTTTCATTAACGATTAATACGTTAATGAAATGTTCCCAATTATTTCATGATAAATTTGTCCCATCTGTAAAATGTCAAAAGTTGTGAAAAACAACTCTCAGCGTGATGTCTTATAATTGCTTTTTTATTCCAACCATCAACAAAAAATCAAACGCTCTCTATTGACTATCATAAATGACAGAGAAAAGAATAAAATCCTCACATTTAAGAAGTTAGAAGTTGAATGTCAAAATACTTGGTGCTTAATTTCCTTTGAACAACAATCAGTTAACTTAGTGTTGTAACTCTAATTAAGAAAGAGCTTTATATTTGCTACATTTTGCCAGTTTCATTGTGACAGGATTCAACTGCATGTGTGTTACATGTCTGCTGGTCTTGAGAATGCTTTGGCATGATGAGGTACAGAAGGAGTGGTTGGAATTACTCAGATGTTGCTTCCAGTCGGCCATCTTCCGTGGTAAAGGTGTGCGTTGATTTCAATCAATAGAGCACCGGCCACGAGACGGCTCACGCTTCACCTTACTTTTCACGTGTAGCTGCTCTCCCAAGTATATTTTAACGCCCTGTGTCTGTTTTCTTTTGACTTAGCTGCATTGATTGTGTAGCTAAGGTTGTGGGCGGTGCCAACATGCTTTAATAGTGCACACTGACACCGTGGCCGAGCAGATCCAGTACAGACACTGGCTGCTGATTGCAGTTGCTGCCGTTGTGACGAGCTGCTCTCATTACCCGAATGGAAGAAGTGTTATTTGTATTTCAGTTTTAATCAGATGGGACATCCCTTTTAAGATCACAGTATTCCCATTTCATTAATAGCACCTCAGCACACCCATTTCCTCCCCCACTCCTTCATTTCCTACTGCCAGTGCTCCTCTGAAAAGACCATTTAATACTGAATCATCAGGGTATAATGCCCGTGTTTGAAAGCTCTCTGCTTACTGACTGTCACAGATTGAACGACGCGACCAATCCCTCTCTATTCCTTCACTAAATCTCAGCCAGTCCTGCATTGATAAGCATGACTGGCGTCAGATGAACAGCGAAAGCCTCTGTTCTGCTCGGCTAGCATCCTCTGCCATTCTGTGAAGTTCCTACTGGGAGCAGAGCTCAGCACCTTCCACACCCCCCTCCTCACACTGGGAGACTGGCAGAGTGTTACTGATCCACTTCCACCCACCAACCCTTCTTCCACCCCCCTGCTGAGGGAGCTTTTATTTATCTATCTATCTATTTATTTATTTATTTATGTATTTATTTATTTATTTATTTATTTTCGAGGAAATGAACAAGCATTATTAAGAACCATCTGTTGTTATTTGTAAGTGTCCTTCACAGTTTGGCTCATGCGGGATGCAAAACCAAAGCGGTGCAAATAATTGATTTGCATAGAAATTAAATGACTGCATCCGAAATACTTTGCACTTAAGAGACTTACTTATTTTAGATACTTAATAACTAATAATCAGGCGTGGCCACAGTTTGTACAGTGTGTAGCTAGATTACATACAACTGTGGTAAGACACTCTGACTGTCCTTGGTTCCAGTGAGCTCATTTGCCATTGAGAGAAATCAGCCACCGTGTCCATCTGGGATTTCACTCCCTGCAATGAAACCGCCACCTTTCAGCCACTTCTAACCCCGTGCTGCGTACAAAAGCACGACTCCTCTATTTCCTCTCTCAAAGTTTCTGCCCGTGTCCCGTCACTGAGGAAAGGTGAAGATGTTAATCATCCATATTTCCCTAATTAAACTCCATGTCCCCCATTAATTACTCCCTCGCCCCGCCAACAATTTGCGAGAAACTCCGAGCTGCCAGACGGCTTTTATTGCAAACTATTAATTAGCGATCGGCTGACTCAGGTAGTGTCTTAAGCATTCTACAATGCGCTTTACAGGTCTTCAGATGAGAGGATACGGCCAAGTTCTCTATCGTCGACCACATGTCCCGCCATTTAGACAAATGACTGCAGGGTCTGCATCGACGCTCAGGCCTCAAGATACATGTAGAGACAGATGTTCTGTGAATACTACTGCGGTGTTACATATATTCGAGTTTCTTTTGGGTTGAGTCGAGAGAAAAAAAGAGGAGCGCGCCTCTCTCGCGGAAGATAATCTCTTGTTTTGTCAAACAATAAGCAAATGCACTTGCACCTGGAAGAGTTGCACACGGACAAACACAAACACACACAGAGGAACCTGGTTCATGCAGGTAATCTTTACAAAGCCCTAACAAATCCCATTTCCTTTCCGGTTGACAAACTGTGATATCAGACAGCTTAGGGTCCAGTGGCTTTGTAGAGCGTGGCTCCAATTTTAATAAATGTGCTGCATCACTGTAAGACATAAACTTTGTCTTCTTGTTTTTAAAGGAGATTCACTGCCTCCTTTGTCTACTTTTTTTCCAAAATTGAGGGGATTCAGTTGCAATCAGAAGGATTATTTGTATTGGGAGCGCATTTTTTATTTGTTTGTACTGGTTTGGCATTTTTAAATTGCTTTTCGCACGGTGTCAACATCTTTCACTGCTACAGCATGTACAATATTCTCTTCAATTTCCTCTCCCAGGATATAATGGAAACATCCCCCCAGTCAGAAGCTTCCACAAACACCCTGCAGTGGCCCTCGGGGGAGCAGTAGCCATATTCATGAACATCAGTACATGACAACTCCACAGCACTGTATTATTATTATTATTATTATTCCAACCTTCTCCAGATTGACATATGTGCAATACTGAAACAGCGGAGGTCATATTCAGCGGGTCCTCTTAGAGAACCATCGCCAAAAAAAAACCCCTTCAGTAAATAATCAAGCGGGAATATGGCCAGGTTTTTTTCTGTCTGTGATCACTGTCTCTCTCTCTGGAGGTTCCCCCCCTGTCAGTCACATTTTTCACCAACCCAGGAGGCTACAAAGGGCCTTTTCATATTCTGTGTTTAGGAAATTGGTTGGCGATGAAAACATATTCGGTTTCTGAGTGACTGTTGCATCAACAAATAGCTGTCTGTCCAGCGTAGTGAGGCATGAAGTCCTTTTTCCCCGTCAATCACCAAGGAAACATAATCCCAATTCCAACACAATTGGATTCTGCCATCTGTTACAGGCAAAGTCAGTATTTACCAAAATCTGCAGGAGGAAAGTTTGCAGTTTAGTGGCTGCAACAAGAGATAACTTTTTTTTTCCTTTTTTTAAAGAGATGTAGGTAGATTTCACCACCACCAAGATATGTAAAAAAAAAAGTTAAAATGTGTATATATATATATATATATATATATATATATATATATATATATATATATATATATATGTATGTATATATATATATATATATATATATATATATATATATATATATATATATATATATATATATATATATATATATATATATATATATATACACCATGCATTCTGTTACTTACGAAGGATGCAATACAGTTTGTTGTAGAAGAGACAGATGTGTTTCCTTCAGGCTGTGTTTTCACTAAACCATGCTTCGACTATTGTTTGTTAATTAGTTTAGTCTGTTGGAATTTCAGGAGAGGTCTTATGTGTCTGTTCTTTCAGATGTGGGCTCAGTGGAGGGTCAGTATTTACCAAAATCTGCAGGAGGAAAGTTTGCAGTTTAGTGGCTGCAACAAGAGATAACTTTTTTTTTCCTTTTTTTAAAGAGATGTAGGTAGATGTAGGTAGGTAGACCAAGATATGTAAAAAAAATGTTAAAATGTGTATATATATATATATATACATATATATATATATATATATACATATATATATATATATATATATATATATATATATATATATATATATATATATATATGCATGGTGCGTGGTGTATATATATATATATATATATATATATACACCATGCATTCTGTTACTTACGAAGGATACAATACAGTTTGTTGTAGAAGAGACAGATGTGTTTCCTTCAGGCTGTGTTTTCACTAAACCATGCTTCGACTATTGTTTGTTAATTAGTTTAGTCTGTTGGAATTTCAGGAGAGGTCTTATGTGTCTGTTCTTTCAGATGTGGGCTCAGTGGAGGGCCTGGCCTATCACCGGGCCTGGGACACCTTGTTCTGGACCAGCTCCACCACCTCCACAATCACCAGACAAACTCTGGATCAGACACGAGTCGGTGCCTTCGAGCGGCAGGCCGTCGTCACTCTCTCGGAGGAGGACCATCCACATGTCCTGGCCCTGGATGAGTGTCAAAAGTCAGTTTCTAACCCCTCCCTCATTCACTGTCTTTCTTCTCTCGCTAATTTTAGCTCTTGTCACAACATTTCTGTTTTGATTTGTTTTCATGTTGACATACGTTCAGGTAATCTCAGTTTTATTGCCACAAGCGGTCATCATCCTGCTGATGAGCTATAAAGTGTATGGTGATAACACTATAGTTGTTTTTGCTCTACGTTATCCTAGCCCTATTTAATTGAATCAAATCAAAGTGAATCCAGGGTTTTCCCTACAGGGCTAATGAAAGGCACAGCACTGAATTGGTTCTGAGCACCAAATGAATGTAAAATTAGCATTAAGGGCATCAAAAGTAACTGAACGACTCTACCAAGACCTTTTTGTATTTAGCCCCAAATTCCCTTCTACAGCAAGTTTTGCGTTTCAGCTTTTTATCCATCCGCTCTAGCTTTTCCAACGTTTGTACTCAAACAAGGTAGAAATGGTACAGCATAATGCTTAACTGCATAATTTTTCATAAAAAATGTGAAATTTCCCCCCCAACCCCCGACAGAAAGGTACACCTTAGTCATCCACTAACGGGGGGGAAATGAAAAGCTTGAATCGTTGGAAAAAGCTGGGTCCTTTTTTATAATCCAAAAGGGTATACAACAACATAACAGCATTCTGTCATTTAAAAGAGCATTACAAAAGTCCGGCCTTTTCTTTTCTCCCTGAGAAACACAGACGCTTGTTGCATGCACTTACCTTTTATTAGTTCGGTCCAAGATTTTAAGATTCCACCCCTGTCTATAAATCTATTCATGGACTACATTGTTGACTTGCTGCCAAGATATGTCCCAGGTAAAAGCTCTCAAATCCACCCATTGTCTACTGCTCAGTGTAGCAAAAAAGCAGACAAATGGAATTGTCTCCCTCCGGGCCCGAGGACGACATCATCAATTCAGGCTTTCAGGTTGCGTGCTGTGTCTGTTGGGTGTACCGTATTCCCCCTTCTTTCTGAAACACTCTGGCTTTTGCTCCCGTCTCTTAAGACCCCCCCCCCCTTTGACTGGTCAGCTCAGACACACCCGAGCCAACATCGCTAACGACAACAGAGCAGCTGTGCTAAACCAAATCTTACATGGCAAACTAGCCGGCACACTTAAATTATGCAAAGATATCACTCTGTGACTTGTGGTGTGAAGTCACGTAATTAAAGATGAGACTGCAAATGAGACCTCTCATGAAGTGTTGGTGCAAACTTAGACATTTCTAACTGTCATTGTCTTTTTTATGTGCAAGAATCTACATAAAACATTGGAGAGAATAAAATAAGGAGTGTGAAACATGCATGTTTGTTCGTAGAATGAGATAATCTACGCAATGAAACCTGTGGTAGAGAGCTTTGTGTTGTTATGAACACAAAGCACTCACAGCACTCAACTTGGTGACTTTTTAGCTCGGATCCACTCAGTGTGGGGGCTTTGGTGCATTATGCTGTTTTGGAGCTATAATCTGACATAACTATCAAGTACTTTGTGTTCGGTGAGCATTTTTACACCTCAGGTGTAAGTGTTCTGATCACTTCAGAGCTGTGCCGGTTTTAAAAAAAAAAAAGTCAGGGGGAAAAAAAAAAGTGTTTTCTGTTGTTCAAAAAATAGCGCTTCAGTATTCCTGTCACTTCAGATTTAGCACTTAGTTGCATATTCATGATTATAAAAACGAGACTGTGTGCAGTCCTAAAAAGAGTGAGTATCTCACTCTTCCTGCTGTACTAACTAAATAAATTTTTTGACCTCAGACTATATCCTTGGCAATTTGGCACCATATCCATCCCACTTGAGTAACACTGTCTGATAATTAGAATTCAAACTTAAGTGGCTAATTTGCAGTCCCTGCTTGTGACTTCTGACCGCTGTCCTTATTACTGCACAGGACCGCAATCCTTATTACTTCCATGACTTTATCACAGTATGAAAGTGAGAGCCCGGGGGCTGACGTGCTTTTTGTACAATTTGAAACATATCTACCTGTCTGTTTGTTTGTTTGTTTTTCTACGGTTTATCTGCATTGCTGTTTATTTGAAATACGCACCACCGACTCAGATAGAAATCTTTCATTTATTTACTCTGTTGCTCTTACTTGTGTTTCCAATGTCCCCACAGAAGAGAATAGGAATAAAATGACCTCCATCTCAGGTCCTGGCAACTATGGGATTATGCTGATGGCTGACTGACAAGGCTGCAGAAACAATCAGCAGTTTAATCCACTGCAAGAAGATTTTCCTGTTTATTAGTGTATTGTTTTGTTTTGTTTTTTTGTCCCCTGGTTGACATCTTGATAGAGCAGCTCTTATAAAATCCCATCATTTCTGCTCCCTGATTTAATTTCAGACTACACATATTTGTTTTGTAGTTCCTTGTCATGGTGTTGTGAATTCATCGAAGTACGAAGTGAACCGGAGCTCCTTTTCAGAGAGGGAGAGAGTCTCTTGCGACATGTGCACATTAAGATGAAGCCACTTTGCGATGGGGAAGAGATTAGTCTGCTCGCTAGTGATTAAATGTTTCCTCGGCTCTCCTCTTGCGTTTTAGCCTGATGTTTTGGACCAACTGGAATGAGCAGAGACCCAGCATCATGAGATCCACCTTGGCGGGCAAGAACATGAGGATTATCATCAGTACCGACATCCTGACTCCCAATGGACTGACTGTGGACCACAAAGCGGAGAAGCTCTACTTCTCCGATGGAACCCTGGGCAAAATTGAGAGATGTGACTATGACGGTTCCAGCAGATATGTGAGTGTGAAAAGGCGATTGTTTTTATTGTCTCTGTCAAAAAGAGTTTTTATTATATTTTCTGTCATTGTACGAGGCATGAATACCGTTTTGATAACAGTTCCACGTTTTTGTATTGTGCCCCTTTTAAATTCCCATGAATCAAACAATGTTTTTGTGAAAGAATCCCAGTGACTCACCAGAATCTGTTTGTCTCTCAGTGATGGAGATGTTTCAATGCAGAATATCTGAGAAACATGGCACTTATTCAGGGACAGAATGTCAGATTGATCTGCCCTTTTTATCCTGAAATGAAACATTTTTTTTTTTATCCGTCTTCCGTTTAATCTCCAGTCCCTTCTGGGCGCCTAAAAATATGGTCCTCCATACAGCGGATAGGATCAGAAATACCTTTGATGCTCTCTCCGATACTTCATCTCTGAGGGTACAGATGGTTTCCTTAATCAGAGAAGTCAATCCCTGTGAAAGTAAAGAAGCTAAGTGTGTGGAGTTCTTATTTTGTCCACGAACAACGTTGCATGCATAATGTATAACATCCTAACTGGATATATATCTTCCGTATTCCAGTGTGTAAAAGATTGCAGTACAAGGATGGTCCTTTTTTTTTTTGCTATGGATTTCATTTTGTGCTTGACATGACCTCCGCAGCTCAGCACCTTGGCCCATCTCAATTAGTTACCCATATGTTTGCCGAGCCGGGTCACAAGGCTCAGAAAGTCTTCACCTTTGGGTCCCCACCAGCCCTCGCTGCAGTCTAATCCTGCTAATGAAGGCTTTGCTGTGAGACCGCTCTGGGTGCTGATTTTCCATTCCAATTAAAATGTGTAAATTAAACCGAGGTTGCTGATTGTCAACTTCAGCACTTGCCCAAACTATGCTTTGCTAAAATGCTCGGAGACAACCCATCCAGTATATATATATACAAGAAGCTTACCTCGGAGATGGAAGGTTCAAGGCTCGTTGTCACTTTGGTGTGTCCTGATTGTTTTATTATTTTCGACACTGATCTGATGTGTTTAACTCAGCAAAAATTGCGAAACGGCTTGAAGATTTCATTTTGGAATATAAAAAAAAAAAAAAAAAAAAAAATGAGTTTGGCCCGACCACAGACAGAATAAACCACATTATAGAACCCCAATTTCGTATTGAGGCACATTAATGTGGACTTGGATGGGAGTGGAGTGTCCTCAAGGGCCCGGATACCCCTCTTCACTGCGGCAGTGTCATTACATGCTGTCAGTGTGGTTAGCGACGGAGGAGAACAGGAGCTGTGGCACGGCTTACTCCCCCGTGCCATTTTGAGAGCGGGGACCCATGTCGTTAATGAAGGCAGTGCTTCGCGGAAAGGGCAGTGGAGTGCATGATGAGGGAAGATGTCAGTATGTTTAGCGTGGGGAAAGATGCCATGAGGAGAAGGATTTGAGAGCTGCCTGGAAATGGTTCGTGACGTGTGGGTTCAATGTCAGAAGTGCACTCTCCGGGGACGTTAATGTTGTAATGCAAACACAGAGTAGATCTGTTTTGAGCTTGTCGTCATGGAAATTGAATTAACTGATATTGTTTTACACCAGATTTAGCACATATATAAAGTTCTTTTAAATACAGGAAAACCCAGTAAAGTAGGTGATTGATTAGTTTCATTTTGCCAATAGAGTGAAAGTTTAATGTATTTTTTATTTTTTTTGGTAACACATTCAATAGCACAAGCACCTCAGGAAACAGGGAACAACAGACAGCAGCACAGGCGAGACTGACAATGTAACAGTGGTTACTTTTTTATATCTTATTACTCGTCTTTGTCTCAGAACTCAACGCAGACTGCATGGTGCTCGAGCACTGCTTGAACAAAGAGGAATGGAAAACTCCCTTTGCACCAAGATCTGGAGCTTATTGCATCATAGCGTCTCATTCCAACAGGGCAAATTGGCCTGTTCACCGGGTTGTTATGTTTCTATCACCGCTGATCGGAGCAGCAGCAGATAAATCCCCATGACTACTGCAGAGTCTTATGAGTGCCTTTGTACCATTTTCCGAGACAAAAGCCAGATGTTAGCAGGCGTTTCTTGCCCAGTGTGGAGGAGTATTATTCACACATTGTTGAAAACAGTGAGAGAGTGACAAGAATCAATGAAATATGTCCACATTTACCCGAAACCCGAGTTGAGCACCAAAGTAATGAGTTGCGGGCTGTAAAGCTGATGTCTCCCAAAACCTAATTTCCTATCAATATGTTCCATCCTAACACATCTGGCTTTCAGTCCTCCCTTCTTTCTCTCTGTCAGTGTCTGTCTCTCACTGGCCTGTTGTTGCTTCCACACGCTGGGCTCCTTTAATCAACACCTGTCCTATTAATCCCAGTATGGCACAGGGCTAATGTGATGCTGCTTACAAGCCTGTCCCACTTAATGGCTGAGACTACCAAGCTGCTGGAGGCCCCAATCACCAACACACACGCACACACACACACACACACACACACACACACACACACTCTCACACATACACACTAGCCCGGAGAGTCCCACAAGGAGGCATCTGATGGATTCCTGCCTCCCTGCCAATGACACTGTCATTTACTCCCCCAACATCTGGGTTAAGCATTCACGTGGGCGGCGGGGGTGATGTGTTGATTAATGAGTCGAAGCGTCGTTCTCCGCATTCATTCCCCGGGTCGTGCTCAAATTCCGTCGATGCTTCTTCCACCGAGATCTTAAAAAGGAATTATCGTTTTGTAAAATATTGGCAATATGAAATGTATGTATTCTCCCTGTTTCGACTGCAGGATCTCTTCTGGCGTATTGAATCATTCACATGCTGTAAATTGTGCTATTATCAGAGCAGAAACCTGAAAAGGAAATGACGGAAAGCAGTTCCCAACATGAGTGCTCTGCCTTTTACAATGTTTTTCTTTTTTTTTTTTAGGTCATAATTAAATCCGGACCTGGGAACTTCTACGGGCTCGCCATCTACGCAGATTTCATCTACTGGTCGGACTGGGCCCGCAGAGCCGTGCTGCGATCCAACAAGTACACGGGTGGCGACACCAAGGTACTTCGAGCAGATATCCCCCATCAGCCCATGGGAATTATCGCTGTGGCCAGGGACACAAACAACTGTGAGTATTTAAACACCTGGAGATGAACTTAATTTAATGGCCATGGGATGCGGTGTTGTGTCTGCAAATATTTGTGTAATATGTGTTTGCAGGTGCCTGGCTGCTCATGTGTGCGTATAGGCAGTTTATACATGTGCATATTCATTATGTTAGCGTAGTTTAGGGCAACGGACCAAAATAAATATGTTGCTGTGTGCACTTTCTCTGTAGCAAGGCGAGAATGATAGAGGAAATGTTTCAGTTTGTTCTCTGTGGCCGGCGACTGGCTTTACATTTTGCATTACAAGCCGCACCTGAAGAAGTAATACAGCCAGACATACTCGACTTTTTGCGGTTAATTCCAACAACAACATTTTTCAAATTCATCACAAATGACTGTTGTCTTTTGTTTTGTCAACCTGAGCCACTGGTGGCCTACGTCCAGGGACCGCAGATGGAAATTATCTTTCAGTTTATCCGGTGCGGAAAATGTTTGGTGCAGTGTTCTGTCAGATAAACAATAATAAGATAAAAAACACATTGAAATCAAATAAAATCTGATGACAGCATATCAGGTAGTCAAGAACACAGAGAACTAAAGCTTTTTTTTGGCAAAGTCAAACAAGATGTTATCTTTTCATGAAAAGCTTTCCGGATAAAGATGAGTCAAGGTACATGAAATGGCGAATTAAAGAGACAACTGTCTGTTTTTTTTTTGTCTTGTCCATCCTGTGATGTTATGCTTAAAAATGTTGAAACGCGGTCTTGAACTGCAATCACTGGCTCGGCAGCCTCCTCGCATAGGTCGCTCCCATCACCATCCCCTCCGCCTCCTGATGTGAAAGTCAGGTCATAAACAAGTGATGTGAGCTTGATATGTCACATATTGCACAAATGTGCAATTGGTACGTGTGACGCATGAACAAGTCAACGGTTTACAGTAATGTTAATTGCCGTCATTTTACTGACAAGTCCGTGTATAAGTATCTGCCCACTGGTCCATCACACAGGCTCCTGTAAGTAAAAGGAAAGTATTTTTTTTTTAAAAAGTGTAGTACCTCTTTAGTGTTTTAATGCAAAAAACAGCGAGAGTGATAAATGAACTTGGTCTTATTTAGAAAGGGCTAGGAACTTAAGTTTCAGAGGTAATTAATTAAAAAAAAGCAGCCTATGTTGTAAAGGGAGTCTCTAAAGTGTTGCATAAAGTTGAATTTCCAAGTAGGACAAAGGGAAGTGGGCTTAAGTGTGTCCCACTGGTTGGACTCAGACGCCGAGAGCCACACCGTTCCTAGTTTGTCTCGTTGCGTTGGGAAATAATCACGTCCTCTGACCTGCATGGGCGCAGCTGCAAGCCGACAGCATAATGTGCGGTGACCAGCAGCTGGCGGATCTGATAATCAGGTTACAGTTTCTGGTCTTTTGCATTGTGAACCTCTTTGTTACATTTGTATACTGACTGTGAATAATTATTTGTGGTTTCTACCTGCGCTGCAGAGCAGAGCAACACTCATGAATAACATACACGTGGCTGGAGGGCAGGTAATAACAGGGTCTCCGATGCATGTTTCTGAAACTGCGCCTGTTGTTGCTAACCTTCTTTTCTCTCTCAGGTGTCGATGAGAGCTCGCAGTTCTGTTTTTTTTTTTTTTTTTTTTTTTAAAGGTTATGTCTGCTGTTTGGTCATGCAGTTTAGTGCATTACATGATTCCCACAGAGCTACACACAGTCTTTTTTTTTTTTTTTGTCACATTGCACCCCAGGCAATGAAAGTATGCAGCATTGTAATATATTTGCTACCTGTCAGGGAGGATAGTAGTCAGTGTTAGAACAGGCTTCAACGACAGCTTTACCCTTTTATGCAGTGGAGCATTTCACACTTGAATCAGCCCTATGCTTAACAAAAAAAGAAAAAGAAAACAAGGGAAAAAAAAAACTAAAAATGACAGGTTTGTTATTGATTAAGAATATTTTTTACGGGAGGAAATCGATATCAGCTATGTCCACCATTTAAAGTCAATATCGTATTCGGTGTCAGACTCCCAGATTCAAAAAGCAGGAGCTCCTTTTTGGGTTCACCAACCATTTAGAAATAACAGTCCTTCCTATGGCCAGCAGATGTTCCAAATTCTGATTCAGCACCCTGTGGGACTTTTCACATTTATTTTAAATACCACTTAATGCAGTAGATAAGGGGTGCTGAGGCTAATTGTGCTCAGCAGAAAGTCACAATGCTTCCTCAGAAGATAAATCCGTGAATGCATTGAGCATCTGAGACCGATGACATCTAACAGAGAGTGTTTGCCCCTGGAGATTTTTGCTCTTTGGCGGCTTCTGGCCCACTAATCACTTCTGTTTGATTGTTATTGAAGGTGAGCTGTCCCCATGCCGACACATGAATGGAGGCTGTGGTGACCTTTGTCTCCTGACCCCGTATGGGAGGGTCAATTGCAGTTGCCGTGGAGAACGTGTGCTGCTAGACGACAACAGATGTGTGTGTAAGTCTGCAAACCCCTCAGACCATCCTCAGCACCGGATATTGATTTGTGATGGCAGTCCTCATGGATTAGATTTTTCAAAAAAGAGTCATCTTCTACATTAAAGGTCCCATATTATACTGTTTTTCATCAATTTCACTCAGCTGTCAGAGGTCCAACAACACTGTATTCGATATGCATTGCCCCAAACCCATCCGTGGTTCTGAATTTCAGCTGTCTAAAAGTTGCTCTGCTGAGCTCTGAGAGCAGTATGTCTCTGTGCCTGCACCTTTAAATGCTAATGAGCTCCCTCTGTCACCGCCCACTTGCCTGCTACACATCCCTCTCAGGAAGATGATGCCTCTTGCGCTAGCGGTAGCATGCGCTAATATTTTATTGTGGATGTGTGTGTGTGTATATATATATATATATATATATATATATATATATATATATATATATATATATATATATATATATATATATATATATATATATATATATGTATATGTATATGTATATATATATATATATATATATATATATATATATATATATATATATCGCTATGGCTCGCGGAGGTGCTTTCATTCAAGCATACCAGAAACTGACCCAGAAGGAGAGGCTCCTGAAGACTCTGTAGCTGCAGCAGGACGTTTCAGAATGGTCAGTGCGTCTGAATAATGTTAGTTTGTTCATATGTGTTGTTACACTTACTACCATGTAGCTAATGGCTAACAGCTAGCGAAAGCTGTGTTTGTCTCCAACACATTCTCCAAACACTTGGACACTGTTCGCATCGTCTCTGTCTCCAGTCTGCACGTTTCCAGACTTTTTACTGTGACAACCAAGCTCCCTCATAATATTATTAACATAAAACTTGCTTCAAGTGCCATTGCATATTGGACCGAAGCTGAGCTAACTAGTTAGCCAGTTTCCAGCTGACTTCACCATACTCGTTGGCAACTATAGATACTATCAAACCGCGGCGACGCTTACCTGTGGCTTACCACTGGACACACCGAACTTCACCTCGGGGATGAACGCCCCCCTCTCGGGTATCTCCTATCACCACACAGAGGAGGTCAGCCTATGATAGTGACTCCTTTTGTTACATAACGAAAGAAGCTGAATCTGAACAGCCTGTAGGAGCGCCGTGTTACCAGTGTGTGGGCTGCAGAGACCATGCGGGAATCACTTGTTTTCCTCATTCTGGGAGCTGGCAGGCTCAGGGAGGACCAGCTTATATATGTAGAGACCACAGAAAACTTGTTTGTCATAATATGGGACCTCTAATATGCATAGCGACACCTGGCTTCTCTCCACACTCGGGTTCAGATCTTATTTGGGCTGCTTGCACAAACCTTTGATATATATCAATTGATTCCTTTGTATATAAACAGGAGAGCATGAGCAGCTGCTGTCTCTTCCTCTTTGACTAAGCAGGGAGTTTGTAATGATTCCAGAAGCCGCAGTCAATTCTGCTAGGGGAAAATAAAGCTTAAATGTTGTGTCACTTAAAGTTCACGCAGACAGCAAATAAAAAAAAAAAAGGAAATCTGGAAGCACAGGGTGTCTCAAAGTCACAAGACAAAAGCATTTTTACGATGGCGTCTTGCATCCCTAATTTTGACACATTGCAGGCTTGGATTTGAAATGCAACGTGAGGACAGACCATAAGGTAGGAGGAGCTGTTCAAACGAGGGAGGTTTTTGGCCAGACTAAAAATGGCAAAGTGATTCAGAAGAGCTGGATGGCAGCCTGGATGTCAAGGTGGAGGACGACAGGCTCTCTGCCGCACCCAGATTCTGCTCATTACCAGAGCAGGAAGAAGAAGTTTCATATTTTTTTCTTGGAGCTGCAAGTAGCAGAGCAGAGAGGGGGATCGGGCAAAGTCTGTGAAAATGTTGGAATCTTGGCTGAAATCACAAGCAGCACAATGTTGACATATATTATTACAGCACTATATCAAATGAATGTGACAAAAGAAAAACATTTTACAGCCAGATTTCCCCTCGAGCACAGGGGTTAAGATGTTATTGAAGGCAGTATTGTCTAGACCCAAAACTGTTGTCAATGTGGACTTCAGTACGGTATCCACTGAAATGTTGCGTCTGAGTTCACCTGTGAGGTTTTTAAAGATTTGGACAGCCGCAGTTCATCACCCACATTGTCTTCTTCTGCAGCAGAAAATTCCTCCTGCAACATCCACACCGAATTTGAGTGTGGGAACGGCGAGTGCATAAACTACCAACTAACCTGCGACGGAATAGCCCACTGCAAAGACAAGTCGGACGAGAAGATGCAATACTGTGGTAAGAGCATCAGAAAGCGTCAGGAAAAAATATCTCGGTTCGATTTAGAAGTCTTGTGGAAATAACTGCCTTAAGCGCCTGTTGACCTGTTCGTCATTGACTTTTTCTGCGTTTGCTCATTTCTAACAAACTTCTGAATTTTCACTGTTCAGTCAACAGGAGCTGCCGGAAGGGTTTCAGGCCGTGCTACAATCAACGGTGTGTGGCCAACAGTCGCTTCTGTGACGGCATCGACGACTGCGGGGATAACTCTGATGAAGCTTTCTGTAGCAGTGAGTCACAGCCGTTTGATCTCCTGTTCAAGCTGTCCTGCCTCTGAGGGCAGGATCCAGCCACACTAATGCTTATATTAATTCGGCACACTAGGCCACAAGCTGCGCTAAGCCTTCGCCGTCTAATGAGCCCCAAGATCATAACGAGTGCACAAATTCAAAGAGGCTCGCAACCCCCACCCTCAAAAACTGCTTTTGGGAGCCCGAACAATACTTTGTGTCCTGTCAACACGGCCAGACTGAGTTTGTTTTGACCTTGATGGGGAAATAATCGAGTTAAAAGTACAGCTTTGTTCATTTCTCTGCTGTAATTGGACCACAGTGTGTACAAACAACATTGTATCACTGCAGTTTGTGAAAAAATATCACTAAATATAATCTATAATATTTATGTACAAAACACATCATGTTCGTTATTTTTTCATGAGTGTTTTCATGCTCGTACCACGTTTGCTCGACTGAATGAAATGCTACATTTATGAACTGGGAGGTGGTCTGACGGCCTGGATAGGTTTAGGCATTAAGGTTAAAGCAACATTATGTGGTAATTGGCATTTTATGTTAACTGGAACCTCTCACAGTTTCCAAGCACAACACCACTGACATAAATACAGATCCCAGGTCTGTAGTTGTTGGTCAGACATAATGAAGGTGCTAACTACAAACAAACCTCATCATAACAGTGTTATGTGTTGCAAACTTGTATGTTGAAGTAAACATGTATGTAATGCTGTGATACTACCCTCTCACTGAAGTCACATGGTGAAGTAAGTGCAAGTAATGGGGGGTGGATACAAAATCTTGTCTATAAGCTTCACTTCGGTTACAGTTAGGGAACAATTTGACTTTAGTAGTATGTAAATAAAATTCAGTGAAATACTGATAGATATTAAATTGAATCTTCAGGATTTGTGTGCTTGATATTGTGGAAGATTATCTGTAAAATACTCTGAACACAATTCAGTAAACACACCAAGACACTGATTAGGATTATAGTTATATATTTTAGAATTACAATAACGGAGACAGACAAACTATTTCATGAGAAGACTTACAGTTCACAACACAGAAAACTTCTTTTCAATTGGCTATAGATTGTTCAGGCGTTGAGTTGAATTGAGATGTGATTACAGATCATCTGCAGTACCTCAGGGTACTTTGTCTATATTAAAGATCATCTGCTCTCTTCTTTGGGCATAAGAACAAGATGTTTCAGCCGATGGGATTCACTTCAGGACAACTTTCTTAGAACATCCACTTAAAAGTACACAATAGAAGCAGTTTAGAGAGAATCACTGGACTGAATAAGTAATAAAACCATTAACTTCTCTTTCACACATGAATTAGCCTCTTGTAACCTAGGCTGAGACAATTGGCACTCATGTGCATGAGTCCTATATATACAACTCCATCACTATTCACAAACAGCTGTAATACTGGGTGAGAAAATAATGAGGTTCATAGACTCTTGAATCTCTACCAGCCTGACCGACCCCATGAGGAGACAGTGATGTTGTCATAATTAAAGTGGACCTTCCAAATCAGCAGTCTGGGTGGAGTTTACCACACTGCGGTGTGTCATCTCAGGCCTTGCTATTCTTTTAATGGGACGTCAACAATAACTTCCTCTGTTACCATTAGAACATTTAATTAATGCATTATGTGAGTTTTACACTGCTAATGCAACACAGAGATGTGATTTGACCACAGAGTTACATGGTAAATGAGCAACAGAGCCAAGATGCCCCCATTGCATATTAAATGCAATTTGCTCTTTCGCAGCTCTAAGAGGGTCACGACATTCAGGTAATTTTTTACAGCGCAGGCAGTTCAGCCGCACAGAAACCGCAGCTTATCGAGAACCCTTCTCTGTCAGGCGGTTTGCAACCTGGAGCTAATTTTAACCGCCCCCAGAAAGAGGTTCTTAGTATTGTTGTGAGCCGTACCTGTTACTGCCTCTGAGTGCTGTTTCTCTTATGTTATCTTTTTGAAATGCTAATTCTCTCCCCCCAGATATCACGTGCGGCTCATCAGAGTCATCGTGCAAGGATGGGAGCTGTGTACCCAGCTCAGCCTGGTGTAACCAGGTCATTGACTGTGCCGATGCCTCGGATGAAAAAAGCTGCAGTAAGTCCCTCAGCCTGTGGTTTGCATCGCAGTTACTGTGGAATAAAAATGTAAACACGCAGCTGTAGCGGATCAGATGGATCCGGTAATTTAAATCGGTCGCATCAGATTGAATACTGACCCTCTCACCTTTACCTCCACCACTGCTTCTGGTATGATGAATCAGTTATTGTGCTGCTGTGTTTTGTATTCAGACCACACAGACTGCTCTCACTTTTACAAGCTGGGGGTGAAAGAAAAAGACTTCATCGGCTGCAACTCCACCTCACTGTGCATCCACCCCTCGTGGATCTGCGATGGCGCGAACGACTGCGGGGACTACGCCGACGAGACCAACTGCCAGGGTGAGCGCCCGGCGCAAACACACACACAATGGAGACACGTTTTGCATGTGTATTCAGAGGCAGATTAAGGAAGCCAGCTTCAATTAGAAAAGACTTAAGACAGCTCTCTTCTTTCAGAGATGATTATGACAGCAGAGGAAGAGATTCAGAGAGAGCTTAGGAAAAGATAATGACCTCAATCATTGCTAATTCCCAGACGACTGACTTTAGTTCTGTTGCTCGTCCCAGTTTCCCACGGGCAGAAGTGCGAGGAGGGCCACTTCGCCTGCCCAAGTGGGAACTGCATCTCCAGCGTGTGGCTGTGTGACGGCCAGAAAGACTGCGAAGACGGAGCGGATGAATTCCAGTGCGGTAAACCAACAAATCTTACCTCTCACGGAAAAGCTCTTGCTCAGTAAACTGAAGTGATGTTTTTGTTCTATAACTGGGAGAAATAGATGAGGTACTCGGTTGCTTTACACGGCACTGTTAGCGGTTGGAAGGATGTTTATTTTCCATTAACAAGAAGCTATTTGTTATAACGTTTTTGTCATTTAAATAGATCCAGGCCTGCAACAGATATTACATACAGTGTATAAGGAGGAGACAGAGAGACAACAGATGATTGTTTATCACGCTTAAGGCAATTTCTCTTCACTTTGTTTTGCTTCCGCTCATTGTGTGTTTGAGATTTCACAAGTCGGTGCCGCTGCGCATTTGGTAGTCTCATTCAGATGCTGAATTCAGAGTGAGGCTGTCGAAGACGAATGAAGTTTTCCCCCTTCTCTCTTTGAATTACAATGTACAGCACTTCCAGTGTAATAATTAGTTAATGAGCCATCAGTCACTGAAACGGTTATACTGAAGATGGAGATGTGGGTTCAATGGAAAAGCTGTGACATATGAAAGGATTACACATTACAATGCCACTCCTCCACCTCCCTCACCCGAGGCAGCAGGAGCATTCTTAAGCTCATGCTTTGATCCACGCTAATGTATGCAGAACCAACCATGACAAAGTGAGGATCTCTCCAATTAAAGTGAGGGGCTATAATTAAGTCATGGTATAGATTAATATAATTTGCCCACATGTCGTTGCTTTTGGCATCAAAGCAAAATTGACTGAGGGTCTTCGATGCAGGTGGTCAGGGTGGCAGAGCAGCACATGCACAAGATAATTAGATCTGATGGAGAGGTCTTCACACACACTGTTATAACAATGCTGCCTGCATTTACGTTGCCAGCCTTGGTGTGTTGTCTGGCACACAGACTGCATGGTCTAGCGTGAGAAGTCATGAAGCACTCAGCAGCAGCATTGTCATCTGTGCACAGAAGTCTGTGAGGTAACAAAAATGGAACTACTGCAATTTGCAATTATCAGCACCAAACACATAACGCAGCGAGGCAGCCGGATTCACAAGAGGAAGTGCAGAGAATGCCAATGAGAGAATGTCTTGATGGAAAAAAAAATATTTGTTCACTTCCCAACTGGCTGTGGCCAGAGTTAGATTTACAAACTAGATCCCCTGGTGGTAGCACCCTCCAGCCACACCATAGGTTCTTGAACTTGTTGGTTGAAGTTAGTCCCTGATAGATGATTCATCCAGTTACATAGCTGGTATTTTTTGAGAGTTACCGTTTTCAAAGAGTTTCTAAGGACAACCCTTTCTGATAGATCTGTGCAATAAATCAAAAAAACATCTGGTGTTTCAGGTTAATAATCACCCATTCTGAATAAACATTCAATCAAACTTTATGGAATTTATTTGCATCCCCCATCAGCTTGTTTATTTGAACCACTGCCTGTATTGAGATTACATTTTGTGCATGTATTGTCCACAGAGGACAAATCTTAATCACCTTGATGATCCATTTACTTTTCAAAACTTGTCTGAAACTTCTTTATGGATGTCATTAAATGTGGCACAGATATCCTTGATGCCCAAAGAATGAATTGTAATCTGATCTTGGACCCATGTCATTTAGAATTGTAGGTCAAAGCTTTCGCTTATCCAGTGAAATAACTCAACTTAATGGACCATGATGGATTGGCACAAAATTGTATACAGTCACTCAGGGTTACTGGGTGATGAATCCTGCCTGCCTTGGTGAGTTTTGTCTCGCGCCACCGCTCGGTCGCCATTTGTTGTTTTGATTTAGATGTCTCGACAGCTATTGGATGCATTGCAGTGACATTGGGTATACACGTCCATGACCGACTCAGGACGAATTGTAATAACTTGTCCGATACTTCTTGTAACCAAAAAACCTGCAAAAACCAACAATCCGTCAGGTAAATGTTGGCATGCTGCCACACTGATCGCAACTACGACTGTGATCATGTCAAACATTACACCTGCAAACATGGGCATGCAATCATTAAGGGCAGGTTAGCATGCCTACAGAAATGTTCAGCTCAAAGCACAGCTGTGTATAGACTCAGAGAGCTGCTACCATGGCTGCAGATTTTAGTCTCGTTTATGTATGATTCATTTTGCCGTCAGCCTAGCCAGGCCTTAGTACTTTGGAACTGATAACATCAGGGACTAATTCAAGAATGATAACTGAAATAAAATATGACCACTGAACTAAAATGTCTCTGCCTTTGAGAGAGCGTTTGACTAAGATGTTGCAGATCTCTTACTTGCTCTTCCTGTATAATTAAGCAGCACCTTTGTTCACATTTCCGTCACAACAGATAGAGGAAGGCAGTTTCGGAGAAATTCAGTTTCATGTTAAATGCTCTTTGAGTTATCTGATTTAGTTCTGTAAATTGTCCATGAATTTTGTTAGAGAGATGCATAACACATGAACACCATTTCCATTCCTTTATCTAAAAGTGTCATTTGTGTCTGTGTGAAATGATAACATCCCATGCTTCAAATGTGCTTATATCAGAGCTGATATGAATTATGCCACAATTCTTCGAGAAGTTCTGAATAGCTTTTTCAGGACAAATAGACAATATTCCCATTCCTCCGAGTTAATTATCATATAAAAAGCTCCAGCCACTGATAATCTGACTGCAAAGGCAAAGTGGTTTTGCGGAAAATGTCATTACATTTCAGAAAAATTTCCAGTTCCACATCTGATTAGATGAAATAGTCATTTGTCACTTCAAAATGCATAATGTGCTTTTCTACTGTGTGAAACACTATTGAAAATGAGACATGAAAGACTTTCTTTGATACTTTTAATGTGCTGTAGACCTGCTATTTTGTTGAACACTTGAAGCAGCTGTTCGCATTTGAAGTGCAAATTTAGTATCGCGTACAGAAAG
Organism: Acanthopagrus latus; assembly: GCF_904848185.1. Classification (NCBI taxonomy): domain Eukaryota; kingdom Metazoa; phylum Chordata; class Actinopteri; order Spariformes; family Sparidae; genus Acanthopagrus; species Acanthopagrus latus. The sequence goes on along the minus strand of NC_051047.1, from coordinate 21,886,536 downwards.
TCTGGATAATCACAGTTTCCAGATTTAGCCATTTAATGTTTATCTCATCCTTATCTTACATCACCATATCAGGGCGCGGAAACGGCTGGTGTGATGTACAAAGTCTGACAGGAAGGAAAGCAATGCACAGCGAGAGACCACCTCCCCCCCACCCCTTTTTTCTCCACACCCCCCACCCTCAGTGGGATCCATAATTCCTTGTGCTGTGGTCTGACCTAGAGCACACATTCCTTCCTTCTCTCAACATCCCATCAAAGCTCTGGCAGACTTTGCCAGTCCTGACATCTGAGAGAGAAAGAGACCACAGAACGACTCCGCGGGGAGAGTGGGCGGCTCAGTGGCACAAACTCAGCACAGATTATGAATATATCCACGTTCAACACAATGGCTTCTACCCGAAGTGATCAGCAGAGTGCTCTCATTTGACATCCGACCGTTTCTTGTCACCCCTAGCGGCCAAGTGGCTTTTCATACAAAATAAGTGAAAATTAATCTTATAATTGATACTCAAGTGCTTTGATATTGACGAGTTATGTCATCTAGACACTTGTTTTGTGTTAAGTTGATGCTTTTTATTGTCCTGCATGGCAAAGCGGATCATTCATCATCATCTCTTGCGAGACAAAAGAAATAAAATAAATATATTTAGAGTCCTTTGTGTGGCAGCTACACTGATGTGTGCTGCTAAGCAGAAAAACTACAGAGGAAAACAAGCAAGCCGAGGGGCAAACAGACACCAGCCCACTTGTTGTGTTTTGATTAAAAACACTCTGGCCCCTTCTATAGGGTATACCGCTTTTGTTGTTGTTTCCTCCTCACTTTGTTTGATTTATGGCATTGAAATTCCCTCTCCCAATCCCCTCTGCAGACTCGTCATGCTTGTGGAACCAGTTCGCCTGCTCGAAGAACAAGTGCATCGCCAAACAATGGCTGTGCGATGGCGAGAACGACTGCGAGGACGGCCTCGACGAGAGCGTGCAGATCTGCGGTTGGTGCCCTTTCAGATGTCATGGGGAATGTGATGCTGGCGTAAAAAGGTCACATCCGCTGTATTGTATGTGGCAGCTCCATGTGCTCCTCCAGGAGCGCTGTAAAACGAACGGAAAGGAACGAAACATTCTTAATGAGACGACAAATGAGACCGCGGGCATTTCTGATGATTTGAGTGGGCACTGAGGCAAACAGATTTTTTTCATCACCGAGAGGCCCGTGAGGCACGTCCATTTCAATGGGCAAATGAGATGCGTGTTTAATGAATTCTACAATAAAATAAAAAGAATCCAACCACAATAAAGAGACAAGAATTTCTGTGAACATTGGCTGCATAATTGGATTGTAATGGCGTGTCAAGGAAATATTAATGAAATGGCCCAAAGGTTTTCCCAGGCACAGCTCTTGTCAAAAGCAAGATATGCATTTTAGCTATACATGCCTAATTGAACTTCTGTATTTACCTTTTGTTTCTCGGTGCAGCCATTCTTTATTTTACCGCTTCCTGTTGCCTTAAAGGGCAAGCCTGAGATAAAGGAGCGCACTGCTGACTTACAGAATGCATGTAAATAATTGTTACTCACAATAGCACATCATCATTATTTGTTAGCCTGCATAAAGGAAATTGCCGCACAATGAAAATGTGTTTGGGTCATAACGGAGGAATCAGTTCAACACCATAACCATCTGATGGCTGCTATAAAAGCTTTGTTTAATTGGGATTATTGTTCAACATTCACTTATAACAGAAGCCACCAAATTTAACAAAGCAAAATACATCTGCTTCGGTTCAGTGTCCTCTGCTCGTTGTTTCCTCTGCTGTGCTTTTGACCCGTCGTGTTGTCTGGCTTTTGAAAGTGGAACATGTGGTCCTGTTTTTCCTCGCAGGCTCGGTGACGTGCGCTCCAGGGCTGTTCAGCTGCCCCGGGTCGTACGCCTGTGTTCCAAAGCGCTGGCTGTGTGACGGCGAACGGGACTGCCCCGATGGGAGTGATGAACTCTCTGCAGCTGGCTGTGGTAAACTCCCGTTCAACACAATAAATAGCTCCTGGCAGTTGTAAAAGCATGTAATCCCAGACTTAAAACAATCATTAGTTGTTTGCACCTTATTGTGCGTGTATAATCGTAGATTACATGATGCAAAACAATAGCCCATCGAGCCTGAAAGCAACTAAACGCCTACTATAAATCTCTGTGCAAATTTTATCCCAAGCAGGAAAAAAAGAAAAAAGTGTATAAAGTGGGAGGTGTTATACAATGGAAGTTTCTGCACATTTGGTGTAATCTGGATTTCCCTCCTTAAATTTATGAATTGGTTCTGGACCATTCGCCTGAGACTGAAAACACAGAGACTCGTGGAGTAGCATAAGGCTTAGCAACATGACGTTTTTCACATATCGCATGCCATGTGTAAAAATAACAAGTTCATCAATTAATTAGTCCTCCAACCTCCTTTTTTTCATGCACCAGCACCCAACAACACGTGCGATGACAGCTCATTTCACTGCAGCAACAAAGCATGCGTCCCTCAGCGATTCGTCTGTGACCACGATGACGACTGTGGAGACGGATCTGATGAGTCAGTGGAATGTGGCAAGTAGATTTATCCTGCTGTCTTGCTCTTGATATTCACCTGCGGCATACGAATGTGCCCTCACTGAGAGCTGCACTAGGCGAGGTGATGGAGCTGTTTCCTAAGCTGTGAGTGTGGACGGCCATGGTGGACCTGTTCTCCTCTCTCACTTATACTGTTTGAACTCTGCACGTCTGAACATTCCTCTTTGAGGACAGAGGTCTCCGTGGTAGAGGTGGAGTATTAAAAGGAATAAAAAGTGGGAGAGAATAAAAGTGAAATTCATCATGTGAGGGGAGGTCAGTGTGAAGTCCAGTTAAAGCATAAAGCGGGTAGATGGGTACTGCAAGTAGGTAGGAACGGAGGTAGGTAGATTCTTTAGAAGTTAAATAGGTACTGTAGGTAGGAAGGGAGGATGATATATATGAACAATGCCCATAAAACTTTTGCCTTGTGGAGCTTCATTTTTCAAGATTCTCACTTTAATCTGCTGAAGTTACAGCCTAAACTGAAGCTGTGTCACTGCCAAGCCCAAGTGTATCTTAAAGAAAAAGCATCTGCCTCTTTTCCTCCAGTCTATCGCTCCTGTGGATCAGAGGAGTTTCGCTGCGGGGACGGCCGCTGTCTCCTCAGCTCTCAGTGGGAGTGTGACGGCTATGCAGACTGTCCCGACCACTCTGACGAACTGCCTCTGAACCTCAAATGCTTGGCCGCAGGTAAGACTGCTGTTTGGCTCTCAGCTGGAATCTCTTCATCAGTGTCACCAAAAGCGCCACTCGGCCAGGAAAGTGGCGGGGACATATGGCGGAAACAAAAGGTGCTACAACCAAGAGAGCTTCCTTGAAAGGAATTAATCTGTCAAGATCCATTGTCAGGTCAAAAACATCCCCCAACTTTGTTGATAAATTACAGGGCGTTGTGCCAGTGACAGTCATGTCCCACTCTTCTTTTTTAGGAAGCTTGTGCAACGGCTCCTTCTTCATGTGCTCCAACGGACGCTGCATCTCTGAGAGGAATCTCTGCGATGGCAGAGATGATTGTGGAGACCGGTCGGATGAGAGGAACTGTAATGTGAATGAATGCCTGAACCGCCGTGTCAGTGGGTGCACACAGGATTGCCAAGATCTTCCAGTGGGATACAAGGTAAGTGAGTAGTGGACTAGTCACGGTTCAGTAGCTCGGAAGCACATCCTCCCTCAGCATCACTTGCTGGCTGCAGTTGGTCCATAAAGCCTAATTCAGCTTAAACCAGGCTGCAGTAACATAACAGATGGAAATATAACGATTGGGAAAAGTATTTGAAAACAACAAGCGAACTAGTCACTGCAGTGTTGTGCTAAAGCAAAGGCCCTTTGTTAAAAGTAAACTTTGTGAACACACAGCACAATACAGCTATGTTGTGTTTTATTTCAGACACAGTGTTTTACGATCTGAACTGTATACGGCACCCTCTGTCTGTCTGTAGACCCGTGATTTAAGAAAAGAGAACCCCCCCCCCCCAAAAAAAACCCCTTTACTGCGGAAAAACGGGTGAACCTCAGGAAGAGCCTCAGAGAAGTCTGTCAGAACAAAATCACAGTATATACAGATTACAATAACGCAACCAGAGTAGATTGGAAAATAAGTGTTGATCCAGGTGGCGCCGTTTAGCTCACTTGGTAGAGCGGGTGTCCCATGTACAGAGGCTTTGTCCTCACTGCAGCGGCCCCAGGTTCGACTCCGTTCCTGGGACCCTATGCTGTGTGTCATTCCCCCTCTCTGTCATCCTGATTCCTGTCACATCTTTAGCTGATCTATCAATAAAGCCATATGTAGGCCAAAAAACACCCCAAAAGTGTTGATCCAGGAGGACAACTGAGCAGGTTGAGGTGTTGCAAAGTGGCACCTGGGCCGTGCGACTTCCTCTCCACCATGTTGGCCTGGCAGCCACCAGGAGTTTTGGGCCCTATGTAAAAATATCACACTGGGCCCCATCACCACACCATTACCTTCTGAATGTAATTTTTATTGGAAAACTGCTGAATTGAAAATGAAGTTTAGAATATGGTCATAACTGTATAAACAAATTGGAGTATACATGAAACTAAAACAAACAAAGAAAATAATAGGTGTCATTAACATCCAGTTGAAAGGTAGGGTAGCTTAGTATGAATAAGAACAACAGACCTCACTCTCTTTCTCAAATAACAGCTCAACAAATATGGTGTCCTCTTTGTGCACAACCCGGTTTATGGGAATCCAGCCATTCCTGTGACATATTTCTTGTTCTCAGTCTTTTCTAAGCCTTTCATGTCTGCAGTTATATCAATAGCCATGCCATCTAACAGTTATCACTGGCCCGTTCTCAGCCAGACTCACCAAGAGCCCAGCGCCGAGCCCTCTCGCAAGCAAGCAAGTCATTGATCAAGTCTTTGAAGTCCTGCTATCTCGCCAACTGTATTTCAGTGAACAACACAGCAGAACTGCAAAACCTGTTGTGGGACATACTGGACCTCAGATATCTTTTTTTTTTAATCATTTCTTAGGTTACTGAAAGCTCTCTCGCCACCAGCAGCAGTCACAGGCAATGTGCAAAATATATGCAAAGCAATGCACACGGCTCCAAAACTGCTTTTGCAGCTGCATCTTATGAATTGCATTCAGGAGACCAAACAAGTTAGCTGGGGAAAGTGGCAGCATATAATGCGTTCAGGTGTCTTACTCCAAACTGGTGTCTTAACACTACTTTTCAAACTCAGATATAAGAGCTCCGCTGCTCACCTTGTTGAGATGGTTCGCTGGGTTGGGGAGGGGTGCGGGGAGACAAGGCTGCTGCCGGATCTGTTGTCGAGTCCTGTAGGAGGAGCAGGGACAACTGAATTAGTATAATTAGCTTGCTAGACGCTTACCTGCACCAACTAAATGTAGGTTAGAAAGGTGTGAAATGTAGCTTATTTTACTGTGGACTTCGAGCCAACAGGTTAATTTCAACCACTCACAGACTACGCCCACCTTTGTTTGAGAAAGACCTGATGACATACTGCCGCCCTTTCTTTTCTCTCTCCTGTCATTCCTTTTTTGGAAACCAGAACAACAGGGTAAGAAAGTAAAAAGGAGAAAACTAAAGGGATTAACATTGTAGTAAGTTGTATTGAATATTACTGCAGTCAGTCTAACATTTTAATTATTAGACTTGACTGACCCACAGCTCCAACCACTACGCTTCATTAGCGGCAGGTAAAATGCGGAGCTGATATTAGTAATAGTGTCGACATGAATGATTAAGGACCGATAATGAGTCGAGGCCTCACTTTGCACATCATTAAACAGATAAGATGGGTGGGAGCATTTAGGCTCTCGCTCACTGCGTAACCTTGACTGCTGTAAGGAGAGTTTAACAATATGCCAACCACTGCGTGTGCTCCCCTCGCTGTGCCAGGCGACTGTGCTGCGCCTGGGCAATGATGGCGCGTGATGTTAAGGGGGTCAAGGCCACGTCCGCCGAAGTGTTCCGGTGATCATCACTGTTGTCAGACCGAGGTAGTCAATGCCATATTCGTATCTGGATCTTCCTCTCCTAGCCTTTCATAAGACAGCACTCACTGCATCAGAAAAAGTGGCTGAAAGCACAGAAAAAAAAGAAAAAAAAAACACTCTCTGCTGTCACGACAGAGGCAGAGCTGGACAGAGAGCCGCGTCAATGCAGACCCTTAGCTCATCCGTTTGTGCCCCGGACAGGGAGATCAGCAGAGAGGCGCTCAAGGTTATAACTTTTGATAAGAAAGGGATTTGCAGTGGGCTCAGAGCAGCTGATTCAAGCACTTTGAGCTACTTTTGGGGGCCGCTGGTCACTGAAGGGCAACAGTGTTTTTGAGTCACGGCACAGTCTGTCTGCATCAGGGCTGTGATGTCGTCATTGCTGACCTGCCTGTTGTTACAGAGTGATATCACGTTATTGTAAATGCACAGCCTGTTGCTAAGTGCACTACTCTTCTCTTATGTGGCCCGAGTTGTCAAGCATTGTCAAACTCAAATCAGTTCAGTGGTTTCAAACATGTCTAAGATGATAACGCGCTAAACTGGGGTCTTGCATTTCCTGCTCTCTTGATCAAATCTCCTCCATTATATTTCTTTTTGTCATCAGTGTAAATGCTGGCCTGGATTCCACCTGAAGGATGATGGGAAGACCTGCGTGGATGTTGATGAATGCTCGACTACCCTTCCCTGTAGCCAGCGCTGCATCAACACTTACGGCTCCTTCAAGTGCCTGTGCGTGGACGGCTACGAAGCCTTGGAGCGCAACCCCAACACATGTAAAGCGCTGTCAGGTCAGCCTCGTTATTGAACGCCCCAGCTCGCAGAATAATTTGCAGGGTGTCGCTGTGAGTCCAACCAGGTCTTTGACTGTCCCTCATTTCAGCTGAAGAGCCTTTCCTCATTCTGGCGGACCACCATGAGATCCGGAAGCTGAGTGTGGACGGCTCAAATTACACCATCTTGAAACAGGTGAGTGATCCATCGCTGCCATTTTGCTATCAGTGACATTTTCATGGGGTAGAGGATGAGTCTGCAACATTATCATGCTGACATACTGCTAAGAGGCATCAACAGATCACTTTCCTGACCTGTGTGTTGTGTTATTTTGATGCTGTAAGGCAGGCTGGAGTCTGCAAGCTTTATGTTGTTATGCTATAGGAAGAGTTGCCATACTATGTTAATTTTGAGATTCATACCTTTATTATTATAATTTATTTTATTTCCTGCCTAAAAAAGAGACCAAACACATTGTACATTAATTGAAAATATATATATATTTTAATTATATAGATATCTATAATATGTTATTGTGAATTAGCTTGGCCACCCTAATTGTTTTGTGAAAATTTAACACTGTGACCACTCTAGTCTGACTGCTCTGTTTTAGTGCCTGTTTCTTGGAGACTCTTTCTTATATGCCCAGTCTGTTCTCATTGGTCAGCTTTCGCAGGCCAGATCAGGCACCGCCCACCACGTGTCAACATCAGCTGTGCTGGTGTTTTTGCAGCCACGAGGCCGAGGGTGAGGACTATGTGACATTACAACTGCGCGGAAGTCCTGATGGCTCCTTTGTTGACACAGTTTCTAAATATGGCCTTCGTGCATATCTTCATGGACTGAATATTTTGGTTCCTTGCCAATATTTATATCACACCAGATCTGCCTCATAATCAAAACATCTGAACTTTCCCCAATGTGGGATCTTTAAATAGCTGTTGTTTGAAAACAAACATTTCAGTTGCAGTATCTATGTAACACTTTGACGAAGACACACTAGGATTGAAAACTTTGGAATCAGCTAAAAGATCTGCAGAGAATCACAGAAATCCATGAATAGGTAAGTGTAACCCTCAGCTTCAAGGAGTTGTTCTCAAAGGAGTGTCTTGTGATTGAAACTAAAAAAGTCCCACAACCTCTGTGAAATATTGCTCTATGTTGTTTATGTGAGACATTGGCCGTCCATCATGATTTCCCAGCTCCCACCCACGGCCGGTGGAAACTGGTCGTTTTGATAGGCAGAGAGCAAAATCACACTATCAAGGACCCCATGGAAAAGCTATTTCAATTATTCCCAGGTCACCACAGCTGCTCGGGGCTATGCTTAAATCTGACTGTTGATTATCACAAATGGTTGGCTGTGATTTACTGTAAATCAACCGACGGGCATCCTACAGTTTCCTCTCACAGTCGTATTAACCTCTTGACTCGTAATGCGCTGTCTGTATCGGAGTTCCCGTCAGCCACAACTCACTTTAATCACAGCGTTAATGGAAGCTAGAGAGGGAAAAATATGCACATGGCTTTGCTAAGTGCTGGTGGATACTTCACTGACCTCATATCACTTTACCACACCATTACATACCCTGTTCAGATAATATGCTGGTGATATTATGTAAATTTTTAATTGAACCGATCTTTTGCTTTTATGTATTGCTTTTGCTGTTATCATAAATTTGTTTTCCCACCACAAAGTGATCCACAATCTTATTGTATGACTTTGACTTGTTGATAATGTTGTTAAAACCCACTCTATGTTCTCCTTTGCAGTTTTAATTTTACACCTGGAGTTAAGTAGACCTAAAACATAAGCTTCTGGCTCTTATACAGCAGGAAATTGGGTAAACAATACAATATTGATTTATTTCATGAGTGAATTAATGATTTTAGTGAAAATCCAAACAATATTGTAAAAAATCTCCTCTCAAAACAGTCCTAAATTTAGCATGCTGCCACCAAATTTCAACCGTTTCCTAAAAAGGTTGGTACGCTTAGCAAAACATAAATAAAACAGAAAGTGGTAATTTGCTGATCTTTTAGACAAATTGTCCTGTTGACAAATAGTGAAAAGAGAATATATTTAGTGTCCCACTCCATGTCGCCAGAAGCATGTTACACATAAGATTGGTTCAGGGGCAACATAAGACTGCATGGGCTGAGGTTCACCATTTTGTGAAACATAAATATGTAAAAGGTATTTGTGCGTGATCACATCACAAAATCCATCTAACTTAAGAACACAACATACCCCTTAAAAAAGTGTAGGAATTGTGTATTTATTCACTGCATTGTGGTGTCAGGTTCACATAACTTGACACTAACTGATATAAAAATGTCTTAGCAGAGCACTGCTTTATAACACACACTGGCTGCAACTTGTCCTTATGTGTTTGAATGAAAACATCAGTATTGGGCGTCAGTGATCAATAATCATATCTCAAGAGGACGTATGAAGATATATTGCCATATTTATATTTTGTCCTACCCCTATTGTGGATTTGATTTCAAGGCTGAAAAGTGGGAATCATTTCTGTTTTAAAGCTACAGGCCAAAGAGAGGTGAGGTAAGATTTCCCTGTCCGACATGTTTTGTTTTAGAAGTAAAACTCGTTGAATATGTGGAGCAGGAAATCAATAGTGTATTGATAGTGATGGCAATGTGAGTGCTTGCACTGTAATTATCTCTATGCACATATTTTATACTAATTCTGCTATTTTTTATCACATTTTTATGTAGGTTTTCAGAATGTATCATCACAAGGGTGTGATTCATTTTGCAGCCGGCTGGTTTTCTGCACCGTCTGCAGGGAATGTGTCTCTAGATAAAGGAGCTGATATAAGAAATAAAAAAAAAAGGGGTATGGTGGTCTCGTCTCTGTAGCTGATGTTTGGCGTGAAGAAGGGTTCCCCCGGGACACTTTGGCGCCTGTCTGTGTGGGTGTTGATGATCTGATGAAGACGTCTCATTTCGCCTGTCAGATTATCTGACACCTTTTCCTCGACACCCTCAGTGTGAGACAGCGGGGTGGGGGCACTTGTTTGGTGAGCGGCTCTGTCTGACTGACAGTGGGGTCCTGTGAGCATGACTGAGAAGTGGAAGTGCCTCGCTCTTTTGCGCTTTGATACTGTTGGACTTGGACTTCACAGAGCGTTTGAGGCTTCCCCTTCTTCTTCAAATGCTCTGTACAGCTGAAAGCATATGAACCTATGGGAAAACCACTTAAATCAATAATGCTTGTACAGTAAATACCACATCACACACACACACAGGTACCGCAGACGCTAAGCTTGTTTTTATATATATTTCTCATCCTGTCCATTTTAACGAAATGTAGGCATGTCAAACACCTAATTAGACGTAACCTCACTGGATTGGATTAGTCTTTTTCAGGACTGCATAAAAGCCCAGGAGTCCTCCGTCCAGGATGTGTTCAGGCGCATCTCTGAGCGTGGGTCAGCTGTGTTTTGAAAGCTCTCAGAACAACACAATCACCAGAGTCACCTGTGTAAAGCGGATAGAAAATATACTCGAAGCGCAAAAAATGCACTTCATGTTGGGTTACGCGGTGAACCGTATTGATTAAAAAAGGGGCGCATCTGTCAGACACGCTTAAGAGTGAAGACTGAGAAAAGCGTCCGCAAAAACACCTCATGAGCAGACGAGCTGTTAGGTCATGTTACTGTCAGTCAGCGTTTGGGTTCTGCACTATTTGCAACTCCGAAAATGAATTAAAACTCCTTCAATTTAAACCTGACTCCGTTTAGTTGTTTACACTGTGACTTTTTACAAGACATTTTCAAAGCCTGTTGTTTTAAAGAACTAAGAAGTTAACACCTTTGTATGAAAGCGTCTTCTAATATTGTGTTTACAGGGAGCTCAGATCCTGGTGTTCATTTAATTTCCTTGAAACTAAAAGTGACATGTTTACATACTCATGCTCTCTCTCCTGTGTGTTTCTCAGGGCCTCAACAACATCATCCACATAGACTTTGACTACAAGAAGGAATTCATCTACTGGGTGGACTCAACCAGGCCGACCGGTCGAAAGATCAACAGAATGCGCCTCAATGGGAGTGACCTCAAGGTACCTCAGGGTTTAGTCACTGTGACTGCTTGTGCCACTTTTTACCCAAGATTAATTGGCTTTACTCTTGTGCACTCCCTGTCCAACTTGGATTTATGAAGTTTTCTTTTTCTGTCCAGCGTTTCACACAGTCACACTCTCACACCTGATAGCTGCTCGGTCTGATTTGCCGGCCGCAGAGCAGCTCCAGGGGCAAGTCAGTGGTGGTAATGAGGGAGGGGCAGGCGCTGTCTTTCACTTCCCCCCACTCAGATCTATCTCACACATATGGGATATGAAGCAGCGATCCACCAGTCAAAAACTTTAGGCTACCGCTACATATAGTATATAGTTAGATATGTATAGTTAATTTGAGTAATGACCATTAAAGTTTTCTATTGTAAAGATAAATCTCTGTTTGAGTTTGTAAAACCAACTATGTTGCTTAAGTGACTCATTATCACTGCTCAGTTGATGATGACTGCCCTTCATCCTTTTATTCAGTCAGCATAATGGATTTCTTTCTGTTGCCAGCCAAATGCCTGTTAGCTTAACAACAATGAATGTGTGTTAGTGATAATAGGAGTATCGCCAATGGCTTTCAGATAAATGTAACAAGCATAATGATACAATGGTGCTCTCTGGTGTAATCACCAAGGTTTGCCCAGGTCATGGGATCGGAGCCCAGACACCGGGGACGCTGGGACGCCTGCAGAACACCTGCTGTGCCCCCATCCCACATCTCATTAGAATTGGTGTGCGGGGGGCATTAGGCTCACTCGGCTCAATTACTTCCACAGTCTCTGTTTGAACCACTGCCACAGCTTAGCAAGAGGACAAACTGTCTGAGACACTGATCTGGGAGCTGCTCACATATGGTTAATTAAAAGAGAAACTGATATGCAGTGTTACTACTCTAGAATTCCTTTATGAGATTACAAGGCAGAGAGTATTTCTGGGGATTTTTTTCTTTTTTTTCTCTGCCAAGACAGGATTTTTATCTGACCAAGGCAGATTCATTGAATAATTATTCATTTGTACTTTTGTATTCTGGCAATACAAATTGATGATGTCACTTATGTCACTCACAGACTTAGTACACGAAGGAAAACAACCACGGTGGCGTTATCGATTGGTTTAATTCCACAAAGTGAGATGTAACAGCAGCTGCAGCAGCCTCATGAAAGTGGTTACCTTCAACATCCAGAAGTTTGTCCGTGTTCATCCTTGGTGCTTTAAGCTATCATTGTTGAAAAAGTCAGATGACAGTTATATAATAATAAAGATGATAAAAAGCATCGTTGACTTTGAAGAGTCTTCTAAAGAACATTTCAGCTCTGAATGAACTTGTTTCCCTTTGAATGGCTGAAAACAAGAGGTTTCGTTTCAGCCCAAGGTGAGAAAACTTTCCATGAATGCAAAGATCAAAAATCCTCTGGATTCATTTGGTCTTTATGTTTTAATGAGCCGTATTCAAATGTTGACATTCCCCAGAAGTTAACCTTCAGCTCATGAATCATTTTAATCAATACAGCACAATGCAATGGATAAAGTGAAGAAAGGCGAACTTTGTGTAATGAGTATCAACTCCTTTCCGCCTGAAGGGGCAGTTTTATAAAAGATACTGCACAATGAGTGATACTTTAGTGGCTGTTTTAAGCTCGGTTTGGTCCAAATTACTGTGTAGGGGACAGCCTAGTTTTTTGCCAGGACCATCTATTTTCTTGCAAACGATGACAGAAAAGGCCTCAAAGCACATCGTCATCCTTAATCACAGATTGTCTGGGTGCTGGGATTTTTTTTCCCTGTATCTAGGAGAGGGATATAAAGACTTTGCTTTATCTGCCAGCTGGCACAATGATTGTTTATTGTGAACAACTGCTTTCCACAAACTGGAAAAGCTGGACGCTCTTGGGGATATTGATAGAGTTCCTGGATAGTTCCTGGATTTTGTTTACATCAGTTAAATACCGTATTTATATTTTAACCGAGTCTCTCACAGATTAGATTAGCACAATGAGATGAATAAGGTGATTCACGAGAGCCTCTCCTGCTGCCCTCTACCCTCCTCTGCCTGCTCTATTCCTAGCATTCACATGTACACAATTAAAACATACTTAACATACTAATGTACAGAATTCTATGCTCCCAAATTGCACTGAGATGGGTGAAGTTGTGTGTCCTTTCTACAGTATAATCGCATTTACATGAAATTGCATTGGTACAGTATATTCATATGGTAAAACTGCTTTGTATTCTCATATGAAAATGGAATGAATATTAACTTATGGATTTCCCATTTATTAATTTATAGTTACTTGGACAAACTATATATGAAAAATATTAGAAATGCGAATGATTTAATATATTGACATATATGTCCAGCCCATGGGAATATATGTAATTTAGGCATATTTGTGATACATAATTCTGCTGTAGTGATCTATATTATCACCAAAGCACATTTTCAACTTTTAATAACAAATGTATAAACCTGTATCTCCATATACCCATCGGATGTATGTATGTAATAATCATATATTGCCTTAGAGGTAACACATATGGCAGCATCAGGGACGTACAGTATATGTTATAAATTACATTTCCATATGGGTGGTGCACACAAGTGTAAAGAACAGATCTCTTGGCTTCAGTTGGTGGACTCCCACCAGCTTCTTCGGCTTAACAGAAAGAAGTTTCTCGCAAGTTCACTTTGGCTTGTGGGTCTCTTGCACACTGATCCAATCAGCAGCTATTGCTGTTGTAAATGCACATCAAATTACAATTGGAATGTGATTAAGAGTCACTACAAGTCCGTCTCGAGTTGGATTAATTATACTCCTGCTAATGTCAGCCACAACTGTAGCCATCATACAGCAGCAGGAATGATTTGTGCTCTCTATCTGTAGTCTCTAATTTGGAGAAATGTGCTGTGCATAATTAGGCATGGGTCAGACTACACTGGTACTTTAATTGATTAAGTCTTTAGACACAGCTCCTCAGTCCGACAAAAGAAGTGTACGAACCGCTGTGCTTTTCTTCACACCGGGCTTGTACATTTGGATTATTTGGATTATAGCAGGCATCACAGGGATCCTGAGCTCCAATAAAGATTCTGTGATAGCTTTAGTAATTATCAAAGCTCAATACAATGTTTTCTAAATGGAAATGATGTAACCCAAGCTGTACATTATTAAAAAACTGTGTGTAACGGCTGTTGCTCTCCCCACAATATTAACTGGAAAATAATGCAATACTGTGCGCGCACACACACACACACACACACACACACACACACACACACACACACACACACACACACACACACACACACACACACATATTTACCTAAATACAGCTAAAAAGTTGTTACACACAGCTGATCTTACTTACTTAACATACTCTGATTCAACAAATATTTACTGAAAAGATTTTAGTGTACATTTACATTAACAGTTTTTGCCAGTCTTTTTTGGCTGCTACATTTGAATCTCATCTGACACACACACCAACTGCTCAGCTTCTGCTCTGTAGTTATGGTCATTAGTGATCACCCCACAGTGCTCTTTAGCAGGTTGCATCTGAGAGGAAATAGATGTGTACCCATTACTATGGCAACACATGTACAGTAGACGAGATTTCAAACAACCTTCCCATCATGACAGCGTTCATGGATGTTAATAGGGCTTGTTTCCAACGCTGGTTGGAAAAATGGAGGCACTTGTATTTGTTTTGATGGAGGAGAGGATCACGCCTCCCTCAAAGCAGACTCTCTAGATTGATCTCTGTAGGACCTAAAAATAATTTTCAAGTGAATCAGATCCTCTCTTTATTTCCGACAGGGTTTTAAAAAGTTTCCTCCTACTTCCTGCAGAGGAAGACCTATTTCTTGTGCACACTGTTATGAAAGAGCCAGCTTTGCACAAATGCCTTCTGTTTTCTCACAGGATATATGTTCTTTAAAGGCATCCATGGAAGAATTTGAGCAGTTACCACGTGAAATAGACACACGTCCATAACGAGACTGATCCTCCTCTCCCTGCGTAATTAGGTCGTCCACAAAACAGCAGTGCCCAGCGCTTTGGCAGTGGATTGGATTGGAAAAAATCTGTACTGGTGTGATGCCGAAAAGAAAACACTGGAAGTGTCCAAAGCCAATGGCCTCTACCCGACTGTCCTGATCAGTTCTGGTCTCAAAAACCCCAGGGATCTGGCTCTGGACCCCCAGGCAGGGTAAGCATATTATCATCAGCTGAGTTCACCGTAATGCTTTCAAAGATTGCTTTCACAGCTTGAGAGAGAAGAGGGATGGATTTGCTTTTATATTTGTTATTCCCATAATGCTTGCCTGCTGCAGTACATAGCTCTTTGAACTGTGCTGTACTTCTGACCAGGTACGTGTTCTGGGCAGACTGTTGCGAACCTCCTCACATTGGTCGTATTGGCATGGATGGCCGAGGGCAAACGGTTATCATTGACACAGAGATCTATAGCCCCACTGCTCTGACTATCGATTACACCAACAAGAGGCTGTACTGGGCAGACGACAACCACATCCTGCTCGCCAACATGGACGGCACCCAAAGACGCAAAGGTGAGACTAAGGTGTTTAACATCTTGGGAAGTACATTCACTCATTTTCTCGCTGAAAGTTAGACAAGAAGATTGATCCCATCTGACTGTTAAATACAAAGCTGGAGCCAGCAGCTGGTAGCTTCAGTAGTTTTGCACTGAATATAGCTGTAATTGCTCCAAATGTTACCAATAAATTGTGTTGTAGATGTTAAAGCGCAGCCTCTTTTCCACAGCCTATTCAAGGGGGGAACATGGCAAGATTTCTCTGCTTCAGGGTTCAGTGTTAAATGTGTGAAGGTGTGATGGGGAGAGCATCGCTGTTGCGCTTTTAAGATGGCAGTGTAATTGGTGACAGTGCTAAGTAAATGTTAAAAGATCAGGGATGGGGGTGTTTTATATGCGAGGGAAGGGGCAAGTTAAACATCTCATCCCACAGGCAAACAAACTCGTATCATGACTTTGCGTGGGGATCAACATTGGTGAACTTGGACGGGCAAAATCCCAACCAATACCATTGACAAAGAGGTCTGTGTGGTTTACCCTTCAAAATGGCAATTTAAAATGTCACAGGCAAGAAAAGCAGAACCCTTGTGTTTGTAACACTGAATTAACCTTGTGCCCTTGTAAACAGACTACAGACCAGTGATCTGAGTCCTTTGTGCCTCACTTCCTGCATTGTCAGGGGATGGTCATTCACACACGCAAAGAAGTAGTTCTGTCAATATTACAACTGTTCACGACATTCAGTGTAATGTTGGAAAATAAAGATTGTTGTACAGGGGTATCAGAAATTGATGTGATTGAAATTGATCGTCACCTGATAAACAGACCTTTTGTGAATTGTAAGATCCAAGCCTTGTTGCTGTTAATTATCCATAAATACTACAAATCAGTGGCCCTGGAGTTTCGAAATTGAATGGAAAAGAACATAACTGAAGCTTGGCTTGGCTGTTTGTTCCCCTCCAGTGTCCTATGATCACATCCAAGGGGTTATGGCTCTGAGTTTGTTTGAGGACTTTGTCTATTGGACGGATGGGAAGTCCAAATCATTACGACGCGCTCACAAGACAACCGGCGCTCAAGGGATTGAGCTCCTCAACTCCTGGCAGGCCATCAAATCCATCAAGGTCTACCACTCCCTGCGCCAGCCTGAAGGTATGAAGTCCATCTGGCACCCGCGACCACTCTATCCTCTCATGCCGAGCAGTTGTGATGGGCCTCCTTTATTGTGTTGTGATGGAAATGGTTCATGTAATGAACCCCGGTTTGTTCTTCTGCTCCTTCTGTACAGTACCCAAACACCAGTGTCAGATTGCGAACGGAGGATGCAGCCACCTGTGTCTTCTGTCCCCCGGCGGGGAACATAAATGTGCCTGTCCTACTAATTTTTACTTGGCCGCTGACAATAAGACCTGCCTGTCCAACTGTACCTCGAGCCAGGTCAGCTCCACTCCCCTTCCCTCCCACTTCTAAGTTTAGTTCCGCCATGTTGTTGCTTTTCTGTCCTGATCAGTACTTTCCCCCTGAAGGCAAATTTCTTTACCCTCATATGTTTTCCTCTTCTGACATGTACTCCTAAGTCCTAGGAAATGGTTGAGTATTGATTTCGACTTTGCCTTTGAAGAATGCTGAAGCTAAACACGAGAGTCAAGTATTCATGTTGACTCCAAATTCTGTGTTTTCTTTCCTATGTGTCCATGGTGCTGATAGTTCCGTTGTGGGACGGATGAGTGTATCCCTTTCTGGTGGAAGTGTGACACAGTGGACGACTGCGGGGACGGATCAGACGAACCCCTTGACTGCCGTGAGTCCTATGTTATTCTAAGGTTGGCTTTAAAATAGCACAGCCAAATGAAGTCAACTCTTATTTTGGCGAGCTCTGAGGGGTATTAAAATTGGAAATTCAGGGGCTTATGTTTCTGAATTTGCTGATTATTCACTTGTAAGTGTTTTCTGTTGTTGGTGTTTATATGTTAACATTTGACGGCACCTGTTCCTACCTCTCTCACACAATGTTCTATAGTGACTTCTCAGACTCAGAACTCTTTTAAATTACAGACTCTGAGATAAAGGTATGATTTCCTCTCCAACAGCGGAATTCAAATGTCAGCCTGGGCGTTTCCAGTGTGGCACTGGCCTTTGCGCTCTTCCTCCTTTCATCTGCGATGGAGAGAATGACTGTGGTGACAACTCAGATGAAGCCAACTGTGGTAAGAATGGAACAGCTATTTCTGTTTCAGGTTGGAAATCTGCTTTTCGTGTGCTGTTTTTATGCATTTCCCAGAAACCTCTCTCACTGGTACTTGCAATCATTTAATTGGTGTGTCCATGGTCATTTCCTGTTTGCGGTGCTGTTAAGTGCTAAAATAATTAGTCCGTGAATGAAGTAGTTGATCAAAAGAAAATTAATCAAGACCGGCTTTGACAGTTGATTATTTGTGTGAATAATTACTTGTGCAAAAATGACAGTCTCTTCTTCCGGCTTTTCAAATGTGAAAGTTTGCTGTTTGAATTGGAATTCTTTGGGTTGTTTGTCAGACCAAACAAGCAATTTTAATTTTCAGAACCATGACAGGCCTCATAGTTGCACTATTTGTAAAGAATTTATAGTTTAAAGCTGGGGTGCCTAAACTTTTTTGACTTGGAGGGCAAAAAACTGAAACTGTTCTGCAGCGTCTGGGCCAGAAGCAAACACCTGTTGTAAAGCATTTTTAAGGTGCGAATGGAACTAGTATCCCAACTGACTTCAAAGTGTCACCCTGCTCGTCATCCTCGAATTGTGAAAATGAAAAATTAATGAGGCATGCTACATATTTAAAGAGCGTTTATCTCATAATTGTCTAACGGTGCAATATGTGAGAATTTGCCACTTGTTGAATTCATAATAGAAACAAAAGGGGGCTGCATTAACCCAGAGTCAGCACTAAGTGCTGCCAACATTAGCAGCCATTGGCTAGTTAGCTCAGGTAGCAATGGAGCTGGTGGTTGGGACTGTGAGTTCGGAGCATCACGGAAGTGTGGGTGCTAACACCACTAGCACCGACGCTTTGGACCTGGACAGACCAGGGTCAGGAGATACCTCTTTAACATGATACATGAAATTCTGTTGTTCTGTAGAAATAACTGCTGGGCTGATTTGAGTCTTATGGCGGGCCAACTTTGTGCAAATGAATGTATGATGATGAATGATGATGCATCTTGAAAATACTTCAATAATCAAAATGATAATTACATGCTTCACTAGCAGAACTGTGTATCTAAATAACCTTGAACATTATATATTAGATTGAACGTACCAGTAGTAGCCTAGATACTCTCCTTTGTTTCTCCAGTATATCCTATTGATGTGACCTCTTTCTGGCTCTGCCCGTGCTTTCCTACAGAGACCTACATCTGCCTGTCGGGCCAATTCAAGTGCACCAGGAAACAGAAATGTATCCCTCTAAACCTGCGCTGCAACGGTCAGGACGACTGCGGTGATGGAGAGGATGAGACAGACTGCCGTAAGTCTGCCCTGCATTATTACCTTCAGACTCTTAGAAAAGGCTTTACTGAGTTTTCAGACGAAGCAGCTGATGAATATATTCCCCACTTGATCAGTCTGCCCTAACATTGTGGCAAAAGCCCGCTACTCCAGGTTGTCACTATTTTAAGGTTTTTGATAGTTTCACAGACAAAATCAAGTAGATTAAAAAAATAAGAAACCTGAATTGTATTATTTTTCTTTTATTCTGTTACCCATGTTTCATTCATTGGAGTGCTCGGACGGACAGCCTAACATTACTCAGTCCTCATTAGATATTCCGAACGCAACCCTTGTTATGGCCTGTTCCTGCTTGAAAAAGGGATTAGAGATTGAATCACACAGAGGATAAGAACAGATTTTTTTTTTTCCGTGCCATGATGTAACTCATCAGAATATCACACTCCGTTCAAGTCTTTCAAACTGCTGCATTTGTCTTGCATGTGATTGCAAGAGGGGGTGAGAGCGAAGAGGGGGGAGGGAAGTAAAGTAAAGGGGAGAACGACAGACTTTAAAAACAAGCGCTTTAATTAAAGTGAAGCTAATTACTTCACCCCTTCTTAGACTTCTGCAGTGATTGGATGTGGTCCTGAATGCACGTTTGTAATGAGCGTTGCACCAGTGAAATTAAAATGCTATCTGAAACAATGTGAGCTTTTCTAACGAGCAGCTATACTGCAACCGCTCTAATATAACACAGACAAGGTACGTGAGGTAGGTGAGAAGTGGGAAGGGTTTTGGGGGGGAAATTAAAGGGGAATTCTGTCATTTTTTTTTTTTTTTTTACCTGTTCTTCACATATTTCTTTTTACAAAGTGACTGATGGGTATAGAGATATTTGAAGTTTGTCCAGTGTTGAGAAAGGCCTCTGCAATCCTTTGGGGCAGTTGCACACTCGTCTGTGTTCTGAAAGGCTCAGATAGCTATTGTCTGATAATGTTATGGAAAGAATCACTACACTACATAAATAGACTGCTTATATTATTTGTTTCTTTTTTTTTTGTTTAACCAGAAAGCCTCTTTTATCACTCTTGCCAAATCCACCAGACTCAATTTGCAGACACAGTTATTTAATCATCGTAAAACACACTTCATCAAAACGCAAGAGAACAAACAAAATAACACTCACCAAAACGATTTTGGTTCCTCTCTCTGTTGTTCCAACAATCAGCATCCAGTTTTGTTAAAATTAATCCTA
Source organism: Acanthopagrus latus (assembly GCF_904848185.1). NCBI lineage: Eukaryota > Metazoa > Chordata > Actinopteri > Spariformes > Sparidae > Acanthopagrus > Acanthopagrus latus. The sequence goes on along the minus strand of NC_051047.1, from coordinate 21,866,321 downwards.
AATCCACCGTCAAAATGAAGGGAGACGGGCGTGAGGGAGGGTTGAGACGCTAGAGCAGCAGCGGGGGGGGAACAGCATATATTGGCAGAAAAATTATTCACATCCAAAGTAGTGAAATATAGATTTATTCTGACCAAACCAGAGTTGCTGATAGTTTTGTTTTTTGTTTTTTGTTTTCTTTTATAACAGTGGAAAGACAAATCACGAATTGTTTGGGGGGTTTTATTTTGCTTTTTTCTGTCAAGTTTTGAATGAAATGTGTTGTACGACGATATGATCAAGTCTGGTGGATTCGATAGAGGCTGTTTCTGGTTGAACAAAAGGGAACTTATTATTTTACAAAAAAAGGTATTTTTCTGTTGGGATCCTCTTTCACAATGTTGTCAAACACTGAGAATAAAAATCTGAGGCTGTCAGTGGCGAGAAAGAAGCACTTTAAGCGCACATCCTTTGTTGGGCGGCAAGTGTTGTCTCCTTTCTTTCACTTAGACACCCTTTTTAACAACTTCCTAACTTATTTCTGCAAATCCAAATATCTGCCGATACAGTCGTGTAGATTATCCTCCTCTCTTGCGCACACATTGCCTGTCTTTCTGCCTACAGCTGAAAGCACCTGCTCCCCAGACCAGTTCCAGTGCAAGGCCTCCATGCACTGCATCTCCAAACTCTGGGTTTGCGATGAGGACCCCGACTGCGCTGACGGGTCAGACGAGGCTAATTGCGGTGAGTTGTGGAAGCCCACTTAACCATAAATCACCCCGCTTCACTTATTTTTTTCAGTTAAACGGGGAAGAATCTGATTTAATTTGAATGAATTTTACACTCGGCTTCACTCTGGTATGACTCAGTCCTCCCACTTGTTCTCGCCTGCCTGTCTCGTTGTGCTGAGTGAGAGCGCCGCGAAGGACAGCCGTGCCTCTCGTCAGTAAGAGCTCAGCATTATGATCACAGTTTGCCTTGCATGTCTCAGCAGCTGTCAGTGTTTGAACGGTGACTTCACACACACACACACAAACACACAGATAATCAAAGAGTTCTTTCTTAATAGCACAAGTTTTAGTCTAGGTCAAAGCCGTTATCACTAGAAGAGGTAAACAACATTTGAAGCGTTTTTTCCTTCCTTGAAAGAACTTTTTAGCACTAACCGCGGAGATAATACGTTATATTTGCTTGACATGCCTCTGTAAAGAGCAGGAATTCTTTCGACAGCTTCACAATAATGCAAGTCTCTATAGTTTTACCACATCAAAATAAACTAATTTCACTGTCCTAAACCCTAGAATAAACCCAGATGAAATCGTTATTGCTTCTGGAGTCTTCAGAAATCAAATACATCTTGAGACACAAGAGATGAGACAAGCTGCCAGCATGTCTGTCGGTTCGTTTTGAGCACGTCTGTGTCTCACTTATTACTTCATTGTCTTATTCCAGCTTTAAAGGGAACATTTGGCATTCTACTGTAAACCTAGACTGAATAATAAACATGGAGTAAAGTACATATAAATACAAATGCAACTTCTAGACTTTATAGTGGTACTTCAGACTCGAAATAAAGATGCTGTCAACAGGATAAGGGATTACATTTAACTGGAATTACTTAAGAAAGAAACAGTTATCAATGCAGATTACAATTTTAAAAAATGCGACTCTTCATCAGCTATAAAAAGGCTGACAGAACGCTGCATCACATCAACAAAGGAGGAAAAGGAGCATCAACACATATACAAGCACAAATGAATAAAACGTTGTTGATCAGGTGCTGTTGTCGCATGTGTACAAAAATACGACTATTTTGTCCTTCACGCCTGTGTAGTAATGTGACTGACACCAGTGTGTTGCTCATCCTGAAGACACCTGCCATCTTTAACTGCGTTTCTTCGTAGGTTCTTGTTTTCAGTTCAATCCTTCACTCTTAGATTTAAAAGTCGGTCAAACTGTTCAGTTCCTGCCGTTCATGCTGATGAACTGTCTGTCTTTAAATGATGTCTGAGATTATCCACAATTCAAACCAGGGGGGCAGCCGGCTATTCTGTGTCAGTGTGCGATCACATCTTGCTGCACGGTTGGTTTAGTTGTTGCTATGACTATCCTGCTCTGTTGTCACCAGCCTCAACTTGACAGCAGAATTCGCTGTTGCTCACAGTTGACAGTTGATAACTTTGCGGAAGGCCACAAGTCCAAACATGTCAGTCTATAATAATGTTGTCGCTGGAGCTTTTTTTTTTTTTTTAAACCTCTCCAGACTTTTTTCCAACTCCAAGCACCATGGAAATAAGCGTAGATGTGCCAGGAACCCCTACTGTGGTCACACCAGAACCCAAAAACACTATAAACAGAGACCTAGCTTGTATAGAAAAGCAGATTGTTATTGTTTTTTTCATAAGTAAATCTTTGTATGAGAAGTGTTGTCGGTGTCACGTTTGTGTGATGGAGTTACAGGGGGTGATTTGTGTCGTCGCGCGACAAATCAATCAATTGCATGTCTGTGCATCTTAGGGCCAGGTGTCGCCGCTTTATGGGTGTGACATTTGAAGAGTTTCGGCTGGTATAAGGATATGAGACTTGCGCTGCATTGCAATTCGATTACTCTTTCAAGAGTGTTGATGTTTTGATGGGAAGTTTGATGCCTCACACCTCCTCTCAAAACATGCCTTTGTCATTTCAGATTGGCTGCGTGCTGCAGTTAACCCTGATGTAATATTGAGTAAATGTTTATCTCGCTCCATGTAGTTTACCAATGTTTAACTTTGGCCTCTCAAGCTATATTTTCTGCAGTGTCTTAATCACCTCAAAAGTCCCCCCTTCTGCCTCGGGAGTGCGCGGAACAGCTAATGCTGCTTTTTTAGCTGTATTATTTTGCCTTTGAATTACTTCAGACTGTTAAAGGAAGTTTTTGCTTGTTAGCACCGTAATGAGCTCTGACTTGGCGGGGATATATTGCTTTTTTTTTTTTCCCTGTGTCACATCTTTTATATGCTGTAAGTGACTGAGCTGCTTCCTAATGAATCGCTGCCTCGCGTGTTCCGCTGCTGCACTCAGCTTTCCCTCCTGATTCTCTCCTCCTGCTGTCGTGTTGGAAAGAGATCCAGGCAGAATGTGCCACCCATCCTCTTTTGACGCATCTCTTCCCTAAGTGATAACAGCGTTACCTTGGCCATTATCCCTGATGATGTCTGCACCGAAATGACTTTTTAAAAGGAGGCTCTTAGTTTGACTTTGAAAACACATTCTGAAGAAGCATTGCTGGAGCAGAAATCAAAGCATCTGCTCCTTTTGGAAACGAATGCAGATATTATGTGTCTGGCAATGTTTAACACTGAAATGCCCGATTCTTTACGTGCCTCTTTAAGGAGTGCGAGCCACTGTTTGTGTGTCAACAGCAGCTCGCACTCCTTAAAGCGCAGTCCTTAAAGAGTTCGAAGAGCAAATACATAAAATAAACACAGCTGAAGACTCTCAAATGCCATGTATTGCATTTTCTGGGTGACATTTTGTAGCCGGGGTCCAGACCTCTGAATTTCAATTGCTCACATCTCTGTATTTTGCTGTATGATAATCGGGCTTGACATTTTGAGAGGGAGGCATTACCTTAGTCCTGACCCAAATCCTGCACCCATATTTACCAGAGCCTGATCAACACTGGATATTTCTTGGCTGAGGCTGGTACTGGATGTTTGGAGGTCAGAGTTCAGTACTGATATAACTGATGATACACTCACATTTTTCACACTTAACCCTAAAGAATGGTTTTCAAATACTCGTGACAAAGATATGTGACAAAGGCAGGATGATTTACAGATGAACAATAATACTCACTGACTAAAATGACACTAGTGCGTTGTAACAAAGTATGTATCAAAACAGAATATATTTGCAGAAACTGAGGGTGAACTCTGTTTTCGGTCGTTTATGTAACGGTGTGAACACGCTGGCTGCCTGTGATATTTTAACTTTTTATGTAGCTTAAGTTTTGTCTCGTTCATCAGCTTCCCTATCACGGAAGTAGCGTCGGCGAGTTAATGAAACACACTGTTAACGCGATTAAATTTGTGGTTTTCTCTGGTTTGAACATTGTTGGAAAAGTCTGGGATACTGTAAGGACACAACTCAACAAAATATAGATCAATCGTCTCTTCATTTTTTAGACATTTTAATGAGGAATTCTTACTTATTAACACTTTTGAATAGCAAACCTGCTGTTTTTCTATTAATCATAAATTATTGTGATCGGCCTTTAAATTTACCATTTTGATTCAAACATGTACAATATTTAAAAAGTTGTGTTGAAGACGGGGGTTCATTATTTTGTTTTTTCCTACTTTCTTTTGAGTTTAATTGTCTAAGACGTATCTTTATTTCGTGAACTGTTGACCTCACAAGAGATCGATATTCTCTCGCCGCAGGAAGGATGTAAGAAATGACGGGCACATCGACATGAAATAATGAGAGTAACATATCTTGTCTCTACAAGAAAAATCTCTCTTTTTAAATGATGCCAAAACTGATATTCAGTAACAGATGTCTCTTTAGTTGTAAATTATGTTTAGTTTTAACAGCAAAGAGACATCTGTTCGTGAATATCACGTTTGGCATTTTGGCATTTTAAATGATACTATAGTCTAATGAATAGTTTTAAAAACAAAAAGAAGTGATGAGCTCGTTTCAGGAGCGTTAACAAAGTGGCTGTCGCTTACTGGAAAAGATGGCATTTAAAATATCAATATGTCAGTGTCAGGACACACAGACACCGCTCCGCTCGGCTGCTGTATATACCAAAGTGACGATCTCATTCAGGAGCGTTTGTTGTGTTCTGAAATTCTCTTGGATGTTTATTTTGCTCGAAGAAAGTTCAATCCCGCCGACTTGCCTGTCACAAATTCTGTTGAGGATGATTGGTAGCACAGTCAGGTATTTCATCTTACGGTGTGTTAGCCTCTGGAGTGCATACTGTGTTTTGAACTCGGTGTCAGAGTTGCTCGGGGAAACCCTGAGGAAACGATGATTACACGAAGAAAAAAATATGATAGCTCGCTCACTATTAATATTCATGCTCTTTGAAGCCATTTTCATCTCCGTGTTTGTTTGCTCCTGATGAAAAAAGATGAAAAGACCTGCGGACCTCATGAATTCCGCTGCGAGAATAACAACTGCATCCCCGACCACTGGAGGTGTGACAGCCAGAATGACTGTGGAGACAACTCAGACGAGGAGAACTGCAGTGAGTATCTGACTCCTTCGCTTTTCTGTCAGCCCTGTTTGTTCGTTTATATGCGCCGTTGATGCTCTACACAATCTGAGGTGGTGAAAGAATCGGACACCCAGGTTCCCCTCCCACCGCTTCAGCACCCCCCATTTTACCTCCTCTGCTCACCAACTCTTGTATCTGCGCACCTTGTGTAATGTTCCCCCACTATCCAGTCGGCCGGGTTCAGCTCTCTCTTTAAAGCATTCTCTTATTATCTGTGCTGTTTCTCTGAGACTGCCGAGCTCTTGATATCATCTTCTCTCTGTAATTCACTGAGCCCGTGCTCCCTTTTGTTTGGGTATTCATCATCACTTTCTCCAAGAAAACTTTTATTTGCTCCTGAAATGTGACCGGTAATCCACCTTGTTAAATCTCATATCTTTGGTCCACCTGCATTTATGTGTGAGTGCGTGTGCATGAGAGTGGAATTGTTTGCCTGTACATCATATGCGTACGTGCATGTTTTTTTCTTTTTTGCTGCGTATGCATCATTTACATGATTTATTGGACGCTTATTCCCCACACCTATTAATGTCACTTAAAATGCAAATAAAAGCCAGTCAAGTGTTGGACGGCAGAGGAATTCAGCAGGTGGACCAGCTTGACAGTTTTCGAGGCTGCAAATCAGATTTTGGTGCAGTGCCCTGCTGGGAGCCTCCGTTGCAGCAACAACTCATAACACACACCCTGCGCTAGCTAACAGTCCATGATAACAAGGGGAGGGCCCAGACAGTAGATCTGATGCAGCTGTTTAGCTGCGCCCTAATATTGTCCTGGGGGACTGACTCGCACTAAATGGCAGATACAAGATTTTTTGGCTTCAGAGAGTGTGTTGCCCCCCCACCACCCCCACCCCCCGCCACTCTGTCGTGAGTGCAGCAATGAATGTATTTACATCTTGATCAGCTTTGCCAGTTGCTACACTTCTAATACAAAATGATTCCCTAATTATCTGAAACGACGCCTTTGCCAAAGCATTAGCATGAGATTTCCAAACGCGGAGAGTTTGGCTGGTGGCTGCATCAGGGGGATGTATGTTTAGCCGGGGTATAACGCTGGAGAAAGAATCAGACTGGCGCGAATTTTGTATCTGTTGTGTTTTTTCATCCTCAACGTAGAGCCAGTCACCTGCAACCACAAGGACTTTGCCTGCGCTAATGGGGACTGCATCTCCTCCCGATTCCGCTGCGATGGGGACTACGACTGCCTGGATAATTCAGATGAGGCCAGTGTTTGAGCTTCTTGTTAATCACAGAGAGGGATAAACCCACATGAATGCTGCTAATGGGGCACAGATAATACCAAGACCCTAAATTAGGAATAAGATACTGCACACTTCAAAAATGAAGCTTTTTTTGAAACACTTTTCTGGCATTTTGCCTTTTGGTCAATACGAATAGAAATCATGTCCTGCACTCATATTACCATGTGCCAACCATCTATTATATCATTACAGGTCAGAACTGGCTATGAGCATTAAGTCAGTCAACAAAAAAATGTAATTAAACTGTAAATATGGTACAAAGCATACAGATTTGCTTAACGCCATGGATCGAATTACAGTATGTATTTATGGATACTGTAATTAAGACAAGTAATTGAAACATGTGTTGGTATCTCAGCTGGCAGCTCAAACACACACATTTAATATCCCCATTGGAAAGGGAAATTGAATTGGACGGGTATACTGCCCGCTTTTCAAAGAAAATAATCCCATTCCAGTGCATAATTCACTGTGCTGATCCACATCTCCCCGTCATGGTCGCTGCAGTCCAAAACTATACTTGTGATGAGTTATTGTACCTTCAAGTACATTAGTGGCATGAAATACCTTGTGTTTAAAATTTGAAAATGCTTTGAGCAGCACAAAGACAGCTTGTGTTGTTCATAAATATGCCCGAATATCTTAATTTATACGGCCTCAGACCGGCATTGTTCCACAGTTCCACACTCCTGTAAGACGTGAGGAAATGAATTTAAATGCGGCCTTTATCAGCGCCGCATGGTGTAAAGAGATTTCTGCGGGATTCACACAAAGAATGCCCCATCAGTGGTAATGACGCAGCGCATTGCATAATTCAAGGACAAAGGCTTGTTATTACGATTCATTATTCTTGTTAATTTATTGCTCTGTTCAACATTTGCACAGCAATTTTTTATACATAATCCCTCCGTGCAAAGCAGTCTAACCCTAATTAACCCTTTATTATGTGTCTCCCCAGTGCCAGCTCTCTGGGTCAGTGCAGGCAAATAGTTTCGGGAAAGAAAGTTGTCTCTCAATCAGCCTTATAGTAAACAGTGATTATGAAATTGATGTATTCATAGAGGCCGTTACACGGCAGATTGTCCTAATTCACACTGAGTTCGAGAGCGCTGTCAGGATATCTCACATATTTAACAGTTCACATCCACCGTACGATAATCTCAACACCACACTGCTTTAGTACCATGTATTTATGTTATGTTACTCTGTATCTGTTTACAGAAAGGCTGCGAGGAGCGCTGTGCAGAGGACCAGTTTCGGTGTCACAACAACCTCTGCATCTCACTGAAGTGGCTCTGCGATGGCCAGGAAGACTGCAAGATGGGGGAAGATGAGAGAAACTGCCAGGGAACAGGTGCAAAACCAATGTCCTCCGGGCCCTCTCATGCATGAATTATTACATCATAAAGTTGTTGTTGTTTTTTGGCGTGATGCTTATGCTCTCAAACAAGCAAAAAGTCCTGCCAATAACTTTTTTTTCCCCAATATACTTATTTTTGAGGAGTCACATAGATGTCCACTGATTCTTGAACTACCGTTAGATTATGTTATTGAGAGAAAACCAGACAGGTAAACACTAAAGTTTTTAATTAAATAAGAAATGTCTGCAAAAACTTTTACCAGATTTTTTGATTATTTTTTTTATTTCCTGTGACTGAAGATACATCTGTCCACTCAAGTGGATGTTACGCATCAAAGAGTCTCTTCTGTCTATTTAAATAAAATTGAAGACTCTTACATATGCTGTGGATATTGCTGTTTAATCAAGTTATTTAAATGTAAATTATAGCTTCATTTTCAATGGAGCGTGCCAAATAAGGAAGGATCTAAAAAGGCCGAACAGGACAGATGTAGACAGATGCATTTCCAGTCCAGTACAGAAAATGTTACTAAAGTCTGGATAAAAGTATTTCTCACCCCTTTTTGTAGTTTGAAAAACATATTTTTTCTGGTTTTCTGAGAATATGCGTTATTCCAGAGGAAACTTGGAGCACTCTGCCATTTTGGATGTAATCTCAAAATGACAAGGACATATAAAGTTTTTAATCAAGCAGGATTGCGAACAAGGCTTTTGGTATCAGTCACCTAGTGAATGGGACACAGTGCACCAACCGAGTTACTACTGCTGAGTTACAGCTGCATGACATAGACCTCGATCTTGTGTTGTCCTTGTGGAATATTTTTTAAAGCGAGAAAGTTTTTCTTGTCTTGGTCAACAGCTGGGAGAGGGACCGAGTGTGATTCAGTGCGAGACTCAGACCCGGCGCAAGGTCACGGCAACCTGTCCAAGTGCCACTCGTGATGAATACAAAAACAAGCCCACAGGAAGGTCACTCTTTTGTGTGGGCTTAATATTCAATTTGTATTTTTTTTTATGAGTGGCCTTACATAAAATTAGTGGCAACTGGTTAAATAAATATATGACGAGTTTTGACACAGTACTGTAAAATGTTCTCAATAATCTCTGTACTTCCAAGAGCCTTGAAAACAAAATTTTCTGCGGAACAACATAAGTAATTTTGTCTGTGTGCGTTTGGGGGGGGGTTACAATTTGCCATATATCTGCTCATTTGCTCTATGGGTTCCACTGTTCACTACTGGCCAAGTACTGCAGAGCACTTTGTTCAGCAGCAGGTAGTCCACAGTGTGAGCTCTTTGACCTACAGGAGAAAATACTTAGCCGTGACAAGTTCCAATACATTTTCTCTGAGAGCTCCACTTGCAGTTAACAGCACCTGGAGTTTTTTTTTTTTTTTTTTTTTGCTTCCACGTTTCTGGAATGAGAAGCTCAAAAGGTCTTGGCTGGGTGATGTTCTTGCTGAGAAAAAAAGAACAAAAAAAAAACCAGCAAGTTGTTGACTGATATACTCTGTCCTTCTCCAGTAGTCCCTTCATGTTCCGTCAACGAGTATGTCTGTGCCAGCGGAGGGTGTGTGTCAGCCAGCCTGCGATGTGATGGACATGACAACTGTCTGGATGGCTCAGATGAGGTCAGTGCAGCGAAGTCTCAAAAGAAGAAAAAGACCGAAAGATGTTGTTCTTTTAAGCAGCGCAGCTCCATGGTTTACAGTAGTTTTCCGTGGTGAGGGAGCTGTTTTTTTTTTTTTATCCAATCACGGATCAATCTAGGTTAAAACATGAATCATTCAGTGTTTGGGTTTTCCTCTGATAGCAGCTGACAACATCACTAAAAGGTACAATTTTGATGATTTGCAATGTTTCTCTGCCGACAGATTGGCTGTGTGAAGGAGTGCCGGGAGGACGAGTTCCTCTGCCTGAATCGCGCTCACTGCATCCCTCGGCGCTGGCGCTGCGATGATGTGTTGGACTGCATGGACCACAGTGATGAGGAAAACTGCAGCCAGGGTAGGCAAGACTGTCATTTTTCAATTTCCACTTCCTGTCTTTGTCTACTTGTTTGTCCTTCTTCTGTGCACACCTGCGTTTCATTCATTCATTAGTCCTTGTGTATTTAAGTCTGTTTTGTTAGTTTTAGCTTTTGTTGGTTAGTTTTAGCTTTTGTTGGTTTGTCTGTTATCATCTTGTGTCTCCTTTTCTGCCCCACGTGCCTCTTCTCTCCGATCCTCGTCCGCTGTCTGTGTTCCCGCTTTGTTCTCCGTGGATTCTGGTTTTGTTTTTCAGTTTTGTGCTTCTCTTTACTTTTTCCTTAGACTTTCCTTTGCCTGCTTTTCGTTGTTTGCCTTTTGGATTTTGGATTGTTAGATTTTGGATATCAGCTCGTCATCAAAGCTCGCTCTTTGTTGTTCAAGCTGCCTGCTTCTGCGTCTGCGTTTGGCAGCGTTGTATAAGAGTACCCAAAAATCATACGTGAGTCCAAGTAAAGATACCGTGTTAAAATATTACTTTGGTAAGGTGAAAGTCACCCATCTGAGTAGTACTGAAGTAAAAGTCTTAACGTTTTCCTTAATAAATGGACTGAAATATCAAAAGTCCAGGTTACAGTAAAAGATAGATTCTATATTTACACGCATGCATATCTTGTATACTATGGATTGATCGATATCCGGTCTGATATTCTGTATTTTTCCAATATGTTTGATTTTTTCTCATCATGTTGTCAAACATTTAAACATTTACTCATTTGGCTCTGATTCAGCATTTAATCTGCAACGTTACAAGTAACTTAAGTTGTTAGATTAATGTAGTGAGTAAGAAGTACGGTGCTTGTTTCTAAATGTAGTGGAGTGGAAGTATAAACTACTTCTAGTAGTAGTAAAGAAAATATCAGTGTACTCTGGTACAGTGCAAGTACCTCAAAATTGTGCAGTACTCAAATAATGTACACAGTTACATTCCATTCCTGACATTTAGGTCCTTTTTTGTTAATGTTTGTTATACTTTTTGATGACTAATATTTAGATTTTTGATCCTTGAAAGTGCTGTAAAACAGATACTTTTTAAGAGTATGTTTTTACATATGTACTCAATTGAAAACAGTGTAAAATATACAGTATATTTGATGCTTACTTTACTGTATCAAACCCATTTGATTTTTCATTCTGAATTTGATACCAGCACAACATGTTTTAAACAAGCTGGGACAGAAGCAATAAAAGACTGAGAGAGTTCTAGAAATACTCCAAAAACACCTATTTGGAGGTGAACAGGAGATATTATTTTAGTTGGGTATGACAGCGGCATCAGTGAAAGGCTTAGCTGTTCCACAAGCAAGGATGGGACAAGGTTCACCACTTTATGATGGTAGTATAAAGGATATTATTACAGCGATTAAGTCATGCTAACCATTTAACATCATTTTATCTAAAGAGAATAGAACAATCGAAGAACATTGATGGGTAAGTTGACTGCCCATGTGATGGAAGTGGTTTTGAATACGATGAGAACAAGAAATATGAAATGCGAAGGTCAGGTCTAGAGTCAGACTGTACAGGTGGGAGGGAGAATGGTTGAGAGCTGCCTGCATCATTTTGTCAAATGATCTGTCTTTAATATAATTTTTGATATAATAAAGCCATATACAATTTTTCAGCCACATCTGCTATACCCTTGAACCTTTTGTAGCAGTTTCTGAGTTCGACTGAGAAGTCTTTGGAATTTATCTGTGTAATTGTAGGTGCTTTCTTCTGCCGGGCTGATGAATTCATTTGCAACAACACCTTATGCAAACTCCACACGTGGGTGTGCGACGGCAAGGATGATTGCGGAGATAACTCCGACGAAGACTCAGACATGTGCGGTGGGTTGAAATTGTCACTTACACGGCTTCCCTTTGAAGACAATTGATGCATATTTTATAACCCACTATTTTTCTATTTTCCACCAGGGAATACTTCTTTGTCATTTTCTACGAGGTTCCCTAGCAGTTATTTATTTCTTTATATATTTACTTTTTTTCAAAGACACATCCATTAGCTTCTCGTGTCTTTTCTTCTCCAGCCAAACTTCCCTGCCCTCCTACGAGGCCGTTCCGTTGCAGAAACAATCACGTGTGTCTGCGCACGGACCAAGTCTGCAACAAAGTGGACGACTGCGGCGACAACTCGGATGAGGAGGAATGTGGTGAGCTCAGGATGCACCGATACATGATCTGATATTGAATGTGGAATAAGCACATTTGTATGTGAGGATAGAATAGAAAGTTATACTTTTATTATTTGACAACCACACTCACTTTAGCTCTAAGTGGGGCCGGGACAGAACTTGTGGTTCATAAAGCATCTTATTGTTTCTTTAAATTTGAGTCGAATAGATTTGAATGAAATTACAAATGATTGTTATTATCAAGTGTTATTATGTTTAGAGGCCACCGTAGGGGAGGGGGAGGCGAGGGGTATTCAGTTGGTTGCACATTTTTTGCTACACACTTGACACTTAGTTAAATAACTATATCCTGGAAAAAAGCCAAGCAAATGTGTTGTAGGATGAGTCTTTCTCAATATGTTTATCACCTAGTGGCCACTCAGTTTTATCTCATGACCCTCTTGTGGACTCTTGAAACCCCACTTTGGTAGCTACTATTCACACAAAGGCAGCAAGTGAGCGCTGAATCCAACAACCATTCAAAACAATTCTGTTTTTGGCCTGTCATGTCCAGTATTTTATGCACATGTTGTGCAATCATACACTCCCGCAGTCTGAGAACAATGGAAAACATTTCACACAGCAATTGTTTTGTATGCCAGTAGTTAGCTTAATGTGCTGCAAATCATCATTTAGTTTGTTTACAAATGGAAGACGGGGGTGAAGTATCTGCCACTGTATTTAAATGAGACATTTGTAGGCTGCATTATAAAACATTTTTTGTTTTTGTGTTTTGAGAACTGATATTTGCACTAAAAAACTGCAGATTATTTTCTCTGATATGTCCAAAGGCATAATCACGGCCAGCCCTTTGGATGGTTCATTCCGAGGGGACAGGAGAGGAAGGGACAAATCACTTTTCACTCTCATCTTTCACTCTTTCATTCCTTATGTCCTTCATTCATCTTCCTCTCTGATTCCATTGATACTTCCATCCATCTCTTACCTCACTCCATTACCTCTCACCATTGTATGCCTCATGCCGCCATCCATCCTTTCAATCTCACCTTAATCCTGCCGTTCCCTCGATCCACCCTCTCCCTCGCTTTTCCTCTCCTTCTTTCCTGTCGTGCCCGTGGTGGATGGGGCCATTCTTTTTCCATATGTATTGCTGTGAGAGATGAGAACTGCACAGTTAATTTAAGTAAATTGATTGCCATAAAACAAAATATACAACCTCAGCATTTTTGTTTGCTAGAAAATGAAGCTTTGGCTTTCTCTTGAGTATGTTACGTCCTTTCCTTTGAAAAAGGCTGCAAATTGACAATTACAGAACGATTATAGTTGAAAATGATCTGTGGTAAAGCATTTATCATGCATACTAGTTCACTCGACCATTACATTTATCTTCAAATAGCAGTGACGCATAAGTGAAAGTAATAAAGATCGTATGGTATCTTTTGAAATTCCAAGCTGCATATTTGATCATGAACCTCTTCCTGTTTGAGCAGTGGGATCAGTTCTTTTTGCCTTTTTTCCATTGAAACTGCGTGTCCTGAAGCAGAGGTGGCAGCCGGAAGACCTCGACCTTGTGGGAAGACAGAGTTCACGTGCGGCAACCAGCGCTGCATCCCGATCCAGCTGCAGTGCGACCTCTTCAGCGACTGCGGTGATGGCGGCTCGGACGAGCAAGACTGCAAGGCCCGTAAGTACAGTGGCAGTTAACTCGACCAAACAGATCAAAGAGCCGTTCGGAAGAGATGAAAAGTACGGAATGTCACGATGATGTTATCAGGAAGCTCAGTAATCTCCTCATTTTAGATGCAACGTTTTGTTGTTTATGGTAATGTATGTATGCCCATGTCTGAGTTGTGTTGTGTGCTGTATGAAAGGGGATGATGCCCTCTCGCCTTTTGCACATCAAAAGAAAAACACAGCAGGTGTCTAAGATTCAGAGGACTGAAGTGTAATCAAAGTCCTGTCTTTTATTTGTAGTTTCCAGCGGAGATGTATGTGGAAAGAAAACAAATCCGTGTGGAGAGGATGCGGTTTGCAACCAGACGAATGTTAATGCTATATGCCAGTGCAAAGCTGGCTTTAAGAGGAACCAGAAGACAGGCCAGTGTGAAGGTAACGTGTTATTTGGTAACAGTAACATATTCATTCTTTTTTCCCCCCATCGTCACAAACAATTAGAGATCACCAGTTCTGCTGTACTGTTTTTCCATATTGGACTGTTTTTTTCGTTTTTTTTTTGCATGAATCAGCCAGGTTAAGATGGCATTAATGAAGTTATTGTTGCAAAAACTGTCAGGTGTCACCTAAATATATTCCTTTGAGTTAAACAAATTTAAGTAATACCAACTAACAGACCGTTTTGTGGCAGCAGAAATGGTGGACACAAATAATGTGGCTATTTGAGTTGTCATGTCAAAACATGTCAGGCTATTGCCTCCAGTTTTACGACAGGCTTAGTTTCAAGCTGCCAGTTTTTCCCCCATTATGTGGAGAACCTCTTGACAGGACACAGACTGACAGTCCCTGTAATATTTTACTGAAAAACAAAATAGAATGTATTGATGATAAGCTGCAACAGAGCAGTTGTATTTTAGGTTTAAGGTATTTCTTTAGTAGACTCATGAAATAAAATATTGGTAACTGAGAAATACCACAATACTCCCACTCACTCCACCTCCTCAAGGCATTTTTAGCTTGCCATCTATACTTCCAATGAACTTAAAAATTTAGGATGGAAAATATTGATTGCGGTTATTCTAGTCTCAAGAGATGGTATTTAAATTTTCTAGTCAACCCTTCAACCTGCCTCTTGTTTCCCAGTTGATTTAGCTTTTTGTCTCGGTGCTTGTTGCCTCTATAGAAAGTAAAGTGTCATTTACCGCATGAATAAAATTGCCTCTTTAGCAATCGCTCTAGGGCCCCACTTACCATGGGGAAAATGAAAATAAGGTTCACATTGTTTGTGTTTCTTATGCACATCATGTCCATTTCTAACCAGGTCTTGACTCGAGTGTTCTGTGCTGCAGTGTGCTTGTACATTTATAACGCATCACCTCTGAACGAGTACAAAGTTTTTGATTACTGATCGAAATATATAATGAAGTTATTTGTTCCCAAGTAAATCAGGGTTTTTCTGTTTTTTTTCAGAGATCAACGAATGTCTGCAGTTTGACACGTGTCCACATTATTGCACCAACACCAAAGGATCTTTCAAGTGCACATGTGACAGAAACTACAAGGAGATCAATGGCAACTGCATAGCAAAAGGTATGATCATCGAGTTCGTTACAAAGGAGTCCTTTGATGTACCTTGCATACACGTTAATGAATATGTAAAAGAGTACATTGTCTAATACACTTTTAACCAATTTTCTTTTGTATTCTTTTTTTTTTTTTTTTTTACATGTTAATAACTCATCACGGCAGGACCAGAAGATCGAGTGCTCTACATAGCCAACGACACCGAGATCCGAAGTTTTGTGTACCCATTTAACCAGAGCCACGGGCACAAGATTCTCACTCACATTGAGGACAATGCCCGAATTATTGGGATGGATGCTCTGTTTCACCACCAGAAGTTTATCTGGGCAACCCAATTTAACCCTGGGGGGATTTTTTACAAAGACACTCTAGAGAGAACTCAAAGTAAAACGAATGTTAGGAACATTGTAAGTATATTTAACCTTATTTCTTTGTATTTTTTTTTTTGTTTTTTTTTTTTACATCACATTTCGTCAACTTTGATAGAAAAAAAGATAGTAAAATTGAGTTTTACATGTCAAATAATCCATGATATGTCTAGTTATTTCTTATTGCCACAGATAATGTAAGAATTAAGCTAAGAAAAAAAATGAAAGGTGATAAATTATTATTACCCACAAGTTAAGTTATTTTACAGATAATAATCGACTGCATTATATTAAACGTCTCCTTGTGTGTCTTTTATGAGATGCACCTCTGCATTAAAGTCCAACCGAGCCCTGACTTTGTGGCTGTTATCGCTTGCAGTGTTCAGACTTCCGTCGACCCAGAGATATTTCTGCTGACTGGATCACAGGCAACATTTATTGGACTGATCACTCGCGGATGCACTGGTTCAGCTATTACACAGCCCACTGGACTAAATTACGATATTCCATAAACGTGGGGCAACTTAAGGGACCAAATTGCACCCGCCTGATTACTGACATAGCAGGAGAGCCATATGCCATCGCTGTCGACCCAGCCAGAGGGTGAGTTGTGCACATAGCGATTCTTTCTTGCCGCTGAAATCTCTCAAAACGCATGCCACGTAGACAGGTGTGTTGTATTGCAAATATTCTCCGGAACATTATAATTATCAACCATTCAACCACAAAGTCCCATTAAAAGTTCCCATAATATATCTTGCCAAACACACCTCTGCTGTGGCCGCAAAATGAAAACCTTTTTACTGGCTAAGCACTGGAATGTGAGGCAGCTATAGGAAGCGGATGCTTGGCCATCAAGAAAGCTATGAGATGCTTTATCAACGGTAGAAAATAAAGTGAGGATGAGTACCTTAGTGTGGAAAATGTATGAAAGAATCTCAAGGTCTGGACTGAAAAGCAAAAGCTGTGACATAGTTGGACACAACAGGCTTTTTATGTGGATTCATTCATTGGGCCACGTGGGAACTATGGCGTATTTTGTGCATTCTCTTTGCAGTTTTACAAGAAGATGGTTTAAGGGATATAACACAGGTTAAAAAATAAAAATAAGTATACTGTATTAGTAATAAGATAAAAGTAAGAGTATGACTGTTTGTCTCTTGCAGGATGATGTACTGGAGCGTAATAGGTGATCACTCTCATATAGAGGAATCAGCTATGGATGGCTCCTTACGCAGAGTGCTCCTGGAGAAAAATCTCAGGAGACCCACCGGTAGGTGTTTCTTTTAAAGCTCAAATTCATTTATGTTGCTATATTGTTCTTTCTTGTTTTAACTCTGATATTTTAAAGGAACTCTGGGTAGTTTACATGAAAACAAATTACATTTCAGTGTTTTTCAAAGACTCTGTCTGTATCCCTGATGCTGGATAATGATGATTTTATACATTCATGTTTACATCCTCCGGCATTCTTCTTCTCTGCTGTTGATGCCAGAATTGAACATTTAATGGCAGAAATTTGTATCGTATCCTCATAGGCTTGTGTGCACACATACAGATTTCGGTGTTAGTTCATGAGAAACACACAGAACAGCGACATACGCACAAAAACAATCCTTTGTGGTGCTAAGTTGTTTGGCCTCAACTCAGTAGACTGGGTTTGCAGTCACAGATATACATGTATCTACTGTACATGTATGTTTAATCACCTGTCCAGATCTTTATTTTGTTAAACTTAAACAAGAATCTACCATTGTTAAGTGAGAATGTATGGAATGGAATGTATGAGAATATATATATATATGTATATATATATGTATATATATGAAGCCACTGAGTATACACAGCAGTCGGATTTGTATGTTTTTATTATTTGTTTAGTTCTGCTTTTTTACTCTATTATATGACCCATAAACTACTGTATGAATACAATGAGTAGACATATACATGTCAGTGTGCAGCCACAGTGGCCTGCCAATAAATGTGGATTTAATCTATAGAGCACAGGAGGAAGGAAATGTATAAGTCAGGCATAGTTGGTTTGTCTATAGGGAGACACTTAGTGCTGATCTAGTTTTGAAGAGCTGCTTTGGCCTCCTTTAATTCAAGGAGGCGTGCTCCATCTGCGTAACAAAAAGAGGAATTTATCATCTGTGGCAAAAAAAAAAAGCAAACCTGTTTAAACGCCCCAGCCAGGTGCTCAATTATCCAGTCAGGCTTTTGGGAGAAGGTAAAAGTGACTCACCGGTTTTGAAATTGTAACGTAAGCACGCCCACGCTCTGCTATCAAAGTTGCCACGCACAACAAGACGGCAGATCCGCTTCGTTATTTTGACACGAGGAAAACGAATGTTGAATGCAAACAGCCAGAGGGTGGTAGAAACAAAAGCCACCCTGTCTCCGCACGCTGCTGATCTGCCACGTGCGTACATTAGCTATTCTAACCTGGAGGGCTCCTGCATTGAGGGATTCCATGATGAGCCCTGTGTAATTTGTCAGGTAAATAAATCTCTTTCCTTCATACTCCCACAGGGCTGGCCATTGATTATTTCAACCAGCGATTATACTGGGCAGATCCGGAGCTCTCACATATAGGGAGCATGAGATTGGATGGCTCGGACCCTCTGGTGACAATCAGTGACAGACACGGTAAAGCCAACTGGAAAACAAAGCACATCCTCTTCTTTTTAAACACACACTGTTCCAGCCTTTCTTTGGTTTCCTCAACTTTTTATTTTTTCTATCACATCATAATGAAAAACACTGCTTGTGTGTTTTCAAAAGGGGTAAGCTTTCGAAAAGAAGGAAAAAAAAACATGTTAAGATCAAATCTGCCCACACTGCAACATCCCTGCTTCTTCTATCCGCTACAGGATACAAACCTTCATCTTCCCAAGCCTGCGAGTGTTCTGGAAGGGTTACTTGATTTTCTCACCATCTTTATTTTTCTCTGCTGCATTTACAGGGATTTCACAGCCCTACAGACTCGATATATTTGAAGACTTCATCTACGGAACTGGACTAAAACACGAAGTCTTCAAGATTCACAAGTACGGCAAACAGCCGGTGGAGTTTCTCAATTTGGGGATGGAGAAGCCGACTAATGTTTTGATCTCCCACCGTTACAAACAACAAGATGGTGAGTTGTCACGTTGATCCCCTCCAGACCTGTCTTAAGAGGTGTACGTAACACAGAACTTTGGCTAATAATGTGTTTCTGGTATCGTTTGTTCCAAATTAAAGCTCTAATTAACTTGCCAAATCCTTAAATTTACATCTAGTCCTTTACCCTCTTGAAAATATCCACAATCCTTTCTATTATTTGTTATTACAAAAGTGTAACGACTTTACAGGAGACGTCTAAACCCAAATGCCGTAATAAACGTTGGCGGATTACGAGTGTATTTCTGCACACATTTCTGCTTATGCTCTAGTTAGGTTTAGGTCCAAAACAAAACCAAACTACAAAATACCTGTTGTGGTATATAACTTTCATCGCCTCAAACAAGGTCTAAAATTATTCCTGTGGTTCCACACACACAGTCTCAATCCTCAGTCACCGGCTAGGTAGCCGTCTCGCCTGTAACTCTGCCAACATCCCCCCTTCAACCTGCCCATATGAGAGTCAGGTCATTAAAGCGACTGTGATCGCACACGTTTTGTGGAAAGGTCAACATGTTATGTAGCCTTTGACACATACAAATGTGAACCTGTCAATGGTTTTGCAGAAATGTGGCTGGATGTCTCTTACTTCACTGTGAAGTCCATTATCAGCATTTGTGCGCTGAAGGTTTTGAGTTTCCACATCGTACCTTTTTTTTTTTTTTTCATTCTTTTGATTTATGTTGAGACTTTAGTCCTGCATTTCAATTGCTGTTTATTCAATCTTAATTTTCAAGGTAGTTTCACTTTGTACTTCCTTCAGATATTGTTTTAGTCGGATGTTACCTTGGGTTAAGTTTTAGGTACGGTTCTCAGTTCTAAGGCTTGATAAAAGATGCATTGAAAAGGTTTTTCTTTTCTTTTTCTTTTTTTTATAAAAACTGCCTACAAAATGGTATTCATACAGTTTAAGAGTAACACACTGTATTCACCAGGCAATCAACAAAACAGACATGCAACGTGTATTGTAACATTCAACATTTTAACAAACCACAGGAATTAACATGAATGGAACATATTGTCACAGGTCACGGACAGCCATTGTACATGATCAGTGATCATTTGAAGAGTGTTGGGATGGATGTAGTTTTTAAAGTGATCCGCTGGATGTTAAACCTCAAGTTATAGATAAATAACGCAGTATGAAAATAAGAGATAAACTATACTCGGGTAAAACACATGAAAAAGGCTTTTTTTTTTTTTTTCTCAGACAAAAGTAGATAACTTGAACAGTACTTACCACTTGTCTTGTATGAAAAAAAGCCTTGCTTTTATAGTTTGAATATAGAGTTGAGGATTTCAGCTACATAATGTAAGGACGGCCCCAAAGAACACAGACAAAGTCAATCAATGCAACTATGTCTTTCCCACACTTTCCTCATATAGCAGGCCGGCCTCAGTTATTTGTTACGTCTCTGGAGTTAATGGTTATAGAGCATCAGACAGCTCAGTCTTGGTCAGTTTTTCACTTAAAGGGCAGCTGTTCCGTTCCCCCGGAGACTCATTAAGGCCAGCCATGTAGTGTGTGGTGTGAAGTCTGTGGGAGGAAAAAGATGTGCACAGCCTGCAAAAAGCTGTGACATGAAGGCTTGATAGCTTCAGCAAAACCCTAACAACCATTTAGATTTGTTCGGCGCTTTCATCCTCATGTGCTGTGTAAGAAATCCAAGCACTGATTATTTTTAGTACAGCGTTGTAACCGTTAATGACTTGTCAAGAGACATAAAGTGGGAAGACATAATTATATGATTACATAAAAAATAAATAAATAAATACCTTCGACTCCAGATCTAAATCACATCTGTAAATCATAACTGAAGATCCTTCTTATGAGTGTTTCTTTCGTCTAATGCATCTGGACACAAACATTATGTTTAAAGCAGTGATTCCCGGACCTCTTTCATAAACCCACGCAGACTGATTATTAATATCAAAACCTGATTCAACCCCTCTATATGTAAGTGTTAACAGTGTGCTTCAAAGTGCAGCTAATCAATTAGAGAACAAACACTAATTATTCAAGTGTGTGTTGAGTGTCGTTGAAGTTATTCATATGTTTAGCCCCGTGCGTCTGTGGGCTTCAATGAAATCACACCCTTCACAAACACAAATTAAAAACACTTGAAATAGCTTCACTCTGAGAAAAGAACAAACACATTTTCTTTTTTTTTTTTTTGCTGTACAAACAAATGGCTCCGTCTCATCTCAGGCCAGGCTGACAGATTATCTCCTTGGCTCAGTTTTTTGTATTTATTTATTTTTTTCCTTTTCCACTCTCTCCACAGCTTCAAATCCATGCCTGAGAATGTCTTGTGATTTCATGTGTCTGCTCAACCCAACCGGTGCCAGATGTACCTGTCCAGAAGGGAAGGTGCTCGTCAACGGCACCTGTAGCGACGCCATCATCTCAGGTAGGCATGCTGTTGTAGGACTGAGATTTCAACATGGGCAATATATTGCTATTACATCTTTATTGTGATATGAGAATACGTAATGTCTTAGATTTCTTGTATTGTTATTTTGCAATGTGGCATTAGCATTAGGTCCCTATTCAAAAAAAAAAAAAAAAAAAGTTAACATATTGTGAAAGCACCAGTAGTCATCATTTCATAACTGTCGCAGTACAAGTTTTTACCGGTATTTGTTCAAAAAGATCTTAGATTTTTGTTGTTTTGTTTGTTTGTTTTTGCCTCAAGTAAACTCAACACTTTGAGAACACTTCATAATTGCCCCACTGTTAACTTTGGAAGCTTGTCAGAATACAGCACCAAAACTCAAATATGAGTAGACACCCACAGTTGTTCATAGCTGGGACCCAAAAACACTGCATTGTAGACATCTGACGTGCGCTCCTGCTTGCGTTTTTTTGTTCATCTACTTGAAAATTCTGGCTCACACCTCACACCATTGTTGCTGTCTGACAATACACCATAGCGCTGTTTGATGTGATTGACTGCTACACACTGCAGCACAGTGAGTGATGTGGGCTTTTGCTGCTGTGAAGGTGAACTGTGCCGGCCCCCCTGCGAGAACGGAGGCCGCTGCTTGGCCAACGAAAAAGGAGACTGGAGGTGCTACTGCTGGCCCGACTTTTCAGGAGAGCGCTGTGAGGTCAACCACTGCACAGACTACTGCCTAAATGGAGGCACCTGCATGGGCTCACCCCTGGGTAGGTCTACTTCAAATCCAAGCATCAAGCACTGTGTGTATGAATAGGTCTGTGTTTTGTTATTCTGCTGTAGAGTCCTTTATGTTCAGCTCTGGGAAGACTAAACTGCTACAAACAGACTTCTTCAATTCCATGAATTTCCCTGCCTTTCTCCTTCCTGCACACTGACCCAGAACGTGATGCCGCACAGCCGCATTTGTCTTCCTTTAAACTTCCACGCTTGACGCACTTCAGCTCAAATTTTGCCACATTACATTTGCCACTCGAGCAGTTTTTTTTTTTTTTTTGTCAGTGAGGCTCTCGTCCAACGAGCCTCAAATATCAGACTTCTTTCATGTCAGGGTCCTCTTTCATGCTTTCATGGTTTTCTGGAAACAGTTCCACCCCACAATTTACCGACTGGGTGTGAATATGCCGAGATGTCAGCGCTGGAATTGGATCAGGATGTACAGCCCTATTAAAGATGCTATCTGTGATTTACAGCCCTGTACATCATCTTTCCATCACAGCAATTATCCACAACATCTCCATTTCCATTTCTCATGAAACAAAAATCACCACGGCAATTTCCTGATACACAAAGTGTGGCCTGTTTTCCTACGTAAATGTTTTATGAAGTGCGGTGTGCTATTAAAGATCCACCAAGTGATATACAGTAAATAGAATTAGAAACTAAGCTGTATGTTTTGGTTTGAGTGAGTCACAGCGGATACACTGAACAGCTGGAGAGATGGACTTTTAATTGGTGATTATTTGTGTATAAATGTTTATTCCTTCAAATTGATTTAAAGCTAGAATAACATCTGTTTATATTTTCTTTTGGCCTTTTAGAAAAAACATACCGGCACAACAGTAAGTAAACTGGTATTTTAAAAAATTAAACCAATGTTTTTTTTATCTTTTTCTATTAAAATTCTGCTTTTAAAACATTGCAATGTGACATAAAAAGATGCCGAAATAATCACCACTGCTCATTAAACAGACAGGAGTCTGTCTATCATCAGGATCAGAATAATCATGGAGGATCGCTGCAGTAAGCTGTCAGGAATAAAATAAAGAGAAGGCAGGGCTCCTATTGGTTTTATTCACCACCAGGTTTTTTCATGTCCAACATGCTACACAGGGATGTTGTATTGTATTTATGGTAAGAGGAAAAGCTGAGAGGAAAACGAAAGCGTGATATTCGCCACGCTGCCAGGAACACTGTGCCTTTTGTTTCATTCATGCTTGGCAACTGTTTCGGTTGATATTGAATATCAGCGAGTGCCCTGAAGATGAGCAAGGGAGCAAATAAAGTCAAATTTTTTCTTCAAGTCCCCACTTTGGCGATAAAATGGGAACATCAGGAACAATTAGAGGCTGGAAAGTGTCCAGTTTTCTCTATAAAAACACAAAGTGACATTGAATTCCTGCTCTTTTGTCCCTATCACTGCATAGTTTACATACACTGTAATGGAACTTTTGGCGACAAGCACATACTTAAACCACAGACTCTCCCAACTCTCTTCTGGCAGTATTTTTTGAGATATCCCATCCCGTATGTATGTAGTTTTGAGTGTAATCATTCACAAATGCATGGGAAAAAGCTAAAACAAAGACATACATTCTAAGAGATGGCAGTAGCCCATTTTATTCATCTTTTTTATTTTATTTATTTTTGTGTGTGTTTGTTACTCGTACCTCTCTTAATTTGGCGATTATTATGTCCCCAGAGCATTTCAGAAAAATAGCAAAAAACATAGCACTGAATTAAAACTACTGGGACCAGGAAATATCTCCATAATGCATCTCTTTACTTGGCTGAAAGCTCCTACAACTTCATTATTTCAGATTAAAAGTGTGTTTTGGGTGCTACAGTCATTTACACTCGTTGGCTGAAACATCTACCAAAGGGTTTATCTGCTCTTTGTTTTTTTAAACAATTATTTTAAATCAAAATCTTGGCAGTAAAATGTAGCACACCAATTTTTTACAAACAACATATTGTTCCCCTCATTCATTAGCAGACTTACTGCATAGACGTTGATAGTTGGGTTTTGTTCTACATGTGTGTTAAAACCTACTGGTTTCTTGTTATAGGTTGCCCGATGGTGTATCTGGTCACATGTTGGTGTTGTTCTAGAAACTCAACATGAATTAATGAATCACACTGTTGTGCTGTCACAGCCTTGCAACTCATGTAGTGCTGTTAATGTTGCTCCAGGTCTATCATTTAAACTATGGAAAAAACGACAAGTCTACAGCTATAGCTTGTTTTTGTCACTGAACGGGTTTATTATAGTCCTCTTGTTCAGTAAACCTGGGTTCTTATCATGCACTAAAAAAGTTTGTTATACTGTTGACATTTATTTTCCGTTTCTGTTCAGTTTTCTGTCACTGGCTAGGTCGAAGGAACAAAATCACACTTGGTTAGGTTTAGGAAAACATGGTTTGGGTTCAAATAGACCCTTTCACAACAGTTAACGCGTGTTTGAAAAAATTACTTCTCCCATGTGTGTGTTGTTTCCTAAGTCACACAGCTAAGACATTCCAGTGATGTTCATAGGACAACAACAACACTGCAAACAAATCATGCATCTGCTAACATACTGCCACAGGAAGTCTGCTAGTGTCAGAGCGCACAAACTTATGATTCTCTTCTTAAAAGGCAACCAATATTATTACCAAGTTGAACGTGTGTCCGTACATAGAAACGCTTACTGCAGTATAGATTGCCTACTTGATTTTTTTTCACAACCTGAAACTCCAGCTTTCAAATTGCAATTATGTACCAGTGTTCACTTGAGTTTTAGAGAACTGAAAGCAAGTGATAAGGATACAACGGGTAGTTCAGCGGGCCTGGGAGTTTTTAAGCCTCTACAGTAGAAACAGAGTTGGACGGGTTCTGCCTGTTGAGAAAGCTTACAGCCCCAGCAGCCATTAAGTTGACAGAGAAGTGACTGGAGGCAGAATGATTGTCTCTTGGACATTTCAAACCCAGATTATCCCAGCCACAGAGTTGTGGAGTGTGAAATTACCAAGTAGTGTGACCTACATGGCGAGACCTGTATCCATGGCAACTTTGTTGTCTTCTATGCAAGCAGTCGTGTCTGGGCAACGATGATTGTTGCCTTTTTTGAACAGCCCTCAAACCAGCCTTGACGCTCCTGCCCGTCCACTGCGAGTGTGAGTAAATTGAGGCAGGGAGTGTGCCGTTTTAAAATGAGCTGATTTGATTGAAACGTTTCCACCTGCTGGTAATGTGTTACTTTTGCTAACAATGAATAATGCTCATTTCACTCCAGCGGTGCAGTGGGGTGGCACACAGCTTCGAAAGAGGTCAAATTTGTATTATGACTCACCAAAACTGCAAGTGGGACACAGTCAGACGCGCCTGTGGCACAGGCGTGTGGATTCCATTTGTACGTTTATCTCATCTCCTGTGATGGAGAGAAAGAATTCAGCAGCAGCTGGATTTTGTGCCAGACTGTCGATGTGAAAATAGAGCTGAACACCGTGGACATACAGATCCATTTCATCCATGTTCTGACTTTAACCTACAGGCTTGACATCCGTACGCTCCGTGACATTAAAGCTGCTACAATCGATCATTTTATATTAACAGCGGATCAAATGGCTTTGTGTGTGTGAGTCGATCGTGGTGATGAGCACACATGGAATTACAGTATCATCTGACAGTCCACCTTAGTTATATGCATGGAGCATTTCAGCGATTCTACAGCAAAGACTCCTAAATAAGACTAGATAATAGTAAGAGACTAAAGGCAGACTCCCCTTCTGTTTTTGTGGACGATCAGTCACTGCTTAACCTTGATCGCAGAACACCCACCGACCTCTGGGTGTAATTGAACGTTTATTGAGTGCAAAGTCACTTGAGGGTTTTTTCCGGTTGAGATGAATCTGATCCACAGGCAGGTGAGTTGTAAACTGCAGCTGGTTAAAGGGGCTGTTTTTCCCCTAAACTGTTGAAAATGTCTGAAAGAAGAAGAACAAACAGACACTGGAATCACCACTCCCTCAGTTTTCTCATTTTGAAGCAACTGGAGGTCATTTGGACATCTGATTAGGATGCTTCCTGAACGCCACCCTGTTAGAGATAATCCAGACACGTCTGACAAGGAGGAGGATTGTCTGCAGACCCAGAAGACACTTGAGGAATTATATGCATATTGTGTCTGGCCTGGGAATTATTTTGGATTACCTAGATGGCCCTGAAGGACTGAGGAAAAAGGGCACCTTAGCTGCCAATCTGCCATCTCCTTGACCCGCACATGACTGTTTGCCAAAAAGCGATGGACGGAAGATGAGTCTTTGCCTTAATGCTCAGAAAAAGCGATGTTTATTTTTATTTATTTAGCACTTTCCCTTTGACCATGGGAACATAATAAGTGTTGGGTATTTTAGGCAAAGTTGTGCAGAAACATAACATATAAAAGGAAGTTGTTCTTTTAAAGGGCTACAAGTATGCGCTTTCATTTTCAACAAAGGGTCAGAAATGTCGGCAAACAGCTGTGCCGTGTAGCTTTTAGTACGCATTACTCAAAGTAAGTACTCGAAGTGCATCTGATGGAACTATTTTTAGCCGTAAGCAATAGAGGGTGCTTGCAGGAAAGTGTATGTGATGTAGAGAAAAAAATTAATGACAGAGCTCTTGTTCATTGTAATGGAGGAGCATGTTACCCAGTGCAGCATTGTTGATACTGAGGTATTTAGAGCATTTAATGGCGTTTGGAAAACAATGATCTGCAGCACATATCAAGATTTGGCTACACAGAAAATACTCCTGACTAGGATCACTGGTTTTGGTCTCTTCCTGGTCTCATAATCTGTCCTTTTTCTTTCATTGTCCAGGTAAGCCTACCTGCCGCTGTCCTGTTGGTTTCTCTGGGCCTTTCTGTGAGAGGAGGATCTGTGACAACTACTGCTTGAATGGGGGAACGTGTGATGTCACTCAGGGGAACCAGCCCGTGTGCCGCTGCATGGCAGAATACACCGGGGACCGTTGTCTTTACCGTGAGTCCCGCACCCAATACTTGGTTGGCAGCAGGCGCAACACATGATGGTTATCAGGCGCTTGGCCTTTCTTATGATTGGCATTTGCAAGTCTAGCTGCAAGAACAAATCCCCCACAAAGAATGGATCTGAATTGAGTTATGCTGCATAAAATCCATAGGACTAAGCTTTTCAAAGTTCACACACAGTGCAGAACAAAAAGCAGCCACCCCTAAAGTATTTTCTTTTCACGAACACCACATTTGCCTCCATTTGCAGATGAACACAATCAAACTACCACAATCAAACAACCTGTGGGTGTTTCTGTGCTGAGGAGATAATGTATTTTCTTTTGCATCGCTTTCTCATAATTGTTTGCGGGGAAACAGTTTCAACTGCACGTCATTAGTATTTTCCCACTGTTGCTCGCCCAAGGGGGTGATATATTTTTCGTCTGTGGCTAAGATGTCATTTCATGTGGATGATTAACTCCGTTAAAGCCCTGTACAGCTCCAATCAAACCAGCTTAAAGTACCTTCCCAGTTGCTCACAGACTACCCTCTCTTTCTCTCTCCGTCTCTGTGGACGTGGCGCAGACATCTGCCACCACTACTGCGTGAACTCCAAGGCCTGCACGCTGTCCAGTAGTGGATATGTGGAGTGCGTGTGTCCTGCCAGGTTTGAGGGTAACAAGTGCGAGGTGGACAAGTGTCTCCGATGCCACGGAGCACCGTGCCTCATTAACGAGGAGACGGGGGATGTGGTTTGCAAGTGAGTATCTGCTCACTATTCCTGTCCCTCATGCCTCCTGCCATACTGCGGGGCCTGCATGCGTTCTACAGTGGATTCTGTGGTATCAGTTGCTGTATCCGCAGGCTACATGCTGAATGAACTGATTTGATTGAATCTGAAAAAATGTATTGGGCCACATGCCTTACAGCAATTTAAGATTGCGGTAATGTCAGTGAATTAGAAGCCAGGTGAACTTGTCTGTTTTGTATGAATTATGCATATGTTTGACAAAACCACCACTGAGTCATTTTTGCTTCTTTGTAAAAGTGTAGCTTTCTCGCTAGCATCCATTATTTCTTCACCCTCCAGCTGCACAAATGGCAGAATAGCGCCGAGCTGTCAGCTCTGTGACGGATATTGCTACAATGGAGGCACCTGTCACCTGGACCCCGACACCAACCTGCCTTTCTGTCAGTAAGTCACTGCTTAATGGGTGGAGGAAAGTGGGGGAAAAAATTGAATGTTCTCCGCTATTATTCACACTGTTTCCATTCAAATGCTGGCTCCGAGCCCTAGAAAGCCCTGCCTTAGATCACCTAGGGAAACCATTCCCCACTCGGAGAACAGTGCAAGATAGATGTCTTCCTCTGGAGAGAAAAAATCCTTAAGTTGAGGGAAGGTTTGATGTCACTATGTGGAGGCCACGGCACAGCAGGGGGCCAAGTGCCAGTACACCGTCTTATGCCGCGTGACACCTCACTGTGGCTTAAGGTTTTTAGGCAGATAAAAAAAAAAAAAAAACGGTTTCAAAACCCCTTCAAAGCTTGCCATTCTGCACATATCACACTGTTCCTCCTTGCAGTTAAGAGCTGATGTCAGGCCTCCCTGACACTCAGTAGCAGGTTTAAGAAGTTTTGCGCTCTAAAAAAAGAAGCTGAGGTATGTGTCAGTGGTAGAACATGCCACGAAATCCAACGGGAGAAAACTTGAAACAGACAAAAGCTTGACTGGCAGACACGAGGAAATGATTGTGAAAGGCTGCCCGTAGATTAATACCACCTCAGCTATAATCACATGCAGTCCTGTGTAATCTCCAAGGAGGAAATTGGAAATCCATTTCAAAAGCCAACTCTCAATTTTTTTTAACTGCCCATTGTCCACTATAGTTAAATTGAAATTTGTGGTCATCCCTCACAAATTCCAGTGGATAGAATCAATTTCTATGCAAATGATCCCGTCTTATTCGAGGAGGTTAACAGATCCTGATAATGTGGTTTATTATTTGCCGCAAAGAACAGGGATTATGTGAGATGATGGATACGTCTGTGTCAAGAAACCGTAATGTTTGACCTTAATACTCTCAGTAAATGTATATTTCATCAAGCCTTCCCAAAGCGAGAACCTTGCAGAGCAGAGCTCCTTCAATTGGAATGATAACTGTTGCATTAAGCACTAAAAAAAAAAAAGGTTAAAGAGGTTTCCTTCAAATGCATCAGTTCTGCAGTCTGCGACAGCTACTGTAAATAGCCAAGCCCTCATTCACTGAGAATTATCGGAATATTCTTCTTGAAAAGCACTTCGACCAGACAGAAGCTCTTTTTTTCCTTTACAATGCAGAAAATCTCAATTACTTCAACAACTGTTTTGGCCAGTTGGAGAAATTATTTATTTAGAAGCAGCAAGAATGTCTTTTTTCTCAGATCAGAAATATGTAATTGTATTTGTTTGTCACTCTGAATAGCATTCTTTACACACCAACGATGGTAAAACTTTAAAAGGATGTCTTTGCGGGATTGGTAAACTGTATGCAGTGGTCCTGGGTCCTTAGTTTGGTCAAGCTGCCATTATCCAAGTGCAACTTATTTTGCTCACATTTTAATATCTGGATTGTTCTGCTGCAAAGCCACAGCAGTTTATATCTCCAAAGATCCCTCCCCCTTTGAAATACTGTACATTTTCTACACTGATATGTCTCAACAATTTTGGATCCATCCAGAGGTGACGTCACTGTAACAGACTCTTCTCTTGCAGATATTCCCCTCACTTGGTGAGCAGTGAAATTGATTTGTGTTCATGTTATTTATTTTGCTAATTTGCCCGATGCAGACACGACATTGACTTACTCCATTTTTATGAATGAGGCTGCTGAAAAAGGGATTAGTGTCTCAGCCTCCATTCATCAAGCTGCAAACGGTTTCAACAATATACAGTACATTCTCTGGGCCCTTTTATCACTCCCAACACAATGTTTTGCAGCTGCACGTCAGGGTTCAAGAACCAACGTTGTGATGAGCTGGCCAACCCCTGCGATTACTTCTGTCAGAATGAGGGGATGTGCACATTAACAGCTCTTAACAAACCACGCTGCAAGTAGGTCCTTCTCACCTCTCCAGCTGTATTCAGAGGCCACTCACCCCCTTTGTCTACACCCCCACCTCAACTCCATCTGGCTCCATTTCAGCCTCAGCCCAGTACATGGGCTGTTTGTCACAGTGCCGCCTTGTAGCAGCTTATCATGTAATAAGTGCTGGATAAGGTAATGACTGTATCTAATCATATGCAGTGAAATGACATGACATTGCTCCAGGATTATAATCTCCCAAGATTGTGATCACATTTATTCTTTTTGGATAGGTTTGGGTCTCTATTTGAATTATTCTATTTTGGTTTGGACTGGTGTGTGTCCTTGGCAAATTGTTAATATGTACTTTTTGATTGAAACGTGTTTTGTCACACTGCCCTGGCTCAGAGGACGAAAGGTTGGCTAACTGTCATTAGTAAGCTTGTAACGTTGTTGTCAAACACTGTGTTGCCCTTCGAGCGTTTGCTCGACCTTTTATCAGCAACGTTCGCAGCTGGACTTTGCCTTTAAACAGGAGAGAAAATGTTTTCTCACTCAATCATTCGAACTGTTGTGATAATATAGACTTTAAGTGAAATGACCTTCTGTTGATACATCACATTTGATTTATTTTAGTGTCACTTAGCCTTTATTTAATTAGGAAGACCTTATATTTCACAAGAGAGCTTGGACAAAATGTCCTCTTTCCATATAAAATATGTCTTCCACAAAAATCACTGATTAGTGAAGACATCTAATGTGCGTTTAAGAAATAAGGAGACATTTTGAGAAATATGCAGTTAGATGACACACTTTTCTGTACAGTTAATTTGAAAGCTTCTGCCAGAAGTCAATTAGCTTAGCAAAAAAGGCTGGGAGGAGGGGGAAACAGCTGGGCTGGCTCCATCAGGAGGTAACACTATCCAGATTTCTCAGAGTGGCCACATGTTGCCTGGCAACCACCAACTACAGCTAATAATCCAGCACGTAACACTCTGCAGCATGTAACGTGTTTGACATGTTCATAATCGAGCTTTTAGAGGTGTTGCTAGACACATTTTGTTATCTTTAGACAGATCCATGGTAGCTGTTTCTCCCCCCCAAGACCCCATGAAGAGCTTTGAAGCCAATTTGAAATAGCGTCTGAAGCGTGGATACATTTTTGGAGCATCGCAGCCCCCGTAAAATTA
Source organism: Acanthopagrus latus (assembly GCF_904848185.1). Lineage (NCBI taxonomy): Eukaryota > Metazoa > Chordata > Actinopteri > Spariformes > Sparidae > Acanthopagrus > Acanthopagrus latus. The sequence continues at coordinate 21,835,077 of NC_051047.1, read as the reverse complement.
GATTTTGATCCAGTCCATCCTGTAACATTTGGAGAGCCTAAAAGAGCCACACTATTAAATTATGATGTTCCAATTCAGGTGAGCGAAGGGTTAATCTGTAAAATAGCCGCCCAGCCAGTGGAAGTCTATGTGGAAGATCGGCGTAATTTCACACTCAGGAAGTTGAACTCTTTTTGGCTGCGTTTGCCGCTGAGAGGCTCTCATAGGAATAAACAAGGCTTCAGCACTGAGTCCAGTTTCCCCTCATTAGGCCCGTTGTTTCGCCCCATTTCTAGTCTCTCTGCTAAGCTGAGCTAAACAGCTGCCAACAGTTGCTTCGTATTTACAGTACAGACACGAGAGTGGTGTCAAGGTTCATATCTAACTATCATCAAGCAAGCAAATAATCATACAGCTTAAAATATCAAACTTTTCCTCTAATTCAGTTTACATATTGTATTAGCTATAAGTAGTTACAGCAGTTAGGTACAGTAGATGAACACATGTCTGTATTTTAATTCATATTGCAATGACATTCTTCACTTAGAGCTCAATTCTTACTCTTCTGTGTAATATTTTGAACGGGTATTAGCTGACATGGCACTTATTACATTATCAGTTGCTGCAGGACTCTGTACCGTTGCTGCCCCTCACTGCCACCCATCCACCCATCTCATGCAATCGTCACCCAGCACACAGGAGTCAGGGGGGGGGGGGGCTAAAACGTGACACTGTCTTTGTTATGTGGCCATCAGTCTGTGCATTTTGCAACCTGTGCATGATGAAAAAGTTGAAAGGTAACCCGTTATTGACTAGTCATCACGTATGCGTGTAACTTACCAGGCTTCATCAGAAACTGTTTTTTTTTTTTAATCTTTTAACGCCTTCAACTGAGGTTAAGAGAGTATCTTCATTCCTCAAGGAATTAGTCTTTTCATGGTTTATGCTTCCCAAAGGAGATCAAACTCCCCGTTGCCCCCGAATTTCCCATTAAAATTCATGCCTGCTGTGACATTTCGTTCTGCGAGGGCGTGATTCATTCCCACTATGTATGGAGCTGCATTCTTGTTTTTTTTTATTTATTTATTTTTTTTGATAGCCGGATGTTCTGATTCTTAGAGTGCATGTAATTTAGAGTAATTTCATTCTGTCATCACCCAGTCGCACCCACCAGATCAGTCACGCTTTACAGACCCATTTGAGTCAGTCGTGTGAAATTAGACATCACCTCCTCTAACAGGGGTCATACATCACACTGCTCATCGGATTCCATTGGAACACAAATGAGATGAAGACTTGTTGTGCCGCTGTCATCCTTTAAACCTTTCTTTTTTTTTTCTTTTTCTTTTTTTACACTGAATATTCAACATGTAAATTCACCTCACTCTGTTTATGGACACACATCTGTCTATCTATATATATATATTTATATTTATATATACATACAGTAGTGCTCTCTCTCCAGGTGGTGTTTTGTTTGTGTTGGATCAAAGCACTTCATCGCAAGACTGAATCATAATGTGTTGTATATGTATGCCACGGTCACATCATAATGTAGTTCATCCTCTAAAAGGTGTTTTCTCAGCAGTCTTTCTGCCTGGGAAAAAAAAGGTATTCTAATGGAGGCTTTATTTTTACTTTCTTTTGACCTCCTTCAGATGTTCAGCCAATTGGGCAGGCACACAGTGTGAAAGACCCGCCCCTAAAAGCAGCAGATCAGACAACACCAGCGGAGGTGAGTACTCGGAATTTCTCGAAAGCCTTATTATAAAACCAAAACATCCTGCATGAATAAATGTATGTATGTCAGTGCCACAATGCCCACATCCACACGTATGCACAGGCAAGTTTTTACTTACTCCAATCCCGTGGCGCACAGTTGGACTTGTTCCTGATTGGCAGCCTAACTAGAGAATTACTGAGCTCCGTCCAACCCAGCCAGTTTGCAGTATTTGAAGAGAAAAGCCTACACTCAGCAGGTTTACCTCAGTTGAATTAAAGGAGCTGCTGTTGCCGGCTCGCTCTTCAAATTAATTATAAGTAATACAGTGAAATCTCTTAAGGAAAAACATAGATATACACTGTGTTACCTTTGGGAACTCTTCTGGTCCTTATTAACTTTAGATTATTTGCAGGTGCAAAAACAATGCACGTGGTCGTAGAATCTGCATTAAAGTCAGAGGTGGAAAAAGGCCACATACAGATACTTGTGGGGAAAAAGACTCGTACTGGTTCACTTCTTTACTCAAGTAAAAGCAATAAAGTACAGGCTTTGAAATGAACTCAAAGTATAAAAGTAAAAAGGACATCAGGACATTTCTATCGGCCATTTCTCTGCAAAGCAAACTGAACCTCACTTCATATTAAAACTTTAAGGTAGAATCAGTAGGATTTTTCCCAGCAGTCCGTGAGGGCACCAGAAAGATGGTTGATTATTGAGTCACATTCCCAGGACATCAAATACTGACATTTTGAATTGGTAAAGCGTCCAGACCAGCCAAAAAAAAAAAAAAAAAGGGAAAATAAAGAAAATCCAGGCAGTGGGCTGCAAAAAAGCTCTCCAGATGTGAGACACTTACACGCCTTTTCTTCACTGGAGCGTCCCTCGCTCCCTATCTCCCTCTTGTTACATCTGCTGTGCGTGATATGCACTGTTGAAATCAGTCTTTCCATGCTCTGCGATAACAGAAAGAAATAATCAAAAATTCCCTTCAAATGCATTAAAAGTGAAGTAATGAGCCTGTTTGGGGAAATGTGGGGAGAGGAAAGCACAGATCTTTTTGTTCAGCTATGGGGAGTAAAAGTAAAAAAGTTGTCAGGAAATAAATATTTAAGTAAAGGGCAGATACCTGAAAAATATAATGAGCTCATATGTTCTGACTGGACAGCTGTGGATGGAGTGAATTGTGAAGGCAGCCTGGCCCAAGGAAGAAATATATATCTTTTTATATTGGCTTTTTTTTTTTTTTTTTTGGAAGCCCAGGTCCCGGTCAGGCCTGGCTCCATACAGTGTGTCACTATCTAAAGCCATCTCAGCTCCTCCTTTCAATCGTTGCTCATCTCTCCACACCATCTCTCCCCTGTCTGTCTCTCAGGGAGCATAGCTATCATTGTGCCTCTGGTCCTGCTGGTAATCTTGATCGTGATGGTGGTAGCAGGTGTTTATATCTGCAGACGGAGGCAAAGGTAAGTAAATAAATAAAGAAATATAAATAAGAAAGAGGCTTCTAAGCAGCAACAGATGACGAGAGATCTGAGGCCACGCGGCTTTGAAGATAAAATGGACATCTTTGCTTTAGAAAGGAAAAGTTACTTTTTTTCAAAAATGTTCCACAGAACACGTCACCTCTGCACTCAGCCTTTGATTAGAATTCAGCTTTTTAGGTCTGCCCGCCATAGTTATGTGCACCAAAGCGTGCCAAGCGGTGTGATGTGATTTGTTGTAGGGATCCGTGCGAAGCTGTGCAGCATGTTGACCTTCATGTTGTGTGTCATGTTAATGATGGCTGGCTTCACACACCTCAGGGGAAAACGTGTCCAAAGACAGCCCATGACAAACGGAGGGATAAACGTGGAGATTGGGAACCCGTCATACAACATGTATGAGGTGGACCACGACAACCATGCTGATGCAGGCAGCCTGCTGCGACCCAACTTCACGCTGGACCCTCACAAGGTTTGGTTATTGAACTCAATGTAAAACCAGCTTCAGTGCCAACGGTTAACTAAAGCGTTTACAGCTGTCTGAAAATGGATAGTTGAAAAAAATGGTTTTGGATTAGTTCTCTTTGATTGATCTAAAGTGTATCTTGAGGCAAAGTCTTCTTCTTTTTCCCGTTTCAGAAACATTTTAATGAATGTATTCAAAAGAACAAATATTTACTGAAATAAAAAGACAGAACTGGAGTGCAGTAACATTATATTTCTTGAAAAACAGTAACAATTTGTAGGAACGGTTAGAGTTTGGGTTGCTAATGTGAAAAAGAGCTTTTTGTAACAGGAAATTGATCTAAAGTGAGAGATTTTTCATGCTTGAAAGAAATTATTTTTTGCCATGGTGTCTGAAATGCACGACAAAACTAATCTACATTCGAGACTCCCACCCAAGAGACAAAATACTACAGTTTATTGAGTTGGATGCAAGTTATATCCATTTTTAGGTTAATATCTTCTGAATAAGAATCAAAGTTAAACTAATGTCAGTGCCAACAGTAAACTAAAGCTTTACATTTGTCTGAAAATGCAAATTTAATGATTTTGACTTGGTTCTTTCGCAGCTTTGTGCAGTGAAGCATTATGGCGACAGATCACTGCCACCATGACACAAATTATTTGCTCATTTGCTCATTTTAACTAGAACTGAACTTGTTTTGACAATTTCCTTTTCATGGTGTAACAAGATTTTTCAAGAGTTTTCATTATTATAGAAATATCACTGTTTTTACAAGAACCTTTTCCTGTAATAACAACATTTAATTTTGTCTTGTTATATGAGCTGAACAAATCTTTTTTTTTGTTTCAAAACCCCAGGTCTTAAATATTGTTATTGTTAAATACTGGTAGCAGAGTACATAGAAACAACATGTCAACCACAGTCACTGAACACACATCTTTATCTGCGATTCCACTCATTTAATCTGCATCTGCAAGACAAGAATGAACAAACTTTGCAAAACCTTGTGAAAAGTAAAATGAAATAAATGTACCAAAGTTGCTTTTTAATGCAGGCAGGAGGCGGGCCACCCAGCACCAATTCCCAACTATTTCCCAGCTTTCTAAAAAAAATAATTGTGTGCTGTGTTAATTGTCTCTGTTCCAATTACTGTGATAATGTGACATCCAGCACTGGGATGAGTCAAATTTCGCAAAGCCTTGGCTGGTGTGCAGGAATGCACAGGTGCCGTGAACTGAGAGGACTCTTCATCTGGCTGGTGATTTATTCTGCTCATGGCCCTCAACCCCACACTAACATCCAGCATATCAAATGAATCATAACACCTTCACTGATGTTGTTATCTAGCTCACCTGCTCGAGCTTCAAGCCTAATGCTGTCGCTTCTTGGCCTGCCAATTCTGACATCTGCTATTGTCAGTCCAATCTGGCTGTATTTTTCAACAGAGCACGCTGCGTTGAATCTAAACTAGCTTCTGTGTTCCACTGCACTCTCTCTACTCGGTTTCTTCCCTCTTTAATTCAGTACAGTTTGATTTTGAAGTCCTGTAACCCCTCGTATTATAAAGATTGCGCATGCATAACTACTAGACGACGGTGCATTATACTATGCATAGAGTTGTTTAGTGTCAGATGTGTTGCACTGTGAACAGAGGTGGTGCTTGTTGTGTTGCAGGGCTGGTGTGTACAATCCAGTGACCCTCGCACCTTGGGCATGAATTCTGTGCCCAAGGAGGTAATCCCTGGACAGGTGAATTTTCCCAACTTCACTTCATGTTTGCCCTCCAAACCCCCCCGCCCCCCCACCAAAAAATCATCCTCATGCATTTCCCAAAGTTCGCTGTGTACCAGTCAAGCTAGGAGTGGGTGTTCTGATGTTCCAAGACTGTGATCGATCGTAAAGGCGAGACACAATCTTCATTTTAAGCACAGGTGTCCTACTTTGCTTCCAAACCTAACATAATCTTAATAGCAGATCTGCGCTGCTTCAACTAACCAATAGATAATTTAGCCAACTTGATGGTCATGCTGATCGGACAAATTACTTCATGTGGCTCTAAACAGTTACAGCTGAAATAGATCTGCCTGAAATGCAATATTGTGTCCTGATGGTGCAATTGGAGAAATTCATAGGCTATTTCAAGTTTGGTTATAGCTTACAGGGCATCTCAAAGAGAAAAGATCACAATGCAGATCATCAATTGTGTTTGCAATTAAATAGATTGTGAGATTGTTTTTTTTGTTGTTTTTTTTGCCAGATCGCCCACCCCTAAAGAAAAGGTTTTATAAACACCACAGTCATCTGTATCTGTTCTCCTCTTCATTTTGTGAGATCACTGCTGAAATATACCTCTTGTGTCAAAAAAGATTAAAGCTACGGCTTGAAAACTGTGCTTGCTTTATGTTTAAATTGGCTTCCTCCTGCATGTTGCTGTCTATTACTGCACTCCCAGTCTGCTAATGGAGTATGCATGTGTCACGTCTTGTGATCCGTTTTGCGCTGCTTCGGATCGAGTGATACTCGGATGTTTCACCCACTTTGTAACTTTTCCTGGAAGCTGCGCTAGTCAACATTTTCTAATATTGACGTGGGCTCGAGTGACCTGGTGTGATGTGAAACAGGAGGTTGTTTTGTCTCTTTTAGCGCATTGTTTTGGTTTTCTGCAAACTGGCAAACAAACTCTGCTATTTATGAAACTTGACTGTAGCCACAGTAGGCAGCTGATTCCATTAAATGACCTCTGATCCAGTAGTGGACTCATGATTTTTTGAGGGGCAGAGATGGAAAACATAAAAAAGGCACCAGCTGTATACAGAAAGTTGTTATACATTATAGTGAAATAGTTAGAAACTCTGAATAAGATGGACATTTTATTTATTATTGCAACTCTGTAATAAACCACACAGAGTGCTATTAACTATTTAACCATTTATTTCATAAATATACACATGGTAATCACATGTTGTCCACTGGAGGGCACCAAGAAGGCCCTTAATCATGTTTTATCCAGCATAGGGGCACTTAGAGGGCGTTACGGCTGCCAAAACAAACACTGCCAAACTAAACAGCAGACAGACAATCTAAGTGGTAAACAAAGTGAATTATTTAGCATTTAGCAGCAACATTTGACATTTTTTCAAGAGTTAGTGAAGACCAAAACAGAGCTAAAAGAAAACCCCAGATCATAATGGTGTCACATTTAATTAAAATAAGCTATATGCCACAACACTTTGTAAGATGATCCGTCAGATCAATGCAGCCTTAAAAGACTCCCGCTGTTCTGACGTGATTTATATCAATAACTTTTTCATCTTCTCCCCTTCCTACACAGCCCATGAACTACTCCAACCCAGTGTATGCAAAGATATATATCGACGGGCAAAACTGCCGGAAGCCGGTCATCAGTATCGACGAGAGGAGAGAGCTACTCCCAAAGAAACTAGAGGGGACAATTCATGAAACCGCCGCATAGCCTAACTTTACACTTTGTACTTCTTTTTTTACCACAGTGTACAATGTATAATACGAAGGAGGAAACAAGAAGTTTTCTATTTCCTACGAGGCTCTTAGGTCTTACCGGTTTAGCATCAGCATATTGTCCTTGTTGGTGTGCTGACAAGTTTTTTTTTGTTTTTTTTCCATTTACCGTTTGCTTTCTAATGTTCGTCAAACATAAGTTATACAGCGCTACACTGTATACTGTGTGACACTGAAGTAAAGCTGCTGATTTGCAAAAACTTTATTAACACCGTACACCACACTTGTGCACAGTTTAAACCTTAAAAATGCAGTGCTAAAAATTTGTACCCATACCTGTTTCTAGTTTCAGTGGATTACATGAGGACACTGTGTCATTTTCTGAAGGCGATGAAGGCAGGTTGGCTCAATTTTTCTGAACAAATATAAGTATTGTTGGGAAAGAGTTAAAGTGGGTTGTTTCTAAGGCTTTTTTGTTTCTTTTTTTTCTTTTGACATGTCATATGACGTATGGACCACAAAGCTTTGCAACTGAGCAGTAAAGCTTGATATTTTTGGGGGGTTTTGTCTTACATTTTTTCTCTCCTCGGTATACCTGACGAATCTACAGACTGGATTTCCAGCGATGGCCATAATATCAACATAATAGTCCGAATAGTCTTCTGTCTTTTTTTTTATTCCATTTCCACAGATGTCAAGCGCCGTCCACCCCGTATCGACAGTAATATGCCACACAAACTTCTTTATCTTTTGGTGAAAGAGATTGAAGCCCACCTTGAATGTTCTCCGATCAGATTCCCAGATCCTGTACTGTACACTGAAGAGACAGATACTGAATACCATATTTTTCTAGGTCTCATATGTCGACAGATGGATTAAAGACGTAGACACAGAAGAGATTTACCACAGCTACACAAAAGGTTATGAAGAGTTATTATAAAACACATCTGTTACTTCAGAAGAGGAAAGATGATAAATATAAGAAATTTTATAATTTTGTATTTGATTTGTATGTCGTTTGGCTGCTTGTATTTTGAAGAAATGTATTAAATGTAAGTAATTTTTATATAAAATGTAAATCGATATTGAATAAAGGGGGCTTATTTCCACATTGTGTCCCTCTCTTACACAACACACCTCATCCTCCGCAATACAGTAGACCGTGAAAGTAGTTACACGTAAGATGTCAAGCGCTCTTTATAGTTTAACGGTATAACAGTACTGTCTATAAAAAGAATATGTACTGTCTTATCAGCCGATTCAACCAGTGTTTCTCCAGCAAAGCATCTGTAGTTCATACGGCCGCTGACCTGACAAGTCAATCAACAGTGTGACGCCTGTTACCTGCTGCGCAGAGGAAGGTGGCTGATGGGAGATCATTGCCCTCCCTAGGTGTGCAGGAAGGCCAACACCATTCATTACCTGGTGGTGGGGACACTGCGCTCAGTGCCACCCACTGAATGATAATGCAGTCTCCTTTTTACTTCCCTCACAATGGCTTTCCACACACTTCTCTCCATGGCAACCGGACTCACTCCTGCCCTTCTCTCCCTCTGTGATATCGGCTGGATCTGAGAGTACACCCAGCAAAACACATTTTGATGATTTGTTCAGAAAGAAACCTTGTTTTCTTAGCTTCCCTGATTGTCCTCCACATTAAAGCCTCAGAGCAATGAGGACGCAAGTGTAAAATTCATTCACACGGCAGCTGTTTTCCTCTGACATTATGTGGGAGTGGGAAGCATGAACGCGGGGATTGTGTTATAGAGCGGTGTGGGGATAATGTATTTTTGTAGGTTAACCCCCGAAGTTAGCTTTAGCCTTGGTTCCCTCAACATTTATTTTTTGGAATATCACCAAAAATAATGATACTTGAAAGTTTTGTTCGGCAAGATCATCTTCACAGATGATCCCCTCTTTTTTGATTTTTTTAAACTGTATTTTAAATCACTAGAAGTTAAAAGCTAAAGTCAGACTACATGGTGGTCAAATGATTTACATGTCACCACCACTAAGCGTCTTACTACACAATTTACAGTTTTTCTATAAACTGATCAATCTACAAGAAAAAAAGTTACAGTTACAATAGTTCTTTAAAGACGGACTTGTGAGTAGATGAGTCTCTGTGTTGTGCCTGATGATGTTTAATATTCCTGACAAGCTCTGTAGGCTCATTTAGCTTCTTAACTGCTGTTTTTTAGGCTCACAGGGGCTTTATAATTGTGGGACATAATGTGTGAATATCTCAGGCCTGTGATAACCTCAGACCTTATTTCAGGCATTTAAAACGAAAACCTATCCGAAAAAAACAATGATTTTTAGATGAGTGGAACCAGAAATGCAAAAATGCTGGCTGATGTCCAGGTTACAGGAAGCATTACTACAACGCTTTATACAACTGTGTTGTGCGTTGTGAGTTGTATAAATGCAGTGGATCACTGTAAAGAGGATGGATTGTGAATATCTTGAGGGACATCAGGCCATATTCCAAGGTAAAACAAAAGATTTGATAACCAGTTAACTAATAAATGATGGCAGCCAATGTTAGCATTCGGTCTCTTCCTAGACATCCCTTGAATTTTCACTTTAAGGCTTAAATAAATGTATTTCAGAATTAATGTATGCCTTTCCTGCTGCATGCGTCACACTGTCAGACAGTAACGTTATCTAGGATGCAGTTGAACACTAACGTTAGCTGTTGACTAATGGCAGCTTACAGTTTATTAAAGTTGTTGCTTTCCCCTGAAATATGGCCGATGTCAGTGTAGATTTTCACTCTTTGTTGTTTTGTCAGTTGCTGATCGATCAGGAAAAGAGAGAATTAGGACTGTTTGTCAGATGGCCTATGTTTGTAGGGCGTTGTAGGGAAAATTTGAGCTTCTAACCCTGAGCGTGGTGTCAGACGAAAATGGACGCAGAGTATATATGGTCTATAGTTAAAAACAGTCTCCCTAAATTTCACTCTTTGTCCGGCAGTGATCTTTTTTTCTCCCCTTTTCTCTAGATTTCATGGCTAAACAAAACAAATGGGTGTTTCTTCACATCCTTGCATTTTCTCTGTTAATTTGTGAGGTAAGGTTATATGGGCACAGGGTCATTTGCCTGTACCCAAGACAATCTCCCTCTTTTTCACAGCCTTGTGTAGTCGTGTATGGTTATCACACTTTTTGTAGGGTTTTTTTTTTTTTTTTTTTTTAGAATTAGCCCATTTTTTGCCAATTATGAGCACCAGTCATTAAAGAAAAAAAGCATCCCTGTTGATATTTAGAATAATGACTAAATACTCCTCATAATACTCATCGTCTGTGGGCACTGAAAAAGGGAATGGATATATTGGGATGACGACCATTTTTCTTAAATCTCCTCTTTGCCTTGCAGACCAGTAAAAGTGCTGAGGAATCGATTTGGATGTAAGCTGCACCGCTGAGTACAGCCCTGCTGTAACTTAAAGCCCCCAAAATTGAATTACCTAAATTTAAGTAAGTGTTGGACTTATGTGAGGATCTTGTTATTAATTCAACTCCCCCTCTTTTCTGATAGTGGTCAGTGGAGGCTAGAGGGTTTTTTCCTTTTCTTTCTTGCAATGCTTTGTCTCAAGGGACGAAAGGGCAACCAGCAGACCCTGCTTTTCTATGTCCTGTTCTCTGAACATAGTTTTGAAGTTTCTGGAAGTAATTAATTAATAGAACAGCCAGTGTTAGGTCACTGGCATCTGGAGCATATCCACGGCTTGGATGGACATGAAACACGGTACAAACGCTGAACTGCTCCACTGGCAAATATCTAGTTCTTTGATAGCAAGTCAAAAGTACAAGCCTGTCTTCAAAAAAAGGAGAAACATCAATTAAAACTCCCCATGAGCATTTTTGTGAGAATCTTTTATTCACGAAGATGCCTGAATCACAAACAAAGAGCAGAAGTTAAACACTGAATTCAGCTCAATTCCATTCACTTTTAAACTGTGGGTCGATTTTTTTGATGGAATCAGCAAATAGTGTTTTACTTGCAGCACTATTGCACACTGTCTGTTATTCTCTATTACTTACAGTACTTACTATACAGTAAGGATATGAAGGTTACTATTGACTATTCAGAGTCATCTGGCATACCAAATTGATGAAAATAGGCGACCTCCCCAGACCCCCCATGACTGTCATAACAGGCCTAGAGGGATTCCTATATGTGGTGAAGCTGCATCTGGCAGAAGCAGTCAATACATATACCAGGATATATGCCAGCGTCTGGCAGAAGCAACTTTCACCACTTAGAGGGAAGGTACGACCAAAAATGTAATTCAGTCATAATCTACTAGTCCCCATGCTGAAGGACAGTTTGATGAAGCAAAACAGCATCGCAGCATTCTCCCAAACACTGAAGTTAATATAAAATTTAAAAAACAACTGTAAGTAAACATTGTAAAATGGCTCCATATACTCTCATATATATATATATATATATATATATATATATATATATATATACATATGCAACAGGATTTTGCTGTGAAATTCCAGAAATGTTTTGTGGACTACAAAACATTCATCCAACCATACATCAGCATTAGAGTAGATAATGACTGAATTTTCATTTTGGGGTGAACTTATCCCTCAGCTTATTTTACATTTATGACATTATTTCAACTGCTAACAGTTGAGTAGCAACAAAGTAAGAAAAGGAAATAGTCTAAGGTTAATTAGACAGGTATTGCAGTTGTGACATGTGTCAAAATGTTGAGTATGAATGGTATTTTTTTCTGCTGCATTTCCTTTTTCACTGAATAAAAGTTCCCTTACGTGGGGGGAATAAGATTCACAGGCTGGGGTGCCTCTGTAGCACAACAATGCTTCATTTATAATAGTATAATAAGATATTTTACTTGAATTTATAGATTGCAGATCCTGCAATTTGGCCCTAACTATGACCTTATCAATGTAGTTACTAGAGTGAATGTTTTCTTAACCTATCCCTAAAGTACTGTACCCAAGATATATGTTTCCTCTGCAGGGATAAACACAGTTATTATATATGCAGAGTAAATGAGCTAAAGTGTTGTGCTGTGATGTAGGGACTGCTGAAAGAGTATGTGTCTAGTGCATTGATATTCACTCCAAGCTCTCTCTTTATAACAGTCTTGAACTAATGAAGACTTCCGGCTCAGCAGTGGTAGAACTCAGCTGCACTGGGAAAAGCGAGCAAAAAGGACCGCTGGCCCACTCAGCCCCTAAAGTGCATCAAAAGAAGAGAAAAACTGAAATTTGAAAACTAGTCCTGAACTAAGAAACGTTTGGCGCTCCCCTCCCCTCACCTTGCCTATTGATTTATTGTCTCTTTTCCACTTAGCAAGCATCACCATTCTCCTGCATAAACATCAGAAAAACCCAGAGGGCTCATCTCTCGGACAGAATCAATAACAGCAGGAGTCGTATTCACATTATAAACAACAGCTCCTGCATACTCAAGCTACAGCCTGCACCAAGGAAAGCTGCTTATCTGTCTGTGTGCGGTGAGAGCGAGAGAGAGGCGACAAGGAAGACAGAAACACTGTAAGAGAGGAGACAGGAAGAATGCGTCGGCGGAAACAAATGTAGACTTAACTCCAGGTAACGTGCTGAATAACATCTCAACACTCATGTTGGGGAGACTGAAGTTATGTCCTGATGATGTCACGGGATTCCAGAGCAGGAAATGTCCAAACAAATAGCATAAATCCTCTAAGGGCACAACTATCTGACAATGTTTTATGGTAATCCATCCTACAGATGCTGAGCTATGTCATTCTGGACCAAAGGGGTGGAACAGACTGTCATCAAACTAGACCCTTTCACTAAGTAGACCACTGATTGTGTCCTGTGCAGGTGAAACCAAAAGTCACCGCTGACTTATTTTGACTTGCATATATAAGTTAATTTAAGTTAGTGTCTACCAAGCACTTTTGGTGCCTGAACCTAATAAAACTGCAACTGTTTCACAAGGTTGGCCACTGGTTGGAATGGTTTGTCTGGCAGTGTCACACAGACACTAGCCAACCTTTTAAGGCTGTGCCGAGGGACATCACAAAACAATGTTATCTGACAATCGGGGAAAGAAAACAGGTGGACTAATCGACTGGCATGTTTAACCATTTGTATATCCATGTGGCTAAAAAGGAAAGTAAAGTATGGAAGATGGGTTAAACGTACAATACACAACTTTTGACGCTAGGGGGCTCACCAGCAAAACAAAACAAACTACATTTGTAGCGTTTTTTCCGTGGATGGCCTGGTGAAGCAGGGGGAGGCATCGGCTCAGAACCAAATACCGAGTCAGGTGCAGAGCCCAACCCTGTGGAGAATAAGCACCCAGAATCACATCTGATCTGGAGCCGTTTCCCAAGATGAGGAGAGCTCAGAGTTTACTTTTCTATACTTCTAGGTCAAAGAAAGGATTTATATTCATCCCTGTTAATCAACCTGACTGCAGCAGCACTCAGTAGAGGTGACCTCCATTGTCGAACGTTGACTACCAATTGCAGCAGGAGGAGAAATGTACTTCACTTCATCTACCTAATCTTACAGAGAGGAGAGGGGAAAACGAAAGAGAGAAGGGGACGGGAATCGATATGTGCTGTTGCTTGCTAACTTTAAACTTTTTGACTGACCCCCCCCCCCCAAAAAAATGCCACTGCTTGTGGTGAATACACCATTATATAGCTACAAAGATCAAAGGTCTAAACGTTTTTGGACATTTTGATGCAGGATCCCGACATATTATATCTTTAACCATCACTAATTCTTGGGTTAACTTTGACACCCATCAATAAGCTCAACTAGCAACACGACACACCCTGCATGCTCAGGGCATTTTTGTTTCAGTGTACCAGACAGACATTTATTGTAAGCTAAACTAGTGTTTCTCAAAGTTTTAACACCATCTACCACTTTAGAAAATATAGGGCTCACCAAGTACTACTATTATGATTGATGTCGAGTCATATGTCTTTATTTCTTCATGCCCTTTACTGCTAATGCTAGCAGGGGCTGTAGACCCTTCAGCAGCATTGCCTCAGTAGCCACGAGCATCGGGTCATTATTGTCATCTTCAGTTTCAACATATTATGAAATATTCTCCTATTGATCCGCACCTCGCTCCTTCACTGGTCCTGTTTTTGAACCTTTCATTTTGCCACTGTTGACTTTCTACCATCACAGTTTGAGTTAAGATCATTATTACTGGATGTGACTACGTAGCAGGCTGAAGCAGATGGATGGATAGATAGATAGATAGATAGATAGATAGATAGATAGATAGATAGATAGATAGATAGATAGATAGATAGATAGATAGATTTTGTTTGACTAGTGAAGTTAATTCATTATCGAGTTTCTGTTTAATTAAAAGGGAAGTTTTTCACAGTTCAAAATGTTCATTTTGGAACTACTGTAATGTCAGTGTTGTCAAGCAACCATCAAACCACTAATGTCACTGTAGTCTACAAAACAGCCATTGAATGATGATGGTACTGAGCTCAAGTATTTTCTCAGGCCATTAATGCTCCAATTATATCTTTCAAAATGTTCAATATTGAAATACACAGTAAACAGTAAGAACTAAAACTTACTCCTATCTTAACCATATATCAGGAGTTTGGTTGGTGGAAAGAAAGCATGCTGACCTTGTAGAAAATCACAGACATGCTTCATGAATCAGTTTTATTACCGAGCATTTTTGGAACGAGTCTGCTTTGTCCTAGAAGGGCCCGCAAAATGCAGTCGGAAGCTTTACTACCTACTCCCATTTATCTAATTTCTAAAGGCTGTTTACAAGAGAATGGATCTTTTGTTCCCAAAATGTTGGTCAACAAGTTGTTGTATTTACATGCAGCGGAGACAGCACCAAGAGGAGGATGTTCTGTGTCCTCAAACACCCTGACTAATGACCGGATTAAGGGGGGAAACGGGGCTGAATTGTAATCCCCACAGTGAAAGCTGCACTTTCAGTAAGCTTGGCCAATAAATCTGTGGGAGGGTCCACTCATTCTTCTGCAGCTTTTGTGTTTCTGCAACAATTCTTCTCCCGCGCCTTGATCACAGCAGTATGCAGCGTTATACACTGCATGCTGATTGGGTGCTGCCCATTTTATCCCCTTAATTCTGACACTTTGACACCTGTATTGACTGGTGGGCACTTTTCAAAACAGATTACAAAGTGCCCTTTAGAGAGCGAGAGAAAAGGAACAGAAGACAAAGTGGCAGAAAACAAGGCAAGATTATACAAGATAAACACCACACTGACCTACAGTAACACACTCACACTCACCATGTTCGTTCACATACATGAAACGTTCACTCCAGTAACCTTGTTGAACACATAGATGTCATGTTTGATTGCGCAAAAGTAGTGAAAAGGATTCTTTGGACCCTCTTCGAAATCTTTATCCCAGACTCCCATATTCACTAATACCTTTGGCTATAGAGTGAATGTAAAAGAAAAAAAAAAAAAAAAAGAAAGAAATATATATATATATATATATATATATATATATACTTGTTATCGAGCAGAACTTAAATTGCTTTTCACTACCAGAGGGATCATCAATCACTGCATATAAACCATGATCGCTGCTCGACAGGTGCTCATACCCAGAATACAAAACAGGAATTCTCTCCACAAGACACATGGGAAAACAAACATAACAATTACATGTATGACAAATCTGTTTCATTCGTAGGGGACGCAATACATACATGAATGCACTTGGAGCACATATATACATATAAATGTATGTCTATCTGTCATAACATGAAAAATAACAAGCTAAATTGATGTTCAGCACAAACATACTCAGTGTAAGAGCCCCCCTCTGTTGTCCAATGATTGCAGAAAATAAGCAAACAAACAAACAATTTGTCACGTGTGAATATGATCAAACTATTGATATGTGACATATTCACTCTAAACATGTCGCGGCTAAACCAGTACAGGAGTTTAATGTCACCAAACAGTAAATCAGAGAGGACTGAAGGAACTTAAGAAAGCTCCTCTAATTCCACGGATTCCCAAAATTGCATGCCGTCAGGTGGTAAGTGGCTTCCGCGTAGGTTCATCAGGAATGTTTGGAATGTCTCAGAAGGCACCGTTTCCATGGCATTAAGTAGATTCTCTGAATCAATGAACCCTTCATGCAAACTTGGTGATAATGATTATGAGACGTAGAGGAGTTACTCCGTTCTCTCTGTCAGATTTCCAAATAGATTATGATCTTGCAAATCATCGTTCCATAACTGAAGATAACGGTCCTGTTCAGTTCTCTTGTGGTCTTTCCCAAGTGACAAAATGTTTCGAATTTTGCAGCTGCTGTTAAACGTAACATGACAAAGGTTTTCCATAGGACGTCATGTCCATCTCTTTACAGTACACAGGACAGGATAAATATGCTGTCAGGCGACTATTATTTTTTCTGAAAGGAAAGGAATCATCATTAGCATAACCGCAAAAAGGTTATTTGTAGGTTAATTCTTGTTCTTGACATGGATCTGGATCTTTCTACAATGTAGTTACATGCAGTCGCCAGAGCAAGTGAAGTGGACCTTGAGTTCTGAAAGGGCTCAGGATAACGGACAAATTAATGATCCATGGATTCATTATCCATGAGACACATGAAAACCCCTTTTTTTTCTTATTTGCCACTATATTATCAGTAGACCTTGCTTTGTCATCATCATCATCATCTCTCCAAACACAGAGTGAGAGTGCCTCGCTTACCTTCAGGTGGGGAAATCCACAGACTGCATAGCTTGTAGTTCATCAGTCGTTCCCCCTTACACCTCATGTCTGTTGCACAGTTAATGGTATGAACATGGCTTTGGTCATTATTGAAATTAAAAGTCCACATTTTTTCCGTATGATCAAAAAGGGACCCTAGTGTGAGACACACAGCGGCAGGCAGGTAAGAAAACATAAAAGGGAGCTTCGGTAACAAAGCTGAAGTCCCGAAATCCAACGTGCGAGCATCAAAAAGGCAACAATGGGAAAAGTGGAGGACAAATGATAAAACACCGGGGAACAAATCACAAACACAGAGGACACATGAGGACAGGGAAACAGAAAAAAAACATCAGTGCAGTAGAGCAGACGAACCAATAAAGAGCGAAGGAAGAACAGACTTACACCGTGGCTGATAACTACTGGAGCACAGGTGAGCAGACAAAAGGCAAAAGACAGGAAGTGGAAACTGACATATGATACGTGAGGATATAATCTAACGACATACACAGAAAATGGAAATGAGAAAAAGCCAATTTTAAATGTGAAGTTACTAAATGAAAAAGGGTGACATTTAAAATGCCAAAGCTTCTTTGGAATTCTAACTCAAGTGGGATATTCTTTGGGGCTATAGCTGTCACGATAAGAGAAAAGAGCGGTCTGAATATCCATCTCCTATGTTATTGTACAATGCACTTCATCCTAACACTAACCCGGCGAAACGTGTCCATTTCCGCTGCTGTACAAGTATAATGTACACGTACAATTAGTTTATGGCGACAGAGCTGTGAGAGGTTCGTGTTCGCTACTTAACCCCATTAAGGTCTTAACTGCGGTCGTTAGCCACGGTGTGCATTTGAAAATAGCCACTGTCTCCACCTCTTTATTTATTCTCTCCACTCCCTGTAGATTGCCTCCCAGATGTACTGAATTAGAGAGAGAGAGAGGGGTTGCGGGGAGAAGAGGGGAGGGATGTAGCACCGCGGGTTATTCCCTACCTCAGCAATATAGTCTATGAGTGGGAAATGAAAAGAGGTGGACTGGAACAGTGGCGTCGGTATACCTTATTTGTCTTGATTCGGCTAGATATGCATGGCCGGGGTGATTGTACACAGAGTGGACACATCTGACCTATTAGCCACAGGCTGGCCACCTCCATGGACCATTACGCATGATGGATATAGCAGACTATAGTGTGTGCCAGGCGATCAGGGTGGTGGAACTCCTCTCTGCAAAAAAAAAAAAAAAAAATACATTCAGCCAAGTAAACTGAGGGGAAAACATATTTCAAAAGTATCTTGGAGCTCACTTTTATCTCTCCCTTTCCCTCAGTGCCAAATTGGTGTTTTTTTTGCCGTCCGCCTGCCTGTCTCTGGTCTGATCTGGAACCTTAAGGTGGCCTAAAATAGGAAATTCGAGAGCGTCTGGCTGATCGTGTAAAAAAAAAAAAAAGCAGCCTGCATCTCCGTGCCGCAGTCGTAATTGACAAGTTGGAGCTCTGTCTGGCTGCAGCGGTAATCGCGCTATTGGTTTAAATCCACTTCATGTCAGTCGCACGAGGCCCTGCCAGTTCACAGGAGGCACAAACCTGCTGCGGTGGCAGATGTTGAGGAAATGATATGTGAGTTGTATTTTTTTTTCTTCTTCTTCTCATGGAGTCTCTGTGTTATTTGAGCCCCACAGCAGGACAGGAAGTGCCGGAGCTCCTGACCCTTTCCGCTGCGAGAGGAATGAGGGGTGACGGTCAGAGGAAGTTCAGTTCAATTCCGTGGCCTGGCAGCGATGGAGACTAGATAATTGTGATTCCGGCCCACGTCTCCTCAAATTCGTTGAACTCAGTGCACGTACCTGTCTCTGGAGCTGTGGACTTAAATGAACAGGTAAAACTTTGTGTTTTTCTTCTGATCTTTTGGGATCTGTCAATGCCAATGTGAACATTTTCATTTTAGATGTCTGTCTTGTTCTGGGTTGTTCACGGTGTGGTTTCCTGCATGCTGCCTTGACTGTCATGGCTGCACGCTTAGAAGCAGCAATATAACTAAGTGCAAGTAGTGTATTGAAGTACAGTTATGAGGTATTTATCCTGTACTGGAGTATATCCATTTGCAGCTTCTTATAGTTGTACTCAACTGGATATTAGAGGCAAATATTGGGCTTTTTACTCCTTTAATGCTAAAAATTGGATCTAATAATTGGATAAGCCAAGATTCATTATACCATAATTGTGCGGTGTACGGTACATTTTATAGAGATTTAGTTAGAAAATTACTTTTGATACTTCAGTAAATTTCAGTTGGTAACACTGTAGCACAATCACTTTACTTTTAATTCAGTACTGTATGCCTATGTACCTTTTACAAGACTGCTTAGAAGAGATTTCCCCCAAATGTATTGGATGTGAAAAAAGAAAGACGGAAGTAATACTCTCAAATCAATCTTGATTGTAATACGGATTCACACTCCTGCTTTTTAATTATTTATTTCATCATCATAATAAACAATTTCCTCCTCAGTCATCCATTGTGTCCATCCTGTGGCCCTTGTCATTGAGAGTCGGGGTATGTCATAATTTTGATGTCAACCAGTTACCTGGAAAGGTTCGTAACTGTGTCTTGCACGATTGTGATGTTATCGTGCTGACGGACAGACATTTAGAGTAAACTGCAAAATACTCAAAACTGCTTTGTTTGTTCCCACTACAAATAGTGTCTCCAGGATCACAATCTGCGATGATGAGACACAAACACGGAGTGACAAAGTGAATAAAACTCAAAGAAAGAAAGAAAAAGATCCATGTGAGAGCAGAGAAAGCAGTTGAGCACTAGGACTCCGGGAACGAGCAGAGACTATAAAGGGGTCTGGACCTGACCCGGGCCTCTCTTCCTGCGTTGTAACCTACCTGAGAGACAGCAGCTGATGCCAGCTTTTGTTTGGTAAGACTCGGTGCTTTGATTTGATTTATCGTGTGCGGTGAAGGACAAAAACTTGGAGTGATTGCCGAGGCACATGAGCCAAGAAAACATGATTCAAGTCTCACCTCTGCAACTGTGTTCCAGTCCAGCAATTGTTCCAAACAACCAGGGGGCTAAACTGCAAAAAAAAAGAAAAAAAAACAAGGGCTGATCTTTGTTGCTACCCTTCACTCAACAGGTTGTGGCATTCCTATTTTTTGTGTGCTGTGCCAAACACAGATCAGAAATAGAGAGGCCGTTTTAAATCCATGGCGACTTGTGAGCCTCGAGTCCGCCTCAGCTGGTGTTTGCAAGAAACTCATGAAAGGCGTGCGAGGCTTTCAACTGGCTGCTGTGCATTGTTATGACATTTATCTGCTTGTGTGTTTTGCCAACAAACAACAACTTGTTTTGTTTCATCATAGAAGGGTGGAACGTGTGGCCAACAGATGTGCTGTATAGCGATGATTTGGAGGAGTGACTTCCCATTTCGTCTGCACTCTGCACGGCCTGCGGTAACGTGCAATCTGACACAATCCCGCTGATTGTTTCGCTCTATTCCTCCGATGGACATTTGAAGGTGGTGATGTGCACCAAGGTCTGCGAGCAAGTGAAAATAAAAACCAGCATTGCATGATTTCAAATATTCAAAAGTTGCAATCCATCGTACTTCGAGTAACTAGGATCTTCATTTTTTGGTACAGCGTGTTCTAGCGTCCGTGTACCCAGAGTCCCGTGTGTTTGTGTAGATTTTTCTGGCTGCATATAGGTTTTTTATTCACTCTACATAGTCCGACCATCAGTTCTGCTACTTCCCAGATGTGAACAAAAACATTCTGCATTATTATCAAAAACTTATGCTCTACCTTATCAGATATTAAAAACCCTCCCTGCCAGCATTCCCCATCGGGGGGGCGCCCTCTGCCTCGAGCCTGAGAATTAGACAGGTTGTTGATTCTTACATATTGCACCTTTAATTATCATCCCACTGTTTTATAATATGAACAGAGGCCGACAAGAGAATAAACATTTCTTCAAGGACAAACACTAGACAACGTTTTTATCGGTGTAGGATAATCTGGCTGTTTTCATCCGTGAAAATACAAATGAATCGGCGAAAAAGTGCAGCTGAACTGTCTTTTCACGCAAGACTCACAGGGCAGAAATAACAAGACCTTGTGAAATATGCTCAATTTTTTTTAGACAAAGGAACAATTACAGCAATTAAATGCTTTGTTTTGCGAAACAACGGCGAAATGCATCACGCAAATGTGTGTTATTATGCATCGGCTCCGGATAATCACATGTTCCCTGAATATCTGAGCATTGTTTCAGTGGCACTCCGCCGTGCAGACGGAGAGCCGGAGACACTTTGTGACTCTTGATTAGCTGCCGGTTGTGATGCACACCAGACTCAGCGCCGCCTACTTGCTCTTTCATCTGCAGTGTTTGAATGTATTGCATGTAGGCTGTGTTTGTTCCCCCCCAAATAAGTGTACACATTTTGCAGCCCTGGAAACAAACAGAGCGAACAACAAACAAGTGACTGCGCTCACGTTGTGCTCAGACGGAATGAATATCAAACTGCACGTTCAGGAGTAATGGCTTCATTTTTGTCTACCTGCACAGTGGACTGATGATGAGAGCTGCTTGGAAACTTTGTTGTTTTCGAGCCTTGTCGTCTCTGCACAGTTTTGTATTTCAAATACGACACTACAGCCAAATCTGGTCTTCTTGAGCAGGAGCTCTGCATAAAGCTTTACATTAGATTCATACAGGCAGTTTGGGTACAACTGAAACTTATTATTGTGTAGTCTTATGACATTGTATCAGAATATACTCACTTTTGTCATCTTTATTTCAAGTTGAAATAGAAAAGGTGACTCTTGGTTATTTTAATCCTTGCCTTTGGAGTCTTCCATGACACTTGTATCATTACAATTAAGCCTATGATATTATTTTAATAGTAGTTGTAGCACAACAATATAATACTAATCACATTGAAATTCAGTTTGCCATTAGTGTGTGCAGCAAATTAGATATTCCTTTATCTGAACATTGCCCTAATATTATTTTCGTCCATAGCAAACACAGATCTTTAATCCTGCTGTATTTGTGTAATAGAATTAAATGAATGGGCCGTGCCTTTTTCTTTTTCAAAATTGCCAATTACTGAGCTATCTAAACTCAACCTCATCATTTTAAAAAAATAATAAATACACCTTACTGGTTGAATATTTATAGTTAGTTAGTTCCTTTGTATTGTCTCCCTTAGGAACCATTTGTTTTAGACACAAGAGAATGTCACATGTTATAGAAGTTATTCAGTCTACTGCCACTTTACACATCTGATGTGTCCACTCACTGTTCACCTGTTCGTGTGCAGACATTTTAAGGAAAAGGGCCAGTGGACGTGTACCTCTGTAACAACCCAACAGAAAGTTTTGCATCAAAACCAACAACTGGGAACATGAACAAAAATATAACAAAATAGTAGTCCTTAATCATTGTGCACACATAAATGCACCGATCATTATCTGATTAATGTTGTTGCCAGATTATTCAAACGGTCGTGTAAACAGCATAATGTGGTATCCTTTATTGGATAGAAGACATTATGGGACATTATGAATCATCTGCTAAACACACCTAGTTTTTTGTGCATGAAGATGCAGCACACACTTGCTCCAAAAACTAATGCAACATTTCATTTTTCAAGTTTTTATTTTACTGGGATTTTGATTGTTGAAGAACTTGTTGTCCCATATGGCAAACATGCTTTCATCAGCATCAGAGAAGAGAGCTGGTGGAGCAGCGGATGGATGCGGTGTCTCCCAGATGACTAAATGTGAAGTCGCCGACCACATTATCGTCACCATCTTGTTGCTGCTGTCGCACATACACCCCGAAGCAAAGTCAAAAGATGCACTAGGTGTTTATGTATATTTGTATGTAGGAGTTTGAGAGCTTCCAGAGCCAAAATAAAAAATGAAGGTCATTCTTAAAGTAAATGACCATCAACGATGTTCATCATAGTGAGTTGTAGTCTTGTCTTACTGTTTTATAATACTAAATTCAGAGGATCCAGCTGATCTGCTCTAGACAGTGTTTACTGTGTCTGTGTTCCATGCTAACACACTGTCACGTCACCCAGCTTGATGTTTTGCTATTTCACTTTTGTTTGTTTTCTCCCAAGTAAAGTGTCTTTGTGTGGCACTTGAGAGACATCGCCCAAATTACTAAAAAAGAAAAACCTACCCACACGACATGCACTTCTCCGCTAACTTCTCCCCAGCTCCCCCTAGTTTTAATGACCAAATCAACACTTCAGGGCAGAGCAGGCTGCTTTCAATTCCAAAGTTGTATAGCGATATCATTTAGCTTCATCATCTGTTTCCGAACATCAGTTCACAACAGCAGAAGCTTCAGAGGTTTGTTTTGTTCTCCCTGTGTGCAGGCTGAAAACATTGTTGTGCTCCAAACAGCTCTGGAGGCACCAGGAGCTCATTTTCTACTATTAAGCTAATAACACATGCTTTCGGCAGAGGAAGACAAACAGCTGCATTGTACTACCACAGGCGTAGCAGACGAAGGTTACACGGTGGACATGTCCCCGGCACTTTCCATATCCGTGCCCTCTGTCCCCCGCACTTTTTACAGCTCTTACAGCCATTCCATTCATTGGAAACGTGGAAACGCTTTTTTTCCGAGCCACCTTTAAACGCACCATGAGCAGGCGGAGCCAGGCGGAGCCAGGCGGAGCCAGGCACTGTTGTGATTTGAATCACACAGATGTCCACACATCTGTTTTAACCATGTTCAGGAAACCAGCCAAGAGGCAAAAAACTTTACTCAGTGTTTTCCAAACAAACCGTGTAAGTTGAGTAATGCTGTTGCCTGTAGATAATGTTTAGCTAAATGACGACTAATAGATGTCAATATATCAAGTTAGGCCAGTTAACAAATGTGAACTGTGACCTATGTTAAATCGCTTGCTAGGTGCAGAGGTGGTAGTAACTAGTTACTTTAACTCCGTTAAATTTACTTGAGTAACTTTTTGGATGAATTGTACTCTTAAGAGTTGTTTTTCTACAAAATACGTTTTACTTATACTTGAGCAATATTATTCTAAAGTAACAATACTCTTACTTGAGTAACGTTGCAGTTTTTGGCTACTGTATTTGTGTTCCCTTGACTGTGGTATTTTTTTTAAAGATTTAATTTATTCTATTGGGGGGGTGTAGTTAAAGTTTAAAGTTTAAAGTTTGCTGATTATTATTTTTGATTGAATAATTACATTAATGTTCTTATTTGCTGAATAAATCAGACGTTAGGCTGCTCAAAAGTTACTCGGTACTTGAGTAGTTTTGTCACCAAATATGTTTTTACTCTTACTCAAGTAATTATTTGGACGACTACTTTTTACTTCAATGTAAGTAATATTGTTCTAAAGTAACAAAACTCTTACTTACAATTGTTGGCTACTCTACCACCTAGGAATAAACCCACCCCTCCTTAATTTCTGCACAGAACTTGTGCCCACTATTTTTTTGCACATATTTTGTTAATCTTTATACAATAGAAAGCACAGGGTCAGGGAGGAGAAAGTGGACCAGAGGCCAGCAGCAGCAGGAATGAACATGGAGGGTCTTCACAGCAGGAGAGGACAAATTATAACCAAAGTCCTTAGAATGTCCCTGTTATAACTGTCTGAGAGAAAATATCATAATAGCATGAAAGGGACTTTGAGGTTAAATTCTACAACAATTTCACTGCTATTACTGTATTCCTAATTCTATTTCAAAATGCTGCTTTCCACATATTTTTTAATCTTCCATAATAGAAAGAGATATGTAAGAGAGGAGACAGTGGACCACAGGCCAGCAATATAAATAGCTGAGAATAAACATTGATAGCATACAAGCAACTTTGCGATTAATTTCCACAGTTATGTCACCACTACTCTTCTTAATTCTATTTATCAATTTTGTTTTCCACATTTACTATCTGTATCATTGCAGGAGAATTTGTAGGAGAAATAACTTATTTATAAAATGCTATTGTCTGTGTTGCAAAAGGTAGCACAGGGAGAAGGTCATGTGTCAGGGGAGAGACCAGGCTGCAGCATTGACAGTCAGGGAGAGGCTTCAGACAGAGATACAGCAGAGCATGGATCTTCTTTGGTCACTTTAAAACCACATCAGCCAGATCCTAAGACCATTGTGTCTCATAAGTTGGCGGATAAAACTCTAAGAGCTCCGAGACAGTGGTATCAGGACTTCCCTTGGCTTCATTTCATCCCAGGTGTTGAAGCAGCATTGTGCTTTTACTGTCGCAAAGCGTTTGAAAAGAAAACATTACAGCTTGCAAAAAACTCAGAGGATACATTTGTTTCCACTGGTTTTAAAAACTGGAAGAAGGGCCGTGAGGGGTTTGCATCACATGCTCAATCAGAATGTCACAACATAGCCTTAACAACACAAATCTATGAGACTAGATCAGTTTATGTGCAACTGGCTAATGTGCAGGCATCACAGCAAGTTCTTGGCAAGGCAGGTTCTCGCCCTAACAGGGTGTGATGACAGTGAAGGAAATTTTGCACCGCTATAGAGATACAAATCTGAGAATGACCCCGATTTAAGCTAATGGTTGAGGTCCCGAGTTGACTACACATGTCCCCTGGTTCAAAACGAGATCCTGAATTTATTGAGCCACTCAATAATTTATGAAATTGCAGATAACATCAGGCCACTTCCGCAACTGCAGTTTTCTGTGACTATGGACGGAACACAAAGACGTGTCAGGAAAGGAGCAGGAGGCAGTACATGTGTGAGATACATTGATCATGATCTGATAGCTCATGAAGAATTTGTTGGCATGTATGAAGCGTCTGTGACCACAGGAGAACACCTTGCAGAGGTTGCTGTGGATGGAGGATTGGAGGTTACAGAGGAATTGGAGTGCGTCAGTAAGTCTCTTCAGAGTCGTACACAGACAGTTGATGCTTGCTTGCTGCTATCACTTGCGTCAAAGAGAGCATATAGCTGAAAAAACAACACCTGCGAAATTTCAATCTTTACAACAAAGCATCACAAATGTGTGAAGAAGTCAACCTGTCTCCAACTGAAATGCCTCGGGTCCGAAACCCTCCCAAACGGCCGGCTGGCGAGGCTGCTGCCCATGTCCCTCTCTCCTCAGCTGACTACTTCAGAACAGGATTTTTCAAGGTTCTGGACACTGTGAGTATCCAATTCACAGAACGTTTTGAAAATGAAGGGCTGCTTATGATCACGAAATTTGAAGAAGTACCCTTAATGGGAGTGACAGATGATGATGTTTTGCTGCAGTACCCAGAAGTGCACAGACCTTCTCTTCAAGTGCAATTAGCAATGTTCAAGTCCAAGTATGACTTTCAGTCAAGCAGTGAAGCTGCCGCCATTCTGCAAGGAATGTTGCCAGAAGTCAGGGGGTCTCTTTGAACAAGTAGAAATACTTGTGCGGTTGCTTCTTACTGTTCCTGCCTCCTCCGCTGAGGCTGAAAGAATCTTCAGTGGTCTTTGGAGGTTAAAAACCTGGAGAAAAAATGCTCAGCTCAGAGATATTGGCCTATCACAGATAGATGTATATTTCGTTCACATTTTCATTTGTAGGTCTAGCCCTCATAAAAAC
This sequence comes from Acanthopagrus latus, assembly GCF_904848185.1. Classification (NCBI taxonomy): domain Eukaryota; kingdom Metazoa; phylum Chordata; class Actinopteri; order Spariformes; family Sparidae; genus Acanthopagrus; species Acanthopagrus latus. The sequence continues at coordinate 21,808,587 of NC_051047.1, read as the reverse complement.
ATCAGCAACAAAGAGACTTTGGATCAGCAACAAAGAGACTTTTTTACTTTTTATTCATTATGATTGTTATTTTTATTTTGATTACATTATTGTTTCTGCTCAGGTCTAAAAGTGATCTAGAACTGATAATATTATTTTGTAATAAACAGGAGAGCCTTTGATTCCCTTGGTTTTAAAGGAAAATACTGACATGGATGATCAAAGATGTAGTTTTTCTATTTGAAAGAGTCTTTTTATTTACTAATTTGTTTATTATTTATTTATTTGCAGATATTGTGTGACTACTGCATTATTTGTGTTTTAAAGGCAGCAGGTATTGGTCATACCATTTTTCTTAGTCTTGATTAATTTTGCACATGTGTGCTGACAGCAGATGTAAAGTAGCTACATCTTAATGTCGATATGTTTATTGTTGTGTCACTTACACTTGACACTTCTTGCCATTAAATTAAGTGGCTTATAACCCTGTTACCTTGTCACTTCCATTCCATTTTGGTGCTGATAATTTGAAACAGGAATGGTGTTTTACAGCACTTTTTGTGTTCATTCTTCATTCTTCCTGG